>NC_140166.1:191412454-191507454 GCF_963971535.1 Notolepis coatsorum
TGGGAATAATTTCCTAATGACAGGAGAGTCTGTTGACTGTGGTTAACATTAACCCGGGGCTTCCACAGACCTTTACCGTACAAACTCTTCACATGACATGCCGCTTACTGGTAATATATTCACTTGAGCAGCGTGATAGGCCCAGCTACAGTATAATGCATGCACATTATGGCGTTCTCCATACCCAGAGTCACGAGCTGTGGGACTTGCAAGACCCATATTAGGAGTGTGTGTGTGTGTGTGTGTGTGTGTGTGTGTGTGTGTGTGTGTGTGTGTGTGTGTGTGTGTGTGTGTGTGTGTGTGTGTGTGTGTGTGTGTGTGTGTGTGTGTGTGTGTGTGTGTGTGTGTGTGTGTGTGTGTGTGTGTGTGTGTGTGTGTGTGTGTGTGTGTGTGTGTGTGTGTGTGTGTGTGTGTGTGTGTGTGTGTGTGTGTGTGTGTGAGAGAGAGAGAGAGAGAGAGCGAGAAAGAGAGAGAGAGAGAGAGCGAGAGAGAGAGAGAGAGAGAGAGAGAGAGAGAGAGAGAGAGAGAGAGAGAGGGAGGGAGAGAGATAAACAAACGTATGCCTACATACTGGTATGGCTGTGTCTGAAATCCTTCAGTACCTACAGTACTTGAACTTATGTCCAGTTTGTATGACCTTTCAATCTCAGGGAATGTATTTCCCAGTGTCAGAAATATTGTGTCTGTTACTAAATTTGTAAATTGTAATGAATCCATCTTTGACGGTGAATAACACCATGCTAACATTGACCGAAATGTTTTTATTCTTGTTGAGATCAAGTGTAACATGCTATTTAAAATATGAATATAGAATATCAGGCCTATAAATTACCTTATTATGGCCAAGTCATACATCTATGGATCGGCCCAAACCTCCTCTTTCCAATCGCAGCTAAGGTGCCCGTTACAGGGCAGCAAAGACCATGAATGAAATCTACTGTAAGTACAGTTACTTTTGTATAATGTCCATAGCTCCGCCATTTTGAGCTTAAACCCTATCTCTTTGCTCAGGCATTTAAATGAAACATCAGGAATATCCGGACACAAATTGTACTCTACCTGCACTATTCTTACCCTACCTACTTTTATACACTTCCTATCAAATTCATGTGTCGGTTCTATACACATTTTATCTCACTACCTCCTATGCACTGTAATTTTAAGAGCACTGCTCTGTTGTAATTCAAAACTGAACTTTGTAAAGAAACTCAAAGTTAAGAGCGATGCACTGCTCTGTTGTTAAGTTGTAAGCAACGCACTGCTCTGTTGTTCTATAAGGTCATTTACAACTGTACTTTGTAAAGAAACTCAAAGTGTTAAGAGTGATGCACTGCTCTGTTGTATGTTAGAGCGATGCTCTGTTGTATGTTAAAACTTTGTAAAGAAACTCAAAGTTAAGAGCGATGCACTGCTCTGTTGTTAAGTTGTTCTATAAGGTAATTTAGAACTGTACTTTGTAAAGAAACTCAAAGTGTTAAGAGCGATGCACTGCTCTGTTGTATGTTAGAGCGACGGACTGCCCTGTTGTATGTTAGAGCGACGGACTGCCCTGTTGTATGTTAGAGCGACGGACTGCCCTGTTGTATGTTAGAGCGACGGACTGCCCTGTTGTATGTTAGAGCGACGGACTGCCCTGTTGTATGTTAGAACTTTGTAAAGAAACTCAAAGTATTAAGAGCGATACACTGCTCTGTTGTTATATATTTTTTATTGAACAATTTGATCACACTTTACTGTCCGTTCTATTTGATTATTTTTAGCCTATTTTTAAACTGAATCAAACCGCACTTTTTTACTCTATCTAATCTATTCTATTTTATTATTTGTATTACTGAAAAACTGTGATTTACCTTACCTTGCTACCTCTCTATCTTTTTTTATAAAAATGTTATGCTCGCTTATGCCTGTATTTTTTACTGTTGTGAAGCACTTTGAACTGCAATTTCTGTATGAAAAGTGCTATACAAATAAAGTTATTATTATTATTATATATTTAAATTTTTCGGATTGCGACGCTGATTTTTTCTAGACGTCATGTCATTACATTTTACATACTCAGAAGCAGTTTAAATTACCTAGAAAATATACAAAATTTCACAAAAATACAATCCAAATATCGATCTATGGTCTGTGCTAAACTAGTACTTACAGGCGATGATTTTAAAGGCGTAAACAAGGGGAAGGATTACAGCAGATGATTTCTAGACTACTTATCAACAATGTGGTTGCATATTGCAAACTAAAATGGCAGACTTCCTGTTCTGGGTCAAGGAAACTATAAAAGAAGGAAGGGTCATCACATCACTGTAGTGCGTGAACGCACATTGGTGCCAAGTGTGGAAACAAAGGTTATCCTATAACCCTAGTTACATGAGTTTTTGTGAGCGTTCTGCTCTGCTAGACTAACTCATCAATACTTATTGTATCACTGAAAGCTCTTGCCACATGCACCCAGGGATGCGTTCTTCATGGGACGGGGTTGCACTCCGTGCACCCAAAGATTTGAGCAGAAGCGCGTGCACGCACATGCACGGATGTGCGCGCGCATGCGCGTGCACACAGGAATGCGCTGCACTCGCCAACTCGCCGGTCGTCAGGTGTGTTAAATACGTTCTCAGATACATTCACACAGAACTTGTGAATGAAATGTGTTACATTCCATTCGTAGAGGCAATTAGGCATTGTCTTTAGTCTGTGCTTAAGCGAGGGAACATTTATGCGCATGCGCGGGAGTGCGCGCACGCGCCCTGGAGCGTGCATGCACGTGGCGTCATTAGCGTGCGTGCAACACTGCATGCACCTTCATTTGCCCGGCCACGCTCCTCGCTTATGTACATAGCCGTAAATGGGCGTGGCCGGGCAAATGAAGGTGCATGCAGTGTTGCGTTAGAACTAGAGGTGGTCTAGGTCTGGTTATGGCCCCTATTAACCAGCCCTAGACCACCTCTGACTCTAACCCCTAACCAGACCTAGACCACCTAGGCTCTGACTCTAACCCCTAAGTTAGGTTTGGTGATTGATTGATTGATTGATTGAAAACTTTATTAACAGATTGCAGAATGGGTACAGTACAGTACAGCTCAATACATACAATTGTTAAGGGGATGCAGACCAGAGAAAGACTTTCATCTTGTTTACATCAGGGTCCCCCATTTTCAATTCATCGTAACATATATGACATACATGACATACAGATAGACAGTACTGCTACATCTATACATTTATGACATACCATATTTGCAAATACAGTACTGTTTGTGATACAAAAAGAGTCCAGAAAAAAGAGTATATACATTTGATGTAGAAACTGTACATTGGATTGGGTAGGTGGGGGGGGTGGGGGGGACTGTACATTGGAGGTGGTTGGGTGGGTGGGGGTTGGGTAGGAGTGGGGGGAGGTTGGGTAGGAGGGGTGGGTGGGGGACACTGTACAACTGTACAAACAAAACTGTACATTGGAATATTGACAAGACCATACTTGGTAATTTACTGTACATTGGGGGGGGTTGTGTTCGGACATTTACAGGGGCCAGTTTCGAGTTGCAGTCTCCCTTAGGTGTTTTTTGAGAGTGTTTTTGAAAGTGGGTAGTGATGGTCATTGGTCAGTGCTGGGCTGCTGCTGGCAGCGGTTTATTCTATAACAACAGGATACTGTAAACTAAACACAGTAGTACTAGTAGTACACACTGATTGCAATCTGCTTGCATAAAAACATTATATAAAATCACATTCTGAGGTCAGTGTTAAAGTGCCACATGGAAGAGGTCTGGTTAGTGGGTTAGTGGTTAGAGTTAGAGGTGGTCTAGGTCTGGGTAGGGTAACTTAGGGGTTAGAGTTAGAGGTGGTCTAGGTCTGGTTAGGGGTTCGAGTTAGAGGTGGTCTAGGTCTGGTTATGGCCCCTATTCGTTTATAATTCCGTGATCATCGTTAAATGATTTATGTAGTATGGGTGATATATAGATCAGAGCAGTTTGTATGTATAATAATAAACAAACAGGCTGAAACTCACGTCAGTCTCCTCTTACCGTTGGGCAATGAGAGTGGAGCAAACAGATCCCAGTTATGTGATGGGGATCGAGGCGATCCAGTTCCGGTTTGTATAATACTAATACATGTGGCAGTATTGAAGCGTTGCAGAGTTGTGCCGGCTCACACAGCATCAGACAAGCCTCCGTGAGTGAAATATGAATACCATGGCGAAAATATGAAATATGATCAGAATAACGTCGTACGCCGTGATCTGGCAGAATTCGCATGAACTTGAAACACGTCGTAAGCCGTTTCCGGCGGGAAAAGTGTTAAAGTGCCACATGGAAGAGGTCTGGTTAGTGGTTAGAGTTAGAGGTGGTCTAGGTCTGGTTAGGGTAACTTAGGGGTAGTTAAGCATTCAATATAATTTATTATTATTATTTAGATAGATGGATGTAAAGGGCTAGACCAACTCTTAACCCCTATCCGGACCTAGACCACCTCTAAGTCACAACCCTAACTTAGGGGTTAGAGTTAGAGGTGGTCTATGTCTGGTTAGGGGTTAGAGTTAGAGGTTGTCTAGGTCTAGTTATGGCCCCTATTAACCAGACCTAGACCACCTCTGACTCTAACCTTAAAGTTGACTCAAAGATGCCTTATAATTTGAATATATTTAAAGTATGCCTCCTCTGTAACTATGGATATAAAATTATTATTTATATAACAAAATTATATCTCTATAACCAAAGTTATTCAACATGCTTTATTATGCCCAGTCATCTGACAAATCTCAAGAAAATAACTTAAAAATCAACATATAAATAACAAAATAGCTCTTTTCTTTCAAGTCTTACTAAATATGAATTCATGTTATAAATAATACTTCTTTCTGTATAAAAAAATTCACCTTTAAAAAATATAGCTTTGTATCTTTTCAATGTAATGTAAATTATAACAGTAACCTCACAAAGATACGAATTAATAAAGTAACTATTACTAATAGTAGTAACTTAAAGTGTAATATATGTGTTAATACTTAATGCCACACAACGTTACGTATGCCTTTGTTAATCATAACGTTGATGCAGTAGCGTATGGCATAGTGTTTGTTGGCTGTAAAATACGGACATTGAGAATAACAGCAGCACTACTGCACACATTGAAATTGCGATTCTAATCGATTTTAACATTTTCAAATCGATGCAGTTGAATTGTCACCTTAGGTTACTGTTAATCAATCTGTTGGTCATTAATTGTGTCCGTCTGGCTCACACAGTCACAGTACGTTAGCTAGGTGTCACGTGGCTAGCGTTAGCAAGCATCAGGGGGCTAGCAACAGATGGGCTAATCCACCACAAATGGCTCCATGATATATTAGTCCATACAAATTCACTCAGTCATATGGTGCTAATGCATTTTTACATTTACCTGGATTTCCTTGTGGAATGTCTTCAGATGTCGTTTGAGATTAGTGGTGTTTTTTCCCTTAATTCGATGACCACATTTCTCCCCGGGCTGAGCGGGCTCTCCTCGTGTTTCACTTTTTTCAACAATACATTCTGTAGTTCCTTCGAGCTCTATATATCTAAAGTATGCCCAGAGGTCTGGTCTTCATTTTCTTCCAAGCCCACGGGATCATTGTTGAGACAACCCTGTTCCTGTTGTTGGCCCGTAGCCGCCATTGTCTGACTGAGGGGGGGCGGCTCAGCTGAGCTATTTGATAATTCCAGTATGCCACCTACTGGGCTTTCGACCTCTGTGCTTGTGCTGTGTGAGGGATAGAATGAGCCAAAGCCCACACACTGCATTTGGCTGCAGTCACAGCCAGAAACGGAAATACTGAAATAATAATTCGAAAAGTTATAATTATTTTGTCTCGTCTTGTTTTAGTCAACAATATCAACATACATGAAGAGAAATTTCGTCCTGGTTTTTGTAAATTACATTTTTGTGTCCTCAGTTGTGGTCAACGATATATAATTAACTATTTAGTCACGTTAGCGTCACGTGGTCTTCAATAACGTGACGTCACGTCTCGTTGTCGTCATGAAAAAAACCTTCGTTGCCGAAGATCTTTCGTCATCAATTTCGTTGACAAAATTAACACTTTGTGGAGGTGAGTGCATTAACCACTATACTACCACTCCATGTTATGGTTATGTTCCAGATTAATAAGGGTTAGATTAACGGTTATGGTGAGTTTAATGTAACAGTGTCGTTAAGGTTAGGGTTTGGGCGAGGCTGGCCTGAAAGTGTGTCTCCGATGGTAGTGTAGACGTCTCCCGGCGAACTTATACGGTTAACCATGGACACTATGGATATTGTAAGAACACACGTCTAAGAGACACATGCAGAGGTTGTGGGACCAGCTTGACAATGTGACTGCAGGGGGCATGAGAATGGGTGAGACAATGCCTATCAGCCTCAAGGAATGCAGGCTGAATGGGCTCCTAATTCTTGACCTATACCCACACATAGCCACAACAATCAAAAGGGACGAAGAAAGAATTATTGGCACGATAAGTGTCCCCAAAATCTGTGATAAAAAATTCTGTAGACAGAACCACCATTCAATTCAGACTAACAATGAGACAGACTCACCTCCACCCTTACATACATCTCATCATAGGTAGAGCTGTACTTTGTCACACATTCTGGTATGGCTGGTCATTCCAAGAGTCAATTTCATTACCATGGGAAGATACAGATTTTATAACCAAACTGTTAAAGTGTCACTGACATTGGTCAATTCTCTCACAAGATTACAGCGACCTTGACACACACACACACACACACACACACACACACACACACACACACACACACACACACACACACACACACACACACACACACACACACACACACACACACACACACACACACACACACACACACACACACACACACACACACACACACACACACACACACACACACACACACACACACACACACACACTTTACAACCTTAGACATAGCTGCAAACCATACAGTTTTGAGTTGATTACTTCTCACCAGCTCATGCAACTCTGTGACATTGTAATAAACATTTATTTTAATAAATTAATCATTTCCATAGCGGCTTAAATGTTATTATAATTACATTTCCATTGCACTAGGTATCTCAATGAACAGAACACACACACCAATAGCCTATATGAAATAACGAATGAACACGCATGTAACATGCGCATAACTGCACAGAGAGACACATAGCCTCAAACACACACCCTCTCATTCTTCTCTCTACTGTTTTTCCCACAGTATGCCAGTTTAACTTTGCAGGAAGTCATCCTGTTAGTGACTCATTATTGAAACAAGGAGTAATTTTCTCTACCCAAACCTGTTATAATCTAATTATATTCTGACCTCTAAACAGTTCTATACAGTAGTTGATTTGTGCATCTTTCAGGATCCAAAAGAGTGGGGCCCCGTGGTATCACTACACACAGACAGTACATACTTTGGTATTCTATGAATATTCTGTATGACTTGTCATACAGAACTTGTAAGTCGCTTTGGCTAAAAGCGTCAGCTAAATGGCAAAATGTAAAAATTAGGGATGTCCGATATTATCGGCCTACCGATATTATCGGCCGATATTGGCATAAAAATGTGATATCGGAAAATATCGGTATCGGTTTTCAAAAAAAAAGTATTATTATTATTATTATTATTTTTTTTACATTTATTTAACCTTTATTTACCCAGGCAAGCAAGTAAGAACAAATTATTATTTTATTTATTGTCAAAGTATGTATAATGTTGTGTTAATTACACGACAAGAGATATGTAATGTTAATTACCTGAAATTATTCCGTTTTTTGGGGGGGAAAACCCTGCATATATTGGTATCGGTTGATATCGGTTGATATCGGTATCGGAAATTAAGAGTTGGACAATATTGGTAAAAAAGCCAATATCGAGCATCCCTAGTAAAAATGTTAATGAATACTCCAAAATCATAACCATTCACTCCTCTAAGCATCAGTCTGATAAGAACCCACTTGGGGCCTCATAATACCCTCACAAAAGGGCGAGTATGAAACTCTGGGTCACCAAAGACGGGTTTGAATTTCAGTACATTTCAGTACAACTTAACCCCTAACACAAGAAAATGGGGGATATGAAGTAACTCAACCCAGATGTGACCATTGGGAGCTCCCCTGCTCTAAAGCCCTCTATGTCCTGTATATTGTGTCATATATGTTACTTTTGTGTTTTATATTGTCTAGATCTTTTTTTTATATACACCGTGGGAATGGGGGAACGCAATTGACATTTTCTGTATGTCTTGCACAAATGGAAAACTGACAATAAAGTTGAGTTTGACTTATTTGACCAGAATTTCTCCCATGTGTCACACGTGGACCAGCACCGATGTTTTCTAGCAGAAACCCTGTCTGTAAGATTAACTAGTATTTTATCAGCGGAATTGGCTGCACTTGGAGAGGGGCCATAAGTCATGGCTCCCCTCTCTGCTGTCTCTCTCACACTGTCTAGACAGGCAAAGCTGCATGCGGCCAGAAGATGCTGATTCTGCAAATGCACACACACACACAAAAATACACATTGTAAACTACATTTCGAGTGCGGGAAGCCGGTGGTGTATGAGTACTGGTCGTTGCAACAGCAACTCCTACTGGTCGGTCCGGCCTGTTCAGCAGGGAGGTCATCTGGGAGAGATACTGTACAGTAGTGTGAACCTCTGTGTGTGTGCGTTTGTGTCATGACTAAAGGATCTACAGCACCATGTATTTGGGAGTAGTCTGAATAAGGACTCATCAATCTAGGCAAGGGTTTTTACCTGGGCACAAAGTGAAACACTGGAGCACTCATAAAGCCTACATGTTTAATGCAGGGGGGTGACTGTGATGTTTTCACAAGCATCTTCCTCAGAGTCGACCACGTTACTGAGAATACATGACTCATCGATCTGCCACAGCCGCTATCATCCACCCTCATCCCACTTAGCAACCTGCCTGGGACTGCTGAGGAGAGGAGAGGCCTCTTTCAGATCCTGAAGAAATGGAGTGGTTTGTAGATATGATGAAAGAATAAGGACATTAAATTTGCCTCCTTCACTTCACTGCCATACTGGTCGAGTTTAATGCTAGGATGGGTACAGACTGCGCGTTCACTTCAATGTACTTCAAGAACCAAACTAGTCAAAACAGCAGGCAAAATATAGAATCAGAATTACCAATGCATGAGTAGCCTACCGAACTCCACTTGTGTTTCACCACCATGGTGTTCATGTTTTGACCTACATGGAAGTGAATTAGTCATCTCCTCATTAAAAAGCATTCATAGCGATCTACAAAAATAAAGATGGCGGTGAAGTGAATAAGGCAAATAAAATTTAATAAAACACCCTCAACAGATTTTCACTGCTGTTGGGGAATTCTTTATTTCTGTACATTGAATTGAAAGGTTACAGGTTACATTGAGCAGGTTTCAGGACCTTATAGATACAGTACAATTATTTTTGAATTCAGTCATAAATTGATTATTGTGGAACATTATTATGTCATAAGTATAATGTGTTTTGATATAACTGTGTTAGGTCACCCTCTCTGAGCATAGCCAACTCTCAGTATGCTGAGGGGGCGTGGCCATCTGTTCACGACACAGAGCACAGCACAGAGCAGCTAGATGTGACTGATGGGCCAATCAGAGTAATCTGTGTGTATTATGCAATATTTCAGAGGAAACAGATTGGATATCTGAAATTACTTGATTTTGTTGATATCCAGGGGGATAGACATCAAAGGGCTTCAAGGCCTCTACATGCTACAGCAACTTCAAAGCAACTGCACCACAACATCGACAAAGCAACGGTGTTGCAGACACTCTACCTTTATGCTTCTGCAAAATCAACGCGCAGCCTATGTAACATTGTACCCTGTACGTAGCTAGGTTCCCTAGATAGATGACGCTTCCCTTCTCAACCAACCCATTGATAAAAAGCAGAAAAATAAGCATCATTTTTACTTCCGGGCGGGGGGTTTCAAAATAAAAGAGCGAGTCTAAAAGCACCGTAAATACGTTTATTTTTTACAATATCTAACGTTACACGAACCTAAACTAATCTAAAGTTAGTTTAGGTTCGTGTTAACGTTAGATAATGTACAAAATAAACGTATTTACGGTGCTTTTAGTCGTCGCTCTTTTATTTTGAAATCCCCCGACCGGAAGTATTATATTGTCTGTTGCTAGCAGCTTAACTTTTGTCAGCCGGTTCTGTGCTTTTTAACGTAACTTCATTAGTTTCCAATGGAGAGGAGAGAAAGACCGGCTCACATGCAGCTCAAACTACCTGTTGGAATAAATTAATTGATTGATGTTTAACTTGTCCCTGTGTGTGTCCAGTCATTTCGACTAGCAAACGTTGTATTTAACATTACCTCAGGATACCATTGTATTTAGTTGGTTAGCTATGTAGCTAATGTGGATAGCATTTTGAATAGCACCAATGCTAGCTGGCTGGCTACAGCTTTATTTACTAAATTATGGAGGCTTTTTAATCGTCAAGGTAAGAGAGGATTTGTCATGATCAACTGAAGGCGTATGCTATGGAACAATATGTGCTTGGGTTTTCAGAAAAAGGCCAGTTATGACGCTAATTATTTAGCTAATATTGATAGCATAGCTTGCTGGCTACAACAATGGCGGATGGTATTCCTCGCTGCGGGAGTCGGACCAATATTATTCTATGACAGCCCCGCCCCCATTCACTACCAACCAATCACTGCTACGCAATACCAACGCAACGGGTGTTTAGATTAGATTTTGGAGACAGGTACACAACATCCTCGCAACACAGTCTACAAGACTCTCTGCAACAAGCGCGTTGAAATCGCGCCAATGTTGTGTTGAAGTTGCTGTAGCATGTAGAGGCCTTTAGTCATCATTTTCACAACAACAACAACATCAACAACAACATCAGCTATAACATGTTGAGTAATGTTT
Organism: Notolepis coatsorum; assembly: GCF_963971535.1. NCBI lineage: Eukaryota > Metazoa > Chordata > Actinopteri > Aulopiformes > Paralepididae > Notolepis > Notolepis coatsorum. The sequence continues at coordinate 191,423,399 of NC_140166.1, forward strand.
CATAAACGTACCTTCTGTAAAAAAAGAAAATGCAATGAGATTGTAGTTGTACCAAATGTTTAAGGAGCATGAAGCTCATCAAAAGCCTAATGCATAAAAATACACATGGCTGTCAAACTGAAAGTGATGTTGCTTTGCTTCATTCCTGAAAGGTTGAGCCTTTTAAGGATACAACGTTTTCGCCCGACAGCAGCTTCCTGTTGCCTCGTTCACCGGCAGCTAATGACAAAGCATTGGGTTACTACAATAAAAAACGAAAGTGTGTGGCGAAAAAAACACACAATAAGTGTTATTGATGTGTGTTGCAACTAGGGCTGACCCCTATTAGTCGATTAGTCGACTAATCGGTCGAAAGGAGCCGTAGTCGACTAGCCAACCTCTTAGTTGAATACAAAACAAAATATATATATATATTTATAATATATATATATATATATTTTTTTTTATCATTCTTTCCAAAAGAAAAGAGGCCTAGAAGCGTAGCTAACGCTAATGGCACACATACCAGAGGCTAACTGCCTACGAAAACAGGCACAGAGGCACTGAAAGAGGATTTCACCCATCTAATGAACACACTAGACTAGACAAATATCAAGATGTATCCATCAGTGGACCAATTGCATGCTTTTGCAGAGGACAAGAAGCCTTCAGTCGACTCCTTCAGACATTAAGCAGCACCCCCCACAGCCCAAATGGAATGATTAAAAAAAAAAAAAAAAAATTATACTTTTTTTTTTTTTTTTTTGTTGACCAATAGTCGACTAACGGCACATTTTGGCCAATCATAGTCGACCATCCAAATCCTTAGTAGGGGACAGCCCTAGTTGCAACCAAGCGGCTTGTGCTGCCATGTTGTTTCTGTCAGTATTCACAAAGATAATGTCTGTGGATATAAATAAACTGAAAGATGAGTCACCGTCCCAAACAAAGATAAAAGAGCCCTGCCGAGGCATATAGCTGTTAGCAAAGGAAATATGCACCAATTTCCTGGCTGAGACAGATGTGGGCAGAGAGAAAAGCAGAAGATGACTGGGATGCGCTGAACAAAACAGAGGAGATACAGTAATAAAATAGATGGAGCTCAGAGACAGAAGGAACCAAGGACCAGCTGAGAGGAGACAGAGAGAGAGAGCAAGCACACCACGTCCACAGAGGTTATTGATCCACCTAGAGACACACAGCTTTAAGCAATCAACATTCAACATACATTCCCTTGCCCGTTTGTTATTGTATGTTATTGTGGATATAATTAAGTGTGTGTGCGTATGTGCGCACGAGTGTGTCTGTAATATCTAATTGTGTTACTTGTAATCCCTTGCCTGTTTGTAATATATGTATGTGGATACTGGATATAATTAAATGTGTATATGTGTGTGTTATGCGAACTGTCCAGAGATTATAGAGAAGGAAATAGGAGCTAATAGATGCAGCTATACAGACATAGGAGGTAAGACCTTCACCTTCACAGACACAATATGGTGGTCTACTGACACACAAACAATATACTGTACAATATACTGTATAATACAAAACACAGGCACACACTGATCATCTGTAGCTTTGGCAACAGGATCAAAAGGAGGTAAGCTAACTGTATGGTAGAAATCTTGGAAAACTGGTTGTATGGATGTACAGACTGTTGCCCAAAATAGAGCCAATAGTAGTCTTGTCTGTATTCATAATTATCAATTTATATTAAATTCACACCAACTTTCTCAAGCTAAACTGCGATACATCCAGTGGCGGGTGGTGGAAAATATTCTAGGTGGGGCGGTGCCATATTCAATCCGTTTCAGTAACTACAGTATATAATCAGACCTGCAAACGAAAGGTTATTCTATAACCTAGTTACATGAATACTGGCTGAGCGTCCAGCTCTGCCTTTATGAGATCTCCATCTCCACACACCCTAGCTGTGCCCACGAAACAAAAACACAATGTACCCACTTGCACGTGACCCCGCCAATCCCATGCGTCACTACAGTATATGACCCCGGAAATGGTCACGCTCACCCTTCCCATTCCGATTTCCATAACCGGAAAAACCAACCCAGGGGCCTCAGGGCGGCTAGGAGCGAGACGCTCAGCCAGTATTCATGTAACTAGGTTATAGAATAACCTTTCGTTACATAGCATACTGGCATTCGCGTCCCGCTCTGCCTTCATGAGATATGGGTAGAGTGACAGAGACGGCTAAAAGGAACGCAGTCTTGAAAGACAGCCGATCCAATGGCGCCTGCTCAAGAGGCTCAAACGGGGCCTCCGACAACCGGCCCAGGACCAGTTGGAGGTCCCAACTCGGAGACAGAGAACGTTCCACAGGCTTGAGACGCCGAGCGCCAAGCAGGAAACGTTTCACGAGAGGGTGGCTGAACATCGTACCGGCCTCAAAACCCACGTGACAAGAGGAAATAGCCGCAGCATATACCCGCACTGTCGAGGCCGAGAGCCTATTCAAAATAGACTGAAGGAAAGAACAGAGTCCAGGGGGCAGGACACCGGGTGCAGGCCCCTAACCTCACACCACTCCTGAAAAATACGCCACTTACCTGCGTAAACCGCGGTAGTGGACGGAGCGCGCGCATTCCGGATGGTGTTAACCACAGAAAGGTTAAGACACACCCCCTCCAGATTCACCCCCTCAGCAGCCACGCCATCAGAGGCTGACCCAGCATGGGAGGCCGAACCAGCCTCCCGCCTGCCTGAGAGAGAGCCCACGGAGACCATGGAACAGGCCACGGTGGGGCCATCAGGAGCTGAACTAGGACCGGGAACCACACTGCCGTGCCCCGGTCCGGCGCGATCAGGATCACAGTCCTGCACTCCCGACGCACCCGCTCCAACAGCTGAGCTAACAGGTGTATGGGGGGAAAAGCGTACAGAATCCCGGGCGGCCACGGATAAACCGAGAAGGCATCCACCCCGAACCACAAGGGGCACTGGTGGGACTGTCTGCTCGCAAACAGATCCACAGAGGCCTCCTCGAATCGTGCCTGACCTGCCTGACTATGTCTAGACGTAGTCCCCACTCGTCGGGATGAGGACCGCCCCGCGACATCGCATCTGCACCCACATTCTCCCTGCCGGGGATGTGAAGAGCCCTCAGGCTGCGCAGATTAAGAGACGCCCATAGCCAGAGTTCGACCGCCGCCCGGTGCAGACGAAGGGAGCGTACTCCTCCCTGTCTGTTTATATACAGCGCTGATGCCGTACTGTCTGTCCTGATCAACACATGCTCGCCCACCACATGGTGGCCAAGCCGCTTGAGGACCAGAAGGACCGCCTTCAATTCCAACACATTGATATGCAGAGCAGACCGGCAGCATGGCTCAGCCAGTTGCCCCCTACTGCGTTGGTCCGACACGTCCCCCCATCCCGTGAGGGAGGCGTCGGTGAAGACCATGACGTGTGACAGCCTGCTGCCCATGGGGACCCCACAGGTGAGGGCACCAGGCCTCCCCCAGTGGTCGAGGTCCCCCAGTAGTGACACAGGAACCGTCAGTCGCTTCCACTTGCCTCTCACCGGGTCTATTTTCATACTGAAAAACCACCTCTGAATCCTTCTCATGAAGAGGAGACCAAGAGGGACCACATGTTGGGCAGATGCCATCATACCGAGCAGGCGCATCACAGACAGTGCCGTAACCGTCCTGCCAGGATGGAACCTCCTGAGCGAATACCCTCTCGCCGCCGCTCTGAGAGTATTGCCCTCATGGGCCTTGAGCTTAGAACCAAGCCCAAGTACTCCACCTGTTGACTGGGGAGAGGAATACTCTTCACCCAGTTCACAGCAAACCCCAGACTGGTGAGGAATTCCACCACCAGCCTGGTATGAGACCTGGCGATCTCCTCTGACCGGCTGAGGAGCAGAATGTCGTAGAGGTAGAATACAATTCGTACCCCCAGACGACACAGAGGCCCCAGCGCGGTCTCCAGACACTTGGTGAATGTGCGAGGAGCCAGAGAATAGCCGAACGGCATTATCTGGTATTCGTACGCTACGCCCTGAAAGGAGAAGCGAAGGAACCTCCTGTGAAGAGGGAAGATCGGGATGTGAAAGTACGCATCCTTCAGGTCTATGGAGGTGAACCAGTCCCCCACTCTGACAGCGCTTAGCAGGTGTTTGACGGTCAACATCCTGAACTGTCTCGCCACAATCAGCTGATTGAACGTGGACAGGTCCAGTATAGGTCTGACACCTCCCGATTTCTTGGGCACCAGAAAATACCGGGAGTAAACGCCACACATCGCGTCCTCCTTTGGGACAACGACGATGGCCTGCTTCGCCAACAGAGATTGAATCTCGTCGGCCAGGGCTGTCACTGCTGCGGACCCGGACAAGAGGGTCTGTACCAAACCCAAAAACGGAGGGTGGGGCTGCCCAAATTGCAGCACGAGTCCTCGCCTCAATGTTCCCTCCATCCACTTCGACACATGGCACTCTTGTAGCCATACGAGATGATAATCCCAAAGCGCACCCGCAGCCGACTGGCGCTGGTCCGCCAGGAACCGTAGATAGGAGGCCCGGTCCCGCCCGCTGTGCGTTGCCAACCCTGTACTCGCCAACCGTGCGAGCAGGGTGTCTCGAGGAGCCGGGATATCGCACCCTGGCTCTATCAACGAGGCAACCGCACCCAAGGGGGGACCCCGACAGAAAGGGCTGGCCTGGTACGGTGGGGGGGAGCGGCCATCACCCCTGGTGACATACAGTAGGCTCCCCCACTGAGTATCTTCCCGGCACAGACTGCTGCGGACAGCCTACTCTGCAGCTGGACATGCAAGGTGTGTGGTACCCACGCTGCCCGATAGGGTGAGTTCCTACACACCGTAGCCCTGTAGTGGTATTACTACCACTCAAATTATGTGTGCCTAACTGACCACCACCGGCCCGCAGCCAAAGGGAACAAATCAGAGCCTGTATCCCGCTTGTGTTGGGGGGGGGGAGTGACCGGAAAGCTGGCTAGACACAGCTAGATGGCAAAGTTTTTTCAGAGCGTGCCCATCTAATGAGGCTGATCCCTCGGCCGCCGAGGCTGCCGGCCTTGTGATCACCTGTTTTCCTTGTGCCCAGGGTATCTCTGGCGGGGGAAACATGGCCGCTGGTCGGGGGCCTCGCCGCAGCCGCTGGCAAGGCCGTGCTCTCACCTCTGACTGCGCGGTGTGAGGCGGTGTGGGGCCCAGGTCCAATACCGCCCGCGCCCCTGCGGACACACCAAAGAGTCCATCTGCGGAGAGGGGAGTCCTGAGGAAGGGAAAACACCTCACCTCCTCAAGGCAAGACTGCTCCAACCAAAGATACCTGTGAACCAAAGTTGACAGCATCCTAGCTCTCCCTACGGTTATAGCTTGCGGCTGTGTCAAAAGCTGTATAACGTGATATTTTTGACGTCGGCTGGCCCTAAGGCCCCACCACCCGACACCATTTTGGACAGAAAAGCAGCCAATTGAGCAATGTTATTGGTCGCTGCTAAATTCTGTCCCGCGGCGATATAAGCCGACTCGCCCTCAGGCGTCGGCTTCCGGGTGGGGTACCGTTCAACCATGTCGGGGGAAAGGACCGATGCTACCTGCTTCTCTAAGCACGGCACACCCGGTCTGAGCCCTGTTGTCAGCCCTTCTACCCGTGTAAAGGGTAAAAAAGCCTCAGCAAAACCCTCAAAAACAGACACCGATTGACCTTCAGTAATGAAACGGTTAAGAGGAGGGAAAAGTGGCAACAACCCCTGCAGAGTACATGGGAACGGAGCCCCAAACAACGTAGCATTAGCAGTAGCCGCGCGCACTAGGATATTTGGAGAAACATCAAACAGTGTGTCACTAAGACCACGCTCATCCAAATATCCCGCCCCCCGCGTCAATACATCCCCCGGCCGTCTCACGAGACGTCGAGGAATATTATACATTCCAGCATCAATGCCTGCAAATGCAGGGCCTGCTGGCGTTGATGGGAGAGCATGAGCCCAACCACTTTCTCTTCAGACAGCTGTTCTTACGCCAGTTACCGGCTCAGGTAAGGGCTGCCTTGGCCAACACAACAATAAATGACTGCCGTATGTTAGCCGCGGAGGCGGATAAGTTATTTTTGGCCAGCCAGCAACAACACTGTGCGGCCGTGTTCTACCATGACCAACCCTCTGCCTCTCACCATGGGGATTATACCGTCGCTGCTGCGGTGGCAGCCCCTCGCCAGCGAGGGAGAGACACTGGCTGGTGTTTCTTTCACACCAAGTATGGAGCCAGGGCTAACCAATGCCGTCCCCCATGTACTTACAAGGGGCCGGGAAACGCCCGGGCCGGCGCTCAACAGTGGCCATGAGCGTTGGTGGGGCCGGCAGGCTACTGTTTATTCGGGACACCATCTCAGGCAGGCGTTTCATGTGCGACATAGGGGCACAGAGAAGCGTGCTGCCTGCGTCAAGGGTGGACACCCTGGCCGACGGACATGGGCTCCCTATGGAAGCTGCCAATGGTACTACAATCCGCACGTATGGCAGTAGGCTAGTGGAGCTGTGTTTTGGTGAGCGGCGGTTTAGCTGGGACTTCATCACTGCTGATGTGTCTGTGCCCCTGCTGGGTGCTGATTTTCTGTGTGCTTATGGATTGTTGGTGGATATCAGGAACAATCGCTTGATCGATGCCACCACCTTTTGTTCATTTGAATGTACTGTCGGGGCAGCGCCACCTGTGGGTTTGTCTAACATGTTGTCTGTTACAGATGAGTTTCACCAGCTGCTAGCCGAGTTCCCTGTCCTTACCCAGCCCACTTTCTCGTCCTCCACCAGTAAGCACGGTGTGGAACATCACATCGCTACAACAGGTGTGCCAGTCTACTCCCGGGCTCGCCGCCTAGATCCTGCCAAGCTGGCCGTTGCCAAAGCAGAGTTTTCCAACATGGAGAACCTGGGTATTATCTGTCGTTCTGACAGCCCATGGGCCTCACCCCTTCACATTGTCCCCAGGGCTGCCGGCGGGTGGCGCCCGTGTGGCGATTACCGCCGCCTTAACAAGGTAACTACGCCGGACCAATACCCGGTTCCACATATTCAGGATTTTTCCACCCACCTGGCCCGGAAACTCATATTTTCAAAAATAGATTTAGTTCGAGGTTACCACCAGGTGCCGGTCCACCCAGCGGACATCCCTAAGATGGCGGTGATTACTCCCTTTGGTTTATTTGAGTTCTTGCGCATGCCATTTGGGCTTAAAAACGCAGCACAGACATTCCAGCGCTTGATGGACTCTGTGTTACGGGACCTGCCTTTTTTGTTTGTCTACTTAGATGACATCTTAGTCGCCAGTACCTCCAGGGCAGAGCACTTGTCCCATCTCAGGACCCTTTTCCACCGACTCAGTCAGCATGGGCTCATAGTTAACCCAGCTAAATGCCAGTTTGGGCTGTCTGGGATCGATTTCCTCGGGCACCACGTCACCAAAGATGGGGCAGTTCCCCTCCCATCTAAGGTTGACGCCATAGCAAATTTTCCACTGCCACCCACCATCAAGGCTCTGCAAGAGTTCCTTGGCATGGTACATTTTACCATCGGTTTGTCCCTCGGGCTGCTTAGCTAATGCAACCTCTGTACGAGGCTCTCAGGGGTAAAATCGCCAAACATGTGGTGGACTGGACGGACGAGAGACGCAAGGTGTTTGTCGATACTAAAATTGCCCTGGCCAATGCAACCAGGCTGGCACACCCACTTCCCAACGCCCCTGTTGCCATACGAACAGTGGGTGAGTGGGGCTTGGCAGCCACTGGCGTTTTTTAGCCGGCAGCTTCGACCTAATGAGTGCAAATATAGCACTTTTGATTGGGAGCTCCTCGCCCTCTATCTGGCCGTGCGGCATTTCCGTTCCCTGCTGGAGGCTCGTTCGTTCACAGCGTTTGTAGACCACAAGCCACTCACTTTTGCTATGGCTAAAGTGACTGAGCCATGGTCTGCCCGTCAGCAGAGGCATCTGGCATATATCTCGGAGTTTACTACGGATATTCAGCACGTCGCAGGCAGGGACAATCTAGTGGCAGACTGTCTCTCTCGGGCCTTGGTCGGGGCCGTCCATGTTGGTTTAGACTATGCACGCATGGCCTCAGACCAGGTTTCCGACCTGGACGTTCAGGCCTACAGGACGGCCATCACAGCACTCAGGCTGGAGGATGTGGCATTTAATGAGGCTAACGGCACACTCCTGTGCGACGTTTCCACGGGACGGCCGCGACCGGTTGTGCCCAGCAGTTGGAGACGTCATGTTTTTGACATCATACATGGTCTCTCTCACCCCGGAAACAGGGCATCTCAGAAACAGGTGGCAGCCAAGTTCATTTGGCATGGGCTGAAAAAGGATGTGAGCGGGTGGGTTAAGACCTGTGTGATGTGGGTGCTCCAGTAGCACACCATGTCACCGCGCTGCGTTGCGGGACTCCGTGCTGCGTCACGGATCTGGTTGACTCCGAGTTCGATTCCCGGACTCGCCGTCATTTGCCGAATGTCTCCCCCTGCTCTCTCTCCCGTTTCACCCTACAACTGTCGGTCATGCTTGACCAGAAAAGCGATAAACGCTAAAAAATAAAGTAAAAAAAAAAAAAAAAAAAAAATACCTGTGCGCTAAGGTACACCGCCACATTAAAGCTCCTTTGGCCCAGTTCTTTGTGCCCGAGAGAAGCATGGTTTGCCACAGACTCGTGTTCCACCCGGCCTCCAGGCCACGTAATATGTGTTCATACGGCACGATGCCCACCGCGGGTCCTTTCAACCCCCCTACGATGGCCCGTTTTGGGTCATACAGGCGGGAAGTAAGACCTTCGTGGTGGACATTGGCGGTAAACCGGAACATGTCTCGGTGGACCGGCTTAGGCCAGCTCACTTGGATGTGGATCACCCCGTGGCACTCGCTCAGCCCCCGCAGCGAGGGCGACCTCCCCGTGTTAAACCTTGTCACCCTAAATCACTTTTTGAAAATATGAGTCCCTCACCGCCCAATAGGCACCTTGCCCCTTGCCCTCCTCGCCACCGCAAGGCCCCAGGGGGTCCCACGGTAGCTCATATGCCGGCTCCAGTTGTTTGGAGCCGTTATGGTCGGGAGGTCCGTCTACCGCCCCGTTTTTTGAGTTAGTAGGGTGAATTCTGGGGGGACATATGTAGTGGGCACTTACATGGACTATTGGACTGGACATAATCCACCTACACTGTCACTTTAAGGACACAGGGCATTTTGGGTAGCTAGAGCGGCCATATGAACTCTTGGCTTGGTTTGTTGTGGTATCCACGCTATGCTAATAAATGATGCACACTGATCAAAGAAACTTCACTCTCTCTGGTTGTGATTTCCCGTCTCCTACACTACGATATTCAGAGGCAGGATTTTTTTTTATTATTATTATATTTATCATACATCATTATTTTCTAAAAAAAATTTAAAGTTTGCCTGTGGCAGGGAGGGCGATGCACAAATCGCGAGTCAGCCGCCCCTGGATACATCAGTCCTCAATAAGTCATCATCGTGAGTATAATAACCCACACCAAACACACTCACAGCCTCTCCCTCTACTGTACTTCCTCCAGCATCAGCAACCTCAGAGTAATTTTTGACTCCACCCTCTCATTTGAACCCCACATCAACCATATTGTCTTTTTCCATCTCAAAAACACAACCTGTCCGTGTCCTTCCCTTTCTTCCTCTGCCACTGAAACCCTCACCCACTCATTCATCACCTCAAGACTCGACTACTGCAATAGTCTACTGCTGCGCTATTCCCTGTTCGAAAACTGTGTTTCAACCTGGTCGTCGATCATTGTTTTTCATCAAGGCAATAGTTTGTGGTGCAATTCCATACGCCCACAGCTTACTGGCTAAAACACCCCTATCACTTCCCTGGTGCATTTGGAACATCTATCTAGAGTCTATTTCATTAGCACTAAAGGTGAGTGTTCCTTATTGTATCAGAAACGTCAGAATGTCATCTTTCAAAAGAGACCAGGCTCATGCATGTGGTATAAGTATAAAGTATAGTATTTTGGTTTGCAAAAAAAGTATGCAGTCCTCAAAAACTAAAACTAAAATGGCCAATTTTGGGGGTGCCTGTTCAGCGCTCCTAAATCCTGCTCTTAGTCAGGGCTGAATCCAAGACATGGGACGGTTGGTGAATCCCAAAATCGTCCCAAAAAGGTCTTAAATGGCCTTTAGTCCTTGGAGAATGAGACCCAATGTCTTTAGGGTAGGAATGGGTACTAGCTGTAGTTTCCTTGCATATAAATGTCCAGGAATGCTGAAAGTAAGTGGTATTTCTATAAACGTCTCTAGATCCTTACGTATTATCCTCTATTCTAACAATATATCATCCTCTAATCAGGCTCTGGCTGATTTCCTGTGTCATGGAAATAGGACAGGTGATCATGGGAACTTGGTTTTTATTTTCAATTAAAAGTCTGAGATTGAAAAAGAAAATACTGTGTTCTACCAGATATCCACTTTTGCAATCTTTTCTTCTCTCTATGGAGAAAAAAACCCACATTGGAAATCTGTCTAAGTTTATAATAACATAACGCATTACATAAAGCCTCAGAAATACATCCAGAGCTCATTAATATGACTTTATGGTGATTATATGAAATGTGAAAATAGTTTTCACTTTCCTTCACCTCTGAAATGACATAGCACTAATACTTCTACCAGATTGCCTTTTTCTGTCTCATTCCTTCCACTCTTACTCTCTCCATAGTTACAGAACACTGACAAGCCATTAAGATGTATAATGGTCTCACGGCAGCATGTGTAATGGTGTCAGCAGCATGTCTAGGACATTCACCATCCCATTACATTCCTGTCATTTATAGCCGGTAAACAGAGCCTCAAATTGACTGATTATCTACAGTCAGTACAGCCTCATGTTTAGCGTATGAGTGTGAGTGTGTGTGTGTGTGTGTGTGTGTGTGTGTGTGTGTGTGTGGTCTCAATCAATCAACCTGTCTGTCTGTCTCACCAGGGGTGTGATTGGCTGTCTGTAAACACTGTGTTGATTGTCCGTCCGTCCGTCCGTCTCCGTCTCTCTCTCTCTCTCTCTCTCTCTCTCTCTCTCTCTCTCTCCTCTCTCTCTCTCTCTCTCTCTCTCTCTCTCTCTCTCTCTCTCTCTCTCTCTCTCTCTCTCTCTCTCTCTCTCTCTCTCTCTCTCTCAGCATCACCATCACTACACAGACACAATGGCCAGTGGGGGATCGGCCCTATTCCCCGTACCTGGCTAACTGCATGAGTTAGCCGGATAATTTTCAGCATAGCTTGACTTAAGCCAGACATTTCCGTTCCCCGACGTTGGATTTTCTAAGTCGCTATGGCAACAGATCGAAAAGTTTGAACCTGCTCCAGAGCAGGGTTTAGTTCAGTTAGCTGGATGAACCATGGCCACACCCTCACAAAGAAATGCCAGCTCGCTTCCTGAAATAATTATCACAGTGTAGATCTGCATTATACCATTCTGAATTAAGTTTTTGTGCTTCGTTTTTCTAGAGGGGGCTTTTGAAATGTAAAATAATAGACCTAAAATGCTGATACTAAATTTATGTCCTAAATAATGCACGTTATATATACGGCGCTCGCGAGGTGCGATATACACATTATGTAGTTATTTTAATAATGTCGGGGAGCATTGCAAATGTGAATCCCGCAGGGATATTTTTAATGAATGAAACCTATCGCTCGTTTGGCTCTGATTCCTTTCATATTCTCCGCTGTGGATGTTTAACGGTCGCCTGGATTTTGTTGAAACGTTATGCGTGGATTGTGGCCACGCCCTCGCAAAGAAATGGCAGCTCCCTTCCTCAGAGATCCTATTGACGAAGGAGCAATCATAGTCCGATTGGCATTTCATAGAGAAAGAGTGCTTAGAGATCGCCAAGATCCAAAAGGTTTCTAACAAGGTGCGTATAAATGTCTTGCCGGTCCCTGAAGTCTCGCTCTCTCCGAACTCCTTCATCCTCCACATCATCCAACAGTAGTACCAATAAAGCAGCCATTGTGTGTCATTATGCATTGGAATTGCATGCCTTTTCATACGAACCCATGAACATGACATTATTTGGAACAGGTGTGAAGCTCAATGACAATATACTGTATGAACCATGATTGATTTTATTTATGGATATAGAATCAATATAAACTATGCCTGACTAAAGTATCGAACACTGCATCAGTTTAAACTGTAGATAGCCCTAAAAAGGATGATGTAGTTTGCCATCCAGAATGTCAGAGTATTTCATTTAGCAATTATACACAGCGATTTATAAATAGCCTATGAATTTGGGTTCCTGCCTCAAACAACCAGGCAGTTAGTTCTCTTTCGACTGCACAAAATTGTGCCATTTATCTTCCGATTCAGACACAAACACCACCACCAACAGCAGCCTATTTCTGTGTAGCACAGCTTATGGTGAATCATATTAACCATAAAATATATTAGCCTACACATCACCTAAGTAATCATGTCATGTATTGTTCACAATGGTGTACATTTCTAATTTCAAGTTTCACCCTTCTGCCAGTAGGTTTGCAGTTTCTCATTTTGCCAGAAATGTGCGTAGTATGCATGGGTAGTTTCCTTGGAGGTATGCACATTCTCCCACATTCTCCTCTCAAGTTTTTCTTTCTTTCTTTCTTTCTTTCTTTCTTTCTTTCTTTCTTTCTTTCTTTCTTTCTTTCTTTCTTTCTTTCTTTCTTTCTTTCTTTCTTTCTTTCTTTCTTTCTTTCTTATTTTTACAAACTTTATTTGTAAGAAAATTGAAATATTTTGTATTAATAAAAATAAGGTTTGCTCAGGAGTGATGTATGCATTATTTTGTGCATACGCAAGCTTTATGAATGAGCCCCCTGGGGCGGCTGGGTAGCGCAGCGGACTAAGCGCTCGCCTACCACCGCAGAGACTCTGGGATCTAATCCAGCTGTCAGCGGTACCTCCGGCTTGGTCAGTCGTCCCTACTAACACAATTGGCAGTGTTAGAGGGTGGGAAGCCGGCGAGGTATGTATCCTGGTCGTTGTAAACAGCGACTCTTGCTGGTCGGTCGGGGCGCCTGTTTAGCAGGGAAGGGATCTGGGGGAGATAGTGTGATCCACACGTTACACTTCCCCGGTGAGAGTCCTCGCTGTCAGGTGAAAAGAAGCGGCTGGCTGACTCCACATGTATCGGAGGAAGACATGTGGTAGTCTTCTCCCTCCCCAAGCTGACAGTAGGGGGCAAAAGCGTGCAATGACCAGGAAGGGAATTGGCATATTGACTAAATTGGGATGGGAGAAAAATACGGAAAAAAGGGGGAGAAAAAGTAGATAACAAAATTGATGAGCCCCCTGGATACTATCACCTTTTGCTTGCATAAAATGCATGAAATAGAATAGAAGGAGATGAATGTGCGGTCTGGGAGGTGTCATACAGAAGCTGAAAAGCCACATTTCACGAGATGTGTATAATCCACCTGAGACAAGGCAGGAGGGTAGAGGAGGAGACGTGTTTGTCTAGAGCAACAACAACAGAATGCCGTATGAAAGGCAGGACAACCATTCACATAATCAGCATTCAGCGACCATATTCCCTGAATAGTAACAAACAGTGGGACAATCACGCCTCAGCCGAGTGAGACAGTGAATATAATTAGGAGGAAATCCTTCCTGACAGTCTCCAGTGACATGACACTCTCAGTTTCAGACACACACACACACACACACACACACACACGCACACACACACACACACACACACACACACACACACACACACACACACACACACACACACACACACACACACACACACACACACACACACACACACTGCAGACGTACATGTGCATAAACACACAGGGACACAATGTAGGTATAAACAGTAAAGACACTGAAATTAAATGAGAAGAGAACCTTCACCTTAACTCAATGGAGGCCAAACCCGAGATAAGTCGGGTTAACTCGCCAGCGGTTGGGCGCCAGAGCCGAGATTTCTCGGGTTTTGGTAATTTATTCCTTTATTTGATATTTTTATTCATTATTCATCCAGGGACCTTGGTGTTACCATAGGGAATGAGTCTGAGATCGCCAAAGTGCAATACCGGCCGCATCCAGCTAGACGGCGTATCGAGCACCCTTTGTAACCTTGTATCTTGGCCTGTGTAACGGCCAAATGTCTCCGGGCTCACTTTTCTTTGTCGGGCGATTGGAGCGGTTCTCCCGGTTCCATTTAAGCTCGTCAAATATCCCCGATCCATATGTTGTGGTTGGTTATGCCGTGGACCAAATGGACATTGGATGTACCAGATGGCGATCAAACTATTGGAATATTATTTTTGGAATACTCCCGATCACAGGTAAGGACTATCTGACATCAAATCAAATCAAATCAAATTTATTTGTAAGGCCCGACAACACACGTTAATGTCCCCATGGGCCGCACACGTCTTCTTTAAACAAGTCAAGAAGAAACATAACAATAAGTCAATTTTAGCTTGATCGTGCAATGCTTTTATACCGATCGGGCTGATAAGCGTTTTTAGTGTTCAATATGAATGCCGTTACTGGCAATCAAATAATCAGAAACGACCCCCCCCCCCCTTTCATGCATTCATGATGAAACATAATACATATGACATAGATTTGATTTGGGAATAGTAGCGTGTACAGGCAAGAAACTGCAACGTTTATAGTAGAATTGACGTATAAGGCTATAACTCAGCATTTCGGGAATTACCCCAGACCGCTCTAAAACCATACTTATATTCACCACGGTATAACACAGGAACGTATGGATGGACACATTTATTCTGGTAACACTTTATAATAACACTCAGTTATAAGACCTTTATAAGGTATTTGTTGTAAATTCCCCATTATTTGTTATGCTGTGTATTGTTATTTCCAGTCAGGCACTTCTTTGATGGCCCAGGGGTCCTATTATTTATAGTCTGGCATCTCTCTGGACAGCCCAGGGGTCCTAATGGGTTTAAATACAGCGGCCATCTTGCCGCCCATGTGTTCCATTGCTGTCTGCTTTCCCAGTGAGAGAGTGCGTTCATGAATTAAGTAAGTCAAGCCCCTTAATAGCCTACAAATATAGTGCCTATGGTAATGATAGATACATGTCATATGTAGCCTGCCTTATGTGTTGAGATGCTGTGACATGCATGTGTGACTATGATTTGGTTTGCTACGTTGTGTTAATTCATGCTGCTAATTGAGCTATGCTAATGCCAATAATGCTATAGCATCTCTTCAGTTGTGTGTTCTGGATGCCATTGCATTCTGCCATTTACTTGTTATGTTTGGTCCATGCGGCCGATGCTAATATGCTAGATAGCATCTTTTCAGTTGTGTGCATTATGTTTGGTCCATGCGGCCAATGCTAATATGCTAGATAGCATATTTTCAGTTGTGTGCATTTTGCCGATTACTTGTTATGTTTGGTCCATGCGACCAATGCTAATATGCTAGATAGCATCTTTTGCTGTGTGTGTTCAGGTTATGATTGATAAGTATGTACCTCTGTTAATTATTGTGTGTTCTGCTTATATGTTGCAGAATACCACTCACTCAATCTTTGATTGCTCCATCCAGCCCTACGACCTGGATGGAAGCACTCTTGAGATATCACTCAACAACGGAATCCTTAATAAAATACGAAAGGACTGTTCTCTGTGTCTGCGTCCGCTCTCTGACCGGGGTGTGCCGTTCTGGATGAAGTGGCTCCAGCAAACCTTGCAAACAAACATTATATCTTCAATATTGGTCCTTCGAGCCGGAGAACTTCACCCACGACGGCGCCATGGACACACAGAGAACAGCAGCAGACGAAAATGGAAGACGAGGAGGAAGGCTGCGACAGCTTCCAGCACACCTGCAAGGCTATCTGGTTAGCTTACCACAGTCCCTCATGCCTAATACTGCACCGTCTCCACCAGATGACAGCGAAGGTGCCACCGCACAGCAGCTGCGGTCACTCAGCCTGCAGACCGAGTTTGCAGCTACAGGTGACCAGCTCCACACTGCGCTCGGGCCCCCTCCCTGCCTCTCATTGCCGGGAGCAGTCGATCAGACGCGACACTGGGACCTATCACCGTATGCTAACACCCGGCCTGACCAGCGGGAAGTGTGTGTGGGGCTCACATCGCCATCCCCATCAGAGCAGAGCCACCACAGTCGGAGCCTAACAGGTGGCACCTCTGACGCAAGAGGACCTTGCTCTACCATGCCCTACGCCTTCCACCACCATTGTCACATCATAGTCTGAGCGTCCCACCCAACCGCTCACAATGGTCGAGCTCGCTGCCACTAATACCGCTGCTGTGCCCAACAACTGCAACGTTACAGTCTCAAGCCACAACCTGTACACCGGGCCAAAGGCAGCAAGCCTACATGTCGACTCAGTCTCTACCGCCGACAGTAACCTCCGCACCGCTGTTCGGGGCTGCTCCGAGGCCCCCAGCCCCCACCGCGATGAGTCTGGTCATGCCACAGTCTGACTTCCAGGTGATGCAAGCAGTGGGTCACGTGGGCCAGCAAATGCCAACGGTACCAAGTTACCAGCCTACCTACCGGTCAAACCAGCCTGTGTCATCAATGGTGAGGAGCAGGCATGGCAGCACACCAGCGGCCGCACAGACCCGGTATGAGCTTACGCCAATGAGATCTGCATATCAAGTGCATCAATATACTACAGCTACGCCTGCACAGCCTAATTATCAACCTCAGACTGCAACAGCACTCTACCCTGCACGATGGTTACCCACTGCAGCTGCTCTCCAGCCAGTGGGCCAACATACAGCAGGTGCACCTCAGCAGTCTACCTATCAACTACCCTCCTGGACAGCGCCGCCTTCACCATTCACAACCGCTGTCGCAGCAGCGAGGGCATATCAGCCTCCACCAGTATTCCCTGCTCAGCAAGCCTATCAAGCGCTGCCGCACCAGCTGAGCCACCATCAACGATCATCATATCTGCCTCCACCAATCAACACTGCTCAGCAATTGCATCAAGCACTGCCATACCAGCAGAGCCATCAACAACCAGCATGTCAGCCTCCACAAGCCATCCCTGCTCAGCATATGTATCAACCATTGCTGCACCAACTGAGCCACCATCCACAACCAGTGTATCAGCCTCAGTCTGCTGCATCGACACAGCCAGCCTATCAGCTCGTGCATCCAACACCCGGTCCAGCACCCTATTATCATGTAGCAGTTCCACCGGTCCAGTATGTCCGTCAGGCCCAGTACACAGCACTACAGGATCCATACGCTCTCCAGCCTCCCAGGCAGCCAGTCCCTGTACCTAAACTGCCTAACCTGGTCCATGACAGCGAGAGAGAGTTCACAGACCTTAAGATGGCGCTGGACCACCTACTCGATGCCCACACTGAACTTTCTGAGCACTACAAGTACCGTGTACTTATGGAGCAGCTGGTTCTAGATGAGGCTAAGCTGATAGCCCAGTCCTGCAGGCATTATGCGCAACCCTACACCGCCGCCATGCAGGCCTTGCAGCGGCAATATGGACAGCCACATCAGCTTGCACAAAGCGAGATTGCCGCAATACTGAACGCTCCTGATCTCAAAGCAGGAGATACCAAAGCCTTCCAGAGCTTCGCCCTTAGCATCGACTTGCTAGTGGGAATGCTGACATCGCTGGAAGGACCTAACGGGATGGAAGTCATGTCGACCGGCCATGTGGACCGGCTCATTAGTAAGCTCCCTAAGCAAGTGAGGGACGGCTTTGTGGAGCACCTACTGGCTCAAGGTCGCCTCAACACGACTAGCCTAAACCCGTACAACCTTCGAGACCTCGCCGACTGGCTCAGGGTAAAGGCTGAAGCTCAAAGACTGTCAGAGAGAATGGCACAGCGCCATCGGATGGAAGGGACACAGTTCTCTAACAGAGACAAGCAAGTTCCCCCACCCAGACCTTGCAACCAGCCTTTCTCGGTTTATTATGGCTCCGCCAAGCCTAAACAAGACAGCCACCAGCCTGTTGAGACATCTCAATCAGAAGCCAAGAAGCAGAAGTTCAAGAGGATGTGTCTCTTCTGTAGGAGTGCTGAGCACTACCTATCGCAGTGTCCGGACATTGTCCAATGCTCGCCGGGAAAGGTTGAGAAGTGGATAGCAAATGGCAAACGTTGTCGTAATTGCGGTCGTACCAGCCATGAGCAAGATGCCTGCACCTTGAGGAAACCATGCAGTGAGTGCCAGGAGGTCCACCTCAGAGTTCTCCATGCCATCGCCAAGCCGGGTCCCTGTGCCTACCTCATCACACCAAAGGATGGTGCCTCGCTCTCCAACTCCAAACAAGGAGGAAAGGTGTACCTTAAGGTGGTACCAATCGTCATTACTAACGGGAGCAAGTCACTGCACACTTATGCGATCCTAGATGATGGAGCTGAACGCACGATAATACTGCCAGCTGCAGCTCGACACCTGGACCTTAAAGGCGAAGCGGAGTCCCTCGCACTGCGGACGATTCGCCAGGACGTGGCTCGCCTCACTGGCAAGTCTGTAGATTTCCATGTGGCCTCCCTGACTCATCCTTCTGAACAGCACCTGGTGAAGGGCGCCTTCACAGCAGGTCGATTAGCCCTGTCAGAGCAGTCTTACCCTGTGACTGCGCTTCAGGAACGCTATCGCCACCTGAGGGGGCTCCCATTGCAGGACTTCAGTCAAGTGCATCCACTACTGCTAATTGGTGCAGACTGCACCCATCTGATCACATCCCAAGAACCCATCAGATTCGGCCCCAAAGGTGGACCCGCAGCAGTCCACACAGCGCTCGGCTGGGCACTCCAAGGCCCAGATGGTCTTGCGTCACAGGCTACTTCATGCTACTTTACCTCTCTCAAGTCTGCACCGGACGACCTCTATCAACACATTGAACGTCTCTGGCAGCTTGATGTGCTTCCATTTAGAAGTGAAAAGCTAGCAGTAAGGTCCCGTCTGGACCACGAGACTGTGGGCATCCTGGAAGCACGCACTGAGAGGGTGAAGGTTGGTGACACACTCCGATACGCCACGCCTCTGCTCCGCGCAAAGACGCGCCACCACTGAAAGCCACTGCCAAAGCAGTCATGTCAATGCCCCGTAACACAGAGCAAAGACTGGTAGGAGATCCAGCTAAGGCTCAAATCACTGGAGCAGAGATCAAAAAGCTCGATGGAGGATGTGTTGCCAAGCTGGGTGAAGAAGCGGTAAATGAGTCTGACGAGTCATGGTTCACCCATCACGGGGCGGCGGCCGACTCCTCCTTACCTCAACCTAACCTGCATGACACCGAAGTCTTCCTGCTGAAGACCAGCCAGGCGGACTGCTTCCCAGAGGGATTTAAGTGTCTCAGAGCTGGAAACCCAGTACTGCCCAGTAGTAAGCTCAGTACGCTCTCACCAGAGATGGATCATACAATGGGTCTTCTCCAAATTGGTGGACGCTCTTGTCACCTGGACACCTCCTGTTCTACTGACATCCACCCAATAGTTCTCGATCCTGGCCATGCAGTGACGAAACTCATCAAGGATGTAGATGCCCGCCTACTCCACCCAGGGCCCGATAGGGTCTTCGCAGAGATCAGGCACCAGTACTGGGTCCTGTGGGGAAGACGGGCCATCAAGCATCATCAGAGGACCTGCACAGGATGTAGGAAGTGGAGGTGGGAGCCGGTGGCTCCAATGGTGGCAGACTTACCTCCTGCCCGGTTGCGGCCCCTTAAGCCACCATTATGTGACACCAAACAGGTTGCTGATGGGGCGGCGGGATGCCTCCCTGCCACAAGTGTCCTACGCTCCCGACCCGACTGTGGCAAATGATGGCGACAATCAGAGACCTCGGTAGCCACTTAGGGAATTTGACTGTTTACATAATAGCTATGCTATTCTTGGGGCGGCTGTTGTAAATTCCCCATTATTTGTTATGCTGTGTATTGTTATTTCCAGTCAGGCACTTCTTTGATGGCCCAGGGGTCCTATTATTTATAGGCTGGCATCTCTCTGGACAGCCCAGGGGTCCTAATGGGTTTAAATACAGCAGCCATCTTGCCGCCCATGTGTTCCATTGCTGTCTGCTTTCCCAGTGAGAGAGTGCGTTCATGAACTAAGTAAGTCACCAATAGCCTACAAATATAGTGCCTATGGTAATGATAGATACATGTCATATGTAGCCTGCCTTATGTGTTGAGATGCTGTGACATGCATGTGTGACTATGATTTGGTTTGCTACGTTGTGTTAATTCATGCTGCTAATTGAGCTATGCTAATGCCAATAATGCTATAGCATCTCTTCAGTTGTGTGTTCTGGATGCCATTGCATTCTGCCATTTACTTGTTATGTTTGGTCCATGCGGCCGATGCTAATATGCTAGATAGCATCTTTTCAGTTGTGTGCATTATGTTTGGTCCATGCGGCCAATGCTAATATGCTAGATAGCATATTTTCAGTTGTGTGCATTTTGCCGATTACTTGTTATGTTTGGTCCATGCGACCAATGCTAATATGCTAGATAGCATCTTTTGCTGTGTGTGTTCAGGTTATGATTGATAAGTATGTACCTCTGTTAATTATTGTGTGTTCTGCTTATATGTTGCAGAATACCACTCACTCAATCTTTGATTGCTCCATCCAACCCTACGACCTGGATGGAAGCACTCTTGAGATATCACTCAACAACGGAATCCTTAATAAAATACGAAAGGACTGTTCTCTGTGTCTGCGTCCGCTCTCTGACCGGGGTGTGCCGTTCTGGATGAAGTGGCTCCAGCAAACCTTGCAAACAAACATTATATCTTCAATAGTATTTGTAGATAATGAACTAATCATGAACAAACTATGTATATACATTTGTAAATTATTATTAAATCATTTATAACTATATTTGTATAACATTTACAAATTAGTTCTACATTATTTATAACTCATTATCAACATTGTTTGTACTTGATTTGTTCATCATTAAATAATGTTGTTTAACTCATTCAGCGCCAGGGATTAGCCATGGCCCTGTGGTCGCATTGCCACGCTTTAAAATATACGACTGAGTCACCTTGTTTGTAGAGCTATAACTATATTCTATATTATATGGATACAATACTATGGCCCATTTGACATCACCTATCTATCGTTCAATATGTGAGAAAGAATAAATTTTTCCATCCATATGTTCCCTAAAATAAAGCATTATCGGAATTCACCAATCTCATATTTATACTGAATATCGGCCGATACCGATTGCTGGCCGATCGATCGGGGCATCCCTAGTATACGCTATTATCCCGAAATCAAATCTATATCATAGCTATTATGTTCCATCATGAATGCATGAAAAGGGGGGGGTCGTTTCTGATTATTTGATTGTCAGTAACGGCATTCGCATTAAACACTAAAAACACTTATCAGCCCGATCGTTGTAAAAGCATTGCAGGATCAAGCTAAAATTTACGTCAGATCATTCTTACCTGTGATCGGGAGTATTCCAAAAATAATATTCCAATTGTTTGATCGCCATCTGGTATATCCAATGTCCATTTGGCCCACGGCATAATCCACCACAACATATGGATCGGTGTAACGTTCTGGGTTTCTGTCCTCTCCCAGGACTGGAAACCGCCATTCTGGAGTACATCACCCTGTTCTCTGTAATTAGCACTGATTGACTGTCACCTGTGGTTTGTCACTAATTGCTGCATGTGGTATGCTGGGAATGTGGCCATATAGTAATCTCATGTTCTCTATCTTTTGTCGGATCTTCAAACAGAACCTGCGAGCAGTCGGCCACAGGACAAGTAATGGACCCTCTTGTCGCTGTTGATATTATTTAATTCTCTTCCTTAAGTACCCTCAGTTGATGCCTGGCATCTCTTTTGTTCGTAACTTTATCTTGCTCTAGTGATTCTGATAATAAAAAGAACACACATTTTGAGAAGAGCAACCACATCTCTGTCTCCTTATTACCGTCTACTATTGGAACTCAACTCCTACTTTGAATCGTAACAGATCGGGGTTATTTGACACGCTTCGATGGAACCGGCAGAACGGCTGCCCTCGCCCGACAAGGAAACATGAAACCGGAAACATTTTGCCATCCCACAGAGAAAAATACAAGGGTATAAACGGTGCTCGATACCGCCGTCTAGCGTGATGTGGCCGGTATTGCACTTTAACATTATCAGGCTGATTCCCCATGTTAACCCCGAGTCTGTGTGCCTGTAATGAATAGTAATATCGAATAAAAGAAATAACGATCAAATAACGAGTATACTCGTTGTTGGCGCTCAACGATTGGCACCCAATAACGAGTACCGCAATTGCCGGACTATAAGCCGCACCTGAATATAAGCCGCACCAGCTAGATATAGAATGAAAAATAAATGTGTACATATTAGGGGTGTAACGGTACGTGTCAGGAATGGAGGTAGGTGAATTCCAATGGGTGAAGGCAATCACAGAGACGGAGAGTGTTTACTCTTGAACAGGTTCGACTTTAATAGTAAGAACACAGAGTAAATTCTAAGAGAGACAAATGCTAAATAGCATAGGCAGGAATAAGGTAAATAGGAGCTTATTGGAGGTCCAGAGTTGAACCGTCCGCGTTATCCCCGAACGCAATTAGTGAAGACCTGACAATGAACAAGCAGAAGACAGGTAGGTTACATAGACACCAAATACCAACATTCCACACACACCCCCGTGACAGCCAATCAGGAACCACCCCTAAGTGACAGCACTAATTGACAGGGAAAGGACAGGTGACAAGCCCAGTGACATATGCCAGGAATGTGGGTGGTCACCGACCTCAGTCGGTGTCCAGAATGTAACAGTACCCTCCCCCGACGAACGGCACCAGACGTTCACCTAGGGGCCTCGGGATTCAGCCGCCGGAAATCAACGATCAGGCTGGGATCTAAAATATCCCTTTGAGGCACCCAAGAACGCTCTTCTATCCTGTACCCCTCCCAATCCACCAAGAACTGAAACCCCCTACCCCTCCGCCTACAACCCAGTATCCTCCGCACCGTGTAAATGGGTTGACCGCCAATAAACCGGGGCGGAGGAACCACAGGCAGTGGCGGGGCCAGGGGCGATGAGAGGAATGGCTTCAACAGGGACACATGAAACGTCGGATGAACCCTCATAGAGCTTGGAAGTCGTAGCTTGTAAGCCACTGGATTAACCCGATGAATCACTTTAAATGGTCCTATAAAGCGAGGAGCCAGCTTCTTGGATTCCACCCGGAGAGGGAGATCCCGGGTGGAAAGCCAAACCCGCTGCCCTGGACGGTAAACTGGAGCCGGACGATGCTTACGGTTAGCTTGCCGTTGGGTACTAACCGAAACCGTCTGTAGCGCCTTCCGAACCTGTTTCCACGTCCTGCGACAGCGAGCCACATGTGCCTGGGCCGAGGGCACCTCCGCCTCCTGCTCCTGCTCGGGAAACAGAGGAGGTTGAAAACCATACTGGCACTGAAAGGGAGACATACCGGTAGAAGAGGAGAGAAGGGTATTATGCGCATACTCAGCCCAAGCCAACCTCCTACTCCACGTTGCCGGACTACCGGCAACGTAACATCTCAAGACCCCCTCCAAATCCTGGTTGACCCGCTCCGTCTGCCCGTTCGACTGCGGATGGAACCCAGACGACAGACTGACAGAGGCGCCGAGGCCGGCGGCAAACGCCTTCCAGAACCTGGAGGCGAACTGAGGACCCCGGTCCGACACGATATCTACTGGCAGCCCGTGGACCCGAAAGACATGCTGTATAACTAAATCAGCAGTCTCCCGGGCCGATGGAAGCTTGGGGAGAGGGACAAAGTGAGCCGCCTTAGAGAACCAAGATGGTGGTGAACCCGTCCGAAAGGGGAAGACCAGAAATAAAGTCCAGAGATATGTGTGACCCGTCGAGAGGTCTTACTACGTGCGCACACCGGACAGGCCGCCACAAAGGAACGCGTATCCCCCTCCACTGTCGGCCACCAGAACCTCCTACGGATAAATTCCAGGGTCCTGGTTGCCCCTGGGTGGCTGGTGAGGGATGACGCATGTGCCCACTGTAGCAAGCGAGAGCGCGCCACCTTGGGAACATACGACCGTCCCGGAGGACCCCGACCTGGATCGGGCTCCCGCGTTAGCGCCGACCTTACCACCCTCTCTATGCCCCAAGACACGGGTGCCAAAATCAAGGCTGGTGGAATAATGGGATGGGGCTGCTCCTCCCGA
Source organism: Notolepis coatsorum (assembly GCF_963971535.1). Taxonomy (NCBI): domain Eukaryota; kingdom Metazoa; phylum Chordata; class Actinopteri; order Aulopiformes; family Paralepididae; genus Notolepis; species Notolepis coatsorum. The sequence goes on from NC_140166.1 coordinate 191,447,606, forward strand.
CCAGGAAGATCAAACTGGCGTGACAAAGCGTCAGGTTTGATATTCTTGGAGCCGGGTCTATAGGAGATGGTAAATCGAAATCGTGTGAAGAACAACGTCCACCTGGCCTGGCGAGCGTTAAGGCGTTTAGCCCCTTGGATGTAAGCCAAGTTCTTATGATCAGTCCAAACAATGAAAGGATGTGTCGCCCCCTCTAACCAATGTCTCCACTCCTCCAGTGCCAATTTGATCGCCAATAACTCCCGATTACCCACGTCGTAATTACGCTCGGCTGGTGACAGACGGCGAGAAAAAAAAGCACACGGGTGCACTTTCCCATCCTTTAAGCATCTCTGAGAGAGCACCCCCCCCACCGTGATGTCAGAGGCATCCACCTCCACAATGAACGGAACCTCTGCGTCATGGCGGATCAATACAGGAGCGGATGTAAAACAACGTTTAAGATCGCAGAAGGCCGACTCAGCCCTAGGCGACCATTCAAAGCCAGGGAGAGAGGCCTTAGTGAGAGCTGTTAATGGATTGGCTAAGGCGCTAAAGTTGCGAATAAAGCGCCTGTAAAAATGTGCAAAGCCCAAAAAACGTTGTAACCCCTTGAGCGACGAAGGCCGTGGCCAGTCAAAAACTGCACTCACCTTGGCTGGATCCATGCGCAGATCGCCCTTCGTCAACACAAAGCCCAGGAAGGACACGGTGTCCGTGTGAAACACACACTTCTCAGCCTTAACGAATAGTTGATGCTTGAGGAGACGGTCTAGCACCTCCCGAACGTGCATTTGGTGTTGCACCATATCGCGAGAAAAAATCAGGATATCATCTAAGTAGACAAACACCGACACCCCAATCAAGTCTTGCAGCACGTCGTTAACCAGGGCTTGGAAGACTGCCGGAGCATTAGCCAAACCAAAGGGCATGACCAAATACTCATAGTGCCCATTGGGTGTGTTAAATGCAGTCTTCCACTCGTCTCCCTCTCTAATCCTGACCAGATTGTATGCATTACGTAAGTCAAGTTTAGAAAAAACCTGTGCCCCCTGTAAGCACTCAAAGGCCGTGTCCATGAGAGGTAAAGGATATCGGTTCTTGATGGACACGTCATTCAATCCCCTATAATCAATGCATGGGCGCTTATCCCCATCTTTCTTATCAACAAAGAAGAAGCCAGCGGCGGCAGGGGAAGTGGACGGGCGTATGTGCCCCGCAAGCAATGCCTCCTCTATGTAGGTGTTCATGGCCAAGGTTTCGGGGCGTGAGAGAGAGAACATTCGCCCGCGAGGCGGGGAGGTACCGGGTAGAAGATTAATGGGACAGTCGTATGATCTATGAGGCGGAAGTGATTGATTGATTGATTGAAAAGTTTATTAACAGATTGCAGAATGGGTACAGTACAGTACATCTCAATACATACAATTGTTAAGGGGATGCAGACCAGAGAAAGACTTTCGTCTTGTTTCCACCAGGGTCCCCCATTTTCAATTCATCATAGTGCTTTAGCACGCGTCTTGCTAAAAACGTCCGCCAGGTCCCAATAGATCTCAGGCACCCCTATCAAATCGGGATTAGAGGGTAGATCAGAATCTGCCACGCTCCCCACTATCCTGGAGAAAGAGGGGGGAGACAAAAGGTAAGAGGGGGGGGAAGACAAGGGTTTGGGCAAACTCCCGCTGATGATCGACTTGACGTCGGCCGCCGTTGAGAGTTCGCCCGTGCTCCAATTAATGATATGAACACATGACGACAACCAGGGATGACCCAACACCATGACAGAATAGGGGGAAAAGATGACAAAAAATTTAACCCATTCCCACTCCCCACCCGCCACCCGGATGTGTAATGGAACCGTGCGCTGGGTGACGCTCCCACTGCCCAGGGGCCGACCGTCCAGGGCGTAAACCGGTAAGGGAACCCCTAAATCCTCCACTGGGGTTCCCCACTCCTTCACCAATCCCACGTGAATAAAATTGCCCGCCGCCCCTGAGTCAATGAGAGCCTTAGTTCCCCTAATGTCACCCCCACAGTTGATCGCCACCTCAAAAAATGTACATGAATCAGTGGGTTTGGCAGGAATGAGCCCACCTGCTGGCACTTTCTCGAAGCCTGACAGTGCACCTTCTATTCCCGACTGGCGCCGAGCCGATACAGCCTGGACCCGACAGCTGCCGAAGCGGTGACCGGTGCGACCGCACCGGAAGCAGCGTCGCTCTTTGATGAAGCGCTGCCTCTCGTCGTCCGAGAGCGACAACGCTCCAAGCTGCATGGATTCATCACCCAGTGGCCCACTCGTATAATGCATGGAAGTATCAACACCAGGAGAAGAAGGAAAACATACCTGGGTGTTGTTGACACGCTCCTTCTCCCTCTCCTGGTGCCGATTGTCCATCTTGATGGCGGTGTTGATCAGCACTTCCAGCTGCTCGGGGATCTCACGCGCGGAGAGCGCATCTCGCATCCGCGCTGAGAGTCCCCTGACGAACAGAACCACGCAGACGTTCTCCGCCCAAGCTGTCTCCCGAGCCAAGATCCGAAAATGTATAGCGTAAGCTGCGACCGTGCGGAGGCCCTGCCGGCAGTCGAGAAGACGACCGCCAGCCTCGAAGATCGAGAGTACCCGGGAAGTATCGAATACTCTTCTCAACTCCCGGGTAAAGGCGTCCAGACTGTCGCAGATTATCGCTCCCGCCTCTAATTCCGCCGTAGCCCAGGAGAGAGCTTGACCGGTGAGCAGTGTGATAATATACGCTACCTGTGCTGTCTCCGATGGAAATGATCGTGGTTGCAGCCGGAAAACGAGTAGACACTGGGTGATGAATTCCCGACAACCATCCGGTGATCCATCATAGCGAGCGGGCGCCTGCAGTCGTGGCTCGTGGGACCGTTCCTGGACCCCGAACACCCCCCGACTCTCCTCTGCGTGGACCGCTGCTTCTCCCGTCGCCGACTGAACTCCAGCCACTCCTTCTTGGGCTTGTCGGGCTGTGGCCAACGCCGACTGCGCCACCGCTTGGGATGAGCCGACGATCCCGTTGAGTCGGACTAACTCGGCGCTGACCAGCTGTTGATGTTCTTCCATCCGTGTCTGGGCCGCTCCCTGCGCCTGGAGCATCTCCATGATGGCCTCCATGGAACTCTGCATGGTCAGGTCTTCTGTCAGGAATGGAGGTAGGTGAATTCCAATGGGTGAAGGCAATCACAGAGACGGAGAGTGTTTACTCTTGAACAGGTTCGACTTTAATAGTAAGAACACAGAGTAAATTCTAAGAGAGACAAATGCTAAATAGCATAGGCAGGAATAAGGTAAATAGGAGCTTATTGGAGGTCCAGAGTTGAACCGTCCGCGTTATCCCCGAACGCAATTAGTGAAGACCTGACAATGAACAAGCAGAAGACAGGTAGGTTACATAGACACCAAATACCAACATTCCACACACACCCCCGTGACAGCCAATCAGGAACCACCCCTAAGTGACAGCACTAATTGACAGGGAAAGGACAGGTGACAAGCCCAGTGACATATGCCAGGAATGTGGGTGGTCACCGACCTCAGTCGGTGTCCAGAACGTAACAGGTACGTGTATTCGTCCCGCGAATTTACGGTACGGCCGTCACGGTGCGGTACGTGCAGCCATACGACAAATACGCCTCAGCGCAAACACACCAGTCGCACATGCAGGCACTCGCGGGTTCTGTGCGAGAACAGCGTGTGTGGCCGGGCACACAGAGTCCGACTTCAGAGTGAGCAAAAGTGCACGGAGGAAGGCACATTTACATTAGAAGAACAGCTGCAGCCTGCAGGGTCATTACAATTGTACAGTTTTTTTCGTTTTCTTGTTCGGCCAATAATGTTAACCAAATGAAACCAATGGAAAGACACACACGCGCCGCGCGTCGCCAACACACACACACGCCGCGCATCGCCAACACACACACACGCCGGGCATCGCCAACACACACATGCCGCGCATCGCCAACACACACACACGCCGCGCATCGCCAACACACACACGCGCGTCGCCAACAAACAACAACAACATTCTCCCCCACCGGACTCACGCTGATCAAATAAAAAAAAGAAGCATACTTTTTTGGACTGATCATCTGAGCTCCTCTCCAGTTGAACTGCTATTGTGTTTAAATCCAAATAATCCTCTGCCATTGTTGTAATATGTCATCTGTTCTCTAGTATTCAGTCTTGTGCAGTTAAATCCTCTCTAGAAGAGAAACTGAAACTTACCAAGCCTATAAGTTGTTAAAGGGGCACTAGGCAATTAATTTACTCTGGATGCCTGAACACAGAATGACACCAGTATCACTGACTACCACGGCAAGCCTATAGAAAATGATTCTATTTAATAATAATAATTATAATAATTATCATAAATATAATATATAAATTAAATAAAAAAAATAAAAATTATTTAAACAAATAATTATATTAATAATAATAATTATAAATATTTGTTTTCTGTTGTACCGAACTCGTACCGAACCGAAAAAAGAAATATGTTTTTTAATTTTTTTTATCATTCTTTCCAAAAGAAAAGAGGCCTAGAAGCGTGGCTAACGCTAATGGCACGCATACCAGAGGCTAACTGCCTAAGAAAACAGGCACAGAGGCACTGAAAGAAGATTTCACCCATCTAATGAACACACTAGACTAGACAAATATCAAGATGTATCCATCAGTGGACCAATTGCATGCTTTTGCAGAGGACAAGAAGCCTTCAGTCGAATCCTTCAGACATTAAGCACCCCCACAGCCCAAATGGAATGATAGTCGACTATCCAAATCCTTAGTCGGGGACAGCCCTAGTACATATACAAGCCGCACCTGACTATAAGCCGCAGGTGTCCACTAGACACCTGCGAGAGCGCCCCTGGTGGCCGTTCGCTGTAAAAGATTAGACGCATCGTTGTATAATGCGCAGGGTTCAAAACATAAAAAGGTGCGGCTTATAGTCCGGCAATTACGGTATACTCGTCGTTAGCAGTGAACGAGTTAATGTGTAGTAACACATTTGTAGATGCTTTGAAAAATGGATATGAAAAAACGACTATACTGTACCTCCATTTATTTGTTCATGTTCAACAAATGATTTGTTAAGACATTCATAAAACATCTATAAATCATTTGCAGATGCTATATGCTATTTGTGTGCCCTAATCTAAAGTGAAGCCTATTCATCATTAACAAATGTCTAATAGTTTGTTTGTTTGTGGACTTTTTTGAATACACACGAAGCAATTACCAGACTTGTCTTTTCATGTTTAATTACAGCTCCATAAAATGATGTTGATTTAAGAATATCAATACCTTGTCGTATAGGGACTGCTGCTACCTTCTCATTTAATCAAGCTATAATTAACACAACACAAGGATTTACTGTCCCCGATTGCTGGTGGCCATATTCAAACTAATTCAATCTCAATAACTGTCAAATCAATGAATTCAAAACTGTTTTCGGATGAGTGTGTGAGGTTCTGTGCAAAAGAAATCTCTGTTGACTTTTGGTGAAGTGCCCCTTTAAGAAGAAGTTGAAGAAGAATGTGTATAAAAACATAAGAGCCCCTAATAATAATAATAATAATAATAATAATAATAATAATTGCAAAATAATTCCAAGACCTTCAACAATTATGTCCATTAATAGCTGTCAGCCAGTCAGTCAGTCAGTCAGTGGACTTCCCTATCAATCCTGGTAACAGGCCTATGTTGGTTTCCATGCTAATTTGTCAGTACATAACAGATGTGAGTGGCAAGTGTTAATAGCTGACAGAAATATGACAGCTGTCTAGATATCATCCCCCAAGATCTGATTATCCACTGACTTGTCCCCACAGCCTCCTCCTCACTCTATTTCCTCCTCACTCTCTTTCCTCCTCACTCTATATTTCCTCCTCACTCTATCTCCTCCTCACTCTATTTCCTCCTCACTCTCTTTCCTCCACACACGTGACTCTCACTGCTTCCTCCTCTTCTCTCTGAGAGGATGGGATTTGAGAAGATGTGATCGGACAAGTGGCCAGTGGACACTGCTCCCATTCTGTCATCACAAGGACATTTCATTCCGGGCCATGTGGGGTGGGGTGGGGGGGAGTTGGGTAGGTGGGTGGGCGGGGGGGATGGGTAGGCGGGTGGGGGGGGCTAACTGTATCATTATTATCGACGAAACCTTACTTGGTCCCAAGACACTGTTGCAGCTAGCGACCTTCTTAATTTGTAAAGTTAACGTGGGAAGTCTGTTTTGATGATCTGATCCCATTACCACACTGGCTCATAGCAAAGCGTTTTTTCACTCCTGGCATTTGTTTTGGGAATGCTCCGTTCCAAACGAGGGCTCGGTAGCTGAAATTTACAACACGCTGTGCAGTCACAAAAAAAACTGCAATAATTTTTTTTATGCAATGTTCTGTTTTTCATTTATTTATATATTCATACACATACATCAATCTGTGTTGCTACAGCATTTCACCAGTGAAACAATAGGAAGTGGCCACCCTCTCTATCAACAAATGTAGCAATGTTTTAGTTTTGTCAGTGTTTTTTTTTTTTTATTGATCTCAGACCCTGATTATCTGATTTCTCAATCCCTTTTAGGGTCTGCAGTTTTGTTTGTATAGATGGTATAGATGGATTTATGTTAGCCATTGCAAACTAGTTCAGCTAGAAGATTATGCTGCAAACACACTGGAAATTATATTTTCGCAAGATACTGCCCTGCTTTTCTGTTAATTTCTGTCTTACAGACTGGAGGAGACACCTGGGGGGGGGTTTCCAACTTGACCACCCAGAGATATCTAAGGACACTGAGTAAGCTAAACACTGCCTGTACGCTCTTAGTAATGGAACATTTGCAAAGAGACACAAACTTCATGATAATCGCTCATCAAGATGAGATGAGGGTGAAAAAGCGCCTCTCTCCAACAAGTGGCATGCCAACGCCCCTACTCATGTTCGGGGTGATCGTCAAAGTCACCTGTTTCCTGTCATTCCTGGGGCACATGCTATGGTGGCTCTGTCATTCATTGTTTGTGTTTGACTAGTGATACTAATTTAGTTGTCATGGCTGTAATGTTTTCCGTTCGCTGCCCACCAAGAGGCCCAAAGCCCAGACCAGGTTAGATGTTAATAAAGTGTTATGTTTTCTTTGGCATGGTATGCAGTGATTACGTTTGAGTATTTTATCATTTTCATTTTTAGATTAATATTAAACAGCATTTAGCCATTTGTATGTTTTTGGATGTTTACATTGATTGATTGGGATGTTTCTTTTGTAGTGGTTACATTTTCTGGTTATTTTTTATCAAGTTTATTGATCAAGAGGTTGGAATGTGGTCGAAAATATTATCATGTACATAGCTCTATTTAAATGCATATTCTCTGTACAGCCTTGCCCATGACTAGTTAATATAGTTATATGGTCGTACTGGCGAATCGCGTCTCGCTCTTTCGCCATACCGAGATATACCTCATCTCCTGTACCTACTGTACTACATGAACGAAAACAAAACACCCTTGCACTTGACCAGGCCCCGCCCCAGTGACCTCCCTATAAATCACCAGGCGTGGTCACACTCGCCCTTCCTCTTTTTCGTTTTCCATCATGGCGGTTGCAATGCACCCTGTGTAACTAGCGTTTATGAAGTGTAAAGAGAAATTGAACAATGCCGGAGATTTGCCAGCCCCTGGAATCTTCTCGGCATGTTCCAACGGCGCTCGTATGGGTTCTGCGGTCCTGCAGCTGGATGCATCTCGATGCATCTCCGTGTCGGGCCTGTACTGGGGTTTCCTCGTCTTGTTGACAGCAGACAGAGGGACGTCACGCAATGTGTAGCTATCGGGCTAACTCGCGTCCAGGTAGGATCTGCGCCACTAGGCATAACAATGCTGGCGTTGGTGATGCTGCTCGAGTTGTCCCGGGAAACAACCGAGTTGTGTATTGGCGCAAGGGGCAGGATATCTGGGTAAACGTTGTTGTTTTCCCGGTTATCCTGTAGCGCGCGGCTAACGCTATGCTATTTGCTGGGTTACTGTTTCTATTTTGATTCCCCGCTGAGGGATGTCTTTTTAAAAGGTCTTCCCTCCTCTTAACCATTCATGCTGACGGTCAATCGGTGTCTACTGTTGGGAGCAGCGTTTCCGTTAGCCGGTAATTACCGGTATTTGACCGGCAAAATCTGTTGAAGTCCGACATATTTAATCTCTCCGGTCATAATGTCCGGTGAAAATAATTCCCTCTAAACACAATTAGATTATTTGAATTGTATTAAAATAGGCTAAAATTAAATAGCCTATGCGATTAACGAAACAATCATTACATTTGTTGTTGCTTCACCAAGCAGCCGGTCTAATAATGACATCCTTTTGTCAGCGCGAGCTGGCTGCTGATATATTTGCGAGAAGCATGGCTTGGCAGGGTGCAGTACTCCAATTCAGCCATTGGCAATTCAGCTGTTGGGTGGGGGCGCTGCTGACACCGCTGCTCTGCTCTGCCTGCTCCATGCTTCACGTAAATATATCAGCAGCCAGCTCGCGCTGACAACATGATGTCATTATTAGACCGGCTGCTTGGTGAAGCAACGACAAATGTAATGATTGTTTCGTTCATCGCATAGGCTATTTAATTTTAGCCTATTTTAATACAATTCAAATAATCAAATTGTGCTTAGAGGGAATTATTTTCACCGGACATTATGAGCAGCACCAAGTCGTTGGGAGGTGGAGATATACATCACGGCGCAAACCCACGATAATGTTGCCGTCTCTCTCTGCCAAATTTCTCAGTTCTTCGCTTGATATAATTAATACAAATGTCCAATATAACAGAATTCGTTAGCTCATAAAAATGTGATTATAACAGACTGCTGTTTATTAAGGTCGGGCAGACTGCCCACCGACACCTCAAGTCGGCAGCAGCACGAAGTCTCGAGGGACTTATTTTATTTGGAATATATTAATGACTGTATATACGCAAAAGTAGCCTAGTTTAAGTTAAAATATTATAAATGCCTTGATGATGTCATTCTTTATATAGGCCTATCAATTGTTTTTAAGCTCAATAAACTCTGACCGGAATTTATCCCATTTGTCCGGTAGATTGAAATCTACCGGACACTCAGACCTGCAAAAAAAAATTCTAACGGAAACCCTGGTTGGGAGTATTGCGGGGATTTGTTTACCTTTTTCATGGGTGAATGGGCTGAGGTCTAGGGCTGGTGTGCTTTTTGTGAATATTATGAATGGTATGCGGGACTGGTTTTCTCTGGTCCGCATCCCCTTAACGTTGTGTGTATGGGCTAGCCCATTCTACAGTGTATTGGTGGTGTTTTTAGTTAATTTATTCATTAACCCCTTCATGGGTGCACACCACAGTGGAGGTTGCTGTTGCAACCACCATTGGTGCTCCGTGTTTATGAAGCAGGTGGCATCAGTCCTTTGCCTCTGGCATGTTGAAACAGTGCCCCGCCCCGGCCAACGCCATGAGGTGGGTCGGCCCGGCGGATGGCTGGTGGGCTGTTAAGCCTGTACCGCCACAGTATAGAATTAGCAGCGGTTAGTAACTTTGTTTGCATTGCTGTTTTTTTCTGTCAAAAATGGTGTCTGGTGGCGGGGCCATGAGGGCCAGCCGACGTCGAAACATCGCGCGAGGTTGTTGGCGTTATTAGCTTTGACCTAGCCGCAAGCTATAACCGCAGGGAGGGCTAGGATGCTGTCAACGCTTGTTTACAGACATCTTGGTTGGATTGGTCTCCCTTTGAGGGGGTGAGAAGTTAAAAATAATTTTTCCCTCCTCAGGGCTCCCCTCTCCGCAGAGGATCTTTGGTCTTCCGCTGGAGCGCGGGCGGTATTGGACCTAGGCCCCACACCGCCTCACGCTGCGCAGCCAGAGGTGAGAGCACGGCCTCGTCAGCGGCTGTGGCGAGGCCCTCAACCGGCGGCCATGTTTCCCCCGCCGGAGGTACCCTGGGCGTTAAGTCAACAGGTGTCCACAAGGCCGACAGCCTTGGCGGCCGAGGGATCGGCCACATTGGATGAGCACAGCCTGAGAAACCGTCGCCGTCCTGCCGTGTGCAGCCCGCTCTCCAATCACTCCCTCCCCCAACACCAGCGGAAAAGGGGCTCTGATTTGTTTTCCTTTGGCTGCCGCGGGCCTTCAATGAAGCGCATGCGGCCCCACGTTTCGCTTCTCATGGGGACAGGTGCTGACACCCAGTTGATGGCTGAGCCTGGGTCTGTCCATGAGAATGTTGTGCTGTCAAGTGGCTCCCACACCATAAGCTGTGTTTGGTTGAGCCTGGTGTTACGTCTGTCAACTACAAGTGTTGTCAGCAGGGGGGCTCGAGACCTTTTTTGAGGCAAACAGTGCGGGCTTCCCCAACCTCGCCTTTGCCAGGCCGGGTATCACGTTGGTGCCTCCCACTCCTGAAAGATTGGCAGTGGTCCTGCAGGCACGCGTGATTTGGGTGGTAGTAATATCACTGCAGGGCTACGGTGTGTAGGAACCCATGGGGGCCTCACACCTTGCATGTCCAGCTACAGAACAACTCCTCAGCATGTTCTGAGGGGTGTTCAGTGGGGGAGCTTTTGTCACCTAGTATGATGTCAGCTTCCCCCATATCAAACCGGCCCTTTCTGTCGGGGTCCCCCCTTGGGTGCGATTGCCTCGTGGGTAGTGTCAGGGTCCGATGTCCCGACTCGACGGAACGCTCTGCTCGCACGGGTCCAGGGTTGGCTACGCACAGCGGGTGGGACTGGGCCGCCTATTTACAATTCCTAGCGGACCTGCGCCAAATGGCGGCGGGTGCGTTTGGGAGTATCATCACATATGGCTACAGCAGTACCATATGTCGAGGTGGATGGAGAGAATGCTGAGGCGGGGACTTGTATTTACACAACCCCACCCGTTTTCGGGTTTGGTACAGACCCTATTGTCAGGGTCACCAGCAGTGACAGCTCTGGTCAACGAGATCCAATCTCTGTGGGCGAAGCAAGCCATCGTCGTGGCTTTTTCCTCCCGGTATTCTCTGGTGCCCAAGAAATCGGGAGGGGGGGTGTCAGACCCATGCTGGACCTGTCCCATGGGAAGGTTCAACATTTTGGACCGTCTCCTACCTGTTGAACACTGTCAGGTGGGGGCCTGGTTCTCCTCCATAGACCTGTAGGATGCGTATTCGCATCCCCGATCTTCCATCCTAGGGCTTACCTACGCTTCCTTTGCAGGGTTTAGCGTACAGTATGAGTACCAGAGGCTGCCGTTCGGTTTTTCTCTAGCTCCCCGCATCTTCACCAAGTGCGCGGAGGCCGCACTGGGGCCTCTGCCTCGTCAGGGGTTACGAAGTGTATTCTGCCCTGACGAAGTTCTGGTCCTTGGCGGTCAAGGTGGATCGTCAGGTCTCATACCAGGCAGGTGGTGGAATTCCTCACCAGCCTGGGGTTTGCTGTAGACTGGAAGTAGAGTACTCCTCTTCCCAGTCAACGGGTGGAGTACTATGGGCATCCCTCTCAGAGCATGTTATCGACACGCTCGGGAGGTTCCGTCCTAGGACGGTTACGGCGCTGTCCGTGATACGCCTGCTCGGTATGATAGCATCTGCTCATTCCGTGGTCCCTCTTGGCCTCCTCTTCACCTCATGAGGAGGATACGGAGGTGGGTTTTTCCAGTATGGAAATAGACACGGTGAGAGGCAAGTGGAAACGGCTATGGTTCCTGTGTCAGTACTGGAGGACCTCGCCCTCTGGGGAGGGCCTGGGGCCCTCACCAGGGGGGTCCCCATGGGCAGTAGGCTGTCACATGTCACGGTTTTCACCGACGCCTCCCTCACTGGGGACGCGTCGGGCCAACGCAGTAGGGGGCAGCTGGCAAGACCATGCTGCCCGGTCTGCGCTACGTTCAATGTGTTGGTATTGAAGGCGGTCCTTCTGGTCCTCAAACGGTGTTTGATCAGGACGGACAATACGACGTCAGCGTCGTATATCGACAGACAGGGAGGAGTACGCTCCCCCCGTCTGCACCGGGCGGCGGGCGGCTGGCTATGGGCGTTCTCCATCTGCGCAGCCTGAGGGCTCTCCACATCCCCCGCAGGGTAAATGTGGGTACAGGTGTGATGTCGCGGGGCGGTCCTCAGGTGTGATGTCGCAGGGGATTACGTCCGGACATAGTCAGGCAGGTCTGGGACCGATGCCGTGGCCGCCTGGGATTCTTTCCCCCCATACATCTGTTAGGTCAGTTGTTGGGGCGGGTACATTGAGGAGCGCAGGACCTTGATCCTGATTGCGCCGGACCGGGGCGCAGCTGTGTGGTTCCCGGTCCTGATCCAGCTCTTGGTAGCCCCGTCGTGGCCTGTTCCTTGGTCATCGCGGGCCCTCTCTCAAGCGCACGGGTCTCTGTGTCAGTTCCCTGTGCTGGGCCAGCCGCTGATGGTTTGGCTGGTGAGAGGGTGACTCTGGAGAGGATGGATCCTTCTGTGGTTGACACCATCTGGAACGCGCATGCTCCCTCCACTATCACGGTTTACGCGGGTAGGTGGTGTATTTTCCAAGAGTGGTGTAAGGTGGGGGGCTGGGAGTGTCCTGCCCCCTGGACGCTGTCCTTACCTTCCTTCAGTCTATTTTTGATAGACTGTCGGCTTCGACGGTAAGGGTATATGCTGCGGCTATATCCTCTTGTCATGAGGGGTTTGAGGGCGTTACGTTGTTCAGCCACCCTCTTGTGAAGCGTTTCCTGCTTGGCGCTCGGCGCCTTAAGCCAGTGAAACGTTCTCTGTCTCCGAGTTGGGACCTTCAATTGGTCCTCGGCCGGTTGTCCGAGGCCCCGTTTGAGCCTCTTGAGCAGGCACCTTGGAACAGCTGTCTTTCAAGACTGTGTTCCTGCTGGCCATCACCTCCGCTAAGCGTGTGGGTGAGCTCTGTGCTCTCTCGGAGTGCCTGTCTATTCGTGTCAATAGCGGTGCAACTCTGAGGCCTAATCCAGTCTTCATGCCAAAAAATATCCGGAGCTCTTCTCGCTCCAGGGATATTGTGGTTCAGGCGTTTCATCTGCCTCCTCATGCTGGTGAGTTAGAGGCAAGCCTTCACTTGTCGTGTCCGGTCCGGGCTTTGGGGGTTTACCTCAGCCGGACTCAGGACCTCAGGGCTACCGATCAGCTCTTTGTCTGTTACGGTGGCTCTCGCGCTGGTAAGGCACTGTCGAAACAGCACCTGTCCCATTGGTTGTGCGAGGGCATTGCCCTTTGCTACACGTTGGCTGGGCTGGGCCCCCCTGGGGGTGTCAGAGCGCACTCCACTCGTGGGGTGGCGGCCTCTGCCGCCCTGTTAGGAGGGGCCTCGGTGGAGGACGTCTGTGCTGCGGCCTCATGGTCCTCCCCGGGTCCCTTCGTTAGGTTTTACCTCATGGAGATGACTGGGGGTTCTTTCGGTGGGTTAGCAGGGCTGTGTGGGTGTGTGCCACAAGGTGTTGTGTCACACGTGGTCCCGCCTGTGCTGTGCGTTAGAGGTTTCTAGTTCCCTCTTTTCGCACTTGGGTGGAGTTGACTGCCGTCCCCTCTTCGCTAGGAAGGGGGGGTGACGAGACTCCCCTCCCCCCTGGTGTAGGGCTTACGGGTTCTCAGGGGGTACATTTGTCGGTCCTCGCGTTTGCTCTGTCCCCATATCTCGGTATGGCGAAAGAGCGAGACGCGATTCGCCAGTACGACCATATAACGATAGGTTATGTATATAACCTAGTTATATGAGTACCGGCTGAGCGTCTCGCTCTTTAGCGCGCCCTGAGGTCCCTTGGGGGGGTTTTTCTGATGGAAAACTCTTCCCGAGGAAGGGCGAGTGTGACCACGCCTGGTGACTTATAGGGAGGTCACTGGGGCGGGGCCTGGTCAAGTGCAAGGGTGTTTTGTTTTCGTTCATGTAGTACAGTAGGTACAGGAGATGAGGTATATCTCGGTATGGCGAAAGAGCGAGACGCTCAGCCAGTACTCATATAACTAGGTTATATACATAACCTATCGTTAACTAGTATACAGCCAGGGGCCGGGCCCGCCCACTGAGTCAGCTGTGCCCACCCTGGTAAAAAAAAATCAATCAAAGTCAACTATCCAAATCCTTAGTCTGGGACAGCCCTAGTGGGCACTGATGTCAACAACAACACTAGTACTGAAGCTAGCACGGCACTCTGTGAGAATTTGTTTTCTACCCTCAAGAACGTCTTTACAGAACATCGCCTTAGTATGCTTCATCGACGCAACTAAGGCCAATTTAATTCAGTTGGCATTTGAGAAGGACTTAACAAAAAAGTTCAGGAATGAGTGGAGGGGCAGTGTTTTAAGAAGATTTCACTCTGTCCCCAAACACCGCTTGCCTCTCTACTTATGATGGTGGTGAGTAGCCTGTGGAGGAATTTTGTTTGCTTTTTTATGCACCTTATTTTTGTCAGTTCAGTTCAGTTTGTCAGTGAATTCAGAAGTGTTGAATAAATGGAGACTTTTCAAAGATATAGAATAGAATAGAATATAAATGTATTATCCTGAGGGAAATTTGACACTGCAAATCACTCAACATTAAACATTTAGACAGAACAAGTCACAAATAAGAATAAAAAAACAAATGGCCTAAGAATAGAATAAAATGAAATAGAATAAAATATACAGTAAATAAATACAGTAAAAATATACTGAAGTCTACAGGTGTAATATTGCACAGTGCTGTTTAAAAAGTAAGAGTCCAGGAAGATGGTAACTGTCACTCTGTGCTCAGTGATGCAGTGAGGCACAGTGATGCATTGTATAGTCTGAAGGCTGTTGGAATGAAGGACTTCGTGTGCCGTTCAGTGCTGCATTTAGGCAGTGTGAGCCTATAACATGCTCCTCCTGTCAGCCAAGTATGTGTATAGTGGGTGGGAGGGGTTTTCCCTGATGGCCTGGAGCTTAGCAAGGTTCCTCCTCTTCGCCACCCTTGCTAGAGTCCAGCTCCACCCCAACCACGCTACTGGCCTTCTTGACCATCTTATCCAGCCTGTTTGTGTCCCCTGCTCTCAGTCCGCTGCCCCAGCAGGTCTGTTATATATATATCCGTTCAGTCTGTTTTTGTATAAGTGAAGGTTCTTAAGATAGAGAGAAATTAGATTTTTCAATTGCCTCTGTGCTGTTTAGTTCAGCACCGTGGGCAGCGCCAAGCAAGCCACAGCGCCGCTGTCCCAGCTGAAACGTATAAACGGGAAGCTGTGTTGAAAAACCATTGTGCCCCCCCGAGAACATTTTATGCCCCCCCACTAATTAGTTTCTGCAGCCTGGTCTGTATACAGCTCAGACACTGGGGCGACAGTCTTAACAGTGTTCTTAAAACAACGGCCAAGGCCCAGGACAGCTTGACTTAGACATGACATGTCCAAGTAAATCACATCTTGTTCTTCTTCATATCAGTCTTGTGTCAGACACGGAAAAAAAACTAAACCATCTTTGTTTTCATTTGTCATTCCCAGTTGGTACTTAATTGTAAGTCTGACCAGAGCTCGTTCTCACTTTCTGGTCAGACGCACAACTAGTCTCTGATTGTAAACTGAGGATACTTTTTCTTTGGCCACAGAAACAGAAATAAACTATGTTCTATTTTTATACAATTTGACTCCTGTTTTCAAGGTCTTGGCTCATTTAAAATATTCCACAACAACGCTTATACATGGTCTCTGTAGATGACGTGTGCGCGCAAGCAGGTCAGAGTGAGCTGACCTCAGCTACTAGCCAAAAAGCAAGAAGAGAGGTAACGGTAACGTTATGCGTTCAATAGTTGTCAGTTGTAAATATGTGGGAGGGGTGGCAACCGCAAAGAATACAAACTGTAATTTGATGAAGCATCTGACACAGCAGCCTCTGTAATTTATGCAAATGACATGTCGTCAGCCTGTGACTGCAACTTGTTCCTGTTTGCGGACGACTCAGCCCTGCTGGTCTCTGACAAGAACAAATTGCAGGTTGAAAAAACCCTCAGCACGGAACTAGGCAAAATCTGCATATGGCTCGCTGATAACAAACTATCATTACACATGGGCAAAACAGAGTCCATTCTCTTCGGTTCAAATAACAAACTCAGCAAGACCGACGGCTTCTCAGTTACAGTGGGTGACAATATTGTCACAAGGAAAGACGAAATTACCTACCTAGGTTCCATCCTAGAGGCAAATCTTTCCTGTGACAAAATGGCATCCAATGTAATAAAAAAAAGTCAACCAACGAACTAGATTCTTGTACCGGATCTCCTCTCTGGTAAACAAGAATACCCTGAAGACTCTGGCAGGAGCACTCATTCAAGGGTACTATGACTATGCGTGCACCTCATGGTACCAAAGCACCTCAAAGGCGCTTAAAACAAAATTACAAACATCACAAAACAAACTGGTCAGACTACTACTTGACCTGAACCCCAGAACCCACCTCACCCCTGCCCACTTTGCCAACCTAGGATGGCTTAGAGTAGACGACAGAGTACCGCAACTTGCAATGGGCCTGGTCTACAAGATACACTATACGACCGGGGTGCCCATGTACATGTCAAAATACTTCCCAAAGGTCAGTGAATACCACAACCACTACACCAGAGGAAGCTCAACAAATCATGTGAAACCCAGATTCGGCTCAAACAAGGGACTAAACACGTTTCGCAATTATGCCACAACAATGTGGAACGCCCTACCCAAAGCTGTAAAGGAATGTGAATCCCTGCCCACATTCAAAACCGCCCTTAAAGAGCACCTACGGGAGGCTGCAATTCGAAACTGGCCACCGTAAATGCCCAAAACCCCCACCACCTCCTAATAGACAGTCTCCTCCCCACCGCATGTATATATTCCCTCCCCGCCGTATGTATATTTCCCTCCCACCCACCCACCCCCTCCTAATGTACAGTCCCCTCCCCATCATATGTATATACTCTGTCAGGATCTAGGGGTAACAGTACTGTATATTTGAATACCGCCTATGTCACAAATGTATCAGTACTAAATACCTATATGTCCCTATGCCATAAATGTCATGTATGTTGTGTATGTCATAAATGTCTATATGAATTGAAAATGGGGGACCCTGATGGAAACAAGACAAACGTCTTTCTCAGGTCTGCATCCCCTTAACAATTGTATGTATTGAGCCGTACTGTATTGTACCCATTCTGCAATCTGTTAAATAAAGTTTTCATTCATTCATTCATTCATGTAAACAAAACAACAGAAACTGGATCTACGGTCAGCAGGGGGCAAACTACTACCCCGTAAGTGGAGAAGGTCTGAAGAAGCTTGTTGCTGGGTATATCGTTGAGGAGAAGACCTATTCACAAAGAACAATGTCAAGCTGCCAACAGAGAAAGATGTTTGCTCTTGAGAGGGGGGGGGGGGGGGGATCGAAGTAACGAGTAACATAACAAGTAACGTAACTAATTACTTTGATACACAGTAATAGGTAAACTCATTTTGATTCCTTTTTAAAGGAGTAATCAGTAATAAGTAACTAATTACACTTCCTGACTAACTTGCCCAACACTGACGAAGACACAGACAGCACCGATGTTGATTCAAAGATGATTTATTTATTGCTTACAAGCACTTCGGGATCTATAGGGGATACAAGCCTGTTAAGTGACACATTATAGGGCCAACGATCTAACCTTGACCAGGATGAAAGACTTCTATTATAAATTACACAAAGACACTACTGATACAGATAGATCAGTAAGATAGTAAGTGTAACTGAGGGGTACAATTCCCTGACTGTATTGTTAGATATGATACTTACTACCACTACCTCTTGTACTTTAGACTCTGGCCACCCAGTACTAGGTATAAATAATTATGATAAACACTCCCACCTGATGAAACGGATCCAACACAAATGTACCAAGTCGAAAGTCTGCGTTTAATAATAATACATAGCAAAAGGTATGTACAACGATCACTTAATTACATTTATGATTTGAAATAGTATGCACTTTTATGGCAAATGAGTATTCGTAGGTAGATCAATATCGAATGTCCAATCTCTGATTGCGCAGGAAGCAAATATACAACCTGGAATATTTAGGGAACAATAGCAATGATACTTGAATGATTATATAGCTGGATACACTAGGGGAAGGTTCCGACTGCTTGTAGGACAGCTGGAGGGGGGGGGGGTAGAGTCTGGCTGTATCCCGTCTGGCCGAGGGTATCCTGGGAGAGCCCACAGTCGTGCGACCCGGTGCCCAGCGATCCTCGATCCACAGATGAAAGCAGTTGGACTCTTTGTGGCCGGCGTCCTCCGGTCCACGATGGAGAGACGTGAGGCAACCTCGTCGTGTAGAGCGTCTTCTCACCTGTCGTCCTCTCCGGGGGGGGTATTTCCAACACACCGCAGTGTTGGCCTTTATCCATAGAATAATCAAAGTACTCAAAGCATAATCCAAGCCGGGGAAGGCTAGCCGTCGTCGGTAGAATAATCCAATATACAGGTCCACTCGCTCTTTGGCCTGGAGCTCCTCGGGTGCAGCTTCACGTGGGGTCAACCACCCTGGATAAGCGTCCAGCTGCTGCCCGAAACGATGGGGGTGCTGATTACTATAGAACTCTTACCGCACGAGGCACTACATATGAATAGACTATTATTAGCTTAATAGAATACGTCCAACTCGACGATATAGTGCCAAATATGACTATTCAAATATTAATATACACGATGTCTCAATGCCGATACTGGGCCGAATTGGCCTTACTGCCCACACGTGGTTCGCGGGGAGGCTTTTGCGTCTGTCACTCTGTTGGAGGGTAAGGAACTGGACTAAAAGAAAGTTCTACTTTAATAGCGCAGTATATATACGCACTATGAACAAATAGTACCATTAGTGGTGCGGTAGACATATTCCTACGCGGAACTAGGACTTGTCCATACATGTTGAGCGGTACGATTGAACCTGGTCTGAGGGGTATGGCGACCTGGCACCAAGGTCTCGTCCAATGGTAGAATGGAGACTATTATGGGATGTTCAGTAGACTAGAAGGGATATTCAATGCATATTGTACAAGGAATATACAAGGGATATCAGGGGATATACAAATACAATTAAATATATATATATATAAATAAATATATATATTCGGTTTAATCTGATCCTTCAGAACAGCCGCCCCCTAATTGGTCCCAACCCAATTAGTTAAGCAGAGACAGATTAACCGCACTGTCTACCACTCAAGGGTTCGCTGTAAGGGTCAGTCAACTCACAAAGTCATAGGGTCATGGTCATCATCGATTGTGTCTGAGAGTCGGGGCAGTTCTATGAGCCTCGCCACAGGACGGGTGTAAATGCGCCCCTGGACGAGTACTTCAGCTGCTCGGACCTTGCCATCGGCACCGGTGATCACTTTGCTTACGCGGCCAGCCGGCCACATAGCTCTGGGTAGTGACTGGTCAATAATCATGACGACTGTTCCTTCCGTCAAATTGTCTCTCTCTTTTACCCACTTCTGGCGGGTCTGTAGAGACGGTAGGTAGTGCAGTAGGAAACTGCTCCAAAACTTGTCGGCTAATACTTGGCTGTACCTCCACATTCGTCGGCCGTTCGCTTCTTCAGGCCGGTACATTGTCTGGGGTAACGCGGGATCTAGCCGCCCCATCAGGAGGGTGTTGGGGGTGACTGGGTCGACATCTGCTACATCACTGGAGACGTAACCGAGGGGCTTTGAGTTCAATACTCCCTCAATCTCCGTGAGGACTGTCATTAGGACTTCTTCCGCCACAGTCTGGGCCCCAAGTACTGCGTACAGGGCTGTCTTTATAGAACGTACTTCTCGTTCCCAAGTTCCACCGAAGTGGGGTGCGTTTGGGGGGTTGAATTGGAAGTCAATCTGGGCTGGAGCGAGGTGGGTCTTAAGTTCTGGGCCCATAGCTTGGAAGCTCTCCCTCAGCTCTCTTTCTCCGCCTTTGAAGTTTGTCCCGTGATCGGACAATAATGTAGACGGTTTTCCTTTCCGTGATGTGAATCTTCGGAAGGCCATAAGGAATGAGTCTGCGCTCATGGTCGGAAGGAGCTCGATATGTATCGCTCTGGTGGTCATGCATTTGAATACAATACCCCACCGCTTCTCGGTGCCTCTTCCTTTCTTTATGTGCAGCGGGCCAAAACAGTCCATGCCTGTTGAGTGGAATGGCTTGTCGCCGAGTCGGAGGCGACATGGAGGTAGGTCAGCCATCCGTGGTATGCTGGGCTGCGCGCGCCACTTTCGGCAGTCTAGACAGGTTCGCTGGAAGCGTCGCACCGCCTCTCTTCCTTGAAGTATCCAGTAACGACGTCTGATTTCCGCGAAGACTCTCTCTGCTCCTGCGTGGTGTACATCCTCGTCGTATTTCTTTATAATCAGCTCTGTGACCTTGTGTCGGCTGTTCAATACGATCGGGTACTTAATGTCATCCGGTAAATTGGGGGCTCTCCGCAGGCGACCACCCACTCTGATGAGGGTATGTGTGTCACTCTCGGGGGCCAGATGAATCAATCTGCTGTCTGATGGGACGGGCTTTCCTCCCTGTAGACAGTCTAGTTCATCGGGGAACGAGTCTCTCTGGGCTCGTTGCAGTAGAAGCAGTTCTGCTTCCTCGTAGTCAGCTGCTGACATATCAGCGGGGGACTTAATCTCTGGGTGGTGCCGCAGGAATGTCCGTTGCTGCGCACTCTCTATGGTAATGCAATCGTCTATGTTGGGGTCTGCGGAGACAACAGTGCTCAATCCACAGAACATGGGTTTCTTATTCTCAGCCTCCTCGTCACTTGCTTCCCTCGGGGTGGGCGTGGGCCAATCTCCTTCCGGGAGCTTGAGGAATGCTGGTCCGTCACTGTAGATGTTATGACGGGTTAAGTCATCTAGGGACATTCCCCGGGTGATGACGTCAGCTGGGTTGTGTTTTGTATCAACATAGCGCCAGTTTGCTTCTCCGGTTAACTCTCCGGTTAACTCTTGAATCTCAGTGACTCTGACTCCCACGAAGACTTTGTATTTGCATGAATCCGATTTGATCCAGGCGAGTACTGTCGTGGAATCTGACCACAGGATTGTTCTATGCACCGGAATGGTGAGCTCACGTTGGATGAGCGTGGCTAGATGCGCTCCTGCGAGGGCTGCGCAGAGCTCTAGACGTGGGATAGACTGTTGCTTGCGTGGGGCTATTCTCGAGCGGGCGAGGATGAATGCTGTGTAGATCTCTCCCCCCTCTTCTTGGGCCCGCAAGTAGGCTACCGATCCGTAGGCGACCCCGGAGGCGTCACTGAAGACGTGTAAATCCATCTTACATGTCTCTGGCCTCACCGTGGGTGGGAAGCAGCCTCGGCGCACACTAACGCCTGGGAGTGAGCGGAGCTCCATCTCCCACTCTCTCCAGGTGGATGCAAGGTGTGCGGGAATGGGGTCGTCCCAGCCCTGGTCCTTGTCCCACAATGCTCGTACAATCATCTTTGCCCTGGTGGTGTATGGTAGTATACATCCTAACGGGTCATATTGTCGGGCGAGTGTTCTGTACACACTCCGTCTGGTGGTCGGTATTGCCGTCGACCTTCCCTGCTCCGTGGTCAGGGGTTTGTGTCTATAGTGGAGCGAATCTGTTTTGAAGCGCCACACTAGTCCTAGTGTCATCTCTTGGGCTTCTCCTGGGATTGTGGCCATCCAGGTCTCGCTGCTCGCTGCCTTGTCCTCGGAGGAGAGGCTGCGCAGTACGTGCGGATCGCTGCTGGCCCACTGCCTGAGATCAAAGCCGCCTTTGATCAGAGAGGCGCGGAGTTTATGTAGGAGAGCCTCGGCTTCTTCCTGGGTCGAAACGCTTTGTAGACAGTTATCTACGTAGAAGCTGTTCTTCACACTGTGTCGGACCTCTTCGTCCGCTGCTGGGTCCTCTGCGACATGTCTCTGTAGTGCAAATGTAGCACGGCATGGGCTGCATGTAGTTCCGAAAGGGAGGACTTCCCATTGGTAGATGGCTGGGTGCTCATCTCCTGGCCTCTCTCTCCATAGGAACCGCAACAGGGGCTTGTCCTCCTCTACTAATCTCACCTGCAGGAACATCCCTTTGATATCCCCACTGATAGCCACCTTGTCCTGGCGGAAGCGGAGTAGTACGCCTAGTAGGGAGGGGCCGAGTGTAGGACCGGGCAATAGCTCTTTATTCAGATTTTGGGATCCGATCTGGTAGCTGCAGTTAAACACGATGCGGTCTTTGCCGTTGTGATGAACCTTGTGGTGGGGCACGTACCACGATTCAGTCGTCTGGTCGGCCTCTTTAATGTCAATCTTTGTGACGTGTCCCGCTGTGATGAGCTTCTCAATCTCAGCGCGGTATACACTTTCTTGGGCGGGGTCCTTGGCTAAGCGCCGCTCTGTGTTTAGTAGGTACCGCTCTGTGGCGTCTTTCTTTGCGTGAAAGGTAGGCATCCCTTCCCGCCGCAGGAGTGGCGTGGCGTATCTCAACACGCCGCTGACTGGGACTCTCTTTGTTCCCGTCTCGAGGAGGTTAATGGCGTAGATGTCGTCTTTAGAGCGAATGTCTTTCTTTTCGTTCTTAAAGGGCATTTGTTCTAAGGTCCATAGCCTCTCTACATGCTGCAGGAGTGCGGTGTCTCCCTCTGTGACTCGGGAGTGGAGACAGCTAGTGGCTGTGGTTCGGTTGAGAGATTTGGCGAGTGGGCCTTGGAGAGTCCATCCTAGGCGGGTCTCGACTGCTGCAGGACAGCCTCTGGGTCCGGTATGAACCCGGTCTATCGGGACAATGAGGTCTGCATGGTCGGAGCCTATCAACAGTGTCGGGGTAGCACCGTCTACGAGTGGGATCGGTAGCTTGCGTAGATGTACATATTTCTCCATCAGCTTGGCTACGGGGTATGTGTACCGCGAGAGTCCTATTTCTTGGCTGGTGAAAGCGTCTGTAATCCTGTACCGTCGCTCGGGCTGGCCGCTTGCTGCGATAGAGAATGAGACATTCTCGCCCTTTATCGTTTTCAAATCTCTTCTTATTGTCCGAATTGTCATTTGGTTTTCGCTCCCCCGCAGCCCTAGCTGGGCCGCAGCGGACGCGAGCAGAAGGGTCTTCTCTGACCCGTCATCAAGGACGGCGTAAGTGTCCATGACTTTATTCTGGTAGCTCAATGTCACACGGACTACCTTTAAGAGCACTCTGGCTCCGCTGCTGCTGGCGGGGTCGATGTACATGCCGCTTGCTTTGCTGCTTGATGGTGCGGGTGGAGGCCGCCGTCTGTTACTGTCGTGGAGTATGTCCAGATGGGCTCCATCGCACCGACTGCACTTTTTCTTTAAGCGGCATTCGGCTGCCATGTGTGATCGCGCACAGCGAAAACAGCGTCTGTTGGACTTTATCCATTGACTCGCTTCCTCCGCATTCATCTTGGGGAATGAGTCACATTGTGACAGCCAGTGTTCTTTCTCACAGTAGGGGCACACTATCTTCCACTTCTCCTTTCTTGAGGGGGTACTGTGGCTCCTACTGCTTGGCACTGACTCCGATTGGTGCATGACAGTCACCGATCTTCTTCCATCATTTAGTCTCCTGGTTCCTTCTCTGGAGCCAGGGGTGCTCCGTCCGAATGTATCTAGCCGTAAGCTGCTGACTTCTCTCGCCAGGAAGTCGGCTAGATCGAGGAGGTTCGGTTCGGGGCCATTAGGGTCTCGGTGGTCTCTCTGCCGCCTAAAGCGCTCCTGTCGGGCGGGCGGTAGCTTCTCCAAGATCCTCTCTACATTTGAGTTGGCGTATAGTTCATGCCTACCCTTTTCCCTCTGCGCTCCCAGCATCCCTACTAGGGACTGCACTCTGATGGACAGGTCGTCCAGTGCTCGATTGTCTGTTGCTGGGGGTAGGCGGTCGATGTGCCTGATCTCCTGGATCACGTAATCCCATATACGTCCATATCTCTGGTCCAACGCTACCAGCGCTGCGGTGTATGGGGTCGTGGAAGTGGCGTAGGCGAGCGCTATGTTGTGCGCGCGGGGTACCTTTAAATGCTTCAGTAGTATCGCGTATTTATGGCGTTCATCGATGACATCCACCAACATTGTCTCCAGACACATGCGGAGCTCCGTATACTGGGCCCGGTTCTCCTGGGTGAAGTCTGGTACCATAGGTGTGCCAATGTATGACGCGGATTGTTGATACATCGGCGAGCGTTGGGGGAGAGGCCTCCTAGGCGAGTCTCCTCCTGCTCCTTGGCGTGGGCTGGTACCGGCTGTGTACCAGGTGCTGTTCCTCGGTGCGGGTCGTGCGTCGTGCTCACCCGTGAATAGCGTCGGGGGTCTGTAGCGTAGCTCCGCGGGGGTATAGCCTGGGCTGTACTGGACCTCCTGGTCCGGTAGAGTACTGTGCTGTCGTCGGGCGTGGTTCTCCTCCTCTTCCTCTTCGTCTTCCGTTAGGTCATCCAGGGCTTGTAGTCTCTGATTTAGCCTCTCCGCAGTGTATGCTGCTCCTTCCCGGTGGCTGGGTCTCGCTTGGACCGGTTGGGGAAGGGGGTCTGCGGGGGGTATAAACCTCGTCTGTTGGTCAAGTTCAGGGTCGCTTACTCGGCTAGGGGATGCCGCCCTGGAGTGATGTCTAGACGAGTTCCTGGAGCCTCTGGTGGAGGGAGGGGGTGTTGTCCTTCTGATCAGCTGTTCTATTAGTTGCGCTTGTGCTCTGTCGCGCTCGGCTTCGCGCTTGGTGAGATCCGATTCTCTCTGGGCACCGGTGGCGGCGCGCTGGGCGTCGGCCCGGTCTCTTGCCATATTCTCTTCCATCTGAATGCGTCTTATTTCCAGGCGTATGTGTTCTTCTTCGCTCCGTTGCTGTATCTGCAATCGATCGCGTTCACCCTGGAGTCTATCGCGTTCAGTAGAGGCTTTCAGGCTGACGAGGAATGCCTGCTGTAGTGTCCTCTCTGCCTCGCTGGGAGAAGACGGTTGTATAGGGGAGCCGTCCCTTGGGGTACTCCGTGCGGAGTCTTGGAGCTCTATCTCCACGGTGCTCTCCTCATCTTCTTCCGTGCCGAGTTCTCTCTCGGTAGTGTTGTCTTCCTCCCGGGACTCGTCGGGGACTACTTCTTCGGTATTGGCGGGGTGTAAAGTCATGTCTGGTTCCCCCTGGTCCCCACCGTGAGCTGGGTCAGTTACGTTAGAACCCATAGGGGACTCTATGGTCGGGGTAGCCTGGTCGTTAGGGTTAGACATAATTTTACTTTCTAGTTTTACCGCGTTTACTGTTGGTAGAAGACTAGGTTGTTGACTGACAGCGTAAGCCTCTAGGTACTGAGGGAGCTGTCGTTTGCGCCGCGGGCGTTGTTGGTTAGGAGGATCGTTTCGTGGAGTGTTCATCATAGGCCATTTTAATATTAATAACACTATATTAATATTACACTGATTACCCTCCGGCTCGAAGGACCAATTGTAACTGAGGGGTACAATTCCCTGACTGTATTGTTAGATATGATACTTACTACCACTACCTCTTGTACTTTAGACTCTGGCCACCCAGTACTAGGTATAAATAATTATGATAAACACTCCCACCTGATGAAACGGATCCAACACAAATGTACCAAGTCGAAAGTCTGCGTTTAATAATAATACATAGCAAAAGGTATGTACAACGATCACTTAATTACATTTATGATTTGAAATAGTATGCACTTTTATGGCAAATGAGTATTCGTAGGTAGATCAATATCGAATGTCCAATCTCTGATTGCGCAGGAAGCAAATATACAACCTGGAATATTTAGGGAACAATAGCAATGATACTTGAATGATTATATAGCTGGATACACTAGGGGAAGGTTCCGACTGCTTGTAGGACAGCTGGAGGGGGGGGGGGGGTAGAGTCTGGCTGTATCCCGTCTGGCCGAGGGTATCCTGGGAGAGCCCACAGTCGTGCAACCCGGTGCCCAGCGATCCTCGATCCACAGATGAAAGCAGTTGGACTCTCTGTGGCCGGCGTCCTCCGGTCCACGATGGAGAGACGTGAGGCGACCTCGTCGTGTAGAGCGTCTTCTCACCTGTCGTCCTCTCCGGGGGGGGTATTTCCAACACACCGCAGTGTTGGCCTTTATCCATAGAATAATCAAAGTACTCAAAGCATAATCCAAGCCGGGGAAGGCTAGCCGTCGTCGGTAGAATAATCCAATATACAGGTCCACTCGCTCTTTGGCCTGGAGCTCCTCGGGTGCAGCTTCACGTGGGGTCAACCACCCTGGATAAGCGTCCAGCTGATGCCCGAAACGATGGGGGTGCTGATTACTATAGAACTCTTACCGCACGAGGCACTACATATGAATAGACTATTATTAGCTTAATAGAATACGTCCAACTCAACGATATAGTGCCAAATATGACTATTCAAATATTAATATACACGATGTCTCAATGCCGATACTGGGCCGAATTGGCCTTACTGCCCACACGTGGTTCGCGGGGAGGCTTTTGCGTCTGTCACTCTGTTGGAGGGTAAGGAACTGGACTAAAAGAAAGTTCTACTTTAATAGCGCAGTATATATACGCACTATGAACAAATAGTACCATTAGTGGTGCGGTAGACATATTCCTACGCGGAACTAGGACTTGTCCATACATGTTGAGCGGTACGATTGAACCTGGTCTGAGGGGTATGGCGACCTGGCACCAAGGTCTCGTCCAATGGTAGAATGGAGACTATTATGGGATGTTCAGTAGACTAGAAGGGATATTCAATGCATATTGTACAAGGAATATACAAGGGATATCAGGGGATATACAAATACAATTAAATATATATATATAAATAAATATATATATTCGGTTTAATCTGATCCTTCAGAACAGTAAGTAAGTATGTTTTTATTTCTAAAGCCCATTTAAAACAACTGTAGTTGCACGAAAGTTCTTTACATATAAATGGCACTATAATAGAACACAGTAAAACATGGTAAAAACTATATATATATATATTAGTGCTGTCAATAGATTTTTATTATTTTTTTTAACTAATTAATCTCACAATTTTCTGTAATTAATCTAGATTAATCTAGATTAAAAATAGCATTTTTCTACTTAAGACCGAAGCTTGTAACAGATATTTACTTGAGTAAAATCATGGAATTAATGTAAAATCAACACAAAGAAAGTGTATTTCGATTCAAAGACTATTTTAATAGCTTTCTTTGAATACAGTTTCTCTCCTGTGAAATACAAATGTTCAACAAAACCATCAACATTGACTCAGCTAGACCTCTTTCTTATATCCGCGGCGCTAAGATTGAAGATTTTCCACTCCATAGATTAATCTAGATACATTTATTGTAATGCTTTAAATAATTTAAATTAATCTCCAAAGTTAAAGCTTTAATTTTGTCAGCCCTAATATATATATATTTACAAAGATAAAAGGCCTGGGTAAACCTAGATTTAAAAGGCAGACAGGGAGGGAGTACACCTTATGTTAGGGGGGAGGCCATTCCACAGCTTCAAGGCAGCAACTGCAAAGGCGCGGTCACCCTTAGTCTTCAGCCTAGATGGAGGGACAACCAGAAGAGAGTGACTGGAGGACCTAAGCTGTTTAGGAGCAATGTGGGGGAGAGGAGATCCCTTAAATATATTAGAAAGAGCCAGGCCATTAGGTGCTTCGAAAACAAATATAAGACCTTAAAATGGATCCTGTACTGGACTAGGCACCAGTGAAGGGAAGCTAAAACTGGGGTGATGTGGTCTCTCTTTTTAGTGTTAGTCAGCATTCTGACTGCAGCCTTTTGTACAAGCTGCAGACGGCATAAGGATGGGCAGACCTCTGGTTACGTAACAGCAGACGCTATTTCTTCAACTAATTTCAATGAATTACTGTGACGGCTACATGAAAAGAAGAAGATTTTCTCTTGAACTATACAATGAATTACAGTACATTACGTCTCCCAACCAATTGCGTTATGCAAAGCGTGTGCCATTTTCACAGGTGACTTGCTGAGATCTTATTGCAATTTTCTTCATTGAAATTAAAGCAAAAAAAATTATTAAAATGAAAGAAAGCAAGGCTAATTTCGGGTTAGAAGGTGAGGTTGGAGATGACTCTACATTCTACATAGGCCACTGAATCCGAGATCTGCCTAGAATGTTTGGAGAGTGTTCCCTAAAATACCTCAGGGCGAAAGTAGTTCTTTACTGTCTGTATTGGGATTTGCCCATCACCGTTGTCATGGAAACAGAGACGAGACGACGAATAGAGGCATTCATAATAGCTACTTGTAGGGTTTACCCCCTACTGCTTAAAGCCACCGAGCTCCACACACAAAATGTAAACACACACACACACACACACACACACACACACTCTGTCTCTCTCTGTCTCTCTCTTTCTCTCTCTCTGTCTCTAAATCTAACTCTCTCCTCATTTCTCTCTTGCTTTCTCCATCGCTCATCATGGTCAGTTGTCTAAATATAGCTTGGTAAAAACAGCTTTCACCAAGGCCGCTCATCATGACACAGCAGCTTCATATTCCCTGAGTAATATAATAAACACACGCGCACGCGTGCGCGCACACACACACACACAGGCATTTGGTCATTGTGATGTCTTTGAGACCTGGGTCTATCAGGCTGTATGTGTGAAGAAGTGAGCCTGGTGTCTGTGTGTGTGTGTGTGTGTGTGTGTGTGTGTGTGTGTGTGTGTGTGTGTGTGTGTGTGTGTGTGTGTGTGTGTGTGTGTGTGTGTGTGTGTGTGTGTGTGTGTGTGTGTGTGTGTGTGTGTGTGTGTGTGTGTGTGTGTGTGTGTGTGTGTGTGTGTGTGTGTGTGTGTGTGTGTGTGTGTGTGTGTGTGTGTGTGTGTGTGTGTGTGTGTGTGTGTGTGTGTGTGTGTGAGGTGTAAGTATGGTAGCTGAGGGGTGACAGGTTGGAAGGGGGTCAGGACACTGGAGAGATGTTCAAGCTGAACGATTGCAGTCTCTGCCATGACGGTGTGTGTGCGCGCTCGTGTGTGTGTGTATGGGGGATCAAACAGTGTGTGTGTGTGTGTGTGTGTGTGTGTGTGTGTGTGTGTGTGTGTGTGTGTGTGTGTGTGTGTGTGTGTGTGTGTGTGTGTGTGTGTGTGTGTGTGTGTGTGTGTGTGTGTGTGTGTGTGTGTGTGTGTGCATATATGTACATGTGCATGCTGCTCTGCCACTACACTCTCATATATGAGGGTTTAATATGGAGAGGGGCATTGCATGGTTTAATATGGAGAGTGGTCTGCAGGCAGGGGCATTACATGGTTAAAGTGAGATCATTTAATCATACTGTACATACCAGTGGAGGTTTCTCTATGACAACACGTGAAACACAAATTCACTCATAATTTTTTTATTAGTGTGGGTGACCTGGCGAAGCCAGGTTGCCACCCACACTATAGTAATCTATACTCTTTTTATTCTTATTCTTTATTCTTTATTCCACCGATTTTGCAAACACAACTCCTGCCAGAGCGTTCGCGCCCCATACACATGAAAGGTATCAAAACGACCGGCTTGACTATGCTATTGCTTTTCGGAAAGTTTCACTGCATCGTTTGGCTACGAATCGACTTTAAACAGGAACATTTCGGTCCCATTGGAAATGCATTGCAAGTTAGAGTGGAGGAGCTGAAATAATTTTTTTCTACTACCTTGGGTAAATTGCAACAGTGATCTCAATTTTGGACGTAGAAAAAAAAAAACATCAAAACGATGACACGGCTGTCGCTTCGCTCACAAAAGAAAAATAAATGGAATTGGACATTTCTATATCTATATAAGGTTCTCCTCCCCATAGACACCAATGTGTTCGCACTCTAAAAATACGATGATTTTTGAGCTGTTCCCCCCTTCTGTTCCGATCGCCACCAAGGCCACAATTGTCGACGGAATGCCACAATATCGCACACAACCCTTCACCTACTCCTTGAAGTGCTCATGTGCGCTTCACAACGCTTCATCTCTTATCGTTTGCTTTTAATCATCGTGACAATGCAGGCATGCGTCTGCCCTCATTGAAATGCATTGTATGGAAAGTGCAAGTCATTCGTGCCTAATTAGGTAACAGGTGTGTGGCTCATGGCCCATGGCTCTAATTAGGTAACAGGTGTGTGGCTCATGGCCCATGGCTACAGCTGACCTGCCAATGACCTCTCATGGACTTAACCCTTAATTGCCCCTCTGTGTAGCAGTACTGAATTGCTTGACAGCGCCCTCTTTCTTGCGGGTTGTGTCATTGTACTCAGTAGGGATGTGCTCTTTCATTGGTCTATGTTGACCCATTGGACTCGGTAGGGATATCCTCTTTCATTGGTCGATGTTGACCACTCCCCCGATCCTTAGACCACGCGCCCTTAGGCCACACCCCCTCAGTGTATCTCTTGAACCGTTTGTCGTAGAGACTTGCGGGTTGTGCCATTGGACTCGGTAGGATATCCTCTTTCATTGGTCAATGTTGACCACTGCCCCGATCATTAGACCACGCCCCCTTAGGCCACACCCCCTTAGTGTATCTCTTGAACCGTTTGTCGTAGAGACTTGCGGGTTGTGCCATTGTACTCGGTAGGGATATCCTCTTTCATTGGTCGATGTTGACCACTCCCCCAACCATTAGACCACGCCCCCTTAGGCCACACCCCCTTAGTCCCGACAAATTTCCTGAGGGCTAACCGGCACCTGGTGATATCCTCGCACCAGATTCACCTTCGAAAAAACAGACGCGCCAGCTAGGTGGGCTGAAAAATCTTGTATGTGTGGAACAGGGTAACGATCAGGTGCTGTAACGATTGGGGGTGATGATGAAGGTGAGAACACAGTATATGCAGACAAGGAAGCGGAGGCAGAGACGAAGGGTGATGCTTAAAGGAAAACTCCAACATTTTGGGAAATTAGCTTATTTAACATCTTCCCTGGAGTTAGACCTTTTTTGTCTCTGTGCGTGCATTTAGCTTAGGGAACAGTCGCTCCGTTAGCGTAGCTTAGCTTCATCACTGGAAGTGGGGGGGTTTTAGAGCCTGACGTTCCCTACAGTGCCCTACAGTCACTAAATACACTCCAAATACAACTCCAAAACGTTCCTGTAAACATGTTGTGATGTGTATTTACCATGTTGAGAAATAAAAAATTCGACAATTCGACAATTACGTTTTCTAAGCAGATACACACTGCCAAACGACTCCTCTCTGCGCGCAGTCAGTGATTTCTACGTGGAAGCCGTGTTTGTTTACATTCTCATTCATTCAAAGGATCCGAACCGATTGAAGTTTATGGATACCATGACTTATGCGAGACACCCCAGGTGAATAGACAAATATAAAAAAAATTTAAATTTTGAGATTTTGTTATATTTTGCTTCCTAAACATGTCTTCTATGAAACTATAGTGACAATGAAACGTCAATAACACACATTTAGTTGTTTATTTTACTTCATTTTGCCGTATTGCATCCATAAATATGCACATATTTAATGGGGAAGTGCCTCATTTGCATAAAAACATGAAAACTTGCAATATATTTTTTCTTAGTTTATATGTACATAACAAACTGGAAAAGTTTCATAGTGATATCTATTCAAATATGTTTTGCCTATTAGGGGGTACTACACTGTTTGTAGCCTGTGTGTAGTTCTGTTCAGTTCAATAACATCATTATTATTATTATTATTATTATTATTATTATTATTATTATTATTATTATTATTATTATTATTATTATTATTATTATTATTATTATTATTATTATTATTATTATTATTATTATTATTATTATTATTATTATTATTATTATTATTATTATTCAGTTATCAGGCATGTGTTTAGGTTGTCAATTACTAATGGTTTGATTAGGTATTGTGTTTGTAAATAGCTGTTTAAAAAAAATTATTTATGGCATTTTACAATACAGAACTTTGAAGGCGTTTTCCCAAAAATGAGTTTTAATGAGTTTTTCCTCATACTCTGAGCCAGAAATCTCCACTTCAGTAGCACTCACATACACCAAACCTTCCCGTTCTATTCATATCTATGTTCTGAAGGTATTTACAGAAGGGTTTGTTGATATCGCATTCATACCCTGATTTATATCACATTGTATTCCTAAAAACATGGCGAAATATGGAATTTTACCATAAAAATGGACTGAATGGAGTATTTTCTGATTTATGGAGTGATAAAAAGAGATATCCAAAATCCCCTGTGTAATAACCATTGGCTCTAATATGTCAACAAAATGAAACTATAATTTTGAAAATGGCTTTATCCAATGTTCAGATTTCTGTCCTGGAATTATATGCAAATTAGTGCATATTTAAGTAGATCATGCCTCATTTACATATTTAAACATACAATTTCAGAAAACTTGTAATACAAAAAAGTCTTGTCTTAATACAATTAATCAACTGGGGAAGTTTCATTGTGATATCTATTAGTTACATTTTTTACCCTAGTCACCTGTAGTGTCTCGCCTTAAAATCCTCTTACCTTGACGATTAAAAGCCTCCCCAATTTAGAAAACAGTAATCCAATGGCTGATAATATACTACTAACTACTGCACGCTCGGAGCTAACCGGAGCTAATACTAAAGCTAATATAATGACTTCCTTTCTGGGGGTTTTCAAAATAAAAGAGCAACGTCTATAGCAGCGGAATACGTTTATTTTGTACATTATCTAACGTTAACACGAACCTAAACTAACGTTACAACTAACCTAAAGTTATATGAGTATAGCGAGCGCTCTGCTCCGACTCACTGAGGACCCCTTAGTCTTCACCTTCGGTGGTGAAAGACTTGGGAAGGAGCTGATGGTGTGGCCACGACCCCGCTTATGTAGGAGCGGATGTGGGTGTGGCCAGGCAGGTGGGTGTGCACATGTGTGTGAAAATTGTTCATTATTATAATGGACTAAAGGGATAGTTCCAATAGGAGCAGAGCGCTCGCTATACTCATATAACTAGGTTATAGGATAACCGTTCGTTTTATGATGGGGTTCGGTGAAATAGACATTACCTTTGTCAGCAGGTCTACCAAAACAGAACCAAAACAGAACAGGAAGCATTTAACTCTTATGCCCCCCTAACGATTTTGCAGAGTTGTCACCTTAGTGCATGAAAAGATTGCATCACGTTCAAGGTCATAAAAAACTCAATTTGTAATATTTCGTTCCAATTCTTTTTTTATGAATACCACTATGAACCTAACTCAACATATCTATCAAAGATTCCAAATATTTCCGTTTGTAGGGTTAGGGTTAGGGTTGGGGTTAGGGTTAGGGTTAGGGTTAGGGTTGGGGTTAGGGTTAGGTTAGGGGACTGTTGAGCAAGTGTTGGGGTGGGCACGGGCACAGGGATGAGATTTTACCTTCTCCTAATCTTTCTGTCTGGGTAACCCTAACCCTAACCCTAATGGCAAGAAATAAACCACTATGGATGGTTTGAAAGCTAATATTGTTAACTTTTGTGTTAGAGGGTTTCAAAATCTAATCTTTTCAAATTCTGTGAATATATGGAAAATAAGCAAACGGACACAATTTCATGACATAATAATCAACACAGCCATCGTTGTACACAGAAACACAAAATAATATAGGCAAAAAACACAAAATAGTCGCTAAGGGGGCAGAAGGGTTAAATAAATAACGTTAGTTGGCTCTAGGCGATCGCCATTGCCGAACGTTAGTTGGCTCTAGTCTGGAGATAACGTTACATCCAAACAGCCTGTTTGAAAATACTAGAATCCAACATAGTCTGGTGAAACAGCACATTATGTTATGGATGGATCGTCACCATTTGTCCTCTTCATAATAATCTCTATCATACTATCATAATAATAGTTCGTTCTAGGCGATCGCCATTGCCGAACATTAGTTGGCTCTAGTCTGGGGTGCTCTCAACTCTGCGACAGATAATGTTACATGCTCGGGCGGTTTGACTATAGTATTTTTATGATTTACCAGAAGTGCTGAGTCCAATTTAGTCTGGTGAAAACGCACCTTATCATCGATAAGTGTGATCGTTTTGTCCTCTTCATAATAATCTCCAATAGTTCGCTCGCCATTGCATAGGCAGTTCACAGGCTAGTGGCTACTACTGTGCCCAGCAGTGATTGAGCAACCCCCCCCCCCACAGTAAACTAGCCCAGTTCAAAAGGTAGGCAATACTGCCACCTATCGGGATTCGATCGTCATTTCACTCAGAGGTACCAGGATCACACAACAAGGTCCGGCTGACTGTTTAGTATAATAATAATTAAAAAGATTTTTATAAAAAAACAAGGAGTATACTAATTTTTGCCGGTGAACGCATGGGAGCCAAAAACGAGTATACTTGTTTTTGGCGTTCAATGGGTTAAGTATAAATTCAGGTGTATGTGCTTTCAGCGAGAACGCGTTTTCAGTTTAAGAATGAGTGACGTTCTTCATTCATGGGATCGCAGCTGCGATCATTTTGGCCATTTACGAGCACCTTTCCACACGTTCAGGTATCCGGTGGTGGACTTTCGTAAGTTTCCTCTTACAAACTTCTTAGGAGGTTATTTAGGAGGAAACTTACGAGAATGTTTGGAGATAGATAACCCCCTCCTCCATCTCCTTCAACTCTCGCTATGTTAACCCAGAATTACTGTACTGCGCCGTTAGATTACATTTGAGGCACTGTTCTCTAAAAGATACTGTTCTCAGATTTTGGAGATTATACAAGGGAAGGTTGTGGAAGAGATAAACTAATGTTAATGTTTCTCAATATCCCAACTTTACTCATAAAACCTGCAGCTCTAAAGGGGGACCTGAAAAGGGGTTGTTTCAGTTTATTTTGTGTTTGTGAACTGGTCGAGATAACCTGTTGGTTTGTGTTCTGTGCATCTGTTAGTATTTTCTGTTAATACACCAGCTCACTATCTGTTACAGAACAACCTCCTGGACCCAAACCAGTCAGGCTACAAGTCTGGTCACACCACAGAGACGGCCCTCATAGAAGTCATAGAGGCTCTTCTCTCAGCATCTGATTCTCCTGGATAGAAAATCATCAGATACTCCTCACATCCCTTGCAGGAATATGAATTGTAGGGTCACAAGTACAGTACAATGAAAATAAGTTTGGAATCCAACCAGAGTGCAAATGCAACAGCAATATACAATGTACAGGTCATTAAACCGTACACAAAATATACAAAGTACTACTGAGTGTAGTGCTAATCAGATGTATGTAGTTGTAGTACAATATGTACAGTGATACAGGTATAAAGACAGTATGGTAGTACATACTGGCCATCAGTGTAACTAGTAAGAGTAGGATATGTACACATATATATATGTGTACATATATAGTAGTACAGACAGGTGTGGATAGATATATATGCGGTGAGCATAAGTATATATATATATGGTATATACAGCATTATTGTACACATGCTATCATACAGAGCTATGGGTTAAATGCAGGTGTCTCTGCACTGACAATCTGTTGAGGAAGGACAGGACACTCACTGAGAAACATTGCTTTATACTGAACCTAGGGTAAGCCATTTTAAGTTATTTAGTGAAATCTTAAAACTGAGACTTCAGGAAGAAGCTGACTTGATTAAGGGGTGTGTTTAAAATGGCCATTTTGATTTCTTAAGTGCCCCATTAAGGGCCAGGTGTTAGACAGAAGTAATTAGTGATAGAGATTTAAAGGTTTGCTGGGTAAGCGTCAAGAAACGAAGAGGGACAAAGAGGAGTTTTCCTGGAGTTCACCATAATGTGTCTCATACATATATGCACAATCTGCTCCTCCAGAACAGATTCAACCCACCAACGACAGTTTGGTTCCAACGCAACTAATCTCTCCTACCCACCTACAGCCACTAATATACATGTCACAGTATGGGGAGGCCTATGGAATTGCCAATCAGCAGTCACGAAAGATGACTTTATTACTGCCTACGCCCATAGTCAAAATCTGCAGCTCCTGGCTTTAACTGAGACCTGGATAACCCCCAATAACTCATGAACACCTGCAGCATTATATACAAACTATAACTTCACTCACACACCTCGACCTTCCAGACGGGGTGGAGGCACTGGCCTCATGACATCTCCTTCATGGGCTACAAACTTAACACCACTCCCAGAACTGTCACTCTCCTTTCTCAAATATCATGCAGTATCTGTCTCTAATCCTTTCAATCTCACCATTGTTACACTCTATCGCCCTCCAGGTGCGCTCGATCACTTCCCAGATGAGCTGGACATACTTCTAAGCTCCTTACCGGAAGATGGTACCCCCCTGACTCATCTCAGTCGGACACAGTGGTCTCATTTGACCTGACTCCCACTGCCATGCCTCCCACCCACAAAGCAGGCAACTCCTTGGATCTCATATTTTCCCGTAACCCCAGCATCATTAACACCACGGTAACTCCCCTGCATGTATCTGACCATTCTTTCATATCCTTCTCACTAACTCTCATGCTTAACCGAAAGGCCTTCACCCCAACTCAAACCGTCTCACTCAGACGCAACCTGCCCTCCCTATCCACCTCCAACCTCTCCTCTGACATACTATCCACTCTACCTTTGAGTGACACCTTCTCTGCTCTCCCCACAGAGATGGCAACCTCCACCCTCCTCTCAGCCCTCGCAACCTCCTTCGACAAGCTCTGTCCCCTCGTTGAGAAACCTGCCCGCCGTTCCCCACCCAGTCCATGGCTGACAGATGCAGTGAGAGAACAAATACAGGTCCTGAGAGCGGCTGAGAGGAAGTATAGAAAGTCACGCCTCACTGCTGACATCGACACATATCACAACCTCTTGTTAACATTCTCCAAAACCATTACTAATGTCAAAGCTTCCTTCTTTCACCATAGGATCAAGGCCTCTGCCAAGAACCTTCGCAAACTGCATGCTACCATGTCCTCCCTCCTCACTCCCCCCCACCCCCTCCTCCCTTATCTTTCTCTGCCGAAGACTTTGCGATCTTCTTTGAGGAAAAAGTGGAGAACATCTGCAGCTCCTTCTCCCAACCCCCACCCATTCCAAATACTGAATCGAGAACCTCATACTTCACTCTGTCATCTTTCTCTCCCATTACAGAAGCCGAGACCCTGACACTGGTAACGTCGAACCGTCCGACTACATGCCAGCTGGACCAGTTACCCTCCCCACTCCTCCAGACCATAGCACCAGACATCCTCCCATTCCTAACTGCAACCATCAACTCCTCCCTCAACTCAGGGGTGGTCCCCACCTCCCTAAAACAAGCCAGAGTCACACCACTCGTAAAAAAAACCAACCCTGAACCCCACCGTCATAGGCAACTATCGTCCTGTCTCTCTTCTCTCCTTCCTTTCTAAAACACTTGAATATGCTGTATCCAACCAACTTACTGCTTATCTCTTACATAATGACCTTCCTGACACTGCTAGCCCACGTATGGCTGGGGAGATGGCATTGTGGTGGTCTGCTAAGGGTGTTAAATTTACTTTCCATTTTATTTGTTTTACCATCTGGAAATTAGGCTACTAAAATGGAGAGTATTACTTATATTATATATTATTATTACTGTCTTTCCTATTTATATTTTTTCTTGTTTTCTTTTAATTTTACTTAATTTCTTTTTGCGTAGTTTTGTCTGTCACATCTGTATTTATGTTTAATTATTTAAATGTTCTTTTATTTTTATTTTTTATTTTACATGTATGTTTGTCGTCGCCCTCACTGGGTGGGATGGGGTGGGATTAGGGGATAGGAATGGGGAAGGAAATGGAAGTTGTATAATTTGGATAACTGAAATGTATAAATCTGCACAAATTCTTCCAATAAAAAAAGATAAACCTAAAAAGAATGACCTCCTAGACCAGGGGTCGGCAACCTGCGGCCTCGAGGCCGCATGCGGCTCTTTAGCCAATCAGCTGCGGCTCCCTGCCCCAAAAAAAAATTTTTTAAATCGCTGACATGGCTGACATCATACCTCAATGACCGCTCCTACCAAGTGTCATGGAGAGGGACCCTGTCGGCCACCCGCCCCCTGCGGACGGGTGTCCCCCAGGGCTCGGTCCTAGGACCCCTTCTCTTCTCCCTCTACACTAAATCACTGGGTAACATTATCACGTCTCATGCCTTCTCGTATCATTGTTATGCCGATGATACTCAACTCTTCCTCTCCTTCCCTCCCTCAGATATCCACGTCTCTGAGCGGATCTCGGCCTGTCTGTCCGACATCTCCGCCTGGATGATGACCAACCACCTCAAACTGAACCTAAGCTAAACAGAATTGCTCCACCTGCCGGCCAAATCCTCCCCCCTGACCGACCTTTCCATCACAGTCGAGAATGCATCCCCGACCGCCAAGAACCTTGGTGTTGTCTTCGACTACCAGTTGAACTTCTCCGCTCACATCGCAACGACAACCAGAACCTGCTGATTCCTCCTGAGCAACGTCAGAAGGATCCGCCCCTTCCTGACAAAAGAAGCCACCCAACTCCTCATCCAATCAACAGTCATCTCCCGCCTCGACTACTGCAACGCACTGCTTGCTGGCCTCCCGGCCACTGCCACCAAGCCTCTTCAACTCATTCAGAACGCAGCGGCCCGCCTGATCTCAAACCTACCGAAGTCGGCCCATGTCACCCCACTTCTTAGGAACCTGCACTGGCTCCCTATTGCTGCACGAATCCGCTTCAAGGCCCTCGACCTGGCATATCATGCGGCAAAAGGAACCGCTCCCGCCTACCTCCGGTCAATGGTCTCTAACTACACACCCTCAAGACCCCTATGCTCTGCATCTTCTGGCCGTCTCAGACCCACTCCTATCCGAGCTCCGGGAGGGTCATCAAGGAGAACCTGCCTTTTCTCAGTCCTTGCCCCACAATGGTGTAATGAACTACCCACCCCAGTTAGGACAGCCGAAACCCGTCCAATCTTTCGGCGTCGACTAAAGACGCACTTCTTCAACCATTATCGGAAAAATATAAAATAAATTCTAACTAACCTTACTGTCATGCACTTGTCCTAATAAACTAACCTACACTGTAGCACTAAACACTTGGCACATTAAACGGACTCCAGGCAATGCCCGCACCCTATTCTCAGTGCAAGGGCTTTGTTGTACAACATTTGTGAGTCGCTTTGGATAAAAGAATCAGCTAAATTACTACATGTGAACGTAAATGACAAGAACTGTCACAAACTACCATACACAATAAAAACCAAAAGCTCCCACCTCAGCAAGTGTTTAGCAGACATTCTGTCCGCCTCTCAGACTATCCCAGGGGACTCAGGCACACCGTCCAAGATGAAGGATCTGCCATGAGAGACAGCTCTCCTCGCTTTTCCCTTCTGTTCCTCCTTTCTGTCAAAATTTTCTCGCACTCTCTTTCTGTCCCTGTCTCTCTCTCTTATCCCTTCTGGTGCATAGGCCGTCAACAAGTGATCTCCAGGCATCTCTGTCTTGAGCTGTTCTCTCCAGTTGGTTCCAGGTCGTCTTCATGGTCTTGGTGTATGCCTCCAGGTCTCTGCACCAGGTGTTTCTTGGGCGACCCCTTTTCCGCTTGCCCTGCGGGTTCCATGTTAGGGCATGTCTGGTGATGGTACTTGCGGGCTTTCGCAGGGTGTGGCCTATCCAGTGCCATCTGCGTTTCTTAATTTCTTCTTCTGCGGGCAGCTGGTTTGTTCTCTGTCAGAGTTCGCATTTGCTGATGGTGTCTGGCCATCGGATGTGGATGATCTTCAGCAGGCAGCTATTAATGAAGACCTGCACTTTCCTGATGGTTGCAGCTGTAGTTCTCCACATCTCTGATCCGTATAGTAGGACTGCCTTGACGTTGGTGTTGAAAAATCTGACTTTGGTGCTGGAAGTCAGTTCTTTTGAGCTCCAGATGTTCCGTAATTGCACGAATGCTGTACGTACTTTCCTTATTTGTGCTCTAATGTCAGCATCTGTGTCTTGCCTTTGTGGATGTTGAGTCCCACTTGCGCCGAAGTGGATGCCACATTGTTGGTCTTCTCCTGCATCTGTTGTTGGGTGTGCGACAGTAGTGCCAAATCGTCAGCATAGTCCAAGTCATCCAGTTGCGTCCAAGGTGTCCACTGAATCCCGTACCTTCTCTGTGCTGTGGAGGTCTTCATTATCCAGTGAATGGCCAGCCTTGTCTGACCCTGGTCCTCATTTGGAATGCCTCTGTGAGCTGCCCTCCATGGACCACCTTGCATGTCAGTCCCTCATATGAGTCCCTCATGGAAACAATCTTGGTTGGCACCCCATAATGTCGGAGAAGCTTCCAGAGGGTCTCTCTGTCTAGGTTTTCTCATAGTCCACAACATTTATGTACA
The DNA here is from genome assembly GCF_963971535.1 of Notolepis coatsorum. Lineage (NCBI taxonomy): Eukaryota > Metazoa > Chordata > Actinopteri > Aulopiformes > Paralepididae > Notolepis > Notolepis coatsorum. The sequence continues at coordinate 191,487,876 of NC_140166.1, forward strand.
GGAGCGAGTTCCACTCTATCGACTGCTCCACAATGATGCGCAGCACTGCAATCTGGTCTGTGCAGGATCGGTCCTTGCCGGAAACCAGCTTGCTCATCCCGGAGTTGTGCATCGATGAGGACCTTCATCCTGTTCAAGATTACTCTGTTAAAAACTTTCCCTGGCACTGATAGCAGTGTACAATAATATGCAAAACAAGAATCATATCAGCAACAATACAATTCAACTCATGACCATACAGAGCAGATAACTTGTAATGGAACACATTAGTCTAGTAGTAGATAGAATAATATGGAGCTGGTAATACTTTTACAGATGTAGTAACTTAGAAATATTTAAGTACCTCAGATGAAAAATTACAAAGCTCCATTTTAAGTTTTCAAAGGAACAATGGTTTCAAACTTTATTATCGAAAGATGGCAATAGAGTGTTATGCCTGTTCAATGTTAAAGACAGTAGAGGTCCTGTGATATATCACATTCACACTCAAAGTGATTTGGCTTGACTTTATATCTTCAAAATACATGGGCTTTCCAAATCTTTTTTAAAACGAAGTCATAATGGTTCTTCAGTGCAAGGGTTAATTTACTACAGAGCTTTGTTGCCTTGAATGTATGACAACAAGCAACATACAGGTATCTTGCTTGCAGCTAATATTTTATCAAAGAAAATATCCTTATACACAGTACAATAAAAAGTCAGATTCTGTCTCAATATGTCCCTGGTGACAAAGTCTCTGGGCAGTCAGTCCATCACTGTCCGTCTATAGCCTGCACTTCACAGCCATAGCAGGGAGCATGAAAGGCAGGATCAGAGGGATCAGCATCAGTCCCATAATTCAATTGAACGAGGGCCTACCCCCCCCCCCCCCCCCACATCCCCCCCACCCCTCCCCCACCCTCACACCCTCCCACTTCAAACACAGTAAGTGGAGAGCTCTCCTGGCTAGGATGGCAGTCAAGCCATTACTGGTGATACATTGCCTAGTAACAAGCCATCTCCCTCCTTGTCCTCCCTCTCCCCATCATTACATGTGGCCTATAAATAACATGTCTCTGCCATCTTGCAGGCAAATGTAGTTGCCAACATGGGAATTGGCAGTAGGGAGGAGGAGGAGGAGGAGGAGGAGGAGGAGGAGGAGGAGGAGGAGGAGGAGGAGGAGGAGGGAGGAGTGCCGTGCGTATGGCAGCCAGGGAGGGACAAACAGGCAGACAGACAGGGAGCACAGTGAGCAGAAATGTGACTGGGACAGGGATCATGTCAGAGACTCAGACACCAATTAATGTTACCAGAGCGGGATGGAGATCTGTCTGAAAGACGTTTAGAGGTGAGAGTGATGTCTCACTTAGGTTAATTACACTCAACTGAGCATAGACAATTACCAAGACTTTAAGGGCAATTTCCTCACTTTTTTATGTGGATGTCCCAATCAGTCTTTATGGCAATTGTAGTCAATTGAAGCAATAAATTCCTCAGTTAATGCCATGTTGACAGAGAAATCTCTGTTTGCCTGCTCGTAGAGCTGTGCCAGCAGTGCTCACATGTACAACCAGGATGCATTGCATGCCAGCTTCGACTCCCAGCCCCAGCCGCGTCTATGCCAAATACAACGCAGTTTGGTTTCCGGGTTCCTCTGATTGGCCACGACGCACACGTGACCACGCGCTAGCACGCCCCCATATCCACGCTTGCCGCTACGCCGCGCAAAGCTCCTCTGTGTGTTGCAGCGCGCGGCAGAGGTCCCTGTGTGTTCTCAACTTCCTCAATTTATACGCATGGAAGTATTGACTACGCCGTAACGAATCATTAAAAAAATATACCGTTAACTGGAATATGTTGTTTCTTTACACATATGTTGGATTATGTAATTGGTTTGTCATGACAAACCAATGAAATCGCTACAGAGCTCTCATATTTGCTATGAGTGGCGATGACTTGACTTTCACTTTCGTATTTCGCTTTCGTCTTGTTTAATCAGCCGCTTCTAAAGTCGCTGTCGAAGCCTGTTTCCGCCTCCGCGTGCTAAAGTTCTGGTAAGTTTAAAGTGCTAAGTGCTGCTAAGTGCTTTATAATATTGTATTTTATAATATTGTCGCGCATCACACGCAACGCCACTCTGAGTCAAGAGCTCTGTCATTGAAGTGGGTGGTGTTACCAACAGTGTTCACCCTGATGTACAACGCAGTACAACGCAGTAGCGATTTTATTGGTTTGTCATGACAAACCAATTACATAATATTTATATACGTAATTGATGGGTCATGAGTCATTGTGGAACAAAATAAAAATCGTGCGAATTGATTGATTGATTGATTGATTAAGTTGGTTAAGGTTAGAGTTTGTCTTTAGAGCAGGGCGATAGACCACCAGCCCTGATTCCAAACTCTAACCTTAACCAAATTCGAAAGAGGGCCTAAACTTAACCAGTTGGAAACAAGGCGGACAGTAATAAAATTAGCAATCAATCAATCAATCAATTCAATAACCCACGCTCACTTAAAACAGCGCACCTCCCTGCAGCTGCTTCTATAGAAAGTAGGTTTACAAAAAAAAATTAAAATCTTTTTTTTTCCTATAGGGCAAAGAAAACTTTTTTTTAATTTGTTTTACCTACTTTCTATAGAAGCATCTAAGAATGAAGTTCTATAGAAAGTAGGTTAAAAACTAAAGAAAAGTTGGATGTGTTAGTTTGTTGGATGCCTAGTTGAGAGACAGTTGGATGTGTTAGTTTGATGGATGTCTTAGTTGAGAGACAGTTGGATGTGTTAGTTTGTTGGATGCCTAGTTGAGAGACAGTTGGATGTGTTAGTTTGTTGGATGTCTTAGTTGAGAGACAGTTGGATGTGTTAGTTTGTTGGATGTCCTACTGAGAACAGTTGGATGCACTTCCGAGCTGCTTCCACATGGAGGCAACTTCTCTTTTTTTTTTGGGAACTACTTTTTCTGGCAAATGGTTTTTTCAATAAATCTTCAATTAATGTGTGTTTATTGTATAGCAATAAGGTTGGATGAATGTGCCAGTTGTATAAACGCATTACACCACTTGTAGTCGTGGGTTGTGAAAATTAGACCATGCCTAGGGGGGTCTAACGACCACCCCTAGGCATGGTCTAATTTTCACAACCCACTCCTGCGTGTGATGTAATGCTTAAAACTACTCTGATTAGTTTGTTCTGTGCTGTTTGAAGTTTATGTTGCAGGGGTTTGTTAAGGCTCCAGTACCATGAGCTGATGGCATAGTCAAAATGGCACTGGACCAGACATGAGGCAAGGGTTTTTAGGCAGTCTAAGTTGAGAAAAATGGACTTCCTAGCTAGGAACCTTGTTCTGGCGCTTATCTTGCCCAGGACATTTAGGGCCATGTGGGCACCTCCTAGAGTCTCATCTAGGATACAGCCTATAGATATATTTAACTGAGGGCTGTGATGTGATCGTTGTGCCTCCGGTGGTTTTAACAAGTTTGTCCTCCCTGCTTAGCCTTATTTTTGAACCCATTAATATGGATTCCGTCTTGCCTAGATGCAGTGACAACCTGTAACCTAAGCTAATGAAACTATTAGAATTATCTCCGCAGCACGGCTCCTATGACCGGCTCTGGTTGTAATCGACCTTAGAACACTTCCAACACCGAATAAAGAGAAGCGTTCATCCTGACCAGAGGGTGAAAAGGTTTTCATCCGGCAATTGGATTTATTGGGGTGGATCTGGTCTACGGTATTCGTTGGACAATATAAGTATAATATAATTGTTAGACTAGAAGTCTTTATTTGTCATGCAGTTTTAACACACACGTGAGATGGGCGACTCACAGGAACACACACACATGCACTGAGCCGATGAAATGTCTCTCTGCACTTTTCCCATCGCGTTGTCCTTCCCCCCATGGGCAGCCGGGAGAAGATAGGGCATCAACGTGAGCCGCGCCCCGGGGACCAATCCAAGTGCTCCTGTCCGTCTTCGTCAAGGACGCCACAGCGTTAGCGATCTGTTGTGCATGTTTTTCCATTGGGTTTATCTTATCGGGGGGGAAACCCTTGCGAGCACGGGGAGAACATGCAAACTCCACACAGAAAGGCCTGGGAGATACCCCACCTGAGTACCTGGCATCATGGAAACCTGGTCCCCAAGCGGGAATCGAACCCTGGACCTTCTTGCTGTGAGGCGACAGTGTTAACCACTACACCACCGTGCCGCCACCTATGTATGTTAGCACCATTTGATATGATATGATATGATATTTTAATTTATAATGTGCCCCCCAACCAATTTTTACATCGGTCCGGGGCGCAGCCCGGGGGAAAACATTATAAATAATAATAGAAAAATAAAATAAAAAAATAAAGACAATGGTAGCCAGGGAACCAACATAAGAACACCTCAGACACACAACACAACAGCAAAGTAACTCAATGATCATAGAGCGAAAAGGTAGGTTTTAAGCAAGGTCTTGAAAGTCTTATTCCACAGTGTCGGCGCAATCACTGCAAAGGCCCGGAAACCCTTTGTCACCAGCCATGGATTTGAATTGTATTCTCTTCCTCACTGGGAGCCAATGAAGAGAGAAAAGGACTGGGGAGATGTGGTCCCTCATTCCGGTGCCTGAGACCAGCCTGGCAGCAGCATTTTGGACATGCTGGATGGGGAAGATGGTTTTGTCAGGAAGACCAGAGTAGAGGGAATTGCAGTAGTCCAGTCGTGAAAAGAATTGCATGATGATGACTTTCCGAAGGTCGCTGGGGGAGAGGAAGGATTTGATTTTTTACATGATGCGCAGTTGGAAGAAACAGGACTGTACCACTGATCTCACTTGCTGGCCAAAGTTTAGATCCGAGTCAAATAAGACTCCAAGGTTTCTCACAGTGGGTTTTACCAAGGAGGAGAGGCTTCCAATGCTTCTGGACATCTGAGTAACTGAGGTGGGGGTGCCAAACAGAATGATCTCCCCCTCGCTCTCATTTAACTGCAGGTAGTTTTGTGACATCCACTCCTTTATGTTGCCCAGTGGAGGCCTGTGGAGTCAGCTGTTGTGAGTGGGAGGTATATCTGGGTATCATCGGTGTAGCAGTGGAAGGAGATGTTGTGCTGAGTGATGATTTGACTGAGGGGGAGCATGTAAAGGTTGAAGATTGTTTTTTTCCTTCTGTATCTTGCATCGCCCAGCACCAGTCTGTCATATTTGTGGTGTGTGTGTCGCAGGGGCGTAGCTGTAGATTCTGGGCCCCATGAAAGAATGTATTAGTGGGCCCCCAGATAATCCGAGCGCGCGTTAGCGTGGGAACGATTTTTTTTTGCCATTTATTTATTGATGAAAAACGCATAATATGGTTTTTACCTATACATTCGGATCAGCAGTTCAGCACCTGCACTGTTGGTGGGTGAGCCTAGTAAAGGATGTCGCATTGCGTTCATCTTCAATGAATGGACCAATGCAATAGTCTACCAAAGAACCTTGAGTCGCACTAGGCTGGGAACAACCCTGGGTCAAGTGATAGTAAACTGGACTGGACGAACAACATCGAGGCCCTACAGGAAGGGACAGAGCAGACTGTTCTTCCTGAGAAGGCTCAGGTATTTTAATGTCTGCAGCAAACTGCTGCAGATGTTCTACCAGTCTGTGGTTGCTGGTGCCCTCTTCTTCGCTGTGGTATGCTGGGGGGGGGCAACACCAACACACACAAAATAAACAAACTGGTCAAAAAAGCAAGCTCTGTGGTGGGAGCGGACCTGGACAGTCTGAATCACATTTTTTTTCTCTTTTTTTTCGACCTTAAACAGATCTTTTTCAAGTTTTAATACTCTTATCAACATGCGAGTCAACAAATGCTTGCTTTATGCAGCCATTTAACACAAAAGGATGACCCTCATGCATTGCAAATTTGCATCAAATTCAAAACAGAGTGATGCACAAAATAACTTAAAAGAAAATAATAATTTAAAACAATGAATAAAGTGTGCATGAAATAATAGGGGAAAGAAAACGTTAGGAACTTGTTACATTCACCCACACAAGGGCTGAGTAATCACCCCCCCTCTCTCTCTCTCACACACACTCTCCCAGCTCTCTTTCTCTCTTGCCCCTTCCTCATCTCTCTCACCCCCCTCTCTCTATATATATGGGTGTGTATGCGCATGTGTGAGTGAGTGTGTGACCTCAGTCCTTAAGCCATCCAGAATTTGAGTGGCATAAACATTGGAAAGAACACTAATGTGACAAGACAGAAGATCTAGCAGAGCAACAGCTCTCAGACATGTCTAGCTGCTGTGCACTTCATCACTACGGGAAAAAGATGTGTGAAACCTAGCACTAATCGTGCGTCCGACACACACACATGCACACCCCCCCCCACACACGCGCGCGCGGGCACACGCACACGCACACACAACCACAAAAACACACACACACACACATATAACACATACACACAGGATTATTGGGATTTCTTGTGGCTTTTAGTAAGCCTACTGCCATATTATATAGTGTAATTAGGAATTTCTTCACACATCTCCCTGAGAGACCTTATTATGCATGCACACATTTCACTAGGACGGGTCAGTGGCGTGCGTAGTCAGCAATTTGCAGCACGCCTTGCTAAAGGACACAAGGACGGGAACACTGGCTGTCAAAAGGGATTGAGCTTCCTGTTAACCCTTTGTCGTGTGGCAGTGAACGGGTTAACCTTCTGTATTGTCGCAGTGAAAGGGTTAACCCTTTGGTAGTGTGGTAGTGAAAGGGTTAAAGGCTTCTCTGATTGTCACGGTTATCCTGCCTGAACTGATCATCACGCCACCCCTGGAATGTCCCCTCCCAAGCTTACTGTCCTAGAGCATTTCTGTTTCATTGGAAGTTATGAGTGGAGAGACAAGGGGAAAGGATAGAGCATCATGAGCCCATAACGCCAAGTGCATAATATGGATTATAACATGGTCTGGGTGAATTCTGGATAAAAAAAATTTATACAAATGGAAGTATTGATTTCGCCGTAACGAATCATTAAAAAAATATACCGTTAACTGGAATATGTTGTTTCTTTACACATATGTTGGATTATGTAATTGGTTTGTCATGACAAACCAATAAAAAATCGCGAATTAACCGGTGGTTATCCTATTATATAACCGGCGAGGCGCCTCTGTGTTCTAAACTCTGTGTCGGTCAATTATTTTGCGACAATGACCTCGTAGCTATACATTATCCCTTACATATTAACATAGCTACAACAACACACAGTAACGTTAATATAATTACATGCATCATTGTTTACAATGAACGGTGGGGCTAATCGAAAGGACTGGACACGGACAAGTTAAACAGCAATCAATTAATTTAATATAACAGTCCGGTTCTGTGTTTGTTGGTGTCTGTAGATTGTTGGTGAACAACTAACTTTAAGTTAGTTTTAACGTTAGCTAGCAGCAGGGATGGACGCCTTTGTGCAAATGCAGGCAGCTACAGGCACTCCAGGTAACGGTATATTTTTTTAATGATTCGTTACAGCGAAATCAATACTTCCATTTGTATAAATTAGGTTAACTCGAGGATAGTATTCCGGCTCATGCGCATGCTCACACGGGCGTAGGGGCGAAACGAGCGTAGATTGCTGGCCAATCAGAGCAACGCGGAAGGGCTTGTTTGTTGCCGAAAGGATACAAGCGGCCCTGCTCTCCCCCCCTGCCGCGTGATTTTTTTTCCGTAGCCTCTGTTTCCGACGACGCTCTCTGATTGGTACAGCGAAGAAGAAAAGACCCTCTCTGATTGCTTTAGCTCCGAAGGGTCTCGTCCGCCTTGTACATATATTCTCTGCTTCGAAGTGGTTAGCTTAGGCATTCTTTCGAAGTGGTTATGCTTAGGCATTCTTTCGAAGTGGTTATGCTTAGGCATTCTTTCGAAGTGGTTATGCTTAGGCATTCTTTCGACGTGGTTATGCTTAGAGTTAGGGTTAGCCAATCGGAGAGCGTCTTTTTCTTCTTCGCTGCAATCAAAGAGCATCTTCGCTCACAGAGGCTACGTTAAGAAATCACGCCCCCCTGCCTATCCAGAGACTCATGCACAGTCCTATACCTCCACCTACTGGACAACTGCCTGCACTGTCCCTGCTTGCTATTATCCTCCACCTGTGTCTTGTATTTTATGTGATCATTAGTGTACTCCCTGTCTTGTTGTCCATCCCTGCGTATCTGTTATCTGCTGTTTTCCCTTGTCTGGTCTAGTGTTATGTCTCCAGTGTGTGTGTGTGTGTGTGTGTGTGTGTGTGTGTTTGTATCTTGTGGTTATTGTCTAGTGTTCAGTCTGGTCTTGTATTTAGTGTCACTGTAGCCTAGTCTGTCTGTCCCCCCCAGGTGCCCCTCGTTGCAATCACTCTATACATATGTGCTTCCCCCCGTCTTCCTTGTGGATTCATTATTCTGTCATCGTCCTGGTTCTTACTCTGTCGCTGTTCATAGTGTTTCGTCATCCTGGTTGTATTTGGTATCCTGTCGTTTGCGGAACTGTCCTGTGTACCCAGTTAAATAGTAAGTGTTTCTAGTGTTCAGTGTTTTGTTGCTACCATCTTTGTTTTCATGTTACAGTTAGCTTTCGGATAGGTTCTTGTTTGTAGTTAGTTTTGTACCCCGCTCGCTGGCAGCCTAGCTGTGCCTTTTTGTTCGTGCTTTTTGGAGTGTACCTTTGTTGTTGCCCTGTTTCAAGTAAAGTACTTTGAACCACACCCCGCCGACTCCTGCTTGCTCTCTACTCGTCTCTGTCCTGCGTTTGGGCCCTACTCTCCCCCACACCGTAACAGGCAGGTGTGCGTTAAAACCGTTTAATACACACCTAGTTTGGCTCAAGTTTAATCACAGTTCGATCCGCTACCCAACCTGTAACCATAGCAACATTAAAGAGCACAGCTGTCAAAGCTTACTCATTATCAACTGTGGCAAGCACAGCTGATTCAACTTGATAAACTAATGAACGGGAAGGAAAAGACACCAAAGGCAAGTGAAAGACTTTCACCAGAATTTGCAAATGCTTTTATTTTATATTGTTGGCAAATTACCATGGTATGAGCGGAATAATAATAGATGTACTTAAACCAGTTTTATGGCACTCCGCTGCGAGTCTTCTTTGCCTCCACACTGTGCCTTAAAACCGTTTAACGCACAACTCCTCGTTGATTATCCCTTACATAAGGCTAATAATATGTCATGTAATGAAATTATATGGCTAATATAATGAGTAATTCATGTAATGCTAAGGTTAATTTGATCCGCATCAACTCTTCCGTGTGTGTGTGTGTGTGTGTGTGTGTGTGTGTGTGTGTGTGTGTGTGTGTGTGTGTGTGTGTGTGTGTGTGTGTGTGTGTGTGTGTGTGTGTGTGTGTGTGTGTGTGTGTGTGTGTGTGTGTGTGTGTGTGTGTGTGTGTGTGTGTGTGTGTGTGTGTGTGTGTGTGTGTGTGTGTGTGTGTGTGTGTGTGTGTGTGTGTGTGTGTGTGTGTGTGTGTGTGTGTGTGTGTGTGTGTGTGTGTGTGTGTGTGTGTGTGTGTGTGTGTGTGTGTGTGTGTGTGTGTGTGTGTGTGTGTGTGTGTGTGTGTGTGTGTGTGTGTGTGTGTGTGTGTGTGTGTGTGTGTGTGTGTGTGTGTGCAGTGAATAATTCTGAATGTGAGGAGAGCAACACGCTGGCTGGGATTCAACATTATGAATTGAAGGTTGATTGCAGATTCCAACCACGGTAAACCTTCAAGCCAATCATCACAGACCTTGGTGTATGCATTGATAGAAGGCAAGGAATAATGCCGGTCATTTGTCCAATCATCACAGAATTTGGTTAATGTATCACTTCATACTCACAATCATACTCACAGCCATGACTAAAATGGTATTGAATGAATATATGAATATATTAATTATTAAATTAATCTTTCCATGTTGATCACATAATCCTCGCTGAACCTCTTGCCAACGGCATTATTCGTTCCACCCGTTCATCAGATGTTTGGTATTGATAATGTACACAGTATATGTCACATACTACAATCACCTGCACCTGGCTCGCTGATAACAAACTATCATTACACCTGGGTAAAACAGAGTCCATTCTCTTCAGATAAAATAACAAACTCAGCAAGACCAACGGCTTCTCAGTTACAGTGAGTGACAATATTGTCACAAGGAAAGATGAAATTACATACCTAGATTCCATCCTAGAGGCAAATCTTTCCTGTGACAAAATGGCATCCAATGTAATAAAAAAAGTCAACCAACGAACTAGATTCTTGTACCGGATCTCCTCTCTGGTAAACAAGAATACCCTGAAGACTCTGGCAGGAGCACTCATTCAAGGGTACTACGACTATGCTTGCACCTCATGGTACCAAAGCACCTCAAAGGCGCTAAAAACAAGATTACAAACATCACAAAACAAACTGGTCAGACTACTACTTGACCTTACTCCTAGAACCCACCTCACCCCTGCCCACTTTGACTACCTAGGATGGCTTAGAGTAGACAACAGAGTACAGCAACTTGCAATGGGCCTGGTCTACAAGATACACTAGACGACTAAGGTACTCATGTACATGTCAAAATACTTCCCAAAGGTCAGTGAATACCACGACCACAACACCAGAGGGAGCTCCACAAATCATGTTAAACCCAGATTCGGCTCAAACAAGGGACTAAACACGTTTCGCAATTATGCCACATCAATGTGGAACGCCCTACCCAAAGCTGTAAAGGAATGTGAATCACTATCCACTTTCAAAACCACTCTCAAAGAGCACCTACGAGAGACTGCAATTCGAAACTGGCCCCTGTAAATGTCCTAACCCAACCCCCTCCAATGTACAGTAAATGTCCTAACCCAATAATACACGAGACCCTCTTCTTGGGACCAAGTAAGGTTTCGTCGATATTCCAATGTAGTTTTGCTTGTAAAGTTTGACTCCCGGGGCTCTCCCCTCGACACTGTCGAGAGAGAGGGGAGAGCAAGAGAATGCTTGGCTGAATTGCAACACAGCTTCCCTCGTTGGAGCAGGTTTTACACTACAATCCCAAAATGACCTAAATAATATGAAGTATGAATACAACTCTATTCTGAGCAAGCAGGTTAGCACCAACAGAACCACTTGTTACAGCAAGCCTCTTCCATGTTTCGGTACTGTTTGTTTGCACACCACGCTCCGTTCCGTCGTCGGGGACGCTGATTCGCACCCAAAACCACCTTTTCAAGCGGTCCCGGCTTGGAGCGAATCAGCGTCCCCGGTGACGGGGGGGGGAACGTTCTCATCACACTTATTTTGGGGCGATCGTGCTCGGATTCGACCCCGGATGCCTAGTGAGAAAGCACCCTAATTGACTCCCGGGGCTCTTCAGTTGTGTAACCATCCCTAATCAAGCTGTGGACATCACAGAGCCTGAAGAGCCCGGGACCAGAAGCCTCTTGGGTGATAGTTAAAACACGGAGGGCACAGCGAGAAGAATATCTAAGCAGAAGGCACTGTAATGACTATAATTACACACTGTATGGAGTGGGGCACGAAGAAATTGCTGCCGCAATTGATTTAATGAATGGGTACATGGATATAATAAGGACAAATGATACCCAATGATAGAGACGAGGGACAATAAAATGAGAGAGGATACAGGAATAGGAAACTGAAATGGCAGCCAACCCTATTGTGAAGCCCACAATTGTTTGATCACACACTAATGCGACATATGTGAGACAGGGCCAGGGCATGGGATGAGCGTGATTATATTATTTATGGAGCCGCGTATGGCACAGTGGATATATGTACATGCTGAGCAATCAAAACAATCAAATAACATTAGAGCAATCAAATAAAGAAGGTGCTTAAAAGAGAATTATTCACTCAGTCAAACAGTCAAGCCAAAAGGAACACCTATGGTGTTTTATTCTGTACACGTTCTAATCTACGCGACGCATACTGTACCTGCAGGACCACTTTCTATTGAATGACAGCACAGAGGGAAGATGCGCAGCATCCAGACATTAAGCCTCTAATCTCCCCATTGTGTTAACTTAACACCATCATTTAATAGCCCTCACGGTCTGTATTGGATTTTAAATGTCACTTGGCATGTGTGTGTGTGTGTGTGTGTGTGTGTGTGTGGGGGCATGCGTGTGTGTATGTATATGAGTACAAGCCTACATGCACCCACATGAATCAAGGACCCACTGTTTCACTCTCTCTCTCTCTCTCTCTCTCTCTCTCTCTCTCTCTCTCTCTCTCTCTCTCTCTCTCTCTCTCTCTCTCTCTCTCTCTCTCTCTCTCTCTCTCTCTCTCCCTCTCTTTCTCTTTCTCCGACATTAACAATGGTCTTAGAAAGGCAGCAAAAGGCAGACAAACTACACTAACCCTCCCTTAGCCTGATTAAAAGTCAGATTTACAACACACTAAATCTGATTAGGCCTGCAGCAGGTGACGGCATTGGCCCTGATAATGCCAAAGTAAACATGGGTTTGTTGTTTCAGTAACACAGGCAATATTTGACATTCAACCTAAGTCTTCATTAGAGGAATAAAGAGCGTGGAGGTATGCACAAAACTGACTTTTCCTTCCCAATCACCTCCCTCACCTTCATCATCATCATCATAATTAGTCTCCTGAGATTCTGGTGAACTTCTACCGATGTGTCATAGAAGGCATCCACACTAACTGCATCACAGTCTGGTATGGCAACTGCTCTGCTGTGGACCGGGAAGCACTGCAGAGGGTGGTGAAAACCGCCCAATGCATCACCGGTACACCACTCCCTGCAATTTAGGCTGTCCAGCACTTAATGGTGTCTGAGGAAGGCCCGGAGAACACCTCTCACCCTAACCACAGACTGTTTGCCCTCCTCTGAGAGGAGCTATAGGAATCCCAGTGTCAGGACAAGCAGGCACAGTAACAGCTCTTTCCCCTCAGCTATCAACTTACTGAACTCTGCACCACGGTGTAGAGTATAATACACTATATAATAACAATCTATAATAACACTGAATACACCATATCTACAATATCTGTATATTTAAGCAATAATACACGAGAAGCCGTGGTATGTCATGAATAGTGCCACGGCTGTGATGCGCCTGCAGGCACGAGAGCGAAGCTCGGTTGTAAGCAACACAGCCGTGGCAATATTCATGACATACCACAGACTTCCGAGTGTATTATTGCTTTTATACAGAAGGTTGTGTGTAAGGAAAAATATAGGATGAATACAGACAATTCTAGAGTATTTTATATCAATTTCAGTTAACTTTCAAATGGAGTAGGCTATCAAAGGAAATCACTGGTTTTAATTTGGTTACATGTAGGTAAAGTACATATCTATAGAGTAAGGCCGGGCCGTTAACGCCGTTACCGGGCTAAGTTAACGGCGGACTCTTATCGCGCGATAAAATAATTACTGCCGTTAATCTATTCTCAAAGTTGGGTCTGGGAGCCAATTACATTAGCTGATGTAGGCCTACCGTAAATCCTCTAATAGTGGAGGGTATTCAAATAGAGGACGGGCCTCTTATAATTTTTTTTATTTCTTTTTCGTGCCGTGATATAGAATGAGATAAACTCTTGCCAATGCAAATTAAGTGCTGCCTTTCTCTACCGTTCCCGCTACACTGACTACATTAACGTTGGCGTTAGCATTAGCGTTAGCGTTAGCTAACGTTGTCATCATAGCTAGATCTGTGGTGTCGGCTGGATGACGTTGGCTTAGTTTGCAAACGCTACGTTAACATTCGCTATCTATATGGCGTTGGCAGGTGGGGCTGGCGTTGTCCAGTTGACATTACAGATCATGATGCTATGATAGCGTTAGCTAAAGCTATTGCCTGCATGTCAACTCGATTCGACTCAGGTAGAGTCGAGAGAAGGTACCACACGCAAAATGGTCCGTGCCGGCCCCGCAACCTAGTATAGACAGTTCCAACTTCAGTGTGTGAATTACGTTAATCCACCACAGTTTCACAATTACTCAACTGCACTCAATATTTAAATACCAATGTTAGTCTAAATAAATGTAGACAGACAATGTACGTGTTAAAAAATAGAATGGATTATGTCCATGAGTGTCATTTTTTGAAAATAAGGCCTGCCTTATAAGCCTCTCTCTAATAAAGGCCTGGTGCTCTTTGCAGCTGAGGTAAATACAAGACCCATCCAATATTAGAGGATTTAAATTGCAAAACAATTTATTAAACACAAGTACATCTTATTGAACATTATTTTGATATTTGATATTATCATAGCAAAACAGCTTTTTCAAACAGTCTGTAATGCATTTTGGAAACGGGAGATGGGCTCATGGTGTAATGGGCCATCTGGCCTGAGAAACGTAAGGAGGAAAGAAAAAGTAAGGACTTACTTCTGGTCATTATTTGGGTAGAACACACATATTTTGAATGCCTTCGGCAGACTTCAAATGAGCCATTTTAATCATTCTAGATTAACTCCAGGATTGCAGATAGATTAATCTAGATTTAAAAAAATTATCTATGCCCACCTCTACTATAGAGATATTAGTTCAAGTTTCAAGTTCAAGTTTCTTTATTAGTTTATTAGTTTAAACATGTATTGTGTGTTGAACTTTGAAACTGTAAGAGACAGACAGGGAGTGGGGTTAGAGCATCGCCAGAGAAAGAGAGCCAAGGTCACTCATAGCTATGAGAGGAACGTAAACATCTATTAGGAGATGAATGAATGAATGAATGAATGAATGAATGAATGAATGAATGAAAACTTTATTTAACAGATTGCAGAATGGGTACAATACAGTACGACTCAATACACACAATTGTTAAGGGGATGCAGACCAGATAAAGACGTTTGTCTTGTTTACATCAGGGTCCCCCATTTTCAATTCATAGTGACATTTATGACATACACAACATATATGACATCATGACATTTATGGCATAGGGACATACATGACAAACAGGTATATAGTACTGTTACATTTGTGACATATACGATATGCAAATATACAGTACAGTTACCCATAGATCCTGACAGAGAGTATATACATGGGGAGGAGACTGTACATTAGGAGGGGTGGGTGGGTGGGAGAGAAATATACATACGGTGGGGAGAGAATACATACGGTGGGGAGGAGACTGTACATTAGGAGGGGGTGGGTGGGTGGGAGAGAAATATACATATACAATATACAGATAGGGCGGTGTTGCTATGGGCTGGCAGCTGTTGCTAGGGAAATAGACTTTATAGCTGTGAGTTCTTCCGGTTTGATTCAGACGAGGTTGCGACGGCGAAACGAATCACACAGATAGCTGAGCTGAGCTCCCAGCTCTCTGAATGGGGGTTGGGAGGGGGAAGGGAACCACGAGGAATGACCATGAGGACAGAGCTAGCTATGGGCTAACAGAACAGATAGCTACAGGCTAACAGATAGGCCGCAACCACCAAGCGAGTATCAGAGAGATTAATCTATTAATCTAGGTTCATTAGACCATCAAAGACTTTTCATTTTGTACGAGATGCTATGTTTATGAAAATAAACATCATACTGAGAAAGAGATCATGTTTCCAGTACTAATTCTTCTGTTACGGATGCATCAACGGGGTGAGACAGTGTGACAGCCAGTAAGATTGCCATCAACAAACAAACAACAAACACAATGCAGAGACTTCACGGAACGGCAGATGATGGGTTGATGAGGCTGAAAACACTGATGTCTATCACTATCAACAAGCTTGGCAACGCAAACTAATGATGTATTCGTTTAATGCTAGCGAAAGTCTGAGAAAGTCATCAGCACCTTGGGGGATCAGCACCTTGGACAGTTCCGGGAGTTGGGCCAGTTCAATGCCCAGGCCATCGACTTGGTGGTGTTGATTTAATTTTTTCTCCAGCGCATCCAGCCCATTGGATTGGCATGTCTAATAATGCTGTTTTTCTGAATACCGGTAGCTGTAGGCCTGTCCTCTTTATCTATCCACTCATTTATGGTTAACGGGTACGTTAAATCAAACGTAACGTTGTCCATGGAGTAGGTAATGTTGACACAGTTTCCGTTTGATGAATGGCAGTTGAAACTTTCTACAACATTCTAAAGCAGGGGTCTCAAACTCAATTTACCTGGGGGCCGCTGGAGGTAGAGTCTGGGTGAGGCTGGGTCGCATCAAATATTATATATATATGATTTTCTTTTTTTTGCAAAATCAACTCTGCCTCTCTTTGTTAACTACAACAAGCAATGCTGTTTGTTAAGATGAGGTCGGACTCGGCACTGACAGATTTGTGTTCATTGTGCTGCTTTTATAAAGCCTCAAATGACGGCTTACAATATTTCATGAAAGCAAAGTGTTTTGTTTGTCTAAGATTTAAAAAGGTTTAAACTTTACAGCCCTGACAAAGTTGAACAAAGTGCTGTACAAGTCCCACAACATAACCCAAAAAAAAAATATATATATATATATATATATATATATATATATATATATATATATATATATATATATATATATATATATATATACATTAATAATTACATTTGATTTTTTTTTACTTTGATGTCAAGTAGGGGGCCGCAAAATATCATCCAGCGGGCCGCAATTGGCCCACGGGCCGCGAGTTTGAGACCCCTGTTCTAAAGCCAGCGCAGTGGTATATTCATGTTGATTTAACCGTGAGTATATCATGAATATACTCACTGTTTAGAACGCTCTCAACCAATCACAATGCGTGGTCGTAACTACCTGTTGTATAAATATCTATATCTACTCATATTATTAAAGCATTGGCTAGATTGGTTTATTATCTTAGTGTATTCATACTCGTAACACTGTATATATAATATATACGTTCACACTGCTACTACCAAAAACCAATGCAGCAAAGAAAACTGTGTTATATAGAGCCATGTCATATTGGAATAAACTTCCAGTACATCTTACTCAGATAACCAGTAAGATAAGTTTTAAAAATAATTTGAAAAGAGCATTGAGAGAAAAATAAATTAGTTTACATTAAAGAAAAACACAGATACTGTAGTTTACACTTTAAAGATATGACTGTCTGAGAGTTTAATCCCTTTTATTGTATTTTCTGTGATCTGATACTCTGTTTGTGTACTGTAATACTATTTGGAATATTTTTATATGTAGGAATATTGGAATATATTTTTAAATGTATGCTACTATAATGTTATATATGTATGTATGTACTGTTTTTGTTGTGTGTGGACCCCAGGAAGACTAGTTGTTGCTGCGGTGATGACTAATGGGGATCCGTAATAAAGATAAAGATAAAGATAATACTGTACATACATCATCTTAGCATAATTTACTCCATAGCTTTTTCATATTAAGATATTGAGATGACAATTAATCTAATCTCTGATTATTATTACCACCACCATCATCATCATCACCATTATCATCATCACCACCATCACCATCATCACCATCATCACCATCATCACCACCACCATCACCATCATCACCACCACCGTCATCACCATCATCACCACCACCACCATCATCACCACCATCACCATCATCACCACCACCATCACCATCATCACCATCACCATCATCACCACCACCACCATCATCACCACCACCACCATCACCATCATCATCATCATCATCATCATCATCATCATCACCACCATCACCATCATCACCACCACCACCATCATCACCACCACCACCATCACCATCATCACCACCATCACCATCACCATCACCATCACCATCATCACCACCACCACCATCACCACCATCATCATCACCACCATCACCAAGGCCAGATTAAGAATTCAGAGGCCTCTGGGCCAGACTCTTGTGGAGGCCCCCACACACACATACACGTACACGCACGCACAGTGGCGTTTTTATATGTAAAACATTGGTGGGGCAGCCACTAACCAAGGCTACATACCAGGCAAACTACAGTAATCAAAATGACAGTAATCGTTGTTCGCAAATTTCGCACCACATATCAGGCATAGGCTACAGCAGGGGTAGGCAACCCTAGGCACGCGTGCCCGCATAGGCACGCAGGGGCATTTTCATTGGCACAGGGGGCAGAATAAAAAAAATTAAAAAAAAATTATAATTTTTTTTTTTTTACTTCGCTTTGAAATATTATAGTGAAATATTTTGCACTGTTGTCGCATTTATCTTGTTTAAATCCTCCCACAGGTTCTTTTTTGTAAGTCGACTGTTTTGCACACCCCTCTGACAGCTATACAGCTGTTCCCATGGTGCTCAGCTGTCAGCAGTCAGCTGGCCTCCCGCGCCCGCGCGCAGTTCCCAGGTAATCACACAGTGCTGCGGTTGCATTCTGTATGTGCCGTCTTTCATGATGGCAACCCCGCTAAGAAAGTTAAAACAAAGGAAATTCGGGCATTCCAGCCCTCGTGGACAGACGACTACGGGTTTGTGTGTCAGAAGGACCGTGCTGTGTGTACTTTATGTTTAGAAAATGTAGTTTGCAGAACGTCAGGTGTGAAACGCCATTTTGAGACGAAGCATCAAAAAAGTTTCAAAGATCAGGCGGATAAGGCAGAATTGATTAAACGTGCCGTGGCCAGGTATGGAAAGCAAGCCAGCACCCTCAAAGTGTTCACGACTGCTAAAAACCATGCAACTGAAGCAAGCTATCGCATTGCTCATTGCATTGCCAAATGTGGAAAGCCATTCACTGATGGCGAGTATATCAAGGAGGCTTTTCTCTGTAGCTCAGATGTTTTGTTTGAAGGCTTGCCAAACAAAGAGACAATCAAATCAAGGATAAAAGATATCCCCATGTCAGCTTGAAGTGTCGAGCGACGCATCAACGAAATGTCAGAAAATATCAGAGAACAGCAAACAGCTGGATTAAAAGATGCTCCGGTGTGCAGCTTAAAGTGACCAACTACAGCCCCCAGATAACGGAGCTCAGTAAAGAAAAACTGTTTGTCTGCATTGCACCCCCACCCCAACTCAGATTTAGGGTTGATGCAACCATCATAATAATATTGTTAATAATAACAATAACAATAATGATGTAATAATGTAAAAACTGTTTGTCTGCATTGCACCCCCACCCCAACTCAGATTTAGGGTTGATACAACCATCATAATAATATTGTTAATAATAACAATAACAATAATGATGTAATAATGTAAAAATTATCATTAAAAATACCTGATTATGAGAAGAAAAATTACGATGCATGGAATAATTGTTGATAAGGCACACTAGTTACAACTATATTTCAAACTGGCACTTCATGTCAAAAAGGTTGCTGACCCCTGGGCTACAGTAAGCCTGCATTGTTAGTCGTGAAAGCAAATTAATCTGTCCATGCTGAATTAAACCCTCTATTTTGCTCAGACTTTCCTTTTTTTGGATTTATCCATGGTTAGCTTACTGGGGGGTCGGAAACTCAAGATTAGCCACTTGCAGACGGCAGGGAGAGGCACGGGGTGTGACGTACTGTATATTTTAGTTGATGAAATATTTTTGTTGAGTAAATATTTTAGTTGATGAAATATTTTTTCATTTCAGTGTCACAGTATGACATCGATCTCCAAAAAAAAGAAAAAAAAGAATTTTTTGGAGGCCCCTCGTCACTAGAGGCCCACGG
>NC_140166.1:191509954-191520172 GCF_963971535.1 Notolepis coatsorum
ATGTCCATTCTCATATTACGCAGGAGATAATAATACAACCTGGATATTAGGAATTATATCTATGGTACACTGGTAGGCAGCGGGAGATACTAGTAGGGTTCCCACCGGTTGTAAGCCAGCAGGGGGAGGAAATGTTCGAATGCAAAGTCTGGATCAACGGGGACTCAATAAGCTCCTGCTATGGGAGGCGGTATATTACTCCCTGGATCAGCAGACGAAAAGCAGCAGCTGTAATCCAAGTATGCGTGCAGCATAGGTGAAAGCCGGCCAGCCTCTCCTTGAGACGGGCTCGAATGATGTTCCTCACGTCACGGGTAAATCCCACACAGTAGTGGGGTGTAGACGATTCTTCTCCACTCCAACAGCCTGGTCCAAAGCAATAATAATAATAATCCAGCCGGAAAGGGGCTCTGCATTCACCGGTGTAGATTCTCCGGTGCGCGGTACTTCACATTAACTAGGTTGAACTTGACGTTATTCCACTAAGCTCTGACACTTTACTATCCTATTCGCACGCGGCTATAAG
Source organism: Notolepis coatsorum (assembly GCF_963971535.1). Lineage (NCBI taxonomy): Eukaryota > Metazoa > Chordata > Actinopteri > Aulopiformes > Paralepididae > Notolepis > Notolepis coatsorum. The sequence continues at coordinate 191,510,481 of NC_140166.1, forward strand.
TGCTCTATTTAGACGCACGGTTGCTCAATTCACTTGGTCGTTGACTCGTGATGAAGGCTTTACTAGTAAGGAGCGAACGATACGCTGAACAAGCGTATTAGGATAAGACAAGACTCTATTTTGGGGCAAAACGGGCCCACTTCACAGCACGTTGTATCGTGGTGAGGCTTCACTTGGGTAACTCGAACTACTTCTGTATTCACCTGCGCCATATTTATATGTTAGGCGAACTAGTACCAGCCTTATTCCTGTCTCGTAGTCTTGGGCAGAACCAGGCATGTTGAGACAAGCCTTGACGGTGGCTTTGAACTCGGCATTGGGGGCATGGCAGTGGCGCTGGTGGAACGCTATCCAATAAGATAACGAAATATTATGGTCTGTACTAGGTTAAAGGGATATTCCGTGTATATGTACAAAGAATACACAAGGGATATCAGACGATATACAAATACTATGCAATATATATCAATCAGTAAATATATATATTCGGTTTAATCTGACCCTTTGTAACAGCCGCCTCCTAATTAGTCCCACCTAATTAGATAAGCAGAGACAGATTAACCGCACTGTCCACTACTCAATGTCTGTTGTGAGGGTAGGGCAGTTCACAAAGTCAGGGGTCATGGTCGTCAGTAAGCGAGTCGGGGAGCCTTGGCCACTCTATCAGCCTCGCCACGGGTCGGTTGTATGTCCGCCCTTGGACGAGCACTTCTGCCGTTCTGACCTTTCCGTCGGCACCAGTGATCACCTTGCTTACGCGGCCGGCCGGCCACGCAGCTCGGGGTAGTGACTGGTCTATGGTCATGACGACTGGACGGGATGAAGGGGGGCTTAGGAGGAAGCGGGCCTGAGACTGCTTTGATCTGTGCTTGGCTGTGCCTCCTCCTCCTCCGTCTGTTTCTCTTGTTTGCTCTGTACCCCGTCTGAGGAGGGGCCGGTTCTGGCCGCCCCGTCAAGGAGTCGCTTGGGGTGCTGGGTTCGAGGTCAGCTACGTCTGGAGCGCAGCTGAGGGGGGTGGAGTTCCGAACTCCCTCTGGTGCCCACGGTTCTCTCACAGGCCTCTCGCTTAATGTCAATAGCCTCTCAACGGGCTGTACGAGGGAGTGGCCGGTGTCGCTCGCCTTTGTGTGTAGGCAGCGTGTAGACGTGGGTTGACTGTCAAGTCCGTAGAGGGGGCCCTGGAGCGTCCATCCCAGTCGGGTCTGAACCGCGACTGGGCATCCTTTGGGTCCGATGTGGGCCGCCTCAATTGGGAGAATGAGGTCCGCGTGGTCGGAGCCGATGAGCAGGGTCGGTGTGGCGCCGTCGATAAGCGGTATAGGTAGTTAACGTAGGTGCACATACTTGGCCATCAGCTGTGGGATGGGGTAGGTGTACTGAGACAGGCCTATGTCGTGGCTGGTGAAGACGTTGGTTATACTATACTGCTTCTCGGGCTGGTCCACCGCTGCTATCTTGAAGGAGACCTTTTCACCTATTATGGTCTTATGGTCCCTTCTGATGGTGCGTATGGTCATGGTACTATTGGCACCCCGCAGGCCCAACTGGGCTGCTGCGGAAGCGAGGAGGAGAGTCTTTTCAGACCCATCGTCCAGGACGGCGTAAGTGTCCAGGACCTTGTCCTCGTAGCTCAGGAGCACTCTGACCACTTTGATGAGCACTCGGGGGGTTCCGCTCTGCTTGGGGTCTATGTGGAGCACTCCTGTTGGTCGGTTGCCTCGTCGGGCTATTCTTATCATGTTATCCTCGCACAAGAATCGGCGGTGACCGGCTTGTGGGGGGTCAGACGCAATCCACTGCTCCATTTCGGCGATGGTCAGTTCCGGGAACACGTCGCACTGGTCCAGCCAGTGTCCTCCGCGGCAGTACGTACAGTCGATCTTCCATACCTCCTTTGCCGGGGGGTTGTCACCTGTCTGTGGTGACACAGAATCTATATGGTGCGAGTCGCACCGTGACTCCCAGTGTCTGCTGTAGCAGTCGGGACACCAGGGAGCGGTCTGGTGGAACTTTGGTACTGGTGCCAGCGCCTCGGCATGGTACATTACCGCGACGGGCCCACTCTGTTGTCCTGGCTGACACTTGTTGATGTCATGCAGGACCTCCAAGTGGGTGCCGCCGCACCTGCCACACTTCTTCTTCAAGCGGCACTCAGCTGCTATATGGCTGCGCGCGCAGCGGAAGCAGCGGCGGTGGTCCTTGATCCACTGACTCACATCATCCGTGGTCAGCTTCTTGAAATCTTCGCATTGATACAGCCGATGTTCTCCCTCACAGTACTGGCACTCAATCTTCCACTGGTCCTCTTTCGTCGAGGGGGTGTTGTGGTTCTTGTGCTGCGGTACTGATTCGGCTTGGTGCATAACGGTCACCAACCGGCGGTTATCTGTTGATCCCCAAGGTCCGAGTCTTGGGCTTGGTCCACTCCATACGAACGTGTCGAGTCGTAGGCTACTGACCTCCCTGGCGAGGAACTCAGATAGGTCTAGGAGGGATGCCTCTGGACCGTTGGGGTCGCGGTGGTCTCTCTGCCGCCGAAAACGCTCTTGTCGGGCGGGAGGGAGCTTCTCTAATATTCTCTCGACATTAGAGTTAGCGTACAGTTCATAGATCCCCTTTTCCTTTTGGGCCCCCAGCATCCCTACCAGGGACTGTACCTTGATAGAGAGGTCGTCCAATGCTCTGTTGTCTCTGGCTGGGGGGAGACGGTCAATGTCTCTTATCTCCTGTATCACGTAGTCCCATATGCGTCCATAACGTTGGTCGAGGGCTACTAGAGCCGCGGTGTATGGGGTAGTAGAGTTGGAATATGCCAGCGCTATATTGTGCGCTCTGGGCACCTTCAGGTGCTTGAGTAGGATAGCATACTTGTACGTTTCATCCGGTACATCGGACATCATTGTCTCTAAGCACATTCGTAGCTCTTTGTGCTGTGCTCTGTTCTCGTGTGTGAAGTCCGGGAACGTCGGTGTGCCAAGGTACGATGCCATGGATGGCTGGCACATCGGTGAGCGTTGGGGGAGAGGCCTCCTAGGCGAGTCTCCTCTTACGTGTCGTCTTGGGCTGGTGCTTGGTGGGTACCGAAGGTCGGGTACCCAGGTGCTGTTCCTCGGTGCTGACGGTGCGTCAAACTCACCTGTGAGTTGAGTCGGGGGTTTGTAGCGCAGTGCCTCGGGGCTGACGTCTGGGCTGTACTGGACCTCCTGGTCCAGAGTACGTTGCTGCTGGTCGGGGCTGTACTGGGCCTCCTGGTCCAGAGTACGTTGCTGCTGGTCGGCTTGACATTCCTCTTCTTCCTCCTCCTCTTCCTCTGCTAGGACCTGGAGTCTTCTGTTCAGTCTCTCGGCGTGGTCCGGTTCTTCCCTGTTGCTGGGTCTCGTATGGACCGGCCGGGGAGGGGGTTCGGAGACGTGGACAGGATCCTCCTGTTGGCGGGGTCCCGGGTCGCTTGGTCGGGTAGGGGAATGTGTCCTAGACCCTTGTCGTGACGATCTCCGGGAGCTCCGTGCGGAGTGAGAGGGTGTCGCCATGGTAATCAATTTGTCCATCAGCTGCGCCTGCAGCCGGTCGCGCTCTGCCTCGCGCTGGTCATGGGCGGCTTCGCTCACTGCTTCGCGGCGGCTTCTTTCAATGTTCTCTTCCGTCTGAAGGCGTCTGGTCTCCAGTCTTATGCGGTCGTCTTCACTCCTTTGTTGCGCCTGGAAGCGCTCTCGCTCGGTGGCAGAATGTTCGCGTTCACTGAGGGCTTGCGCTTGGAGTTGCGCGTGAAGGCGCTCTCGTTCGTCTGCAGCTTGTTCGCGCTCGCTCGTCTGTTGCGCTTGGAGTCGATCGCGTTCACCCTGAAGTCGATCGCGTCCGGTAGAGGCTGCCAGGGTGGCGATGAGTGCCTGTGCCAGCATCTTGTCCGCCTCGCTGGGGGAAGACGCTGGTAGAGGTGATCGGCTTCTGGTAGTACTCGTTGGAGATCCGTTCTCCTGTCGCGTACCGAGGAGATCCATCTCCTGGGTGCGCGTCTCTTCTTGTGGTGGGTCGGGTTCCGTCCCGGGAGGGCTTTCTTTATCCTGGAGCTCTCCGGGGACTACCTCGTCGACGTTGGCGGGGGGTAAAGTCATGTCAGGTCCCTCCTGGTCCCCACCGTGAGCTTGGTCAGTTACGTTAGAACCCACTAGGGTCTCTACTGGCGGGGTAGCCTGGTCGTTAGGGTTTGGCATACTTTTACTATCCGCTTTAGTTATTTTATCCGCATTTAACTTCCTTTTAAAGCTAGGTATTGGACTGACAACGTAGTCCTCTAGATGAAGAGGTGGCTGCCGTCTGCGCTCCGGGCGTTCTAGCTCGGGAGAACCGTTTGTGGAGTGTTCATCATCGGCCATGTTAATATTAATATTATATTAATATTACGCTAATTCTTATCCGGGGCTCGAAGGACCAATTGTAACTGAGGGGTACAATTCCCTGACTGTATTAATAAGTATGGTATCATTAAACCACTACCGTCTTATGTACATTACTACTGGCCATACAGTACACAGGTATATGATGAGAACTCCTCCACAAGGACACGGTTTCCACACAAATCTGGATTTAGAATATTTATTAGCAGCAATAGTACATAATATACTTTACTTTGAATGCGCTTATAAGGCAAAGGAATGTGCATAGGCAAATCAATAACGAATGTCCATTCTCATATTACGCAGGAGATAATAATACAACCTGGATATTAGGAATTATATCTATGGTACACTGGTAGGCAGCGGGAGATACTAGTAGGGTTCCCACCGGTTGTAAGCCAGCAGGGGGAGGAAATGTTCGAATGCAAAGTCTGGATCAACGGGGACTCAATAAGCTCCTGCTATGGGAGGCGGTATATTACTCCCTGGATCAGCAGACGAAAAGCAGCAGCTGTAATCCAAGTATGCATGCAGCATAGGTGAAAGCCGGCCAGCCTCTCCTTGAGACGGGCTCGAATGATGTTCCTCACGTCACGGGTAAATCCCACACAGTAGTGGGGTGTAGACGATTCTTCTCCACTCCAACAGCCTGGTCCAAAGCAATAATAATAATAATCCAGCCGGAAAGGGGCTCTGCATTCACCGGTGTAGATTCTCCGGTGCGCGGTACTTCACATTAACTAGGTTGAACTTGACGTTATTCCACTAAGCTCTGACACTTTACTATCCTATTCGCACGCGGCTATAAGTGCTCTATTTAGACGCACGGTTGCTCACTTCACTTGGTCGTTGACTCGTGATGAAGGCTTTACTAGTAAGGAGCGAACGATACGTTGAACAAACGTATTAGGATAAGACAAGACTCTATTTTGGGGCAAAACGGGCCCACTTCACAGCACGTTGTATCGTGGTGAGGCTTCACTTGGGTAACTCGAACTACTTCTGTATTCACCTGCGCCATATTTATATGTTAGGCGAACAAACTAGTACCAGCCTTATTCCTGTCTCGTAGTCTTGGGCAGAACCGGGCATGTTGAGACAAGCCTTGACGGTGGCTTTGAACTCGGCATTGGGGGCATGGCAGTGGCGCTGGTGGAACGCTATCCAATAAGATAACGAAATATTATGGTCTGTACTAGGTTAAAGGGATATTCCGTGTATATGTACAAAGAATACACAAGGGATATCAGACGATATACAAATACTATGCAATATATATCAATCAGTAAATATATATATTCGGTTTAATCTGACCCTTTGTAACAACTACCATCATCTTCATCATTATTACCATCATCTTCATCATTATTACCACTACCATCATCTTCATCACCACTACCATCATCTTCATCATTATTACCACTACCATCATCTTCATCATTATTACCACTACCATCATCTTAATCATCATCACCACTACCATCATCTTCATCATTATTACCACTACCATCATCTTCATCATCATCACCACTACCATCATCTTCATTATCATCACCACTACCATCATCTTCATCATCATCATCACCACTACCATCATCTTCAGCACTACCATCATCTTCATCACTACCATCATCTTCATCATCATCACCACGACCACCATCTTCATCATTATTACCACTACCATCATCTTCATCATCATCACCACGACCATCATCTTCATCATTATTACCACTACCATCATCTTCATCATCATCACCACTACCATCATCTTCATCATTATTACCACTACCATCATCTTCATCATTATTACGATCATCTTCATCATTATTACCATCATCTTCATCATTATTACCATCATCTTCATCATTATTACCACTACCATCATCTTCATCATCATCACCACTACCATCATCTTCATCATTATTACCACTACCATCATCTTCATCATTATTACCATCATCTTCATCATTATTACCATGCACTACCATCATCTTCATCATCATCACCACTACCATCATCTTCATCATTATTACCATCATCTTCATCATTATTACCACTACCATCATCTTCATCATCATCACCACTACCATCATCTTCATCATTATTACCACTACCATCATCTTCATCATTATTACCACTACCATCATCTTCATCATTATCACCACTACCATCATCTTCATCATTATTACCATCATCTTCATCATTATTACCACTACCATCATCTTCATCATCATCACCATTACCATCATCTTCATCATTATTACCACTACCATCATCTTCATCATTATTACCACTACCATCATCTTCATCATTATCACCACTACCATCATCTTCATCATTATTACCATCATCTTCATCATTATTACCACTACCATCATCTTCATCATTATTACCATCATCTTCATCATTATTACCACTACCATCATCTTCATCATTATTACCATCATCGTCATCATTATTACCACTACCATCATCTTCATCATTATTACCATCATCTTCATCATTATTACCACCACCATCATCTTCATCATCATCACCACTACCATCATCTTAATCATTATTACCACTACCATCATCTTCATCATCATCACCACTACCATCATCTTCATTATTATTACCATCATCTTCATCATTATTACCATCATCGTCATCATTATTACCACTACCATCATCTTCATCATTATTACCATCATCGTCATCATTATTACCACTACCATCATCTTCATCATTATTACCATCATCTTCATCATTATTACCACCACCATCATCTTCATCATCTTCAGCACTACCATCATCTTCATCATTATTACCACTACCATCATCTTCATCATCATCACCACTACCATCATCTTCATCATCATCACCACTACCATCATCTTCATTATTATTACCATCATCTTCATCATTATTACCACTACCATCATCTTCATCATCATCACCACTACCATCATCTTCATCATCATCACCACTACCATCATCTTCATTATTATTACCATCATCTTCATCATCATCACCACGACCATCATCTTCATTATTATTACCACTACCATCATCTTCATCATTATTACCACTACCATCATCTTCATCATTATTACTACTACCATCATCTTCATCATTATCACCACTACCATCATCTTCATCATTATTACCACTACCATCATCTTCATCACCACTACCATCATCTTCATCATCATCACCACTACCATCATCTTCATCATCATCACCACTACCATCATCTTCATCATTATTACCACTACCATCATCTTCATCATCGTCATCACCACTACCATCATCTTCATCATTATTACCACTACCATCATCTTCATCATCATCACCACTACCATCATCTTCATCATTATTACCACTACCATCATCTTCATCATCATCACCATGACCATCATCTTCATTATTATTACCACTACCATCATCTTCATCATTATTACCACTACCATCATCTTCATCATTATTACCACTACCATCATCTTCATCATTATTACCATCATCTTCATCATCATCACCACTACCATCATCTTCATCATTATCACCACTACCATCATCTTCATCATTATTACCACTACCATCATCTTCATCATTATTACCATCATCTTCATCATCATCACCAAGACCACCATCTTCATCATTATTACCATCAGCTTCATCATCATCACCACGACCATCATCTTCATTATTATTACCATCATCTTCATCATTATAACCACTACCATCATCTTCATCATTATTACCACTACCATCATCTTCATCATCATCACCACTACCATCATCTTCATCATTATCACCACTACCATCATCTTCATCATTATTACCACTACCATCATCTTCATCATTATTACCATCATCTTCATCATCATCACCACGACCACCATTTTCATCATCATCACCACTACCATCATCTTCATCTTCATCATCATCACCACTACCATCATCTTCATCATTATTACCACTATCATCTTCATCATTATTACCATCATCTTCATCATTATTACCACTACCATCATCTTCATCATTACCACTACCATCATCTTCATCATTATTACCACCACCATCATCATCAGCATCAGCACCACCATCATCACCACCTGACCACCATCATCATCGTCATCATCATCATCATTGTTATTACCACCACCTTCATCATTATCATCATCGTCATCATCATCATTGTTATTACCACCACCTTCATCATTATTATCATCATCGTCATCATCATCATTGTTATTACCACCACCTTCATCATTATCATCATCGTCATCATCATCATTGTTATTACCACCACCTTCATCATCATCATCATCATCATCATCATTATTATTATTACCATCATCACCATCATCATCATCATCACCACCACGCACCACCATCTTATTATCATCATCATCATTATCATCATCATCATCATCATCATCATCATCATCATCATCATCATCATCGTTATTACCACCACCACCTTCATCATTATCATCATCATCAATCACCACCACCTTAATAAATGTCATCACAGTGACCACACCCTTCATCATCATCACCACCATCACTATCTTCACCAACACCAACTTCATGATCAGCACGAACACCTGTATCATCCTCACCACCACCCTCACCACCACCACCACCACCACCATCATCATCATCATCATCATCATCATCATCATCATCATCACTCAACTTGCATCTATGGTTTGAAATGTCTTTCAGACTACAAACTATATAGTAGACAGAGCTGACAATGATCTGTATATCTTATTAGTCTGTACCGATCTTCACTCTCCACACCACCACAGCCCCCCCCCCTCTCTCTCTCTCTCTCTCTCTCTCTCTCTCTCTCTCCCCCTCTCTCTCTCTCTCTCTCTCTCCCTCCCTCTCTCTCTGAATTGAGAACAATCTCTGAATGTTCTTAATTATTAAGAATGTCTTAATAAAAAATGCTGCACACATCAGATGGTCAACATGGGTAGAACAATTGCCTTGATTCTGTGGGTCATCAGAACAGAATAACTGTCTGGGTTGTCATGTTCCTGATGGGCGCCTACCTGAGGTAACGCAGTGGTTCAATGGTCTCTGCCTCTGCTTCTGTTGAGCTGTGATTCATCTTGTCCATCTGTGAGAAGAAGGAAGGTTTCAGCAAGAAGGATGACTGCTCTGCTTCACAGAAAACCCTCTCTTTCCCTCTCTCTGTCTAAATGAACACTCTCTGCTTCAGCAAGACTGAGAATAAAAACAGGCTTTCTTCCCCTCTCTCTCTCTCTCTCTCTTACTCTTACTCTAGGTCTCTCTGTCTCA
>NC_140166.1:191520372-191742872 GCF_963971535.1 Notolepis coatsorum
GAGAGAGAGAGAGAGAGAGAGAGAGAGAGAGAGAGAGAGAGAGAGAGAGAGAGAGAGAGAGAGAGAGAGAGAGAGAAACTCAGGCTCGTTTGGACTCTAATCAACTAGTGCACTCAGCAGTCATCAGTCCCTCTTAGCCCTACTGGTTGTGGGCATAGGAGCACTATATGATGTGCAGAATAACACACACACACACACACACACACACACACACACACACACACACACACACACACACGCATACACACGTCACACACACACAGAGACAGACACACACACAGAGACAGACACACACACACACACACACACACACACACACACACACACACACACACACACACACACACACACACACACACACACACACACACACACCATACTCTATCACTAACAGGGCCAGAAGCAGCCTGGGAAAGGAGCTCCTAACTAGGCCATGATAACAAGCAGCAGCTCACATTCTCCTGTAAAGGTTAGTCTCTTGTCTCTCTTTCTCTATACAGTCTGCATTCCAGGAGACCCAGTGAAGCATCCACATAATTATCCACAGAAAGAAAGACTTCATGACCAATCGTTACGTCAAAGTGCTGTAAGTGAGGAATGTTGTTTCTGAGTTTAGTGCTATAGGATTATCCTGCATCATAGACATTGGGGTGAGACTGGAGGGAGAGGTTAGGCTAGGTATATTGTTGGTGCATTGTGCCACCCTGAGGTTTTCAAATGCCATTGCAGTTCATAGTTGGAGAACGAAAAAGGTCCTCTTCCAAACTAGTGCTAAGAAATAGATCACTGCCCCTGAATTGCAGTCAGACATTGCAGGATATCAGACAACGGCTTTATGGTCAAACTGTCCAGTTCACAGAAACGTCGCTTTGAAGTTGCCATTAAAATAGAGGACTGCAGAAGAGCAGATGGAACACAATACCATCCTCGAAAGGTTTCTAGCCAGGTAACCAGCACTTCTTTTTTTTTATCACTTTTTCTCCTTATTTTTTCTATTTTTTCTCCCATCCCAATTTCGTATCGCCAATTATTTTTCCCTTAAATTCTCCCCTCCCCTCTCTTGAACGTTGCTAGACTATGCCTCTGATAAGGCATATTCTTTTATTGACCTTGAAAGATGAGGAGAGGGTGTTAGCAATCAAATATTTATTACAGAGTGAATATTCAATATTACAGAGTATTTACACAAACAGCTGAGAGTGGAGAGTTCCAACTTAGCTTTGGTGAAGGCCGAGCAGAAGTCTCTCGATCCGAATCACATTGTCATTTTTATAGTCAGCTGGTTGGTGTTCTGAGCGAATGAGGTGGCTTTCTTCCAAATTAGCATGAAGAAAGGTTCTGGACTTTAAACAATGTCTATATAAGGTAAACAGTTGAAATGACAAGGGTCTAGAATTACATCTGTCTCCTGGTAGTTTCAGACAGCTGGGGTCATGGTGACACATAGGCCTGTTTTAATACCATATCATAATAACACATTTTAATGGTACACACATTTGTAGATATCTTATGGTTCTTACAATAGATAAATGGATTGATTCATAGGTATTATACATTATTCTAGATCCTGACAATGCTCCCTGTCAGTGGTCAGCCAAAACCGTCACCTCATCAGTTCTTGGGGCTGTGTGGCTTTTTACCAACAGCTGCACTGACCCTTCCGGTAACAAATAGATTGTGACACCTCAGTTTGGCCACAGAATAGGAAGACATAAAATACATGTATCTAGGGACATAAATAAATTGATTTTATCCCACAATCCCCCCTTTCACATCATTAATGATGTGAACAACCTAAAGATATAAAACAAAATGACCAAAACTCTCAGAACACCAACCATAATGATATGGAAAAAACCTCCAACCCTTTGTATGAGCGCGAAAACCCCTGCGACCAGTCGTTACTTTTGCAGGGGAAACTCTTACTCACCATCCCACTGGCCTTAGCGATCGTATTCCTCAGAATACACAAAGGGTGAGACTGCATAAGCAGTAGAACATAAGGCATAAAACTGAACAATAAGAGCATCAATAGTACACAATAAGAGCATCAATAGTACAGTTGTATAACACATCCATAATACAAGGAAATAAACACTGGCTCTATAAATCATCAAGGAAAAGGGAATGGAAAAAGGGGACCCTCATAGTTATGTATTGAAATAAAATACCACCCCCCTTTTGCGTGGTGAATCAAAATATAGCAATGACAATCAATATGAGGAGAACTTTCATTCACTCAAAAATTTCTTTCATTTTACCAGTAGGGCAAGCCTGGGGTGGAAAAATTTTCCGGAGTCTTTATTGACTTCCCATCTGGTTCACTTTCATACTTTTCATACTCACTTTCAATCGATGTAAACCTTTGTATGCAACAGTGATATCTGTTTCCAAATTCAAATAAAAAAGCATAAATAGACTACATCTGGTTACCTATGTACTGATAATATAACGTATATAACTCATATCATAACTGGTTGCGTCAGCTTAATTCATATAACATATCAAACCTTATATCGGATTCCAGGGGCAGAGACATTTTTATAAATGAAATAAATCCTATGATCTCCTTCTTGTTATAGTATAGTCTTCTGCTGTTGATAACATATATACTGTATGTAACTCCTGCAATGTAGTTGAGGGTCCAAGGGTCACTGGTGATGAAGGGTCCAAGGGTCACTGGTGATGAATTGTCTATAGCAAAAGTGGTCAACATTGTTCTTTTCACAGTCTAGCATGTGTTGTGGCCGCTCTTACTCATACCATACTCCTTTCCCAAGTCTGCAATCTGCGGGAGACAACATATTTTCCCCCTTCATGTATTCTCCGCTGCTTCATGCTGAATGTATAGCAAGGAGGTCGCTCCATGTGACACCGGGCTGTGTCCAGGCTGGAGACGTCCACGAGTGAAGAGTAGTCCGCGGTTTGTGTGATCCACGGTGGTGAAGCCTCCCTCGGATGGGGAGTGGCAGGGGCACAGGCCTCATATCCAGCCTCGGTGATGATCTGATGAGCCTCAGGTGTGTAGGTTGACCAGGTAGATGGCGTGGAGAAGGAGGGACAGGAAGCTGCCCATATAAGGGCGTGGAGACTGCTGCCAGACAGGGGAGAGAGAGAGGGAGAGAGCCTGGCTGTGGCTGTAACATGTATCGGATTCTTCTCCCTCCGGTGAGCCAAATGTTCTAGATGTGTGATGACACTAGCAATGGAGCAACCAAACGTTTCTTGGTCCTTTTCCTCTGGGCAGGTAGTGGCTCCTCAGCTAATTTGATTATATTCTAGAACCATTCAGGATTGACCTCTGAACTTGTTCATTATTTTGTTGAGTACTAAACCAACCTATAAGTCTAGTAAATATAGTGAAGTATAGCCACCATTAATTAGGAACTATTTCCCATAAAGTCTCCTATTGTGGCATTCTCTGTCTATATATTCTTAATTTTCTAAATTAATCTAATTTAGTATCTGTCCCTGGAATCCCCCCCCCCCCTTTAAATTTACCTTAAATTTACTCCCACTGAAAACAGTAACCCGAGAATTTAATCTAAACTGCGCGGTAACGGAACAACCATGTCAAATTATTATTGTTAATATTATTCTAATCGCTCTCCTACATCCCATCTCTTTTTCCAATGATGTAATCAAATTGAACCTATAAACAAATGTAAAAAGGTGCTACAAAGGTTTCTATATTCCTACAATACTCTCCTCACACTCTTTACTTCCAAGCTTCCTCAATTTTTCAAAAGCAGAAGGAACAAAACAGATACACATTGAAACACTTATTAATGACTCACTTAAAGAAACAAACAGACAGACAAACAGAGCACAATAAGGTAATTCAGGGTTTACCCCCCTTTCGTGATGACCTTATTATTTAAACCTAGTAAATGAAAGATACTTAAGCTATTTATTCATTCCAAATTATCCCTGTGGTTTTATCCTATTTTAAATGTATTGTCTTTCCAAGCATCGCAATACCGGTTTTAATTAAAACAACTTAATTTTGGCCAAAATTAGGTAATATCAATTATTTTATCTGTCTTCTAATTTGTATCGGAACCAAGTCTTAAGATATGGAATTATAGGACAGGATGATAGGATGCACTTTTTGATTGATTACCCGATCCATGAAAAACCTAAATTCAACTGCAGTATACCTTTTCCCCAAAAGAGAGTGACATCGATCGTGCCATGACTACCAGAATGGTCTAATCTAAAGGAGACCAGGTCCCTGGACACTGGTCAGCTGCTGTTGTCAACCAGCCTTAAACCCAAACACCTATGCTAATGTTGACTTACAGTATTTACCCCCTAATCAGAACCCCTCTTTTACCCTGTTTTAATGAACAATTGGACCAGTATAGTAAGTTAGGATGGGCCAGTATGGGTAGGAGAGTTTTTGATGAACCAGTACAGGTAGGTTAGTTTGGATCTTTTCCGGCCAGAATAGAGGCTAAACACGCCCCTTTAACTTGAATTTGGTTGCCGGCGGCCATCTTTTCACCAGAAAATCCTAGCTCCACTGTAGTCATGAATTTTTGGACTCGTCCAGACAAACCGTCTTGATAATTGTTCCCTTGAAAGGACATTCGTTTTTTGGTAGAAAGAAAATGTTGAACCAAAGCGGTACTGTCTGACAACATAACGCGTCCATCCCTGACATGGTTTGAACATGCAGGGCAAGCGAGAGAGAGGCAGGACAACAACTGACTACTTCCATTGTAGTCCATCATATTCATACATCCCTTATCAATAGTCCCCCAGAGCTGTCCTTCCGTGTCAACCGGGTTGAACACTTCATAATGAGATTTAACTATGCAAAGAATGACAGCATCTAATCAGTACAACAGGAAGCCATCAAAATATGAATTATGATGTAAATCACTTATCCGCAATGCACTACTTACTCACAGTTGATCTAAAGATATACTCAATTACTTTCTGTCACTCAATTGTCACGCTTTGACCCTTTTAACCTCCTTCCAGTTAAGAGTACCCTCCTCCCGTTCGGATGCACTCCTTCCCCTACTTAGATGCACCTCTCCCTGTAAGGTTTAGGCAGTCCGCTACGACGGTACAACCAGCTCCTTTCCTAGGACTGCCTTGTCCGACGCCGGCCCCTCTCCCCCAACAGAGATGCAGGTCTCCACTTCCGGCGGTAAGGTCTCCTCACATGAACGGAAGAAGTCCCCTTATTTTACCTTCAGGTGCAGTTTAAGGCTGGGTCCCTTTCCAATCTTAGGAGAGACAATCCAGATTCCTCTGAATTGACACCCCTCATCCCTCTGCTTCCCAGCATTTTCTTTTCAAAAACACTGATCACAGAAGCACAACTCGCCTACTAACCCTGTATCGGCTAGTAAGGTTACTGTGGCCTGACTGTACATTGAGCCAGGTGCATTTATGGTCTCCGCCATAACGCTCTCCCAACCGGCTGGCGACCCAGTCGATAGCGACCTCATAGTCCGTCATCAAGTCAGGACCCCAAGCGGCTGACTGTCCGTAGTACCTATCAGCCACTCAGTTTAGAAACCGACGGTCTTGTCCCCACCCCGCTTGCTCTGGGCATGGAAATATTGACCGTTTTCGCCAGCCTTGCCTGTTCACGGCAGGAGCTGTGCCCCCTACGGTGCACCGCCCTGCTCCTAGGTGTGGACTGTCGCCCACGTACCACCCAGTGCCCACACCAACTTACGTGCGACGTTTCCTGGGCCGACTAGGCGGTACCACAGTGGTATGTTATTTCATACCTCGTTACGCACGAGGGCCTTCAGTTTCTCCCCAGCACTATAGGATTGTGTTTAACGTGCGCCCAGACTCTTGCGAGCCCACTGCCGCCTGTTAGTGGCTAGAGGTTCGGGGTGCCTAATCCCCTCCCTAACCACTCATCCATTTATCAATCAGACACCTCATTCATCAAGTCAGCAGTCAATACTCAATCAATCAATCCACCCATCAAAGTTGTGCTTCTATTGGTTGTAACTTAATAGGCCAGGTTACATGATTAATGAATTATATTTTATATGTTAATATCGATTATTGTTTACATTTGAAAGCAAGGTTGGAAGAGTGTTTGTTTAAAGCCAAGAGATACTATTATTTACGTCCATCGTCACATTAGTTGGTAGAAATACAAGTTCCAGAATGCCTTGCGTCTATTTGTCTGCTCAGAGCTAGAGAGACACACAGGCGCTCCGCACGCAGACCACACCCCTCCGAGGATAGTGTATTGGAACTTGACGTTTGGACAATCTATTATTTTGGGAAGTAGTTATTCTACACGTCTATCTTTTGTCCTTTAAACTTCTATTAATTTCCCAGGCCATCTTTTAAACAAACGCTCACCTTAACACTAACTTTAGGCACTTTAACACTACATTTTATTTATCTATTATTGAAGAGATTTGTACTATATTCATACCTCATTTGCACCTTACCTTTTGTATTGTCTGCATTGTACCTCACTGTATTTAGATTTTACGTCATACTTCAGATTGCATGTTGTATTGTATAATATACCGTATCTTCTCTAATATTGGACGGGTCTTGTATTTACCGTCCTCAGCTCCAAAGAGCACCAGGCCTTTAGAGGCCTATATAAGAGGCAGGCCTTAATTTCATTTATTTAGACTAACATTATTTAAATATTGATTAACGTAATTCACACACTGAAGTTGGAGAGTAGGGAAACCCGTTAATGTGGTCAGAGTGTAGTGGGCACGGTAGAGAGAGACAGTGCTTAACCTGCATTTTCCAAGAGTTTATCTCATTCTGTATCACGGCATGATCATTCATGCGACCTTGTATTGGAAGCCGGCCTATATTTATTTTGTCTGCATTTATCAAAGAGGCCCGTCCTCTCCACTATTAGAGGATTTACGGCATTCCTTTTCTATTCACTGTTTTCTATACTGTAAAAACACTCTCCGGGGCAAGCATTTTACCGTAAAGTACATGTATTTTAGTGTGATAAGTGATGAACAAACAGCCTTAAAAGTCTATTAAATTAACTAAGGGTTATCGAGTTTATTCAGCATAGCATGACTAATGTCCTATTTTGTGTGATTTTATTACTGCACCTTGAGTTTGAGTCAGAATTTTGTATGCATATATAATGACAATATATAATGACAAATAAAGTATAATCTAATCTAATCTCATTTTAGTTTTAGCAGGACCATAATTGTACTCAAATTGACTGGTGCATCTCACAGAATACTACGGTACTCTGTGTGTGTGGCTCCCCCTGAAAGACTGCGTTGTGTGTGGCTCCCCCATCACCAGAGGAGGCGGACCGATTTGATTCTGGTCACTGCAGCCATGTTGATTTAGCTCACAACATAGATTAAACTGCAATTGCAAATATACTTACGAATGGGAGGTGCAGTGCAACCGTGCAAAGCTTGGCCATATATTTCTGTCTAATAAAGCTGTGTACGGCGAGCATTTTGATTGCAGTGTTGAAATAACTTTAAACAATTTTATTCCTAAAACATATGGTTTGGCTTGATTTATGGTGACATAAGATGCTTATGATATAATAATTTACCATTCATATTACATTGGACACAAATATATATTCTAAAGCTGGATTCTAATACAGAAAAGGTATTCATATTATTTCAGTTCTTTATTTTGTCCAGTATGACCTGAAAAGAGCTATTATTTTGTTATATAAATAATAATAAGGTTTCATCCATTTGGTTAGGAGAGCTGATGTCCTCTTTAGAAACCACAACTTGCTCCTCCCACGTGACTGACCCATCCACTTCACCCACTTGCACACTGGTTACCTTTCGGGCATTCTAAAATCCACACATGCACTAGTATTTTCGGTCGGTGCGCATCTGTCACAGATTTCTAGGAAGTTCTTGATAATGAAAGATTTAGCCACACATCGCTTATCGTAGCGCCGCGGAAAAGGAGGTTATTTAACATTTAAAAGGCCAAATACATTTTTAATTGTAGTTGCGAGAGGCAGTGTTAGTGTGTTATTCTGGTCTGTTTTAGCTAGAGGTGCTGTGGCCTGACGACAGCTGCGCCTGACGTCCACAAATACAACCAAAAAACAATAATGGATCTAGCCCCCACCACCACCTCCTGTTGCGAGGGGGGCGATTGGAAAACGACGGAAATAAATGTTTTGAGTGATGGGACCAATGTTATTTACAGACTGTAAAGGATCCAATTTAGTTTCCTAATTATAATTTTATAAAGGAACTTAGATTTCCAATGTTTTAGTTATACGGTGTAATGATCTATGGGACTTTTACTTTGTTAAACCGGAAGCTTGCTGTGTGCTCAATTTAGCAAGGCTAAACTCCGGTTTGGCTGCCTTGTGTCAGAGTGGAAGTACGTTTGAAGAATAAAGTGTGACAGCGTGAAAAGTTACGACGGGCACCGGAAGTTATGTTGTTGTTGTATATACGCAAGCGAACAGTTGTGTGGACTCTTAACAAGCAAGTGTTTTGGACATGTATGTACGTTTTGGTACAACCCGGGTGTGATCATTGACTCACACATAACAGAAGTCCATATTAACATTGCTTACACCGATTGTGAAAGGGTGATTTTGAAGAATACAGGGGAGGTGTGAGGTGTCTGAGGTGAGTGACATCTGATACTCCCTGTTATGAGATCGTATTACTTGTGGCGCAAATAACTGCTTTTCCTGCTTACAGTGTATACACTGACTTACTGCACTGAGCCATGCTCAAAATAACTAATAAAACAAGGTTTGATTAGTGACTATTCAATTAACTAAGGAGCTTTTTTACATTCATTCACGACTAAATTGTTCCCGGGATCTTCTATTCAAACACAGGCAGACAAAAAACAATTTCCACATTTATTCACACTCACCATGCATTCCAGACTCATGAATCTCACTGTCATGCTATAGATGTGTGTTCCTATATGTAATCTGTTTGCACTATAGGCTAGTAAGGGCAATAATGCCCTGTGTGTGTGTGTGTGTGTGTGTGTGTGTGTGTGTGTGTGTGTGTGTGTGTGTGTGTGTGTGTGTGTGTGTGTGTGTGTGTGTGTGTGTGTGTGTGTGTGTGTGTGTGTGTGTGTGTGTGTGTGTGTGTGTGTGTGTGTGTGTGTGTGTGTGTGTGTGCTTGCTTGTTAGAAAAGACAACAATTTATGCCAACTTATGCCAATTCGCCAGTCAAGCCTATGCTATTCCCCCCTTTCCCCTGTGTAAATCTTGAAACCTCTGAATGCTTTTGACTTCAATTCTTATTAATATTTGATAGAATCAAATACATCAAGAATGTCTATTTCATCCAGTCTTTCTTGTTGAGATTTGTCTTTTAACCCACCCTTCCCTAATCACTGCAATGTAACCTGATCTTGAGAACTCCATGAGTTTTCAAGGCATAGACACTGTTAGGTTTAAAAACCACTGCTTCTGAGCCATTGCTCACACCATCAGAACATATAATAATACCTACCCAATTACTCTCTGTTTACACGTCATGCAGTTAAGATTATCAAGATTATCACTAACCTTTTTAATCGAACTAAGCTTATTTTGCAGACTAGGATTGTTGGCTGACGCAATTTAGAGACTAATACAGGACTAAGCGAGGCAGATCAATCGCTCGCTCGTAATCTGCTCGTAATTCCAACGCATTCCAGAACAGCAATCCTATTTTTTGTCTACTAATAACTCTGGCAGGATTCAAGTCCCTGTATTACAGCCAGGCCCTAAGGTCTTTTGTTTACACTATGGTCTTTTCCTATAGACCTCTGGAGAGATTTCTTAATTGTACTGCTGCAGGCCTTCGACAGGACTTAAAAATAGAAAATAAGAAAACCCGGGGTTGTAATATTGTCTATTCACTCCTTTGCTGATATGTCCATTTTGCTTAAGCCAATTATAGAAATCACCCCACGGACAGGGCCTCTGACCAACACTCGTAGATTATAATGTACAATAGTTAATCTATGCAGATTTTGAGTTTAAACAGGCTCTGGCTCACCGTTTTTATATGGATCCGTTTCTACGAGTGTTCGCCAGTTGCCCTTCGTCCGTCCTTAACGTCAAGGTCAATCACGTCGGGGTCACCATCTGATAAGGCATATTCTTTTATTGACCTTGAAAGATGAGGAGAGGGTGTTAGCAATCAAATATTTATTACAGAGTGAATATTCAATATTACAGAGTATTTACACAAACAGCTGAGAGTGGAGAGTTCCAACTTAGCTTTGGTGAAGGCCGAGCAGAAGTCTCTCGATCCGAATCACATTGTCATTTTTATAGTCAGCTGGTTGGTGTTCTGAGCGAATGAGGTGGCTTTCTTCCAAATTAGCATGAAGAAAGGTTCTGGACTTTAAACAATGTCTATATAAGGTAAACAGTTGAAATGACAAGGGTCTAGAATTACATCTGTCTCCTGGTAGTTTCAGACAGCTGGGGTCATGGTGACACATAGGCCTGTTTTAATACCATATCATAATAACACATTTTAATGGTACACACATTTGTAGATATCTTATGGTTCTTACAATAGATAAATGGATTGATTCATAGGTATTATACATTATTCTAGATCCTGACAATGCTCCCTGTCAGTGGTCAGCCAAAACCGTCACCTCATCAGTTCTTGGGGCTGTGTGGCTTTTTACCAACAGCTGCACTGACCCTTCCGGTAACAAATAGATTGTGACACCTCAGTTTGGCCACAGAATAGGAAGACATAAAATACATGTATCTAGGGACATAAATAAATTGATTTTATCCCACACCTCCCACTGGCCGGCTGTAGTGAGGATAGAAGCCTTGCATCACGTGTCCCCTCCGGTACACGAGGAGGCAGCCTGTCGCATCTTTTTACCAGACAGCGCGGTCTCTCAGTGGCGAGGAGTAACGTGTGGGAGGCGTCACCCAACCAACCTGTAGGAGTCGCCGTCCACAACGTCCAATCCCCACCCATCGACGTTCCACCCGCTACCTCTGCCAATTGAGATAGTATAACGACTGGCCCAAGTCGCAGGCAATGCCATTGCTGACTCCGGGAGTCGAGACCGCAGCCTCTTGCATTGGTGACGAGCGCATTCTCCGCTACGCCACCCAGCCGCCTGGTAACCAGCACTTCTGAGGACAACACAACCATATTTCCACGTTCAAGAAGCTTACTAAATCTTGGCTAATTCAGCAGCAAGCCTGCACCCACTGATTGTATGTGTTAACAGAGTGGGATAACGAGTGGGTGTAGAAGGGGGGTGGGAGGGTGGTTCAGGGTGGGTGGGTAGGAGAAGAGGGTGGTACAGGGGGTGAGAATGTGTGCATGTGTCTGTCTATGGGTGTCGAGGGGGGGAGGGGATGTTGTGGGTGGGTGGTTTTTTTGAGCGGGTGAATGTCTGGGTCTGAGTAGGGCGGTGGGTATGTTGATATATTAGGTCTAGAGATGGTATTCCTGTGTTGATCCTGTGTGCCTTAATACTGGGATTGCACTGGGGTGTGCATGGGTATCTCTATATAGAGATGTTGGTGCACACCCTATGTTATCCCAGGTGTATGTAATGGTGTATGTATCTGTGTATCTAATGTTAGTGAGGGTATGGCTACTTTGTACACTAACTGCTTTTATTACCTTTTTATTTACCTGCTGTATGTCCTATTTTATAATGTTTTATGTCAACCCTTTAAGGGACGGGTGTTGCAAATTAGCTTTGGCTACAAACACTATGATACAGGCATTGTCTATGTATTTGTATCTGTCCCTTTCAAATCAATCAAATCAATCAATATCCATGTGCACAAAATAATACAAATATCCAACAAGGTGTAGGCTACATTGTAATAGGTCGCCAATACGAAACGTAAATAATATATTACTTATATATATATAACATAACGTACAGTATGTTACCTTTTTTCCTGTGGTCTTTTACGTTTTCTGATGAGACCGCGTTGCAGCGAGCTATAGTGGCACCTGACCTCCACCACAGGATCCAAGAGGTCAACAGCATCCCAGAAGAACAACTTGAGGCCATGTTCAGTGTTCACCCAGTTCAGCACCGTGTGCCACCTGCACCAAGACATCATCGCCCACAGAGACCTCAACTGCTGATGGTGGACAACCAGGCGCAAATACTTTGGATTTGGGAGGTGTAGTATAATTTGCCTGTGTTAAATTATACTTGTTCTTAAATAATTGGGGTTAACTTCCATTTTGGAAGTTAAGATACGGTTTAAAGTAAATTCTCAGGTGGCGGAACTAACAGGAAGCACATGGTTCATTTGAATACAGTACTAAGTCACAGGTGAGATCGCTAGACAGACCACAGGAGATGACATAGTCTTGTGACTATAGTAGCTACTATGTTGAAAACAGCTTCAAAGAAACCTACACAAAGGAAATCATTGACCATGTCAAATGTGAAGCTTCCTATCAGGATTTGAAGTTAATGTATTCTGTGGCTCTTAGGCTATGGTTAGACTAGTGTATTCCTGGCGTTTTTTTATACGTTTTTGACGACGTTTGATGTCCTATCTACACAGAAATGCGTTTTTTGGCGTTTTTTTGTGGATACGGCTGAAACGCAAAATTGTGTTTGCGAAACCGCTTCGACAACAGCGTGTAGTCAGCACGGAGCAGTTGTTGCGAAAACGCCCATGCGCAGTAGATACCATCTGCGTGCCCTTCCGGTGACAACAGTGTGTGTGTTTGGGACAGAGCTCCGTGTCCCAAATAGCTTCAGCTACCATGTGTTGTCAAGTTATTGTTATAAGGACCCCAGTCCAAGCTACAACAGTCTGCATTCCCTTAACAATTGTTTGTATTGAGCCGTATTGTATTGTACCCATATGCAATATGTTAAATAAAGTTTACATCCATTCATTCTGCTAGCATTAACGTCACGGTGACCAATTGCAGCCACTCTTATTGTCTGGGACCAAATACGGCCACGCCCCACTCCCAGCAAAAAGTGGGAATCTCTAGAATGGGTTTGGGGCGGCGCTGTATACGGAAGTAGCTCTCAAGGTGACGATTAGACAACACTTTTTTGTTGTCAGTAGATGGCAGCATTGGTTTAAAATTAAAGGCTGAAAATGTTGAGAACTACAACACTGCATTTCCCAAGAGCGTTAGCACAGGTCGCAGGTCACTGGGATGGGTCTATATTCTCCGACGTGATCTGAACAGCGTTAAACTATTACTGCAACCTCGGTATAGCGACCGCGAATGGCCAACTAATTATCTTAACAAAAGTGCGCTGGTAGCATTACATATGTTGTCTAAAGGGCGACATATGGTACAATTTAAGATTCTAATGATAATCGGCATATAAAGGACAAGATAAAGCATCGTTAATTTGTAAGAAACCTCAATGAAAACGGCGCAGGGTGCTATTGTTATGAAAATGTGATAGAATCCTATAAAAATGTGGACGCACTTGGCCTACGTTCCGTTACCGATTGCATGAGCAGCTGGCTAACGTGAGCTATCAGGATTCAGACCCTGTTAGCTCAGAGTTCCTCTTTCAACTTAACAAGCATTAAACAAAATGGCCCAGTCATCTATTCACCTTTGTTTAATACACACAGCGTTGTCTCTAATGTTATCTAACTACTGATAGCTCGCGATATCATCAGTTTTGGTGCTGGTTAAGTAGCGTGAGCTAACGTTAGCTTCTGGCCACAATGCTATATTGTTATAATGGCATACTCCATTGACGTTAGCATGCAGCTAACAATGCTACCGATCGTTTTTTAGACTAAACTATCCGCTCTTGGTGGTCACTTGTGTTGATGTTAGTTTTGTTTCATCAACAAATGACAGGCAGAACACACAGTGAATGTATCCGTTTTGTTTATTGCACTTTTATTAGGCTTTGCTGAAAAATTATTGCTGCATTGAGTAAAAAAGCAAGATGGTGGCGCGGCATAGGCGCCTGCCTTATTGACATTTTCTTTGCTGGAGCTTCCACCAGGAAGTGTATTGGCACATTCGTTCTGATTGGTTGAAATTGCCTTCATGTTTGCCACCTACTGCCACCTACTGCTTTGGCAGTGTACTACATCAGTGTGCTCGGCTGACAAAAACGAAAAAAAAACGAAAGTGTGACTCGAGGCGCATGACGTCGCGGCGATACGTATAAGAAAGGCACAAAATGGTATGGCTGTTTTGTGACATTCAAAAATAACATATAGGTTTGAGGACCTGATTAAATAAAGTATTTTTAACGAAGTGACTTAAAATAATACATCTCAAGTATTAGGTGATAAAGTATGTATCTTTTAAGAATAACTTATTCTGTAACTAATGAAGTGTATCTAAAAGGCAGACACAAGAATATTTGCATAGAAAGCAGGCTCCTCAGCTGCCTTCTCCCAGAGGTGTGAAGAGAAGCCAACTTCTGCTGTAGGCACAGAGACCACAGAGGAGGAGACAATGCTCAGAATTTGGACATTAGAAATGTAGCTTTTCATATTCTATTTGAACAAGACTAAAGTACAATTATTACTGAAATGAGGTGTTTTACCTGGGAAACAGTTTGATAGTAAACATGGAGTAGTTATAGCCAAATGTACAGGATTATTTTACTAAGGTACAAGAAAATGGTGCAAACTACTTAAAGTTTGAGTATCAATGTAACTGGTTAACTTAGGATAATTTAAGATAATTATTTAGAAAGATCTGTTTTAAAGAAACTAAGGTAAATAAGTAATGAATAAATCAAATAAGGTAAAATAAATACAAGTAACTGAAACTAGGAATCGATCATGTGAAATGTAAAGTTATGCTTTATTCTGATCCTAATAAGGAATGTTTTATATTGAAATGTGTGTTCTTGAAAGAGGAAGCTGGAAATTCATATATTATGTGTTATAAATGTAATAGTAACAATGTTTTAGTCTTAAAATTAGTTGTAAAGAATTACTGTCTTTAGCTTGGCAGTTAGGTAAGCCACGCCTACTTTTTCAAAGTCAAACGGAAAACCTGGTATGATGTCACTAGCCTGTGATGTCATCGGCTGGATTTGGCCTGCTATAAATATGGAGCCCTAGGACTGTGAGGAGAGAGATCATTTAGAAAGTAGAAGAAGATTGGACAAGCCTCATATACGAATACTACATATCTACGCCGCTATATACAGAACGAGATCACGAACGACGGTGTTGACAATACCAGCGAACATTCTTGTTAAAGTAGTTTGGAGATCCGATGCAAACCTTGAATTATTGTAACCATCCAGTGTTTTTGAGCAACAGCAAGTGTTATTAAGAAGCAGTTATTGTGTGCTTTGGTTAATAAACTTGCAAGAGAAACCAGGAGCGCATGTTTGGACATCCATTTTTACCAAGAAGGGTACAGTTGGGTTGATACCAACGCAGGTACAGAGGACAGAGTATCTTTATCAGATACGACAGAGGTTTTCTCTGTGGGATTTGCTGAACTGAGCCACAGATATGCAGGGCTGGACTAGGACAAAAGATCTGCCCTGTCATTTATGGCCCAGACGGGGCCCACCCACCACAATCGGTCGGACACCACCCACCAGTACACCATCCATGTGGTCCCCTTAAATATTAATTACTTACTTAGGCCCAGCGCTCCCAATGGAGCATAGGCCATCTACGACTTTTCTCCATCCAACACGGCTTTGGGCTGTCCTTTCTGCCTCCCCCCAGCTAGTTCCTCGTCTCTTGAGCTCCGCCTCAGTGTCCCGCCTCCAGGTGTTCTTAGGCCGCCCTCTCTTCCGCTTCCCCTGGGGATTCCAAGTCAGGGCCTGGCGTGTAGTACTGGTAGCCGGTTTCCTCAAAGTGTGGCCTATCCATCCCCACTTTCGTCTCAGGATCTGCTTCTCCACTGGTTCCTGTCTTCCTTTCAGCCATAGTTCCTCATTCTTGATTTTGTTTGGCCACCGGATTCCAAAGATGCGTTTCAGACAGCTGTTTATAAAGGTCTGTATCTTCTGCAATGTTCTTTTCGTCATTCTCCAAGTCTCTGAACCGTAGAGAAGGACGGATTTTACATTTGAATTGAAGAGCCGCACTTTGGTTGTCATGGCGATGTCCTTGGAGGACCAGATGTTCTTCAGAATGATGAAGGCTGCTCTGGCTTTGCCTACTCTGGCTGTGACGTCGCCATCTGTGCCGCCCTTCTTATCCAAGATGCTGCCTAGGTAAGTGAAGGAGTTGACTTCCTGTATGGATTCATCACCTACTGTGACTGTGTTGTTGGTAGAGGTGTTGATCATCATTAGGTTGGTTTTCTTCCTGTTTATTCTCAACCCAGTCTCAAGGGATGTAGTTGCCAGCTTGGTTGTCTTGTCCTGCATCTGGTTGTAGTTGTGTGACAGGAGAGCCAGGTCATCAGCAAAGTCGAGGTCATCCAGTTGTGTCCATAGGGTCCCCTTAAATATGTGTTGTATCAATTCTTATGGCGAGGAGAGCTGGTTCAAAGCAGCATAAAGCAGACGCTGGAACACGATTTCAAAGCAATGGCTTCGGGATTCTGTTGCTTTTATTCGGCAACAAGGCAGTTTCCACAGCAGTACACAGGATACGTTCTCTCTGACACAAGCTACGATTCTTGTGTGTCTCCAGAAATGAATGAATGAAAACTTTATTTAACAGATTGCAGAATGGGTACAATATGCAGACCAGAGAAAGACGTTTGTCTTGTTTACATCAGGGTCCCCCATTTTCAATTCATAGTGACATTTATGACATACACAACATACATGACATCATGACATTTATGGCATAGGGACATACATGACATACAGGTATGTAGTACTGTTACATTTGTGACATATACGATATGCAAATATACATTACTGTTACCCATAGATCCTAACAGAGATTATATACATATGATGGGGAGGAGACTGTACATTAGGAGGGGGTGGGTGGGTGGGAGAAAAAATATAGATACGGTGGGTAGAAAATATATACATACGGTGGGGAGGAGACTGTCTATTGGGGGGGGGTTGGACCTTTACAGTGGCCAGTTTCGAATTGCAGCCTCCCGTAGGTGCTCTTTAAGAGCGGTTTTGAATGTGGGTAGGGATTCACATCTTTTTGTAGGGATTCACATCTTTTTACGGCTGTGGGTAGGGCGTTCCACATTGATGTGGCATAATTGTGAAATGTGTTTAGTCCCTTGTTTGAGCCGAATCTGGGTTGAACATGATTTGTGGAACTCCCTCTGGTGTTGTGGGCGTGGTAAATCACTGACCTTTGGGAAGTATTTTGACATGTACATGGGTACCTGTGTGGTGTAGTGTACTTGCAATGTGCTTGGTCTACAAGATACACTACACCACACAGGTACCCATGTACACATGTCGAAATATTTCCAAAGGTCAGTGAATACCACGCCCACAACACCAGAGGGAGTTCCACAAATCATGTGCAACCCAGATTCGGCACAAACAAGGGACTAAACACATTTCAGAGCACCTACGGGAGGCTGCAATTCGAAACTGGCCACCGTAAATGTCCAAACCCCCCCCCTGCACCCCACTCATAAATGTCACTATGAAATGAAAATGGGGGACCCTGATGTAAACAAGACAAACGTCTTTCTGTGCATCCCCTTAACAATTGTGTGTATTGAGCCGTACTGTACTGTACCCATTCTGCAATCTGTTAAATAAAGTTTTCATTCATTCATTCATTCATTCATTCATTCATTCATTCATTCAACCAGAGTGCAAATGTAGCAGTAAAGTGCAACAGCAATATCCAATGTACAGTTGATTAAACTCGGTACAAAATATACAAATTAGTACTACTGAGTGTAGTGCTAATCAGATGTATGTACAGAGTTGTATAATATGTACAGTAATACAGTATAAGGACAGTATGGTAGTAGTTGGACTGGCCAGCAGCGTAACTAGTAAGAGTAGGATATACAGATATAGATATCACTGATTCTTGAGAGTCGGGACAAAACACTTTTTAAATATTATATTTTGAGAATGCACACTATATTAATTTGAGTTATATATTCATGTAGAGAAAGGTCTGAGCTATTTAACCAGGTAAAGGTGCGGGCTCTACATAGAAAAACATTTTCAACAAATTCACATGTTTCCCTTTGAAACTTGATTTGTGTTAACTCCGTCAGACACACAAAAAAGTATATAATTCTAATTATTCCAGTCCAACAAGAATCTAAAGTTCTGAAGTATGTTGTAATAGTGTTTAGTTACTCTGGTATGCAATAAAATATAATATATAAACCTCAGGTGTAATTTCACACTATTCTGAAAACCCAGAGTTAGAAATATTAGCATTTTCAAACTTTGTTTTTAATTTTGATATGATAAAAAAAATATCATTAAGTAAATAAGACACAAGAGGATGAAGATCTAATGCTCCTTTATTACTTAAACAACATAAACTGAAGAAGGAATTTGTATTTTCCCCAAGATTAACAAAAATAAATATCTGACGGTGTTGACAATGATCTGACGGTGTTGACGAGAAACTGACGGAGTTGACAAAATTGGATTTACATCTCTGCTCAATTTTTTAAACAGATGGAAGTGACAATAATAAGAACTAATAACTCCTTGTCTTATACTGAACATTTTGTTAACTCAATTGTAATAAACAACAAACTTTACATACACTGTTTCCAACTATTACAAAATGCACCGTTTCCAACAACAAAAACAGTAATGGAGAACAGGACCCCTTCTTCTCGTCCCTGTTTTCATCTACCTCCTCTACACCACTTCCTGATCTCCACTTTCTCACCCACTTCTCCTCTTCTTTTCCTTCTGCATTTCTGATTAGTTTCACTATGATGTCTTGAACTGGGCAGAAACAGACATCCTTCTTGCCACATTTGGGCTGAACCACATTTCTGTTGGACCATGGAGATGCAGAAATTCCACTTTCACATCTTGTTGCTCATTATCCACATCGATGGTCTTGGCTAGCCACCAGTGGTCATCATATACTACTGCTAACCAGTCTCCATTACTAAGGCTGCTAACAGTCGTTACTGTCACCGTACCCTCAGGACCTTTCAAAGGTTCTTTGTCCAACTCCTCCATTACATCTTCCATCTCCATACCCTCTTCCATCTCATTTTCCATCTCCTCCCACAACATGGCCAGAGGTCTCTTCTTCCTTGCCATCTGTGTATCACTCTGCTGTTCTCCTGGGTTGCCATGGTAATAGGAGGTAGCTGGGCAGAAGCACTGGCAATCCAACATCTCGCTGCAAAAGCAGGATAGTTGTCTGTTGTGGATCCTGTCCTTATGTGCGATGATCTGGTGTATTTGTCTTGTTGAGGGAACCGGTTTGAGAGGATACATGAGAAGTGTGTCGTATCTTTGCATGTCTTCTTCCACAATATGATACAGCTGAACACCATTCAGACTGTTTGAGACCTTTTTGAAGAATATGTGTCCATCCGTCACATAATTTCCTCTCAGGACCAGGTTGTCAGCTGTTCTTTTTACTGTTCCGCCAATGCCGTCTGGTGCGCCCTTACCATGAGAAGTGGGGAAGAAGTTCCACGTTGTCCTTTCAAACCCCAGTGTAGGTGGGATACCAGACAGAAGAAAAAAGTTCTTCTTGTTCTTGTTTGCTTGGACCATCAGACCAAAAGTGCACAGTGGTAACCTGTGGATATTTTGTCTTGATATCTTTTAGGACTGGATCCATTTGTGTCCAGATTGCTGCAGCATCCTGTCTCTTTGACTCTGACAGTGTGCAATGGAGCTTCTTAAGGAAAGCAGACGAGGCTGGTCTTAATTATTATCGACAGAAGTTTATTCAACTTAGGCATTGGAGTTTAAGACAGAACAGAATAGATAGAATAGATAGATAGGAGGACCGGCCGGCAGGAGGGGAAAAGAGAGAGCCGTCCCTCCCCTCACATTGACATTTTATAGACATTCTAGAACAGCTGATCACATGACAACATGACAAGTTTAAACAGGCGTATCCTCCCCTAAAACATCATACGATCATGACCTAAATGTTTCTAGGATATGTCATCATATCCCCCCGTCCTGGTAAAGATCAACAAA
This sequence comes from Notolepis coatsorum, assembly GCF_963971535.1. Taxonomy (NCBI): domain Eukaryota; kingdom Metazoa; phylum Chordata; class Actinopteri; order Aulopiformes; family Paralepididae; genus Notolepis; species Notolepis coatsorum. Next base: position 191,540,390 of record NC_140166.1, read on the forward strand.
CCCCCTCCGGCAGAGGCCTGTTAAAGTTAATATATCACAGAGTTCTGTGGAAGGCTGAGATCTGTAGATCACTATAGTAATTATGATCTCTTATGATATATACATTTTCTACTACAAAACCTTTAAGTGTGCAGGGAATGCCAGTACCTTATTAGGTGCAATGACCTTTAAACTCTTCCTTTGCAGGTGTAATACTATACCAACAAAGTACCAATAGAAATATTTCAATTTTTTTTTTTTATCCACTTTTTCTCTCATTTTTCTATATTTTTCTCCCATCCCAATTTCGTATCATCCAATTCAACCCTCCCCTGTCACGGACACTGTTTCTTGCCTCCCACAAGCCGGCTGCAATGTGGACTAAGTCATACATAGCACAAGTCCCCTCCGGTACTTGAGGTAACAGCAGTCGCATCTTTTCACCTGCGCAGCTCGATCTCTCAGTGGCGAGGAGTAACGCGTGGGAGGCTCACGCTGCCCCCGACACTTCCTGATTCTACTGCGCAGGCGCACCAACCGACCTGTAGGAGTCGCTGTCCACAACGCCCGATCCCCACCCATCAGTTTCCCACCCCCTAATACGGCCAATGTGTATTAGTACGGACGACCAGCTAAACTGAAAGCAAATGTGGAGCGCTGGGCTCGAACTGACGAGCCCAGCGTCTCCAGCATTTCGTGGCGAGTGCCTTGCCCACTACACCACGTAGCCGCCCCAGAAATATTTCAATGTTAATAGGAATGCAAGTACCTTATTAGGTGAAATGACCCTTTAAACTCTCTTTCTTACAGGAGAACCATCAGCGATTCAACTATAATCAATGTGTATCAAAGTAGTTCAAGTATCTTATTGGGTGCATTGACCCTTTAACTCTCCCTATTTACAGGAGAACATCAGTGGTTCAAGTGTCTTATTGGGTGAATTTACCCTTTAACTCTCCCTCTTTACAGGAGAAATATCAGTATCCATATATACAATGCTCCTTCCTTACAGGAGAAATATCAGTAGTTCAAGTATCTTATTGGGTGAATTTACCCTTTAACTCTCCCTCTTTACAGGAGAAATATCAGTATCATATATACAATGCTCCTTCCTTACAGGAGAAATATCAGTATAGTTCAAGTATCTTATTGGGTGAATTTACCCTTTAACTCTCCCTCTTTACAGGAGAAATATCAGTACCCATATATACAATGTGCATCAATCAAATACAAAATACAATATCAAAATACAAAAGGTGAACAGGGGTCAAAGGCCCTTGGAAGTTCTTGTGATTCAAGTTCAATTAGTTCATTAATTCATGATCCACTTCCTCACTGAGAAAGGCAATTCACAATCCTACCCGATTGTTGAGGCAACGGCCCGGCAGTTTGTATGCGGTAACAGGGGTAACAGATCAGGCATCTGGGTATAGCCCTGATCTATATCTGAGGTTCTTAGGGTTGGCTTGCCATCTTGTGTCGGTCCGACTCACTGCCGCGTCCCGCGTGCGCACACGTGATGAGCGGTGGTCGGTCGTCGGACTCCTGGGAACTCTTCCTGGTGGTAGAACAGGGGGTAGAAAACAGGGGGTAGAAAACCTGGCCAAAACCGTTTTGGGAAGTGGTATGTTCTTCAACAGCAACATCTTCGGTTTTGTAACTGGGGGAGACTTTTATGACTGTTTGATAACTATTTCGTGGTGCTAGTGTAACGGAGGTGCCGCGTGTCTATCCACAGTCACGATGGACTGTGTATAGTGAAGTGGCTGTGGACGTTAAGTGGTACTGCAAGTAAAACTCACTCCCCAGAGGTATCCAGACCCATTACCAAGAAGTGAATTCACCTCTTGGTCTAGTGGTCTGTGATGCCGCCCGCGGCGCGGGAGACCGGGGTTCAACTCCCACTCGAGGCGTGTCAAAATAAGACCGGTTACACTAGTTCATGCCGGTGTTCTGCAAAATTCTACTCTTCCTCGAATTCTGCTGCCAGCGCTCCTGCGCTTGCGCACGCATGCGCATGACCCACAATCGTTCACTCTACAATATTCTGCCACCTTGCTGACGAACGTCATGTTGAGTCTTGTTGATATATCTTAAACAATATCTTAAACATATGTTTTTCATTGCACCTTTTGAACTGTATAAGCATGTAAATATTTGCATGTAATTGGCTTTGCAGCTGAATGTATTTGTAGATGATAACATGTCGGTACACCTGTTGGAGTTCGGAGTGAACTATAGGGTGACGTCACCCAGCTGTCAAAAGATATAGGCGATTCGCGCTACGGCAGCAGTTTTCGAGGAGGTAGTAGAATTCGGCAGAACACCGGTTCTATCGGCATTCAGTATCTGCGTCAATCTCCGTCAATCTCTGATCTCATCTGGCGTAAGGCAAGGCGCGAACTGCTCACCTACTAGCGTTCTGAGATAACTTAAAGGGGCAGTGAGGCAAGGACTTGGTCAAAACGTTGTTAACCTCACATGAATATACATATAACCAATTAGCATTAACTGTTTATGTTCTTATACAATAGCATTAACTATTTATGTTTATAACTAAATAGTTATGAATCTGAAACCTGGGTTACATATCTAACAGTCAAATGTCAATACACAAACAATTGAAGTATCTGTCTCCAAAAGTTATTTTCTAAATCTTATGTACACATATTTTTGCTCCTAAACACAATACCAACAAACAAACTGTAAGGAAGCTGCCTTCTTTCCTCATAATTAATACGTCATTCAAAAGAATATCCTAAGTATCAATCAATTATTTAAATGAAATAAACATAAATAGACATACAGCAGCTGCTTTCAGCTGCTAAATCTGCTTATCTATGTAGTGATAATATAACATATATAACTCATACCATAACTGTTTGTGTCAGTTATGTTAATAATAACATATCAAACCTTATTTATTCTATAACCGGATTCCAGAGGCAGAGACATCTTATGAACTATATTCTATGAGAATTTGGTAGAAGACGGGTCACTTCCTGTGATTCCACATGCACAATTTCCTCACTCCAATGTGCAATTTTCCAATTGGTGTTATCAATAGGTCAACGAAGTTAATCATTGTCCATCAAGTAAAAGTCCATTTTAATTCGGACAGCAGAACCTTATGTCTGCTCAATCTCTTTACAGAATGACCTCCTTGACCCTAATCAGTCAGCCTTCAGGACTGGTCACTCCACAGAGACGGCCCTCATTGCGGTCACAGAGGCACTATCCAGTGAGGGTGAGAGGCCAGATTTGAGGTGAGCCAGGACCAGCCTCTTGAAGCACTTCAGGATAATGGGGGGAGTGCAACGGGGTGGAAGTCATTAAAGGAGCGTTTCGGCACTGGCATAATGGAGGTGGTTTTAAAGCTTGGCTAGTGACAGGTTGAAGATGTCAGTTAAGACCTCAGTCAGCTGTTCAGCGCAGTTCTGTATCGTTAGTGGCTTAGCTTGGCATCACACTGCACTATCTCGCGTACGTGCACGCGTACTGAATAAACCACAAATGTACCTCTAATACCAGTATTAGTCTGACCACACCCCTCATCAGCTTACCTTCATAAGCAGGTGTGTGGTCACCTGCTCTCCTCCTTCTCGCTTTCACCACAAGGAAGAAGTGCCTCGGTAGATCCCCACACTTGACACCATGATGGAAGAAATTGGATTAGGAACAGCTTTGGGAAACAAGGATACGTTGACATCATATCTTTATTTTCTCTCTCACTATTTTCGAGAAAATACGGCGATATTGTCTTCGTACTGGAGTGTCTGGAAGATGATGATCATTCTAAAAACCCTCCACCGGTTTTCGTATTGGGAGCACGCCGCTGCATGCTTCTCAACTGCAGTTCCTTGCTGTGTTTGTTGGGGTGAAACCTGTCAGGCCACAGCTGAACTGTCGGACATGCCGCTGTTGTGAGAAGCGGTGCGTTCCAGGTTGGGTGAGTAGTGTTTGCTGGCGGGCTCCACTTGTCTGTTAGTGCTATGGGGGCTACTTGACAAAGTTTATGGAAACCGGCCCCAGACTAGGGTCCTTTGTTCAGCCACCTAGGCGACAGAAGGCCTTGGTCTGGAGACCATTATAGTTTTAACTAGTGGGCCGCGACCATTGACACTGGTGATCCCTGTGTGTTCTGGACGAGTGGATTCTCTCTGTCACCGTGTTAAGGCCCCATCTTTCATATCCAAATGAGAGTATTCCTTCACGAGGGGATATGTGCATGTAATGTGCGATAGCGGCAGATTCATGTTCAAAGTCAGCTACACAGGCCAGTTGGTACTGTGCTGACTCCGTCGGATGTGGTAATGTCACCGTTGTGAAGCGGTGTTGACATCTTGTTTTCTCTTTTCTCTTAAAAAGTGAGGAGAGGTTCAGAACGGCGGCCTGTCTGGGTGAGTGTTATGTCATTGTTTACATGTTCATAGCTTACGGTTAGCCGGTCAGCTGTTAACTGCTGCGTTAGCCTGCTGGATCGCTGCATGGCCTGCTTAAGGCCTACTATTAGCCAGTCAGCTGTTAGCTGCGGGGCTAGCATGTCGTGGTCGCTAGGTAACGTTAGCTTGCTGCTATGGCCATGGCCTGGCGCGGGGTAGCTTAGCTTCTCACGCGCCGCCGGGAGCTCGCTTCTGATCGCGTGCGTCGTTAGATCGGCGTCTCGCGAGCAGAAGCAATAGCACCCGAACGGTTGGAGCAGCCGTTAACTTGATGCTATTCTGTTGAACGTGCTTTGATTTTAACATGTTTTACACTCTTGACCACGACGTCATCCTTGACAGGGGATGTTCGTCGACCCTGCCCTGAGCCTGGACGGGGATTGCGTCAACAAAGAGGACTGTAGCGACTGGTTGGAGCGGCGACGCTGCCCGGATCGAACAACACAGGACGGCTGTGTTCTACGGTGTCTTGTGACTGCACTTCGCTGATCTGCGTTCCGGGTAGGAACGGGGTTGACCAGACCTCATAACACGTCTTCTGGTTTTACTTTGCTAAATGTATTGTGAATAACGGTGTTTTTCCCAAAACGTGTGTTGCTACAATGCATTTAGGATACGTTGCGGGTTATGTGTGAGCTGTTTTTGTCACTGGCAGTTAGCTTCTCCGTGCAAACGGGATGTAATGATCTGGTTGTTGTGTGAGTAACACGGCGTGTACTCACAACTAAGGTAACTAACCTATGAAGCTATGCTTGGTGACAAGTGAGTAAAAGAATGTTCTTTCTCAGACTGTAATGACAATGAACAGTGTGTTCGCACATTAACAGGTTTTCCTGTTTTAACTGGCCGTATTGAGGGTAAAATAGGAGGATTGTGTTTTCCCCCCCGGTTCCCTGGGGACTTTATCACCTCCTATCAGACATGTTGTGCATTAATTGTGTCTTTTGTGTGGTAGGGATACGATGTAACTCTTAGCTTGATTGCTGAGGTTGTGCTAAATCTGCTGGAGAAACTTATTTCCTAAAGGGAAATTGGTTTGGTTGCTGTCATGTGTGCTTAGCAAGGCCTGTGGTCGATACTAATCAAGAATGATGTATTCTCTCATTGTGAAAAAAACGGCGTTCCTCTGTTGAGTGTTTTTGCCATTTTTTGTAGGTGATGATGGGTTGTGTGTGTCATGTGACCTACAACTGGGTTGTACTGGCCACAGAAGCACATGTGTATGTTGGACCGGGGTTCTTAGAGCCCTCTCTATTCTGTGTTTTTCCTTAGTAAAAATCAGATAGCAGGTTAGCTCATGCGCTGTGTGGAGCTGTGAAACGCTTCATAGAGCTGACTATGACTGTGTCATATTCTCTTTTTGTCGTTACGTCGTATCATGGGTGTGGGGTCGTAAAGGGGTGAACTGGTAACCTTTCCTCTCCCCATTGTTCTGTCGGTCAGGGGTACACCGTCACGTGGCGGTTCGGCACGTTACGGGGGGGGGGGGGTGGGGGGGGAGGGAGTTCCTGGTCCCACGGCCTGGTATATTGGGCGTGTGCACCGCAGGAATTCCCCCGCCATAGAGTACGTCACCGTGCGCGTCTCTGTTGGTAGGACTTCCGTGTGCTGTTCAGGTCCATGTGATGGATCTGTTTTTCAGGGGGGGTGGTCAGGGCTCCTCCTCACCAAGCGCCTATTCAGGCCTTCTGTGAGTTCGGACTCCTTCTTCCATGTGAGGAAGCCTCCATCAGAGTACAGAGCCTTCCTCCTCAGATTGTCAGTGAGTGGACCCTCTAGAAGGGTCCTTTTCTATTGTATGTATATTCGATTCAATTCGTTTATTGAGTGTGTATGGGTTCAGTGCCTCTTCCCCGGAGGCCCTAAAACCAGTTTTTTACATGGCTCGAGGTGCAATATATTCTTTTCAATCTGTACAGCTCGCGTGGGAAGTCTCTCTGGGGATCCCCGTCTCTTTCCTATGGGAGGGTGGTGGGATGTAAAAATGTGAACATTTTTTACCCCGGCTGTGTAGACTGGGATACATACTGTTGATGCTTCCTTCTTTCTATTCCAGAAGTGTTGGAGTTAGGGAGTGTCACACCCCTCTTGTCGTTCCCCTGGGCGCCTTGGGGATTCAATGACAGGTCTAAATAGCCTGTTCATTGATGGGGGTGTGTCCCGACGCACGTATAGTGCTAGCTCGCTGTAAACAGGCGATTGACTGGCACGCCTTGGTTGCTTGTGGTTGAAACAGCGTTTTTATAAAGCAACTGAGATGGGGGTTTTTCCTCTTCCGACGACCACATCCCATGACCTGGGTGGGTTGTCGACGGATTCTCGTTCATGTCTGGGGGATGATGACGGGATGGATCTGAACATATGTAGTGGGGTCTCACGCCCTTGGGGTGGGCCACCAGGCGCGGTTCGTCCGGACGTCTGGGTGGCGCCTTCTTTTCATGTTAAGATCCACACGCATATCTGCCCTTCTCCTGGAGTAGGCATATCGGCGTGGTTAGGGCACGGGACTGGTTCTGGTCACGCTGGTCCAGATCAGTTGAACCCGTTGTCCGCCGGGGATGCAGATCTGCTGTTCTGGTACCCTGAGGGACTTGGGCTTTTTTCAGGGGGAAAAATGCCAGGTCGGTCTGGGTGTCACAGGGTTAAGCGCTATGGAGACCCTGGTTGGGTATGTTTTTACTCAGCACTGTCGTCATGGCTTACAGCCATGCCATTCTGTACACGCTCGATCTCGTCGGATCTCGGCCGCTACACAGGTTGGTCCTGGTTAGTACTTGGTTGGGAGACCGCCTGGGAATACCAAGTACGGTGTGCTTAGGGGCTGGTTCTCCATTATTTTTCGCTCCTCTCTCACGCATGGCGAAGAGGGGCCTGTGGGGGTGGTTTTTTGACCTCCTCTGGTGACCCTGTGCTTCCCGTACCGCCAGGCCCGGTCCGAAGTGATGTTTGCGACCCGTAGGCCTGGGTTAACCCTTTTTTGAAAACTGAAACACTTGTACTGCGGTATAGCCGGTGTATACCCGCAGGTGTGTTTTGGAGTTTTTTCTTGAGGGGTTATAGGAACAACCACCGCATTGGGTAACACCGAGGTGGTTGGTTCCCTGGTGTGTTGGTGCAGTGTCAACTCCCGGGTTCACCGTTTGAGGGTGCCCCTGCACGTTCATGACGTCTGCCAATCGTGTCAGCCTTCTCTGCCTCGACCCCTCTGGGTGGGGGTTTTTAAATGGAGGCTTGGTCATGCAACAACGCCAGCATACGCCCCTTCCGCCGGGGCAGCTGTGTTCAGCTGTCCCCTCTGGCGCCTGTCTCGTCCGCAGTCTCCAGGCTAGGGTTAACAGCCTGTTGCCTGGTTTTTCCCCGGTGCGCTGCCTGCTTCCGTTGGTTAACCTTTTTTGTGTGCTTACGGCCATGCTGACTGTCTGTTCTGCAGGGTTAGTGTGCCAGGCGGTGTACTGTTGGGGGGACGGGGCCCGCTCGGCTTACGGCCATACCGACCTGAACACGCCCGATCTCGTCCGATCTCGGAAGCTAAGCAGGTTCTGGCCTGGTTAGTACTTGGTGGGATACCGCCTGGGATTACCAGGTGCAGTAACTGGGGGGCCTTTGTCCGAATACGCTGGCGATGTGGGGGGCGGGGCACTACGTGCCCACCTGGTGGGGTCTTGATGCTGGCATCATGGACTTCTCCGGGCCCCCATTCCAGGGAGTCCAGTCCTTTTGGTGGGTCTGGGTCTTCCTTCGCGCTCCGCTGCTACGGCCTTGCCACGAGGGTTGGGTTTGCCCTTGACCCCGTGATTCTGGGGGCAGTGACGAGGTTGTTCCTCCGTTCGTTCCCGGGTGGCATGCGGGTTGTGCGTGTGTGTAGTCGTGGGGTCAAGCCACGGTCTGCTCACCCTGTGCGTTAAGTTGCTTGAGTGCCTCTTCGCACGGTCGGGTCCGTCGCCTTCCCGTGAAGCCTCTAATAGGGGGGATACCCTCCATTAGGGGGGGTCGGGGGGGCTCGGCCCTCCCTGTTCTGATGGTTTTGGGGGGCTGTCAGCGGGGTGTATTTGTCAGCCAAGTGGCTCCGCTTGGCCTCCCTTGTGCAGTGTGATGCCAAGCTAAGCCACTAACGATACGGAACGATAGGTTATGACTATAACCAAGTTCTGTTAGTTAGGGGCGATGCTTGGCATCAGACGGCCGCTGCAGCCCTTGTCCTCACCTTGTGGTGAAAGCTTGGGAAGGAGGAGAGCAGGTGACCACACACCTGCTTATGAAGGTAAGCTGATGAGGGGTGTGGTCAGACTAATACTGGTATTAGAGGTACATTTGTGGTTTATTCAGTACGCGTGCACGTACGCGAGATAGTGCAGTGTGATGCCAAGCATCGCCCCTAACTAACAGAACTTGGTTATAGTCATAACCTATCGTTCCTGAGCACTCTCTCTGCCAGGGATGCCATCAGGGCCAGCTGCCTTACGTGCATTATTCCTGCTCAGTGGCGTACACACGTCAGTGGGGGAGAGATTGAGGGGTTGGAGGTTGGCAGGGCAGCCTTGGTGGCTACCTCTTGGTTGTCTTTGTCAAATCGGGCAGAAAAGTTATTGAGCTCAACGGGGAGGGAGGGGTCAGTGGTGGGGGATGAGTTGTTGGTGGGTTTGTAATCTGTGATGGCCTGGATGCCTTGCCACATCCGTCAAGGGTCACTGTAAAATGATATGGCTTTTGGAGCTCTTTGTGTTATTATTTTTTTGGGGAAAGTATCCATGTCTCAATATTTCAAGCTCTTTGAGATCTTAATTCTTTTTTTTAAGTTCATGGTTTTTGCTAATAAAAAAAAAGGATGAAAAGGTTTTACTGTCTATAGATGGAGTTCTTATAGAAAGAGTAGTTGAATTTAGATTTTTGGGTGTAATAATGGATGACAATTTGACATGGAAATCTCACATAATGTAAAAACAAAGGTTTTAAAATAAGGGGTGTGTGGAGACGTCATTATCTGTATCTGTATCTATTTTTTTTGCAACAATTATTGTATACAAGATGGGAACAAATTAACAAATTAAAACTATATCAAAGGAAGTCATGTTAAATCCGGAAAATGTATTTTCTAACCTAATATTGATTGGAAATGCAATTGTAGTGCATTCAAAGTAATAGTAATAGTGCGTAACAGTAATGGTATACATTAACTTTTTTGGCAGTTTTTTTTTATTTATTTCTTATTTTTTACGCAACCTGTATGATTAAGAGCCAAACCACTTTTCGTGCTATTTAGTACCCTTTTTGTTAAGAGTGGAACAGCCTGGGCGATCAGGTGGCGTAGCGGAGATTGCGCTCGTCACCGACGCAGGATACGCTGGGTTCGAGCCCAGCTCTCGGCGTTGCTACCAGCTTGGCTGGCCGTTCATACTAATACAATTGGCAGTATTAGGGGGTGGGAAAGCTGGCGGGTGGGAATCTGGCGTTGTGGACAGCGACGCCTACAGGTCAGGTCTCGGCGCTTGCTAAGCGGGGCAGGACTTGGTGGAGATAGCGTGCCCTCCCACGCGTTACACTTCACCAATGAGAGTCCTCGCTGCCAAGTGGAAAGAGCGTCACTGGCTTGACGGCGCACGTCTCGGAGGAAGCGTGCATTCGACATCAGGACACCCTTGTACCGACTCGTGGGAGAACATGCGTACAACAACCAGGTAGGGGAGGGGGGGGAATTGGCACAACGACTAATTGGGACGGGGAGAAAATCAGAGAAAAATAGGAGAAAGAAAAGGTAAAAAAAATTAAAAATAAAGAAAATTGTGGAACAGCAGGCCTTTGCACCTGCCCCCCACCTTCCCTCCCCTGCTAAACCAGATGTTCTTGTTAAGCAGCCTGTAGATTTAGGCTGCCCATAAGACTTAAGTGTAATCTAATCTAATATTTGTGTGATGTTCTGAAAACTAAATCAGCTTTATAGAGCAGAAAGGGTACTTATGAGCGTTGGAAAGTAATAAAAAAAATGCTCACATCTAGTCTACAAATAGGCCCATGTTCAAGATTTCGTTTCTAAAGTCTAACATCTAAGGAATTATTCATACATAAGAATGAAAATCCTAAATATGACATTCGTGGGCTATTTTCCATACATGAGGAAGGAATAGCGAATACTGCCCCGGTTCCACATGTCCGCCTTCAAAAGATACATCGTTTTTTTCTTGATTTGGAGTAGTGGAAATATTATTATTAATATTTGGAACAGTGTGTGTCTGGAGTACAAAGCATTGCGATGCACGTTTTTATATCTCCTGTTTACCGTTAACACTTTGGCGACGGCTGGGATGCGTCTAATATAGTGGTTGAGGACCAGGGTTTGTCAACAGACCGGTGTCTTTTTGTACAGCTATATCTATACTTTATAGTATTGTTATCTGTCCATTCTCATTGTCAATTGAGTTCATAAACCGTCCCTTCAAAATGGCTTAAAGAAAAAAAAAATGCATCAATAGGTTGTCATTTTATAGCGCCGTGAATATAAGCTTTATCGCAGATTTTGTCTCATATATTTTCTGGAAAGCTAGTTATGGAGCTAATAACTGCTAACGTTATATTCAACGGCATTTCCGTTTTATATATACTGAAGAAATAACTCAAACTGCATATGATCCGGGCTGTCCCAGAGCATGTATGCATGAAAGGGGGGGGGGGGGGGGGGGGGGGGGGGGCCGGGGGACGTCGTTTAGTATTATTGATTACCAATAACAGTGTCCGTGTAACTAGCCACATTCACTGCTCGGCTGCTTGCGTTTCACAGCAAGCTCCGATCCGGCTGTAATTTAGGTGAAAAAGGTCTTACCGTGAGCCCGTGGGATACCCCCCAGCATTTCCCCGTTATCGATCGGCATCTGGTAGATCGATATGTCCATTGGCTGATGATAAATCCCATTATTCCATGGTGAAATCTGCGATTCGAAACGTGATCCACAGTACATTGTGCTGGTTCAGGATCCGGCTACAATGATACTCCATTGGAAGAAAAAAAATAGTTTTACATTCGCCCACAGGGCATACTGCAGTGGAGCGATGGCGCCCCTAAGAGGATCTGGCCGGTATTGCATGTTCTTGATTCCACAGACGAGGGTAGATCTGCAGAGCCGGTCGGGGACCTTGAGCCGGTTATTAAAATGGAATAACAGCAATAACAAATGCCACGGCTATATACATGCCTCTGGTCCACAACGCATGGCACCGAAACACGTATAAACTCGTGGCTGGTCCTTAAAGTGTTTGGGTCTCATTTAAGACATCTTAGATTTTGGGATTCCCCAACCGTGTTAAATATCGGTTTTATTGATTAATTATACATTTAAAAGAATGCAGGTTATAGCCAACATGCAATATATCCCATTGATTGGTACAATGGGACAGACATTTGTCGTTTTATATAGCTATAACCTGCATTCTTTCAACACCTAATTTATTTGAGCAGGGCATAGTCATCAAGAGAAGATAAGAGAGGAGCAGCTGCTACAAACAACCATTGATAACAGCATTGAGCTCCTATCATAATAATGGGATATTGTATGTTGTATAAACTCCCCTATCAATGCTGCTGCTATTTAACCATTTACAATATTGTATAAACTCACCTATCAATACTGCTATATAACCATTCACAACATAGATTTGATAAACTCTCCTATCAATGCTGCTGCTATAACCATTCACAACATATATTGTATAAACTCTCCCATCAATGCTGCTGCTATTTAACCATTTATAAGATGGGTTTTTTAATAAACTCTCTCCTATCAGTGCTGCTGCCATGTGACCATTTATAACATATTTTATAAACTCTTTACCATCCGTGCTGCTGCCATGTAACCATTTACAGCATATATTTTATAAAATCTCTCCTATCAGTGCTGATGTCATGTGTAACCATTTATAACATATTTTATGAACTCATTTTAATATTCCTTAGGAGTGAACATGACATCTCAGAGCATCAGATCAGATTCACAAAGGATGTAAGAAGTTATGGTTGCTTGACTTGACACATAGGCTAGGATCACTAACTAATTTATTAAAGTTAAAAAAAATTGGTATTATACTGTATCTCTTACACATTATATTAATATCATTACTATATCAAATTGTAAATTCAGTCTATAGACTGAGTGCCTCTTTTATTGTTTTTGTCACCAGTGTCAAAGTCCCCAATAGCTCAGACAAGTTTTGGTGGGAGCGTTGCAAGTCTTTCTGTCTGCGGAAGGTTTGTTTCACAGAATATATTAATTGATTCGTTTCAATTGAAAGATTCAATTGTTCAATATATTTTGAATCGTCCTATAATATAAGTTGCCCAGGTACCACTTTCTCACTCCATATTTATTTCACTTGACACATTAATATAGTGCTATATTTTTCACAACAAAATTATCAAATCAAATAAGTCTCTTCTATTCATGTCTTTACTTCAACATGTGTCATCAACTCAGACAAGACTGGCTCACTGCCTCCAGTCAAAACCACCAAGGACCTTGGAGAGGAAGCCTTTGTGGAAGCATTGCTGAGCCCTGTTCCCCGTACCTGGTTCAACTAAGTCGATCAAGATGTCATTATCCAGATTCAGTTAACCCGATGTTTGAAGCCGGGATTTTCCTGTTCCTCGAAGGTGGATTCAGTCTCGTTAACTCAAGCCAGACTTGAGACCCAGGATAAGTGCGCGCGGCCGCTCCAGTTGAAAAGCCAGCACGTATCGATGGCAGAGATCCTGATTCTCTAGCGGCATTGATTGATTAATTGGTTTAGAACTTTATTAACATATTGCAGTACGGCTCAATCGCCTCGCCGACAAGTTAAATGCGTTATCTATAGGCTAATTTTAAGTCCCTCATTACCTCAATCAATCAGATTATATTTCTTTAAACTTGCCTGCTGGATTGAATAATCAAATGAGATCTTGCTAGCGAAAAATTAGTTGAACTGTTATACAGAATAACGATACGGCTCTCTTCCCATTGATTGATGTATGGTCGATCTTTTACTTATCTCCACTGTGGTCTAACGGGTTCTTCTTTTGACTTTCACGCAGACAACCGGGGTTCGAAACCCAGTCTTTTCCTTCTTTTTGCGATGTAGGAATAATTCAATTTGGTGCACGTTGAGAGCTATATAAAGAATGACATCCTCAATGCATGTAGATTTATAATATTTTAACTTACAACTAGGCTACTTTGGCGTATAATCATTAATATTATATTCCAAAAAATTATATTGGAAACACGGGGATTCGAACACCGGTCGCTGGGTTGCCAGGATTGAGCACTACCGCTGCGCCACTGTGCCAGATGGGATAAATTCATTGTTTATACATTAACGAACGAGAGACCCGTGTTTAGAATATTCTTTATCCTCATTCATTAATGTGACGTCAACGGCTCATTCAATTTCTCAAATCCGTCAAACAGCGCATCTCATCAGACATCTTAATCCCAGTTACAATTAAAATAACCACATAATGTGTACATCGCACCGAGCGAGCGCCACGGTATATATAACGTGCATTATTTAGGACAAAGTGAATTTAGTATCAGCATTTTGGGTCTATTTTACATTTCAAAAGCCCCCTCTGGAAGAATGGAGCACAAAAACGTAATTCAGAATGGTATAATGCAGATCGTAGACTGTGGGAATAATTTCAGGAAACGAGCTGTCACTTTCTTTGCGGGGGCGTGGCTGTGCTTCATCCGGCTAACTTGAACTTAAACTCTGCTTTCGACCAGGCTCAAACTTTTGGATCTGTTGTCATGGTGATTTGGACAATCCAGGTACGGGGAACCGGAAAGTCCGGCTTAAGTCAGACTTAACCGAAAGTTATCCGGCTAACTCAGTTATCCAGGTACGGGGAACGGGGCCCAGGTCTTTATGTTGGCCAAAGGTTTGTTTACAGTTTTTCTCAGTTGCTAAAACACTGAACCCCATTCTCTGAACCAAATTTTCATGGCCTAAACTCATTTGTCGAATGAAACACTCTTTTGGCCAAACCTTAAACACTGCTCAGGTACTTAGACACAATTAGCAAAAGTCATCCGCTCTTTTTTGCCAAACCTTAAACACATTTCACACTGCGATACACTTGTGTTGCAAAATTATAAACACTAGCAGGAGAATGTGAACACAACTCCAACACAGCGGTCATGTTACACACAACTCAAAATGTAACACACACCTTTCTAATGATGTGATCAGACCAATTGGGAAAGGTTTAAAAGTCAGTTCAGAGTGCACAGGTGGCACTTGTGCATCCATCTACAATGGACGGAAACATAGAGGCAGAGGAGGAAGAGTTTGTGTGAGAGGTGGTGGATGAGGAGGAAGGGGACAAGGAAGAGGAAGACAAAGACCAATCATTACTGATGAAATCCAGGCAACTATTGTACACCATGTTGTTGTTCATGGGACAAAGTGTCCAACCTAATTTGGGCAGATTCTCTGTGGCCAGCATCATCAGGACATTCAGAGAAGAGAACAGGTCACTGTTTCTTGCTGTACAACATTTGACATACAGTATACTGTAAGTACTGCAATGTTCATTACAATACTATTGTTACTGGCTGTATACATTTGTAAGTGCATATGCCCCTTTGTAGAATTGAAAGATGACCAAATGGGGGTGGAAGAACTGCTCTTTTCTCCCATCAAGAAGCACTCATTGTTGACATGGTCCTTCAAAGTAATGGCATCCGACTCTGTGAAATCCAGCAGTGATTGAAGACAATGTCAACTTTGATGGAATCAACAGTGTCTCTCAACTATTGACCGTGTCCAGAGACTTAGCATGATACAAGAGTAGAGTACCCATGATCGCAACTCTGCAAGAGCCAAATATCTAAGATATCAGTATGTGCAAGTAAGTGTAACCTACACTTTCAGCACTGATGCTTCCAGTACAATTATATGCTCATAGGCCTACTCTAAGCTATAGTAGCTGCAGTTGCTACAGTAAACGATAGTGTAAGTCATCAAGACATGTTGAATGAATCCGAGTGACTTTGATTGTGCAGTAATGTGCTTTTCATTTAGTGTCCGTTATGAAAGTGCTGAATGTAGATATCACTTTGACTATGATACATTTTTTTGCCAAATTAATTTACAATAAACATGTTCTGTTAACTACATGCTCTGGATGCTGTGTCCTAAAATATTTGATGTAGTGTCTAACGAATGCCCTTTGGTGAATATATTTTTACTTGCCGTGTGTATGATCTGAACACATTGTTTGGTTTTGAACACAGGATAAGTGGTTTTGAGGCGATCGTATGATCTTTTTTCCCCTCCTTTTTCCTCCGATGTTCTCCCATCCCAATGTTAGTCGTTATGCCAATTCCCAATCCCCTACCTGGTCGCTGCGCACTTACCCCCCACAGTCGGTCTGGGAGAGTGGAGGCTACCACGTGCTTCCTCCGACACACGTCCAGCCAATCAACCGCTTCTTTTCACCTGGCAGCGCGGATTCTCACTGAGAGGGCGTAGCGTGTGGAAGGATCACACTATCCCACTTAGATCCTATCCGCGCTTAGCAGGCGCCCCGACCGAACTGTAGGAGTCGCTGTTTACAACGACCGGGACCCACCCCGCCAGCTTCTCCCACCCTCTAATACTGCCAATTGTATTAGTGTGAACGGCCAGCCAAGCTGGTAACAACCCCGGAGCTGTGAGCTGGATTCGAACAAGCGAATCCAGCCGCTCCGGGGTTGGTGACGAACGCAATCTCCGTTACTGCGATCGTATGATTTTGATAGAAAAGTCTGGGGTTTTGTGAATTTTTGGATTCGTCTTTAAGGTTTCAAGAAAGGTGTTTTAGCAGCAACTGTAAAGTGTTGGTAGTTTCAGTAGGGCTGCACAGACACCACTTCTAGATAAATATTAACCAGTCCAATGCATAACTTTTTTGGGCAAGCACAGGTCAGCAATGCTAGCTCTAATTTGTTCTCTAATCTGTGAGGACAACTTTCCTTATTTCCACATACATTATGACATGATTGAAATGAGATGGTTGAAAGAAACAGAAACTTGTATGACAAGTCATGTTCTCGTATATACATTTAAGCGATAACGTGTAATAATCGTAATGCCATTTTATGTGGCGTGTCTGCATTTTATACTCCTGGGAGATCATGCAAGATTTCTTCTGGCTTGCGGGTCACAGAATTGGGAGTCAGGACGGGACAGGAGGAAAAAACACGGAGTATAAAATAATATATATAAAAAAATAAAATAAAAGATTTCTAGATGTCGACACTTAACACTTTGATTGCCACGCAGTATGCCCATCCTTATGCCCAGTCTGCCAGTGCTGTAACCCTATGGAGATGTTTACCTTCTTTGCAGGGCTATAACTTTTTAAATATTATAGCTATATCGACATTACTATGGCCCATTCAACATCGGGTTGTGGGAACGTTATATTTTTTCATTCATACATTGTTGTGTTAATACCGTCGAGAATATAAGTATGTTTTAAGGTTTTCTGCAGTAATTCCTAAAACGCGAGTTATAGGCCCAGACACATGATAGATTATCGATTGGCGTTTCTTTCCTATACACGCTATATAAAAAATTCAAATGTATATGATCGGTATACATTATGCTTCATCATGCATGAAGGAAAGGGGGGGGGGGTCGTTTATAATTCCTTGATTTTCAGTAACGGCTTAATTTAGTATGGGTTGATATGTTGAGCAGATGGATTGCCGTGAAATGAATAAACAATCGGGCTGAAAATAACATTATATTCCTCTTACCGTTCGCCGATGAGACTGGAGGAAAAATATTCCAATTATTTGACGTCGATCTGCTAGATCCATTTCCCGTTTGTATGACGCAATAAACGCCGAAATCATATTGATTATTGCGTTTCGAAAGCGATCCCATGCACTCGAGTGTTTGTCTGGATCCACGTAACAAGATATTACTGCCGGATTGATTGATTGATTGATTGAAAACTTTATTAACAGATTGCAGAATGGGTACAATACAGTACAGCTCAATACACACAATTGTTAAGGGGATGCAGACCAGAGAAAGACTTTCGTCTTGTTTACATCAGGGTCCCCCATTTTCAATTCATATATGACATATATGACATACATGACATACAGATAGTCAGTACTGCTACATCTATACATTTATGACATACCAGATTTGCAAATACAGTACTGTTTGTGATACAGAAGGAGTCAGGAAAAGGGAGTATATACATTTGACGTAGAAACTGTACATTGGAGGAGGTTGGGTGGGGGGGGTTGGGTACACTGGGATATTGACAACCATACTGGGTAATCTACATTGGAGGTGGTTGGGGGGGGCACACTGTATATACAAGCAAAACTGTACATTGAGGGGGGGGGGGGGGGGGGAGACACTGTACAAACATACAAAATTGTACATTGGACTATTGACAAAACCATACTAGGTAAATGACTGTACATTGGAGGGGGTTGGGTTAGGATATTTACAGGGGCCAGTGTTGAATTGCAGTCTCCCGTAGGTGTCCCTTGAGAGAGGTTTTGAAAGTGGGTAGTGATCCACATTCCTTTACAGCTTTGGGTAGGGCGTTCCACATTGATGTGGCATAATTGCGAAACGTGTTTAGTCCCTTATTTGAGCCGAATCTGGGTTTAACATGATTTGTGGAGCTCCCTCTGGTGTTGTGATCGTGGTATTCACTGACCTTTGGGAAGTATTTTGACATGTACATGGGTACCTTGGTCGTGTAGTGTATCTTGTAGACCAGGCCCATTGCAAGTTGCTGTACTCTGTCGTCTACTCTAAGCCATCCTAGGTTGTCAAAGTGGGCAGGGGTGAGGTGGGTTCTAGGAGTAAGGTCAAGCAGTAGTCTGACCAGTTTGTTTTGAGATGTTTGTAATTTAGTTTTTAGCGCCTTTGAGGTGCTTTGGTACCATGAGGTGCAAGCATAGTCGTAGTACCCCTGAATGAGTGCTCCTGCCAGAGTCTTCAGGGTATTCTTGTTTACCAGAGAGGAGATCCGGTACAAGAATCGAGTTCGTTGGTTGACTTTTTTTATTACATTGGATGCCATTTTGTCACAGGAGAGATTAGCCTCTAGGATGGAACCCAGGTAGGTAATTTCATCTTTCCTTGTGACAATATTGTCACCCACTGTAACTGAGAAGCCGTCGGTCTTGCTGAGTTTGTTATTTGAACCGAAGAGAATGGACTCTGTTTTGCCCATGTGTAATGATAGTTTGTTATCAGCGAGCCATATGCAGATTCTGCCTAGTTCCGAGCTGAGGGTTTTTTCAACCTGTAACTTGTTCTTGTCAGAGACCAGCAGGGCTGAGTCGTCCGCAAACAGGAACAAGTTGCAGTCACAAGCTGACGACATGTCATTTGCATAAATTAGGAACAGTAGCGGTCCTAGTATGCTTCCTTGTGGAACACCACAGCTCACTGTGAGGGGGGGGGATAGGGTACCGTTTACCTCCACCATCTGTTCCCTCCCCTCAAGGTAGGATTGCATCCAGCTCACTGATAGACTATCAAAACCAATTGCTTTTAGCTTGTCAATCAGAATGGAGTGATTGACCGTGTCAAAGGCCTTTTGTAGGTCCAGCATGACCATGCCGCAGTATTTGCCTGCGTCCACCTCTTGTTTGATGTGGTCATTCAAATAGAGAAATGGGATTTCCTCGATGCATCGAGCGCCACTTCCGGTTTGGCTTGGAGTGTAACTCGCCGGACATCCACCAGGCGGCGGTATTGAGGCGTTGCAATATCAGACAGGGTCCAGCTGCAGTCCCGGAGGGAGGCTGGATGAATTATGAATGCCATGGTGAAAAAATGAAATATTGATCCCAAAAACATGTTTATTCGTTGTTGGCGTTCAACGCATGGCGGGCAATAACAAATGATCACGTTGTCGGCGTGCAATGTGTTAAAAAACATGTGTAATGGCTTGTTTAGAATGCATTTGTGTGCCATTTGATCTAATGTACATGGTTCAGTATAGGCCGACAAGCCTGTATAAACGATATGCACTACAGGGCGGTTGGGTAGTGTGGAGGTAAAAGCACTCTCCTACCACCACAGGGACCTGGGTTCAATTCCCGGTAGTAGTACCACCTTGGTCAGACGTTCCAACGAACACACAATTGTCAGTGTTCGCGGGTGGGAAGCCGTTGGGGAATGAGTCCTGGTAGTTGCATTAGCGACTCCTACTGGTCGTCAGGGAGCCTGTTCAGCAGGGAGGGGATCAGGATGGCGACTCCACATGTATTGAGTAGTAGTATGTGGTAGTTACACCCTCCCCAGACCGACATAGCGCAACGACCAGGACTTGACACACACAAGGAAGTGGCATAATAGCTAAATTGGGGTGAAAAAGGCAAAATAAAAATATATGCACTACAAATGCACATGGTAAAGGCATAAAAGAGGGGTTAAAATTAGTTTTATTATTACTTGATAAGAGCAGGAAAAAAACAACAAATTTCTCGTACATTTCTTCTTTAGGGTTGCATTGCATTCAACAGTGCTAGCACCCCATGGAAACGGAATGGTGTTCTTGTTGTCAAACAGCAGCAGCAGGCAGTAGTTTGGACAGCACAGGGTTACATTCAGCAGGGCACAACATTGTGGGCACATTACTGCAGCCACGCAGGGCATAGGTTGGTATTTGAGGCCCGTCTGGAAAATACAGGTGACCTGATACTCCCAAAATGTCACTTTCCAGATAGAAATAAATCTACTAGAACAGGTACAATTCATATCGACAGTGTATACTGTATTCTCATATTTCTATCTGCAAAGTACAATTGCCCCACTATCCTGAATGCAACCCAAATGTGTATAAAGATACTCACCAGGACTTGGAACGATGATGGCTGACTAAACCTCTAATGGCACCCCATTACCTACAACATAGTGCAGTGCACCATCCACTGCCAGTACAGACCTGAATGCCACTCGGCAGGCTCTGGTCTAAAGGAGAGCACTATGGACCATCAGCCATCATCTCAACTCTGTGAAACAGCATCTATTATAGAGTGGCTGAGGCAATACAGGAATAGGCTCCAAATCAATAAGCCACTGCCAATTGCATCTGTGAGAATGCAAAACCGGCAATGTCCCTATGTTAGTCTGACTTTGTGAAGTTTGGGCTATATGACACATACTGCTTGCAAAACATCAGATGTTTGAGAAAGAAAAGTTAAAAGAAATTAAATTAAAAAAAGAATGATGCAAGAACTGAGGTTACCATTTAAATGCATGTTTTATTAGCTTCCAAAACAGCCTTCTTTCATTACTACTATGCCACTGAATTAACCCATCTCAAACCCTGCCCTCTTTTCTTGATCCTCCAATCACAACTGTTGATTAGAAGCAACAGCTGTGATCGGAGGATCAAGGAAAAGAGGGCCAGGTTCAAGGTAAGTCAACTGCTGTGTGTGCAAAGTCACTGCAGAGTGAAAGTAGTTGGCTTATACCGGCGGGACCCCCTGTTCGCCTTATTCACCTCGCTGCTTTCTTTGTTTTCCTAGATCACCATGAACACATTTCAATGAGCTGATGACCAATTCACATGCATTTCAAAACACAAGAGTCGGGTAATCATCAGCTTGTGATTCCGATAGTGGATTCTGCCTGCTGCTTTGACCATTTTGGTTCTTGAAGTGGCATTTTTATAACTTAAGTTTTAACATCGAAGTGAACGGGCACTTCCACATCTTGATCAACATGGTGGCGAAGGGAATAAGGCGAATGACAACAGAACTCCTCTTCAAAAGAAGGAACCTCTTTGAGCACGGATACCACCTTTTCACTGTCGATACAGAGTCACGATGGCTCCAAATCCATTACTTAATAATAATAACGTTAAGATTTAAATAATTATGTTTGGAGTCAACTGGACATAAATGTGTCTCCCCATGACATGTAAAGTTTACGTGCCAAAATATGCATTCAGTTAAGTTATAAACAGCTCTTGGTTATTAAGAGTTTAGAACTGGGGGGAAATTCTGGGATTCCTTGTTTTTGGCCTGGTATCCAATACCGGTATCTGTGCCTCCCTGTCGGTCGAGCATAGAGCCTGCCGCTGCTTCATACAGCACTTGCTGCACTTCCTTTCACCACTAGCTTATCCTGTGCTGCCGCAACCGTATCAAAATGCACCACAGCTTTACATGAAAAGGCGTAGATGAGAGCATTTCAAGGATCGGACCAAAATAATTAAAACACGTCAATGTGAAAGAAAGACAAATAAAATCATGTTGTGTTGCTATATGGGAGGGGGGGTTTGCATAACTACATTCTGAAAGCCGTCCAGCTTCTCTTAGACCAATTTAAGGATGCCTCGGAGCTACTGGACACCAAAAAATAAAACAAATAAAAATAAAAAAGATCTAAAGTGGGAGATCCATTCAAACTTGGGGCATAAAAAGCGTATATCTTAACTAATGTGACCCTATAAATATACCCAGAGACAGTTTCTCTATAGAAGAAGAAATAATGCACCACAACCTAATGACTAAAAAGCAAAAACAATGTCATTAAATATGACACTTCTTCAAGCCCCTCTTCTCAGCACGTATTCATCTTTAGATCCAGAGAGGGTTCAAATAAACTACAAACCTTCTAGCAGAAGGGATTACATTTGGGCTCCACCAGTTCTTTGGAAGTTTTTTTTCTCTCTTTACAATATTCAAGAACAGTCCTCCAAACAAATGTTCCGTGTTTCTTTTTTATTTTATTTTATACAATAGTGAGTGAAACCATAATCAGTTTTTTCCTCTTCATCTTAGAAAAAAAAAAGTTTAAAATTACGGTAGGCTAAAACACGGAACCCAGCAGATGTAAAACCACCTCAACAGTAACATTAGCCTCTAAATCCAGGCCACTTCCAAAACATCAGGGAGCACAATATCTTGACACAGTATATGACTTACAGGAAAAAAGACAAAACATTCAGCCATACAAAATAACCCGACACACCACACCCACTTCTCTGCTATACACACACACTATAGGTTAAAGGGGAATGTCGACCATTTTAAGAATTCACACATGTTCTCCCTGTGCCCCAGGATAGCTCCGTCAGTATGTGTGAATACACGCCACTCTCTCCAAATTATGTATTTGGGATGTAAAATCTGGGGCTGATCGATTATTATAAAAGTGCTGAGGGGAAGTGAATCGAAGATGACAACCTGTCTTGTCTGCAGAATGTGCAGATAGGAAACCGCAATGAAAGGGGACAACACACTTTGTTTAAGTGTTGCAACCACTAAAACAGTTAGTCAATATTGTAAAGGGAAGCTTTCAGTGTCCCCTACGTATGCACCGTGTGTCGAGACTGCTCACACCATGACACATTATGTAGATGGAATCACACACCCAATCATATAATTAGTTCATTTAAAATCCAGCAACGGTCAAATTGGAGTACGAGTGTTCGAACAGGAGAAACACTATATCAGTCTTCTCAAGACTGTATTTATTGTGAATTGAGCGAATAATACTGTAACAACAATAATCATTTATAGTATTATCATGCGTTTTGCTTTACAATATGGTGCAATGCCACAGCTCATTGGCCATGGTTGTCATTAATGATAATCTTCTACTGCTGGATTACAATCACCCATTTGCGACCAAGATGCCCTGCAATCGGATACTATGAGCACTACATTTGATATTCCCTTTGATATTTTATATATAAAAATATAGTGAAATGATTTCAATGTCTATTAGTACTTTTTAAACATTTTAGCATATTAATAACAATACCGTGATTAATACCAAAAATGTTATCATTTTGTTCACTATAATCGTGATATGAAATTTTCATACCATTTCAGCTCTACTACAATATAAAACCACATTTGGGTGCAAAAGCTCCCAAGATTTCACAAGATCTCTTAACTTTAGGAGAGTTGTGCAGTTTCACAAATACTGACCAAACCTGTCCTGGGGCACAGGAAGAACATAATGTTAATTATTAAAATGGGTGGCATTACCCTTTAAAAGAGATGAGGCCGTCCGTGTGCAGATAGAGAATATTTTTTACAGTCTTTTTTATTATTATTATATTCATTTTTGCAAAGCTGAAGCAGTTTGTGTTTTTTTTAATTATTTTTTTTAATGTATTTTGTGGATGGTCCTCGAAGCTCAACCACAATCCCTGCCACAGTTCAGTCCTGCTGCCACATTTGGGCCTGAGTCCAACTGTCCCGGACTAGACGAGCGTAGAAGTAAGATGAATCATTCACAGTGTGTGATGGCAACTGTCTCCCCTGCCTGAACCAGAGACAGCGGAGGACTCTGTGACAAGTCCCCTCTCGGTGCAAAAGTAAAGTTCAACTGACATACCGGGAGTAGAGGTGGGGGGTGAGGTTAGGGCGACGCTAGAAGAGTTTAAGACCTGTATGTCCGTGTCAGCCCAGCCAGCCCTGGTTAGCCACAATCCTTAGGACATAATCCTTGTATCCCAGAGGCCCCCCGTTGCCCCAGCACAACTGCATGCTGGGATGAAGAGCTCAGGGCAGGAGAGGAAGAAGGCAGCGGAGGGAGAAGTGGAGAGACTTTTTTTCTTCTTTCTTTTTCCTGTTTTTCTTTTAATTTAAACAGTAGATTCTCTTCTGCACCGATTTCACAGGAGGCCAAGTCCGTCGTTAGGTTAATAATGAGAAATTACTACTTTTGATATTATCAATAATGAGCGGGTGGTTGGTTATGTATTATTTCCATGTATTGGCTGTCTGGGAGATGGAGCGGGAGGGAATCATGTCCAGAAGGTACTCTCTCTGGCGCTCTACAGCGGAGCTGGTCTTATGAGCCGTCAAGCTGGGGTTCACGTAGGCCATGGTCACACCTGCACCAACACAAATAAAAACAGTGGTGAATACAATAACTTCAAAGAATTCAACGATTTGCGTTTGCACACAGTAATTCAGATACGAACAGAACTGCTTAAGGTCTTAAAGAGGAGATATGGCGTTTCATGTGAATAGTCATTTCCACATCACGAAAATCTCCCTTGTACGTTGAGTATCCAGAATATCGTGAATATTACTGTGGAAAGGAGACTTAGCCGAGATCAGGAGTCAGATAATCATGAGTTTATGATTCCTAGTGTGTATTCTTCCTGTCATGTTTTGACTATTTTGGTTCCTCACGCTGCATTAAACTTGACAAATATGGCGGCGAAGTGAATAGCCAGGACTCAACAGTGAGCGCTTCACTAGCATTCGACTTTGTTTTGTTTTTGCCCTCCGCTCCAGCTCCAATAGTGAGGCATGGGAGGGGCTGAACCCGATAGGCTTTCTGTACATTCAATGATTTTAAGTAGCCAAACGTTACACTATAAAAACGAACTGGATAGTTGATAATAAATATTTCACTTCATTAGTAGAAGTATTGTAAAATATTCTCTCTCTCTCTCTCTCTCTCTTGCGAGTGTGAGACAACGTTTCCAGTACATTCTTTGGTCCGGATGCATTAACAGGGGTGAAACAGTGTGACAGCAAGTGCGTGGGAGGACTGAATCCCACCAAATGATTGCCTCATCAACAACCAAGACACAACGCAGAAGACTTCATGGAAGACCAGATGGAGGCTGATAAAGGCCAAACACACCGTTTTCTAACAACCCTGAAGACAGTGGGAGAACTGGGAAAAAGTAATCACCCTGAAGACAGTGTGAGAACTGGGAAAAGGTAATCACCCTGAAGACAGTGGGAGAACTGGGAAAAGGTAATCACCCTGAAGACAGTGGGATAACTGGGAAAAGGTAATCACCCTGAAGGCAGTGGGATAACTGGGAAAAGGAAACCACCCTGAAGACTGGGAGAAAGCGACAGACAGGCCGAGAGCAAAGGGACGAGGAGAGCCGGTGGAGAGTGTTCTCAGGCCTGGCCTGGTTGTTTATCTACCTGTGTTCCCGCCGCTCTGCTTCCTCCAAGCAGCCATGTTGGCCTGGTTACTGCTGCTGCTGCCAGTGGCGCTGACCTTTGCCCCCTGCTGCAGCGGACGCGCTGCGGCATGCTTACCTGGCCTGTTAACCAGCGCAGCCGCCGTCACCGCACTCTGCAGCTGGGAGGCGGAGGAGTAGGCGTGGGCCATGCCACGGGAGCTCACTGCAGACTGGATGCTTCGCGAAAGCTGACCAGGACTCTAAAGAGGTGGGGGGTGGATGACAATATATTTGTTCATAGTGGTCTTGGCTTGATACAAAAACATTGAATACTGTGGTATGCACCATGATGTAAGTGCTGACCTGCTTAATGATGTGGTGGCGAGACACAGGTGTCCCTCTGTGTTGCTGCTGCTGCTGCTGCTGTTGCTGTTGCTGCTGCATGGCAGCCCTGACCTGCTTGTACTGCTGGGCTACCAGCACATGCTGCTCACTCTTGGACAGCGAGGAAGAGGAGGTCGTTTTGGAGACAGGGGAGGCGGAGGAGGAGGAAGCAGAGGCAGCAACCTGCTGGAGGATACGCTGCTCGATCTCCTGCTCCTGTTGGAGAGCCTTAACGAATGCCGCCTTCAGCCGATTAGTGTGCTCGGCCTTCAGGGCCTTTTTCTGATTGGACGACATGCACTGGTCACAAAGGATGGTCCCAGCCTTCTCAAGGCGCCAGCGGGATGTGAAGTCTGTTTTGCACTGAACACAGGTGTACGGCTCTTTGGGGATGGAGTTGGCCATCGCTGCAGCTGGTCCAAGCTTACCTGCAGAATAGTTCATGAGACAGAAAGTGGATCAATAGAAGTAGGTTTGTACAGTGGTTCTCCTCGTGGCAAGGACCCCCAAATGTATACGCAATTGACCATGGACACCCATTTGATAATACTACAGATCTGACAATATATTTGTTGCTACATTATGATTTAATCCAGAATTCCATAAGTGTCTATTCTGTAGCTGGAGAGAGGACAGAGGAGAGAGAAGAATTGTCATTCTCATGCATTATCTCATACCAACTTCTGATGAAGAATATATTAGTGAAATTAAGCTATTCCCCATTTTTCTGGGGGCCCCCTAAAGGACCCCCTTACAGCAGCCCAGATATCTACTCACCCCTGCCATGCATCTCCAGCAGGTTCTGCACCACCTCCTCCAGCCCCAATAAGTAGATGAACTCATTATTGGCCGCTGACGGTAGGAAGTTGAACTCGGGGGCAGGTGGTTTAGGTGGAGGGATCTCCAACAACGTCTTCTCCAGCTGTTTACGCAGTGCCAGTTTGGCAGCCGCCTGCCGGCTGGCGGGAGACTCGTTAGCATTGGAGTTGGACGACACCGACGAGCCCTTGATGTTGGTCGGAGAGGCCTGGACATGAAAAACCCCCAAAGATGATTTCTTTTGCTTCATGTTGAGAAAAGATGGGCAGATTGTACGGTGAATGTCAACTTCAGGGAACAATCAACAATGTGTTTTTTTATTTTTTTGATGACATGCAGGATGACTTCAATAACATTTTGAAATCCTAAGCTACACAACTAACTAGGGGTGGAACAGTTCACAAAAATCATGGTTCGGTTCATATTACGGTTTTGGGGTGACGATTTTCGGTTTGGTGGTTCAGCTGGGGGGGGGGGGGGGGGGGTGGAGATAGTATTTGGTAGGGGTGGGAATCACCAGTTTCATCACGATACGATATAGATTCTTTGGACAATGATACGATAATTGCTGATATCACAAAGTCTGCCACAATACGATTAGATTTGATTGAGGTGCCTGCGATCGATACAAGACGATATCATATGCCCATACAAGACGATATCATATGCCCATTTAACACAATCAGTAACATTTATATCAAGTCAAAAAAGGAAACAAAAATATCATTTGACATTTTTATTTTTGAGCTCTTCCAGACAATTAAATGAAAAACAATCTATTGTTTTTAATACAAATAGACCTCCTGTTCACTGTAAAGTGCCACGTTTTTATATATTGAGCTTTAAAATGTTCACATCCTATTAAAGAAACTTGAAATAACTTTTAATAACTTTTTTGGAACAACACACAACCTCCATAAGAGTGTTTGTTTACCAATGATTTTAAGTGTTATTTTATTGAAATATGAGTTTATAGAAATATCAGCGCATCGAGTCGGAAAAAGGCGCATAAATTGAGTGTAGTCTTTTGAAAGAAGAGACCCAGGGCTTTTGATGGGCTTTCGAATATCATAAAACTACACTTCATCTGACTTCTAGTGTGAAGCTTTTTTCCGCAGTTATTTTCAGGATCATATCTCATGGGTAGAACAAACCTGAACATTATTGCCATAAAAGAGCACTACTAAAGTAGTTAGTTTCTTTACATTTCTGTGAACGTCTTGCAATCTGATGAAAACAAAAGAGATGATTGTGGACTTCAGGAGGTCGGGGGTCAAGGACTACAGCCCCCTCAGCATCGACGGGGCACCGGTTGAGAGAGTGAACAGTTTCAAGTACCTCGGAGCCCACATATCCGAGGACTTGACATGGACCACACACATCGACAGTGTTGTGAAGAAGGCACGACAACGCCTCTACTTCCTCAGGCGCCTAAGGAAGTTCCAAGTCAGTCAGAAGATCCTTAAGAACTTCTACTCATGTACAATAGAGAGCATCCTGACTGGCAACATCACCTCCTGGTTTGGGAATAGCACTGCACAAGACCGTAGCAGACTACAAAGAGTGACACGTTCAGCCGAACGCACAATTGGAGGGGGGCTTCCCACCCTCCAGAACATTTACAACAAGCGGTGCAGGGGTAAGGCTAAGAGAATCATCAAAGACTCCAGCCACCCGAACAACTGCCTCTTTGAACTGCTGCGGTCAGGCAAGCGATACCGGAGTCTTAAGGCGAGCACAGAAAGACTCAGAAGAAGCTTCTATCCCCAGGCCATCAGGCTGCTCAACGAACAATAAACACTATGCAACAACCATCAAATGCACACAGCACACACACCCACACACTCACTTTAAACAAACAACACACTGCAGCACCCACTCTCCACACTTTTAGATCACCTAAACACACTTTATATTTATTGGTAAAGGATTTGCACTACAACTCGTACACCTTACTGTAAATTGTACCTAAATTGTACCTCATCCCATTTCTGCTTTGCACTATATAGTATTGTATATTAGTACATTGCATAGTATATTGTATATGTAAGGGATAATGTATAGCTACAAGGTCATTGTCGCAAAATAATTGACAGACAGAGTTTAAAATACCGAGCCGCCTCGGCGAGGTGTTTTAAACGTCAGTGAAGGTCAATTATTTTGCGACAATGATCGAGTATAGCTATACATTATCCCGCTTATTACATGGCTAACTTACTAACAATATACCTAATTCATTTTACATCGACTCGCAACACTGGTTCTGGCTCCGCTCGACGCTCTGCCCCCTGTCATCGCCGGCAGCTTCCCCGGCAGCAGAACACCGGCAGTGTCTAATTGCACTGAAACAGTGTGTGTCAGTGGGCTTGATTGCGAACAGCTGCGCACAGCGGTCATTATTGTCCCACAGCGGTCATTATTGTCTGATAACTGACCTCTGACGCACGCTATTGACCAATCACAAGCAAGCATTTCGGCGAATGTGAAAACGCCATGTAATAATGTATGTTAACTCAGTTACTTCTATTCTGCATCGAACATTGTACATATGTCTATACTGAACACTGTGACCTCTATTTTTACTTCTATTTTACATGCTATACTATTTTATTTCATACTTATCTTGTCTAGCACAGTCTCTGGAGCGTAACAGTAAGAAGCATTTTGTATAAAAGTATTCTGTACTTCTGTATGACAACTATTAAAGAAACTTGAAAAATGGCGGAGAAATTTACATTATAAGAAAGTAACTGTATTTGCAGTAGATTTCATTCACGGTTTTTGCTGCCCTGTCAGTGGCGCCTGGTGGTACTAAATCCAGATTCAACTTTGCCATTGGAAAGGGGAGATTTTGCCCGATCCATAGATGTGTGAATTGGCCATAATAAGGTAATTTATAGGCCTGAAATTCTATATTCATATTTCAAATTGCATGTGTCCGGATGGCAGAATTCAGTACTGTATCTACAAAAAACCCTGTAAATCATCTGCCCTTTATTAATTTGCTTAGATTTTTTGTACATGTGATCTCAAGAAGGTTTTTTTCATGTCTGGTCATTCACCGTCAAAGATAAAAATAATTATAATAAAAAAAATAAAAAAATAGATATTCTCCTTTGGTTCATTACAATTGACTCAAGCCTAGTAACGGACACAATATTTCTGACACTGGGAATACATTCCCTAAGATCCATTGATGTTCCTAGATACCAAGAACATGCAAATGGCCTTGTAGAAGTGAAGCAATCTTCCATTTACTTAGGTTACGTATGTATTTTTAGGCAAAATCTCTGAAAATATGGCTAGGGCTTAACACATTGGGCGCCATGGGTTATATCCATCAATATACCCAGTCTGCCACCGTTGAAAGCCTATGGAGATGTTTACCTTCTTTGCAGGGCTATAACTTTTTAAATTGTATTGCTATATTGACATTACTATGGCCCATTCAACATCGATTATCTATCGTTCATACATTGTTGTGTTAATACCGTCTAGAATATAAGTATGTTTTTAATCTTTTCTGCTGTAATTCCAAATACGAGAGTTATAGGCCCTGACGCATATCGCTGCTGTCGGGACAAAACCTCATAACTCCAAAAACCCAACTTTTCAGCAGATGAAAAAAACGAACACAGATTTGAGGGTGAATAGAGTTAGGCGGTTTAGACAGATGATCGGTTTAATGCTTTCCCATTGTTTAAACTTTGTAAAACCCACACACACATATGGAGGATGATCTACGGAGGTGATTTATATAAAAAAATAAAAATATAAAACAAATGGAGTTATGAGGTTTTGTCCCTACAGCAGCGATATGATAGATTATCGATTGGTGTTTCTTTCCTATACACGCTATATTAAAAAATGTAAATGTATATGATCTGTATACATTATGCTTCATCATGCGTTTATAATTCCTTGATCGTCAGTAACGGCTTATGGTCTATCTATGGTTGATATATTGATCAGATGGTTTGCAGTGAAATGAATAAACAATCGGGCTGAAAATAATGTTACTGTCCTCTTACCGTTCGCCGATGAGACTGGAGGAAAAAGATCCCAATTATTTGACGCCGATCTCCTACATCCATTTCCGGTTTGTATGGCGCAATAAACGCCGAAATCATATCGATGATTAAGTTTAGAAAGCGATCCAAATGCACTATAGTGTTTGTCTGGAGCCACGTAACAAGATATCACTGCCGGAGGGATTTCCTCGACGCACCGATCGGCACTTCCGGTTTTGGCGAGAGTGTAACTCGCCTGATCATCCACCAGGCAGCGGTATTGAGGCGTTGCAATCTCATACAGGGTCCCGCTGGAGTCCGGAGGTTGGCTGGATGAATTATGAATGCCATGGCGAAAAAATGAAATATTGATCCCAAAAACGGCGTAAGTCGTTCTTGGCGTTCAACGCATGGCGGGCAAAAACGGCGTAACTCGTTCTTGGCGTCCAAAGTGTTAAGAGGTTAAGAGCTTTGTTCAACTCCCCTCTGAGCAGATGAGCAGGGTTACAAGGTCAACCTCAAGGGGGCAGTGTAGCATTACTTTCATTTTCACGTGAAGGTAAAAAAAAAGGATCTTGAGTAAGCAATCATGTCTGCATTCATTTGATATCTATATTTTATAGTCATGATTTCTTATACTGTATATAGGTGACAATATTCATGTGTGTGTGTGTGTACACACACTTTTGTGGGTATAGAGGAAGACTGGGGTGGAGAGGGGGGTAGGTCTAGGATTGGGAATGCGGTTATGGTTGTTGCTATGTGATTTTATTTTATACTGTTTTTATGTCTACCTGCCCAGGGACTGCAGATGGAAATGAGCTAATAGCTATATCTGGCGCAATTCATATTTTCTAATTAACTCATTGGGCGCCACCCACTTTCCCCATCTGTACTGCCTGGCGCCAGCGTTATTGACCATTTAGTGATGTTTGCAAGACCCATCGTGTGTTCTGTATTATAGCTATGGAGACAATAGTATGGCTCATTTGACAGGTCGTTTGAACTCAAAACTGTGATTGTTACCGAAAGTAAGTTTCAGGTTTGGTAAAATAGACATGGTATATTATATACCTTACCTTAGCCAGAAGGTACTCCAAGAAGAACAATCCCCAGTGATCCCATCGCGATTACTCATGTATATGTCTATACTCGTGTATACGGGAAATAGGCTTCAGGCAATACAATCTCAAAGCGATCGCTCTGTCTCTGAGGAGGAGCCATTGAGGGAAAAAAAATTAATAAAAATAAATAAGGTTTACAGAACTATTACAGTTCAAAAGGTAGGTGATACTGCCACCTGGTGAGATTTGATTGTCATTGCAATTCCAACGTAGGCAGATGAGCCAGGGAGACCTAGAGAGCTCCGGCTGAGTGTATGGAACGGGGATCAAAGGGGAAAATATCAAAGGATCAAAACCTGAGTATATTCGGGTTTTGGCGCTCAACGGTTGGCGAGATAACCCGACTATACTCTGGGGTATGGCGCCCAATGAGTTAACAAGTGTTTTTTGTACATGGTCCGAATGTGATGTATTAGACTTTGTTTTTTTAGTTTTTATATATAGTGAACTAGACTGTCTCAAGGCAACCTGAACCAGTGTTTTTTTTATTTTTTTTTCATGAACCATTCCATCCCTACAACTAACCAAAGGAATGCTAAATCAAGACAGTGGTATTGACCTATCTCAAGCCCGGCCCTCTTTTATTGATCCTCCAATCACAACTGTTGCTTCCCTCAGACAGACAAACAAAGTTTGTGCTTGATAGGTCAATTCTGAAGGGTTGTACTGGGCTGCCATGTTGCATTCTCACCTGAGGGATGTTGACCATGACGTTGGTGTTGGCCACGTTAGCCACCCTGATCAGTCCCTGCTGGATGATCCTCTGGCCCTGCACCTGGACGTGGGGTACAGAGGCCCTGGGAGCCAGGAGGAGGGGAGGGGGGCCGGAGCCGCCGTGCTGGTGCTGCTGACGCAGACTGGCTATCTGCTGGGGTGTCACTGCGATGGGCTGGTAACCACACACACACCAGGACACAGCCATGAGCAGAGACACAAAAAAGAGGGTGTGGAAAGGAAGACACAGGGAAGGAGAGAAAGAACGCAAGAGAGGAAAAGGACAGAGTAGAGAAATACTTTGTCAACATTCGTAATCAATGACACGTGTACCATTATCAAATGTAGTTAAATCACCTTTCCTTTAATTAAAGCAACTGTGAAAGGAAATCACCTGAAATGGACACCTTTCAAATAAGCAGACAACAAATGGCACAATCCTACGCAGAGTTGGGTGACGTTCTACGGTCAAACATCTCTGCCCAAACATGAAGTAAACTAAAGGTGGTACCTTTACTCATATTATTATATATTAATATATTGAATAAATAATAATATATGTTATTGTTCTGGCAATATCTTTTTGTCTCTTATATAAATAAGAAAAGTTACGATTTAATTTCACTCCAACTGTGCAGCCTTGTGTTCTGTGTCGACAACAAAAGTAGTACCGGTAATCCAAATAATTTTTTGCTTTTGTAATGGCTTATTCAAAAGGTTCTAAAATGTTAGTTTTCCAAAATTGTCTATGAAAAACATTCAAAATAGAATAAAAACGAACAATACTGTTTTCCAAATGAGTGTGTAGTGTTCTGATTTTGTAAACCATTGAAATAATGAGGAGCCAATTTAGACAAATTCTATGGAGCACCATGAATAGAGGATACTGGAGGTTGCTGTTTGACGTTACCACTAGGGATGGGTACCGTTCACATTTGAACCGATACGGTATCGGTACCTGTGAATCGCTACCGGTACCCAACAGTACCTTTTTTCTGTACTTTAGTCTCTAAAAATGTAATCTACCTACGTACCTCAGTCGTAAAAAAAAAAAATCCAAACTTCAAATAACTACACTTTCGACCGTTTTCGGCTTGCCATTGCCCCGACTGCTTTGTTGTTGAATCAAGTCAAATCCTAGGTAAGCGTATATTGTGCGTGTGAACGTTGACATGAAAAGAAAAAAGGATTAAAAAAAAAAAAAAAAAAAAAAAAAGAAAAAAGTGTAAAAAAAATATATATATTTTTTTTTAACGGTATCTCACGTGAATCGATACTCGGTAGTACCGACATGTTTCGGTAAGTACCTTTAAAAGTACAGAATTCGGTACCCATCCCTAGTTACCACTAGGTACTCCTCTATAATAAGGAATGGAAAAACCTGTACCTTGTTGAAGATGGTACTGCATGAAATGAACGAGCAGTATGCAACAAGGCTGTGGCTACATTGATCAGTCAACGAACAGATATTAGTTTATTTTTTTAATTAGAACTTAATCCTGCCTTTGCAGAAACAACAGCTCTGCGGATGGTAGTTCACCGTCTACAAACATTTGTCTATCAAAATGGTCACAAATCACAAATCTGGTGGAGACGGACACAACATCAATCCTGTCAAACAACCAGATACTAGTCATTAAAAATGAATTAAAAACAGACGTAGTCAGTATCAGTAGGGTTGGGTACCTTTCACATTTGAACCGATACCGGTACCTGTGAATCGATACCGGTACCCAACGGTACCTTTTTTTCTGTACTTTAGTCTCTAAAAATGTAATCTACCTACCTCAGTTTTGAAAAGAAAATCCAAACTTCAAATAACCACACTTGCGACCATTTTCAGCTTGCCATTGCCCCGCCTGCTTTGTTCCTTGAATCCTCCCCACTGACCGACATTTCAATCAGTGGAGAACATAGCCGTGGCTCCGTCCCTGACAGCCACCTAGGTGCAGTCCTTGACGACCGGCTGAACTTCCCTGCTCACATCGCCTCAACAAAGAGAACCTGCAGATTCTTCCTGAGCCAGGTGAGAAGGATCTGCGCCTTCCTGACAAAAGAAGCCACCAAACTCCTCCTGCAATCAACGGTCATGTCTGGCATCAACTATTGCAATGCACTGCTAGCTAGCACCAAGACGCTTAAGCCTTCAACTCATATAGAATGCAGCGGCCCGTCTGATCTCTAATCTACCAAAGTCTGGCCACGTCACCCTAACTTCCCATTGCCGCATCAAATCCATTTCAAGGTTCTTGACCTGGCATACCGGGAACGGCTGCCTCCTACCCTGCTTTGGATAAAAATGTCAGCTAAGCTCTGCGTAGGAGTGTGAACAAACAGTGGAATATCATGTGAAAAACAAAGCCCATGACACCAACCTGTGGCCCTCTGACCAGGGGTGGCATGACGATCTGCGAGTTCTGTTTGGACGGGACGTGCTGGCCACCCCGGACTAACGGAGGAGGGATCACTGTGCCTGAGCTACGGCCTGACACCTGGAGACACAAAACATACTTTTTAACAAGCACCTTGAGCGCAAACATCACATTATAAGTCCATTTTGATTGGCATATGTTTTGCATGAGATGAGGAGTGCCAGACTGAAGCCTTGAGATAAAAAGTTGATACATCATCCTAAATAACTCACCTCTACTGTCCTCAACTGGGACTCCAACTTAACATTTAGATAATTGACCCATCTCAAGCCCCACCCTCTTTTTCTGATCCTCCAATCACAACTGTTGGTTCAGTCAGAAGCAACTGTTGTAATTGGAGGGTTGACAAAAGTGGGTGGGCTTGATATACCGGTAGATCAATTAGGTTTGATAACATTGTTCATGCTAGGGCTGACCCCTATTAATCGATTAGTCGACTAATCGGTCGAAAGGGGCCGTAGTCGACTGGCCAACCTCTTAGTCGAATATAATAAAAAAAATAAAATAAAATTTTTTATATTTTTTTTATAATTTTTTTCAAAAGAAAGGAGGCATAGAAGCGTGGCTAACGCTAATGGCACGCATACCAGAGGCTAACTGCCTACGAAAACAGGCACAGCGGCACTGAAAGAGGATTTCACCCATCTAATGAACACACTATACTAGACAAATATCAAGATGTATCCATCAGTGGACCAATTGCATGCTTTTGCAGAGGACAAGAAGCCTTCAGTCGACCATCCAAATCCTTAGTCGGGGACAGCCCTAGTTCATGCAATATGTTCTTCGTCTCAAAGACACACATGATGTACTTCTGCTCACAACATAGTGTATGTTGTAAAATAGTACACTCATTTGAATAGTGGAAAAGGGGTAGGATTAAATAAGTGTATACTTCTTCCTACTCCTTTTCGAACATGTAGATTGAGTTGCGTTTTGCTTTTGTTATTGTTTGTTTGTATTCATTGCATAAAGATTTCAAATCAAATCAAATATATAATATTGAAATTTCTTTATTGGGAATAACCCCTTGAGATGAAACCATCTAGTTTTCAAGGGGGTCCGCAAGAGGAGACCCAGGGCTATAATGAATCTAACAGTTTCTAGATGTAGTAAGTTGTCATTACCTGGAGGGGTCCTTTTCCTGATGTGATGCTACCTCTCACCAGAGGAGGGGGCGTGGCCACAGAGCCTGTCGACTGAAGAGAAGGGAAGATTTTTCGTACAACCACAGTCCAAACAAAGTATTGTTGAGCCACCGAGCAGCTCCACTGGAGCAGATGGGGGTTAAGTTCTCAAAGGCACTTCAATGGTAATTGTTTAGGAAGGGAAGATTTTCCTGCTCATCTGGGATGATGAATGAATAACCCTCTCTACTTCCTCAACAACTACCATTGCCCTTGAGCAAGGCACTTAACCACCAACTAGTCCACTGGAGCTGCTCGGTGGAAAGCAGTTTATGTTCAAGTTTCAAGTTTCTTTAATAGTTGTCATACAGAAGTACAGAATACTTTTGTACAAAATGCTTCTTACTGTTGCGCTCCAGAGACTGTGCATGACAAGATAAGTATGAAATAAAAACATAGTAAAAATTAGAAGAAAAAAAAGAGGTCACAGTGTTCAGTTTAGACATATGTACAATGTTCGTAGACGTAGTTACCATACAATATACAATACTGTGCAGTGTACTAATATACAATACTATATAGTGCAAGGCATAAATGGACAAGGTGCAGTTTAGGTACAATTCACAGTAGGTGTACGAGTTGTAGTGCAAATCCTTTATCAATAAATATAAAGTGTAAGTGTGTTTGTGTGATCTAAAGTGTGGAGAGTGGGTGCTGCAGTGTGTTGTTTGTTTGAGTGAGTGTGTGTGTGCGTGTGGGTGTGTGTGCTGTGTGCATTTGATGGTTGTTGCATAGTGATTATTGTTCGTTTAGCGATTATTGTTCGTTTAGCAGCCTGATGGCCTGGGGATAGAAGCTCCTTCTGAGTCTTTCTGTGCTCGCCATAAGACTCCGGTATCGCTTGCCTGACGGCAGCAGTTCAAAGAGGCAGTTGTTCGGGTGGCTCGAGTCCTTAATAATTCTCTTAGCCTTCCCCTTGCACCGCTTGTTGTAAATGTTCTGGAGGGTGGGAAGCCCCCCTCTAATTGTGCGTTCGGCTGAACGTGTCACTCTTTGTAGTCTGCTACGGTCTTGTGCAGTGCTATTCCCAAACCAGGAGGTGATGTTGCCGGTCAGGATGCTCTCTATTGTACATGAGTAGAAGTTCCTAAGGATCTTCTGACTGACTTGGAACTTCCTTAGGCGCCTGAGGAAGTAGAGGCGTTGTCGTGCCTTCTTCACAACACTGTCAATGTGTGTGGTCCATGTCAAGTCCTCGGATATGTGGGCTCCGAGGTACTTGAAACTGTTCACTCTCTCAACTGGTGCCCCGTCGATGCTGAGGGGGCTGTAGTCCTTGACCCCCGACCTCCTGAAGTCCACAATCATCTCTTTTGTTTTGCTGACGTTCAGGGAGAGGCAGTTCTCCTGACACCACTGTGACAGGTTCTCTACCTCTTCCAGGTAGGCCCTTTCGTCGTTGGCAGAGATCAGGCCCACCACTACTGTGTCATCAGCAAATTTGATGATGGTGTTGTTGTTCCGCTGTGCTACGCAGTCATGTGTGTACAGGGAGTAGAGGAGGGGGCTCAGAACACAGCCCTGGGGGGCCCCTATGTTGAGCGTGATGGATGAGGAGGTGCAGTTGCCGGCTCTTACCACCTGGGGTCTGCCCGTCAGGAAGTCCAGGACCCACTGGCACAGGTCATAGTTCAAGCCCAGGTCCCTGAGCTTGGCTATGAGTTTGGAGGGGACTATGGTATTGAATGCTGAGCTGTAGTCGATGAACAGCATTCTCACATAGTTCCCCTTCCTCTTGTCCAGATGTGATGCTGCTGTGTGCAGCACATGGGCTATGGCGTCCTCCGTGGACCTGTTGGGGCGATATGCAAATTGCAGAGGGTCCAGGTTGATGGGGAGGGAGGAACAGATGTAGCCCTTCACTAGCTTCTCAAAGCACTTCATGGCTATGGAGGTGAGGGCTACAGGGCGGTAGTCGTTGAGGCAAGCGGGCGTAGATTTTTTGGGTACAGGGATGATGGTGGACTTCTTCAGACAGGTGGGGATGACGGCCTGTTCCAAGGACAGGTTGAAGATGTCAGTGAATACCGGGGCCAGTTGGTCGGCACAGACTTTTAGGACGCGGCCGGGGATGCCGTCCGGTCCTGCTGCCTTCCTGATATCCACTTTTTTAAAGATCCGTCTCACCTCATGCTCTGTTACCCTGAACACTGAGTCTCCATCAGCAGACCCCCCCCCCCCCATTGCCGTGGTTTGTAGGCTGGTGTTGTTATTCACAGCCTCAAACCTCGCATAGAAGGAGTTGAGATCATTTGCTAAGGAGATGTCACTGTTCAGTTTGAGGGGGGTTCCTTTGTAGTCTGTCATTGTTCTGAGGCCCTGCCACATGCCTCTAGAGTCAGCCTGTTCAAACTGAAGTTCAACTTTATGTTGAACTTTGTTGAGTGTGTGTGAGCGTATCCGTGTGTATGTGTGAACACTCATGTCAGTGTTACCATTCACATGCTTGAAGGCCGGACGGTCGAAAACGTTTTGTGCGTATTAAAACAAACGATATTCCTTGAGTGCGGTCCCTACCCCTTTTTTATACTTGTGACTTACTATTTTAGGACTACGCACCTGTCTGAGCGCAGTGGTTACCTTCTCTACTACCTCTATTAACATGCTCCCATGGAACAAGTGTTCTCTCTACATGTATATACTGTATGTGTGCGTGTGTAAGTAAGTGTACCTTCGGTACAGTGCTCTCCTTTTGGATCTGGCTCTGTCTTAGTTTTTTCAGCAGCACCAGCTTGGCCTCCTGGAGTCGGAGTTCCTCCTTCAGCTGTTTGATGATGCGTTCCCGCTCGTCAGGACTACTCTTCTACATCCACGACAACAGAGAGAGGAGGCTCAGATAGCAAACAGGACAGAGTACAAATACATAATCTGCAGTAACCCCTGGAGTGAAGCCAGATAGTCCAAATTAATGCCTTTCAAATGAGGTGAGAAGCAGAATATGGAATGGAAAAAGGAAAAACATAAATATCACAATATTCACAAGGACTTTTTTTTTTATGTCAATACACATCTCCGGGGCTTGATATAAGCACTGGCCTGACACAAATGTTTGTCTGTTGTGGTCCGCGGTGCGACAAAGCTGTCATCAGCCCCAGAGTGTAATTAACATCAAGCAACATTTGTCTGGTTTTATATTGGTGGCTTTGAGCACTATAAGGGACAAACAGCTGTGAAATTAGTTTTATATTAGATTGATAATAATTTTTCTATTTCTAATAACTCAATGATGAACAAAGCATTTAACCTCTTAAGCCCTAGCCATATTTTCAGAAGATTCGCCTAAAAGTACATAACCAAGTAAATGGAAGATTGGTCCACTTCTACAAAGTCCATTTTGGTATCTACACTGCAGTAGGGAAATCTATGGACCTCAGGGAATGTATTCCAACTTAAGTGTCAGAAATATTGTGTCTGTTACTATGCTTGAGTAAATTGTAATGAACCACCATCTTTTACGGTGAATAACACCATGCTAACATTGACCAGACGTGAAAGATTACAGAATTTTGCCATCCGGACACATGAAATAAGAATATAAGGCCTATAAATTACCTTATTATGGCCAAGTCATACATCCATGGAGCTCGCCAAATCTCCTCTTTCCAATAGAGTTAAATCTGGATTTAGTATCACCAGGAGCCAGTTACAGGGCAGCAAAGACCGTGAATGAAATCTAATGTAAGTACAGTTACTTTTGTATAATGTCCATATCTCCGCCATTTTTCACCAAATTGAGACTCGTTTTTTTTCTTGATGCTCACAGAAAGGTAAAGAAACAATATACGTTGTATTTTATGGCAACAGCGTTAAGGTTTGTTTGACCCGTGACTCGAGATATAATCACGAAAATAACATAAACAAATATTCAACAGTGGCTGGTGTGAGCTGGGTAGTTTATTTTTATGAAATGTCTACGTCCATCGAAACGTCTCCTCTTTCTTCCCTTTCGTCTACGTCTCCTCTTTCTTAGGACTACAGCGGTTTCATGACGGCGTAATTTCCTCTATATCATCCAGGTTCCGATGCAATGCACGGAGAATTCTATAAACTCATATTTCGCTAATAACACTTAAAACAAACGTAGTGCTGACAATATACACTTTGACTGCTGTTTTGATAGGGTTAGGGTCTTTACTCTTGGCTACATTTGAAAAAGAAATGCAACATTAATACGGATTGTATTAATCTATTTATGACGTGAAATAAATCTCGGCACGATACCGGGCCGGTCGGGGTTATGGACACATTCATTAATAAATTCATAATTGGCAGATAATATATCAGATAACAATCAAATGACTAAAATGTGACAAACTAATACATTTTAGTCAAAAGACTACGACTAAATCAAAATCAGCTGCCAAAGTTAACACTGATTCTCTCACACAAACACACCTGCTCGTCGGGAGCAGTTAGGGGTTAAGTGTCTTGCTCAAAGGACACACTGCTGGAACGAGCAGGGTTCAAGCCGGGATACTTCAGATTACCAGACAAGTACTGCCACTCCTACGATAACAAATACATTTCAGGGCCAGTGGCTTTAATATATCTGCTACTCCTACAATAACAAATACATTTCAGGGCCAGTGGCTTTAATAGATCTGCTACTCCTACAACAAATACCTTTCAGGGCCAGTGGCTTTAATATATCTGCTACTCCTACAATAACAAATACATTTCAGGGCCAGTGGCTTTAATAGATCTGCTACTCCTACAACAAATACCTTTCAGGGCCAGTGGCTTTAATATATCTGCTACTCCTACAATAACAAATACATTTCAGGGCCAGTGGCTTTAATAGATCTGCTACTCCGTCCTACAACAAATACATTTCATGGCCAGTCAGTGGCTTTAATAGTTCTGCTAACTCCTACAATAACAAATACATTTAAAGGCCAGTCAGTGGCTATAATAGTTAGGGGCCAGTGAATCTGAAAGGTTACTGGCCCAAAAAGCCAGTAGAACATTTAGCTGATCATCAAGCTCTGCTGATCACAACATCTGCTCAGGTATGGAAACCCCCAGGGTACACACTACACAGGTAGATGATCGATATATTGCCCAGCACTAAACAAAACTGTCAATAAAAGGTATGCACTGCATCTGGGTCATGAGTGTTTCTGTCTGACACCTGCCTCCACAGCCATACCACCATTCATTGTGTTTGGCAATTCAAGTCTTCGCGATTCTAATTATCAGACCCAACACCAATATGCCATTTTCACAGCAGACATTTTGACTCGTCGTTGATGGGTAAACACAGGTGCAACCATAGTTATAGATGAGTTAATTCACTCATTGGTATATAACTATGGTTACACCTGTGACATCATGTTATCAAGTCAAAATGTCTTGTGAAAAGGGCCCATTTCAAACTGAAGGACGACTTATGTGGGATAGAAAGAAGGGTGTGGTGTTTGGGGTCAGCAGTCTTACCATGATTTTGTCTGTGTCCGCCTTCATGAAGCAGTGGCCATTCATAAGGGGACTGGGACTGGGACTGGAAGGCTCGTTGTCCGACAGCACGATGACATCATCTGGCGAAGGGGGCTGGCGTTCTCTCTTTATTTCACTAAGAGGATTAAAATAGTATTTTTTATACTATTTACCAATCTACTCCCATTGATCCTATATAGTAATTTCATAACAAAGTAGAAAGAGCACAAGCAGTTACTGAGTCTATACAGCAAACCTGTAATGTTGTCCTTTCCCCAGTAGGTGGTGGTAGATAATTACCTCACTAACACAGGACAAGCATAATGGGTCACACAAATAGATCTTGGAGATCAATAGTGCTGAAATGGCGGCAGCCGGGGGGGAGTGGGAGCGATACAAGCTCTTCCTCAGGCCCTTATCTCCAGCAAAGGGCAACACAGACAGACGACCTCCCCACTCACTCCCTCCCGCCCTTCCACTAGAGATAGCAAGATCAGCTATGCAAAACAAGACCCAATCTAGCCAAGTTTGTGTATAGGAACAGAGGCAGCTACAAGTCGTAGATAAGATCAGGCCTGGCTGCTCCAGCTCTGTTTTCTACAGAGGAAAACGAAGAGGAGCAGCAGTAAGTTATGTAGGAAGGGGGGGGGGGGGGGTGACTAGATAGAGTGGTTGGGGTGAGGTAGGATGGGGGGTGTGGGGTATGGGTGATACCAGGGTGGTATGTGATACAGTGGAGGGTATGGGTGATGCCAGGGTGGCATGTGATACAGTGGAGGGTATGGGTGATGCCAGGGTGGTATGTGGGACAAGTAAATAATTGTGGACAACCGAGTTAACGCTTTCACTGCCGCACAACCAAACGGTTAACCCTTTCACTGCGACAATACACAGAAGGTTAACCCTTTCACTGCCACACGACAGCCGGTTAACCCTTTCACTGCCACACGACAGAATGTTAACCCTTTACTATCACACAACCGATGGTAAAGGGTTAACCTTCGGTCATGTGGCAGTGAAAGGGTTAAGAGTTGAACACTGGCGTATTGCGTTTGTGGAGCTGAGTAACCTAGTTATGCAATTGTCCAGGGCCTTGTCGAGCCTGTGCTGAAAGGCTTCAGGGTTGTGCTTAGGGCCTGGTCTACCACCCAAGCAGGGCCTCACCCCACCCCTCCCCTCCCTACCCAGCAGGGCCTTGGGCCTAGTCAGACCGGCACAGCCAGGGCCTTGGCTCTCCCCTCCCTCCCAGCTGCGGACACCAGCGTCACAGAGCAGAGCGGAGCAGAGGTCCGCTGGAGATACTGGAGGGTGACCGGGTGGGGGAGGGGAATACGTGGCCAAGAGCCAACCTATTGTGTACACTTTCACTCATTCACTCACTCCAGTCAGTGACGACTGCTCCGCTGCTCACCCCTCCCCCAGCGCGTGTTTCAGTCACTCACTTGTTCATTCCATCTCCCCAAACTCACTTCTTCATGCTGGCTCTTCCTCCTTTTACACACACGTCCCTCTCCAGGGACTTTCTTCGCCCCCCCCCCCAGTCGCTACTCCCAGAGAGGAGGACGGAGCCAACGGACAACTGTGTCTGCAAACTGGGCTCATGAATTGAGATGCAGAATGTAAGAGTGTCTAGGGGCATGATAATCATTCAGTAGAATACTATATGAACACAGGGCAGCATATCAGCCACAGTGGCTGACAGACCCATACATTTCCCAGACTAGGGATACGCAATTTGGCGTGTCATTCTGTCACTCTTTGTGAATGAATGCATTGGATGCGTTATCGGGAAAAAAATCACTTGTGCTAAATAAATACCTCTTATTATGGAGAAGTTCAGTGTGCATGCGTTTTGGGAAGAACATAGCTTTTGGAGATAGATACTGTTTGCCCATAATCGCACATTTCAGTTTTAAATGCCGTACTTTTCGGACTATAAGCCGCACCTTTTTCCCCCATTTTTCGACCCTGCGGCTTATATAACGGTGAGGATTATATGTGACTCGACGTGACCAAACCCAAAAATGTAAAAATCTAAATATTGCTTTTTTGACTGCATTGAAATGTTATTTATCTGTTCCCTTATTTGCTAAACTTAATACAACTTGTAAATGAGTTAATTCTTGTTATTTGTCCGACAGTATTGTGTCCCAATGCTAATTACATATGGTAATTAAACATTAAAACACCTTATATAGCAGCTTATATATGTACACATCATTCAATTTAGCTGCTGCGGCTTATATTCAGGTGCAGCTTATAGTGCGAAAATTACGGTATTATGATGAAAAACATGGCGATTGCGAAGATTTCCTAATTTAGAGGCAACCAGTTCCATCGATCTATAGTAATAAACAGAACAGCATAGTCTCTGAGCATTCGTACTGTGCTTGAGTCCAGGAAAAGCACAATGAATATGTTCATCGCAATGATAAATTATACTGACCATTCCAAAGCAACAGTACGGCTCTATGACTCGTTTTAACCCTTTTTCCGACAACAATGGAGTTCTATGACTTGTTGTGGATATGCTCTACATCTGGTGCTGGGTAGATAGACCATACTTGTAAGTAGGAGAAATGCACTGTAGGGTTTTGGTCTCATCGTAGGCTATGTTGACAATAAGAAAGAATAAATAAATGTACACTGGACTATATAGACAAAGGTTCACCTGGACATAAGTGTTATATATATGCCAATTCTGAGCTTATTCTTTGAGTCTGTATCAAGTGATATACCTTTTATGATTATGGGGAACCTACCCTTTATTTGTGGTGCAGTGAAAAGTCATCAAACGCCCAGTGAAGAAACTAAACATAACAACATGGAAAGTTCTATTTCGGTGTTCTGAACCTATTGAAATTTGGTACAAATACACCTTTTCCTCAGTGAGCAACAGCCATTTATTTGGATATTGTTCTGGCTGTTTTTTAGCAGACAATGTGAAAATATATACATTTTGGTGTTGCCTTCATATTTGGACCAATATCTCCCTGCAACCCCCCCGCCCCCTCCACAATAAATTATATAGTTATCAGATCAAATTATACAACAGTAGGCTTCTTCAAACCATAGCTTCAAACATCAAATC
The DNA here is from genome assembly GCF_963971535.1 of Notolepis coatsorum. Lineage (NCBI taxonomy): Eukaryota > Metazoa > Chordata > Actinopteri > Aulopiformes > Paralepididae > Notolepis > Notolepis coatsorum. The sequence goes on from NC_140166.1 coordinate 191,584,904, forward strand.
CTTCACTATGATTGCAGTCATCACTGTCCCAGCTATCTGGCTCAGAGTTCTTCATTTATATTATCTGGATCGTTCTTAACATCCAGGTTTCCAATGCATTATACCTCTTTTCATGTCCATTTGCCATTTTATTATAAAACCAGGGACAAGCCCCTCTCTCTATCCTCGGTGCGTGTCTGTCTGACGGCCCGATCTGTGGAGTGCACTGGAGTATAGAGAAACGATAGGAATTTTCCATTAGTCCTCCCAGCCCATGTGACCATTTCTAGCATTTCCATTGGCTACAAATGATTCCATTTGTGCACAAGGCAGTGTATTTGGTTTTGTTATAAATTAGTTTGAGGTGCCATTTGAAACGATGATTAAAAAACAGTCAAAACTGGGCATGTCAAGTTCAATCTGAGGACACCTCTGTAAAAGTGTATCCTGTGAGTGAGCATCTGGAAATCGCAGAGGTCTAGGGGGAATTGTCTATTACCATGGGTCCCCACGTAGCCTAATACTAGTCCAATGTGAATAGGGAAAGGGAAATATTTCACCAGATGGAGAAATGTAATATTTCTTTGACGTTTAGCAGGAACGTAATATCTCCCTGATATACAGTCAGGTCCATAAATACTTGGATATCGACACCATTTTCAGAATTATGGCTCTGTACACCACCACAATGGACTTGAAATCAAACAATCATGATGTGCTTTAAGTGCAGACTTTCAGCTTTAATGAGGTACATCTAAATCGGGTGAACCGTGTAGGAATTACAACAATTTCTATATGTGCCTCATTTAATCTCTTAACTCTGTCTGATTTCTCTTGTTTCAAATCCAACCGTTGAGCGCAAAAAACACGAGAAGTCTCGTTTTTAGATCCTTTTTTTCCCCCTACTTTTTCTCCCCCTCTTTTTTCTGTATTTTTCTCCCGTCCCAACTTTTTAGTCGTTATGCCAATTCCCTTCCCTCCCTTCCTGGTCGTTGCGCGCATTTGCCCCCCACATACCGGTCTAGGGAAGGTTGAAGACCATGTTTTAGATCCTTTTTTAGATTCTCCCCATTCTAAACACTCGTGCAGACCTTTGTGACTCATCTGAGACCTTTAAATTGCAATGACGAGTGAATACCGCCATGTGGCAGTATCGCCTACCTTATGAACATGCAAATGGGCCAGTAAGTTGCGAGCAGCTGTGAGCAGGACGACAATGGTGATCGCCTAGAGAGCGAACTATTGGATATTATGAAAAATACTAAATGGATTATATGGATGATGATTATGGACGATAAGGTGCGTTTCCTAACGTTATATGTATTGATCCTGTTCTGATTCAAGACACTTGGACTCGAAGTGAGAAATGGAGTACCTCTAAAACAAAGGTAACGTCTATTTTACGTCTACTTTACCGAAGCTCCATCATAAAACATGCATTTGTGCGTGGCCGGGTGGCGCAGTGGGCAAGGCGCTCGCCACCAACACAGGAGATACTGGTATCGAGCCCAGCTCTCTGTGTTGCTTCCGGCTTGGCCGGCCATCGTACTAACACAATTGGCAGTGTTAGAGGGTGGGAAAGCCGGTGGGTGGGTCCTGGTCGTTGTAAACAGCGACTCCTACAGTTCGGTCGGGGAGCCTGCTCAGCGAGGAAAGGATCTAAGGGGGTAGTGTGATCCTTCCACACGTTACACCCTCTCAGTGAGAGTCCGCGCTGCCAGGTGAAAAGAAGCGGTTGATTGGCTACACATGTGTCGGAGGAAGCATGTGATAGCCTCCACTCTCCCAGACCGACTGTAGGGGGTAGGTGCGCAGCGACCAGGAAGAGTCTATTCTTATTAGGGATGGGCGATATGGGAAAAAATCATATCGCGATAACGATATGATAATGTTATCATATTTCTCGATATCGATAATTATCGAAATTGTTATAAGTATATAAAAAAAACTTTTTTTAAACTTTTTTTTTTTTTTTTTTTAAACAACAGATTTATGTTTATTTTGCAGCAATTCTTTGTCGTTGCCGCCATCTTTAGTGTTACATCCCCTCACACTCCAGTTCTCAGGCTGCAGCTGGTTTAAAAGCTAAAGTAAACGGGCTTCTCTGCTGGCTGTGGCTCCAGGGGAGTTGAACAGTTCTGGCTCTGCTAGTTTATTTTCTATCTTTTGGCGCTTTTTTGGTGCACTGTGACTCGTGACTGGAGTCTAGTTCTGCTAGCACACATAGCCTACTGTGTACAGACGGTTTCAAACTGTATTTTAAATTAGAAAGCAAACAAAATAAATGGACAAGAGAAAAATAAATCTCAATTTGGTCAGTATTGTCATTTGGACAAGCAAAGCCATTACTTAAGTTTCAGGCAAGAAAGACAAGTCTGTCCAGTCTCTGGTTTTAAAACTGCCCTGTTGCAGGTCACAAAAAAAAAATATATATATATATATATATTATAAAAGAAAGAAAAAATAACGATTTTTCGATTTTTTTAAATTTCAATATTCGATATCGATTATTAAAAAATATCGCGATATTTATCGTTATCGTTATATCGCCCAGCCCTAATTCTTATCCCAACGGATTTATGCTTCCGCGTTCGCGTTTTGCTAATCTGATTGGCCACGGACGTTTCTGGTGCGATCCGATTGGCCACTGACGTTTCTGGTCATGTGACATGTGCGCCCAATCGCGTGACGTGCCCATTTCCGCATCGAACAGCAGCAAACTACCTAACGCCTAGTTTATCACTGGTTAAGCTTAGGCGACTCTTTCGAAGTTGGTTAAGGTTAGAGTTTGGAATCAGGGCTGGTGTTCTATCGCCCTGCTCTAAGACAAACTCTAACCATAACCAACTTCGAAAGAGTGCCTAAGCTTAACCGGCGAAAGAACTTGCCGTCACACGATTGGCGCGACCAGAAACGTCAGTGGCCAATCAGAGCGCAAAACGCGAATGCGGAAGCAAAAATCTGTTAGGATAAGAATAGACGCGACCAGGAAGGGGATTGGGAATTGGCATAACGACTAACATTGGGATGGGAGAAGATGAAAAACGGAGGAAAAAGGAGGGGGCAAAAAGATAAAAAATAAAATAAAAAATAAATGCTTTTGTATGATCGCAGCGTCGAGTTAATTTCAAGTGTGGTATTTGCATTTGGAATATGTTGCGGTCAACTCTCATGAGGTCCAAAGAGCTGTCACTATCAGTGAAGCAAGCCATTATTAGTCTGAAAATCAAACCAAACCGATCAGAGAGATAGCAAAAACATTAGGTGTGGCCAAATCAACTGTTAAAAAGAAAGAACACACTGGTGAGCTCAGCAACACCAAACGACGCGGAAGACCACGAAAAACAACTGTGGTGGATGACAGAAGAATTAGGGTGCGGTTACACCTTTCGTTTCATTTTCGTATCATTGTCATATGCGTTTCGCCGCGACGTTGTGCGCCTCGAGTCACACTTTCATTTTTTTTTCGTTTTTGTCACCCGAGCACACTGATGTAGTACACTGCCAAAGCAGTAGGTGGCAGTAGGTGGCAAACATGAAGGCAATTTCAACCAATCAGAACTGAATGTGCCAATACACTTCCTGGAAGCTCCAGCAAAGAAAATGTCAATAAGGCAGGCGCCTATGCCGCGCCACCATCTTGCCTATTTACTCAATGCAGCAATTCTTTTTCAGCAAAGCCTAATAAAAGTGCAATAAACAAAACAGATACATTCACTGTGTGTTCTGCCTGTCATTTGTTGATGAAACAAAACTAACATCAACACAAGTGACCACCAAGAGCGGATAGTTTAGTCTAAAAAACGATCGGTAGCATTGTTAGCTGCATGCTAACGTCAATGGAATTTGCCATTATAACAGTATAGCATTGTGGCTAGAAGCTAACGTTAGCTCACGCTACTTAGCCAGCACCAAACTGATGATATCGGGAGCTATCAGTGGTTAGATAACATTAGAGACAACGCTGTGTGTATTAAACAAAGGTGAATAGATGACTGGGCCATTTTGTTTAATGCTTGTTAAGTTGAAAGAGGAGCTTTGAGCTAACAGGGTTTGATAGCTAACACTAGCTCATGTTATCCAGTGGCAGTGCCAATCGGTAATGCTAGCAGAATGAATGGATGTAAACTTTCTTTAACATATTGCATATGGGTACAATACAATACGGCTCAATACAAACAATTGTTAAGGGAATGCAGACTGTTGTAGCTTGGACTGGGGTCCTTATAACAATAACTTGACAACACATAGTAGCTGCAGCTATTTGGTTTGGGACAGCTCTCTGTCACCGGAAGGGCACGCAGATGGTATCTACTGCGCATGGGCGTTTTCGCAACAACGGCTCATGCAGACTACACGCTGTTTTCTGCGCGTTTTTTAGCGTTTCTCCAAAACGCAAACACAATTTTGCGTTTCAGCCGTATCCACAAAAAAACGCCAAAAAACGCATTTCTGTGTAATAGGGACATGAAACGTATTCAAAAACGTATAAAAAAACGCCACAAATACACTAGTCTAACCATGGCCTTATTTCCATGGTAAAGAAAAACCCCTTCACAACAGTTGGCCAGATCAAGAACACTCCAGGAGGTAAGCGTATCTGTGTCAAAGTCAACAATCAAGAGAGAAGACTTCAGAGTGAATACAGTGGGTTCACTGCAAGATGTAAACCATTGGTGAGCCTCAAAAATAGGAAGACCAGATTAGTTTGGCAAAAAAAACATCTAAAAAAGCCTGTACAGTTCTGGAACATCATCATCAACTTGTACCAGAATGATGGGAAGAGAAGAATATGGAGAAGGAAAGGAACTGATCGTGATCCAAAGCATACCACCTCATCAGTGAAGCATGGAAGTTATGGCGTGGGCATGTATGGCTGCCAATGGAACGGGTTCCCTTGTATTTATTGATGATGTGACTGCTGACAAAAGAAGCAGGATGATGGACAATGACCTGAAGCATACAGTGAAAGCAACCAAAGAGTTTTTAAGGAAAATAAGTGGAATGTTATGCAATGGCCAAGACAATCACCTGACCTTAATCCAATTGAGCATGCATTTCACTTGCTGAAGACAAAAGTAAAACTGAAGGGAAAATGCCCCAAGAACAAGCAGAAACTGAACACGGAGCAGTAGAGGCCTGGCAGAGCATCACCACGGATGAAACCCAGCGTCTGGTGATGTCTATGGGTTCCAGACTTCAGGCTGTCATTGACTGCAAAGGATTTGCAACAAAGTATTAAAAGTGACAATTTGATCTATGATTGTTAGTTTGTCAAATTATTACTTTTGGTCCCTTAAAGCCCAACATCCAGGTTAAACCCTACTGATCAATTATGGGTAGTTTACATCATTGGTATATAATTTCATTATTTATTTTTTTCCATTTGACACCCCGGAAATGCCACTCCGAAAGAGTTAAAAAGGTCCATGCACGAATAACATGCACGCGCGAATCAAAAAAGCTTATCAAACGCCGACGTCACTACAGGTGCATATTAATGAGCCGAATCTAAAAGCTTATCAGACGCTAGCACGGCCGTGACGTCACTTCAGGAAACGTATGCCTTGCCCGTCCGGGTCATAGTACTATTCGATATATGGCGCTGGCTAACGTTAGCATTATGTCTACTGTCGTGAACCATTTGAGATCGGGGCATGTAGATCAATGGTGGCCCACTCGGTGCATCACAGTTAGCCTATAGCTCCGCCGTCCCTGCGGGTGGTTCTCTCCTCTTTGTGTGCCCCCGTCCTCGCGGGTGTCCTGCGGAGGAGCTTGTGGACGCGACAACAGCGGCGGCCGTAGGGTGTTTGAGCCTGTAGCGTTAGTTAGCTCATAGCTATCGTGTACCACTAGCCTTTATGGGCTCGAGCACCCTACGGTTGCCGCCGTTGTCGCGTCCATGGGCCCCCCGGCAGGGTACCCGTGGGGACGGGGTGTACAGAGAGGAGAGAACCATTTTGGGTCGGCCGTTCATGCCGGCCAGCGAGCCGGATGTCGGGATATGTTGTTAGCACAATAGCTACCAAGCTAAGCTATGTTAGCTACTAACGTTATAAACACAATATGTACAACGACACAATGATTTACATTATTACAAATATGGTAACGTGGTTGTGGCTTTTACAAATAGTGGTTAGCTTTAGAGATGGATGGCTATAATCACGGAGCAATAGTGTTAGGTGAAACAGATACATTTTCATTCGGCTAGTAGTAGCAAGCATATATCTATGGTAGCAAGGCTCTCTGCCTGCAGTGCCTGCCACTAGCTGTGTGTGACTCTCAGCGCCCCCTGGTGAGCCCCCTGGTGCCCTGCACCTGTTGTGACGACATCATTTCGATTACACACGCACGTTATGAACCATTGATTAAAATATCCATGTGCGTGGTGATTGTGTTGGGCAGACAAAATGTTTGATAAAAACGCTAAAACTGTGTCAATTTCAATACTTTTTTTTCCTTCTTCATGAAAGTCACCGTTGGCCTAGTCCACATTGTTTATTGAACAAAAATACAACGTGAAGGTTGGCCTTTAAAAAGGGTCAACATGTAGAAACTGTTCTAATTCCTACATTGTTCACCTAACTCAGGGGTAGGCAACCCTAGGCACACGTGCCTGCATAGGCACGCGGGGGAATTTTCATAGGCACAGGGGGCAGCATAAAAAAAATAAATAAAAAAATAAAATAATAATATTTTTTTTTCTTTTTTTTCTTTTAAATATTATAGTGAAATATTTTGCACTGTTGTCGCATTTATCTTGTTGAAATCCTCCCACAGGTTATTTTTACTACCACATATTTAATTGAGAGCCTTTATTTGTTTATTATTTCAATTTAGCTGGAAATACATTGCTACATCATTCAGTAACATTTGCAGAGCCTTATAACAAAAACTTTATTACGGTCACCATTGTGACCAGTGGGATTAATAAACACATTTTATTATTTATTTTTCTATTTCATTGAACATTGCACATGTTAAAAGCAATATTCTTTACTCAATGTGAGTATTACCAAGTCAACTTGTGTTCTTAAAACAATGACAATAAACATAGTTTTATTAGGTTGAAATAATGTGGTACTTATTTTTCTGTTAATTTATTATGGATTGAAAACTGAAAACCTTAATGCACAGTAACTGAACTCAATATTTTTAAGTTCTGGTAACTTATTATTATATTTTTTGTACAGTGTAGTCTTGCAATCAATCAAAACTTATTTACACGATATACCTCACATTCACATCCTGGTGTTCTCCTGGTGTTCTTCATTAGGCCTGTAGGTGGAGCTATGACAGCACACGTACAGTACACACACCAATGGTGTGTGATGTGTCCAATAATGAATGGGCAAATGTGAGTGAAATGGTCGCACTGTATGCAGCTGTTTGTCTGCATTGCACACCCCCCCCCCCCCCCAACTCAGATTTAGGGTTGATACAACCATCATAATAATATTGTTAATAATAACAATAATGATGTAATAATGTAAAAATTATCATTAAAAATACCTGATTATGAGAAAAAAAAATACGATGCATGGAATATTGTTGAGGCACACTAGTTACAACTATATTTCAAACAGGCACTCCATGTCAAAAAGGTTGCTGACCCCTGACCTAACTGAACAAATTAAAGCTGAAGGTCTGCACTTAAAGCACACTAGAGCTGTCCCCGAAGCCTGTTTTTGGGATTCAAACTTTGGCAGGGTTTTTCCTAATGGACCAGATTAAAAAACCTTCGTTTTTTAATCATGCAAAAAAGGTGCTCCTAAATCATTTGTTTGGTTCAGTACTGTCGAGTCTTGACTTTAGGCACATAGCGCACATTTATGCATATAACGTTTTCGTTTCGTTTGAAGGTTTCCGTAAAAACGAAAACGTCTCAAGATAATAAGTGCGTGCCACAAATTTACAAAATAAATGTCTTTCCTGTTTCTTTTATTTTGAAAACCCCGACCGGAAGTGTTGTTGTGCCGTCCGGTTTTGTGCTTTTAAGTTGACCTAGTTTTCCAGTGGCACACACCGCGGCGCAACTACCTACTACAGTACGTTCGGGAGTAGAGAGAGAGAGAGAGAGACCGCGGCTCAAATTACCTGTGTTTTATTAAAGTAATTGATTGATGTTTAACTTGTACCTGTGTCCAGTCCTTTCGACTAGTAAACGTTGTCTGTATTTAACATTACCTCAGGATACCACTGTCTATTGTATTTAGTTGGTTAGCTATTTAGTAGCATAGCATAGCTTGCTGGCTACAGCTCAACACCATCCATGGGGATACTATTTACTAAATTATGGAGGCTTTTAATCGTCAAGAGAGGATTTGTCATGATCAACTGAAGGGGTATGCTATGGAACAGTGTGCTTGTCTATTACTTGGGTTTTCATAAAAAGGCCAGCTATGTGACGCTAGTTTCGTGTATCGCATCACACAGTTGCATCATCCCGATCAAGCTCAATAGCTTCTGTAACAACTACTCTGTACATGCCATTGTTGTTTAACACTTTGGCTGCCATGGGTTAAATTCATTATCAACCGTAGGTTGCCGGCTCTATTTGTCTATAGAGAAAGTCCCCTTCTTTGCAGGGCTATAACTTTTTAAATTCTATTGCTACATTGCCATTATTAGGGCCCATTCAAAGTCCTATATGTATTGTTCATTGTGTAGCAACGTTAAACTTTTTCATTCACATATTCATAGTAAAGTATGGTCTAATGTATAAGTTTGTTTTCATCTCTTTCTGCAGCTTTCTCCAGAACGTGATCTATAGCCCCAAATGCATTATATTGATGATGCAATACAGTTTTATGGCAATCAGCGCGATATAAAAAATTCCAACTAGACGTACTTCTAGAAGTTACTACACATCATCTGATGTTGACCGGATGGGCTAGGGGGCGTTTATAATTCCGTGGGCAGCGTTATACCAATCATCTAATGTGGGTCAAATGTTGATCATAGCAGTTAGTATCGAAGACGGTAATTTTACACGCTAAAACTCACCCCAGTCTCCGCGCGCCGTTGGGCGATCATCGTAGAGTAGAAATTTTATCATTATGGGATGTAGATTTACCCGGTCCATTTCCAGCTTGTATAATGGTATATACATCCAAATCATGTTGTTTATCGAGTTATTGGCAATCGATCGCTATGTAGTGTGTCGAGATCGAGCCTCGGGACCTATAGCGAGTGCCCGGAAGTAATACGGGCGACCAGCACAACCTCTACGGCACTTCCTGTTAAGCGATTGCGCCGATCGGCCACCAGATGGTGCTCCTGAACCGCCAGAGAGCTCAGTGGGTCCTCCTGGTGGATCTCAGGCCAGCGGAGGGGAAATATGAATCCGGTCCCAGATTTTTGAAATATTGATATCAAAGACGCTGTAAAGCGTCTTCGGCAACTTGAGCATGGCCGGGAATGACGTGTTTAAGCGTTTCCCGGCACCCAAAGTGTTAATAATAACTCCCAGTGTTATGTGTTTAATAAACACTTCTACATACATATCTGGACATATATGTATCATGTTTCTTTTTTTGTTGGCTGGGTTTTGCATGCGGATTAAGGGAGATGTCAATCTGTTGTCGACAAGGGGAAAATAAGAATGAATTAATTTCACAGGGCATTATGACCAGAGATTTAAATATCAAAAGATTTTCTTCTGGTAAAAAGGAGCATTTAGGAGTATAGTTATGCGGGGTAAGGGAGAGGTGGGCTATCGCGTCATCGGTTCAGGAGAAGACGCGTATCGCTTGTAAAGATGGTGACGCAATGGGGGGAGTCTTCAGGCGTCTTCAGAATTGCTCACGCTGGGAGCTGGTATCAGAAAGTACCGTCTTCAGGCTGCGAGAACGCAGTTCCGTGTGGCAGAAAGGTGCAAACGATCAAATACTTTGCCTAAAACGACCAAAATCGTTTTAGTCTGGACATGGCCTTAGAATAGAAACGTGTCTGGTTATTTACCTGCCATGAGTCTGGTAGAGTAGGCAAATACACAACACAGACACAATTTTATATGGCTGGTGGCTGCCGGCCGGTGTTAATTTTACCACCATATATATCCTAAACATGAATCATCACCAGCCACTGCGTTACTACTTCCTCAATAATATTTGAAGAGCCCATATTATTGCCATTTCCCAATATTTTCATTTGCATGTTTTATAGTCCAAAACTCCAAAAGCACCTAGTTACAGCTGTACAGTCATTCAGCAGCAGCCACAAACAGGCAGTATGTGCTATTTCTCCCATGTGCTGTGGAACTTTTTGGTACACAAAATTCATACACTGTAAAACTAGGTATAGAGGTAAAGAATCATTTTAGTCAACAGTTTAGGTGGGAAAAGAGAAGAGTTTACGAGCAAGCCACCGTCTGATATTTTTTTTCCGATACCGGTGCCGAAACAGATACCTGGGATTTGATACCAAAACCTACTTTTTTTATGCCTTATTTTGCTGACCTATGTGCGTTGTGTGTGCTGTGTGAGCCAATCAAAGGATTTGTTACATTGATGAATTATTTTGGATTGAAATGTTACATCTTGAAACAAACATGCTTATTGGCCCTCATTGATGAGATTAACTACTTAGGTACCAACAGTTTTCGATACTCTATAGTATTGAAGCAATTCAACAGATACCATAAAATAATAAAAATGTATACCCAGCCCTAGCCAAGAGTAAACTATTGTGTTGTAACAGAGTGACGTAGATATTAACAGAATAAAAGTTATCAGCTACAGAACCCGGAAATAGAATCTCAAAGCTCCTTTATAGTCAGGAGGGGGAGTGAGTCCCATAGGATGGGTCAAATGGAAGAGAATGGAGGGGTTTAAAGACATTCTCTGAGGTAGGATGAAGAGAAGAGCTCTATATTTCCTCCACATTGTTGTTACTTGTATGTGCCTTTTGCGGTGGAAATGGCAGACTTTCAAAGTCATAACATGCGCAATGTGTAATCGAACTAGTGTGCAATGAATGAAGTTCAAAATATATTGACCCATACTAGCAAAACATTTTTTTAAATGTAATTGCAAATAGAAAAAATTGTTGATTTTTCTGGTAAATTAATCGTTTAGATTAATCGATAACTAAATAATCGTTAGTTACAGCCCTAGTTACCACAAAACATTTGTTGCGTTGGAATACAGCTACCATAGCACCATCGTGGAATTAACACAACATTATGCATACTTTTTTTTTTAAAGATTTTATCATTTATCGCTTTTTGCTACTGGGCAGTCCAGTAGAGAGCGAGAGAGCGAGAGAGCGAGAGAGCGAGAGCGAGAGAGCGAGAGCGAGAGCGAGAGCGAGAGCGAGAGCGAGAGCGAGAGAGAGAGAGAGAGAGAGAGAGAGAGAGAGAGAGAGAGAGAGAGAGAGAGAGGAGGAACGGGAGACAGAGTGGGGGGGAAGACGGGGGTCAGCCGTGCCGCGACTCAGGCTCAGGTTCGCCACTGGGGCGCCCCTATCAGCGTTTCCGTTAGCCGGTAATTACCGGTTTTTGACCGGCAAAATCTGTTGAAGTCCGACATATTTAATCTCTCCGGTCATAATGTCCGGTGAAAATAATTCCCTCTAAACACAATTAGATTATTTGAATTGTATTAAAATAGGCTAAAATTAAATAGCCTATGCGATGAACGAAACAAACAATCATTAAGCAGCCGGTCTAATAATGACATTGTCTTGTCAGCGCGAGCTGGCTGCTGATATATTTGCGAGAAGCATCCATCTGCCGGCCGGCAGGGTGCAGTACTCCAATTCAGCCATTGGCAATTCAGCTGTTGGGTGGGGGCGCTGCTGAGCGGTTTCCAGACCGGACCTAAAAACACTGCTGCTCCATGCTTCACGTAAATATATCAGCAGCCAGCTCGCGCTGACAACAGAATGTCATTATTAGACCGGCTGCTTGGTGAAGCAACGATGAAACAAATGATTGTTTCGTTCATCGCATAGGCTATTTAATTTTAGCCTATTTTAATACAATTCAAATAATCAAATTGTGTTTAGAGGGAATTATTTTCACCGGACATTATGACCAGCACCAAGTCGTTGGGAGGTGGAGATATAAATCACGCAAACCCACGATAATGTTCAGTTCTTCGCTTGATATAATTAATATAAATGTCCAATATAACGGAATTCGTTAGCTCATAAAAATGTGATTATAACAGACTGCTGTTTATTAAGGTCGGGCAGACTGCCCACCGACACCTCAAGTCGGCAGCAGCACGAAGTCTCGAGGGACTTATTTTATTTGGAATATATTAATGACTGTATATACGCAAAAGTAGCCTAGTTTTAAGTTAAAATATTATAAATGCCTTGATGATGTCATTCTTTATATAGGCATATCAATTGTTTTTAAGCTCAATAAACTCTGACCGGAATTTATCCCATTTGTCCGGTAGATTGAAATCTACCGGACACTCAGACCTGCAAAAAAAAATTCTAACGGAAACCCTGGCCCCTATGCATACTTTTGACAATAAATAAAATCAGAATTTGTTCTTACTTGCTTGCCTGGGTAAATAAAGGTTAAACAAATGCAAAAAAATTTAAATAAAAAATAAAGATTTATATATTTTTTTGAAAACAGATACCGATAATTTCCTATATCACTTTTTGATGCCAATACAGGGTTCCCACGCTTGCCTTGAAATTTCTTTCCATGTTACCTCCTGATTTTCCAGGTACCATATTAAGTGATGATCTATAGGCCCCTGAAGCTTTCCGCCCCCATCCGTGCCCCCCTCCCCTCACACACACACAACCCCCTAGGACGCCTGACTACTTACTTGATTTAAAAGATGTGCCAGTCAAGTCTACATTGTAAATGCTTAGAGATGATGTCTTATTGATAATATCAATGCATGAAATAATGCAACAAGCTGTAGATGAAAAACTATTTATTGAACTGGAACTTTGAAACACATGAGCACTGGGATTGATATATGTTCTCTCTTCCACTCCTCTCCTATCTCATCCTGTCCTCTTCTCTCCACACCTCCCCTCTTGTGTCTGCTCCTGTCTTCTCTTCCTACTCTTATCAACTCCTCTCCACTCTTCTCCCTTTTCCGCTGTCATCCTCTACTCTCTTCTCCTCTTTCATCTTCACCCCTCTTCTCTTCCTCCTCCCTCTTTCCTTTATTTATTAGTCTTATTAGATTATGAGTCTTACGTAGAAGGGGGTAGTATGCCTACTCTTCTTTTGTAAATCAAACTAATGAACCTAAAAGGGAAAACATAAGGCTGGTTCCCCTGTGGTTCCTCAGTACAGCAACCCCACTAGTAAGCTTAGCTTAACAGTATAGATGTATAGAATCAGTCTAGGCATGATCAATGATTTTTCAAAAATGTCTCACCCCAAATGTTCCTATTTAGTAGTATAATCTTTTAAAAAATCACAAAATAGCTAAAAGTAGATATAAGAATGAATGTTACAAACTGTATCAAGACTAGACTATTCATGTCAACTAGTATAGCAGTAATGTCAGAGTCTAATGTGAAAATGTATTGGTAGTTAGCTAGCAATGCAAGCTAGCCAACACTAGCTAGTTAGTTAGCAAACTGAATGTTGGCTAGCAAGATTGCACTCCATGTCATACCTGTCAACCCTCCCATTTTCCCCAGGATTCATCCGTATTTCAACCTTCTCTCCCGCCGTCCTCTCGTTAAAATATTTTCCCGTATTTTTCCAGTTTTTTTTTATTTATACAAAATGGCTGCAATTCCGCTCTGTGACGACAGGTGGCAGCAGTGTAGATTAGAACATTAGCACAGGAAGTCACCCCGGAAGACTGTTGCCGAGAAAATGTCAGGCAAAGTGGGGTTGTTCCCGGAGAGCTCACTCTCGGCCGTGGTTTCTCAGTGTATAATGTATGGTGCTCTCCCTCAACATGCGAGTAGGGTGAGACAACACCATTCTTTAGGGGCGGCGTGGCTCAGGGGTAGAGCGGGTCGTCCAATGATTGAAGGGTTGGTGGTTCGAATCCCGCTCAAGCCCATGTCCATCCCACTGCCGTTGTGTCCTTGGGCAAGACACTTAACCTACTTGTCTCGTATGAATGTGTATGCATGTGAATGAATGTTGGTGGTGGTCGGAGGGGCCGTAGGCGATGATTATTCGCCACGCTTCCGTGACTCTGCCTCAGGGCAGCTCTGGCTGCAATTGTAGCTTACCACCACCGGTATGACTGTGTATGAACAAATAATGGACTCTGTAAGCACTCTGGGGTGTCATGAAGAGCGCTATATAAATCCAATCCATTATTATTATTATTATTATTATTGTCTAGTATAGTGTGTTCATTAGATGGGTGAAATCCTCTTTCAGTGCCTCTGTGCCTGTTTTCGTAGGCAGTTAGCCTCTGGTATGTGTGCCATTAGCGTTAGCCACGCTTCTATGCCTCTTTTCTTTTGAAAAAAAAAAAAAAAAAAAAATATATATATATACTACGGCCCCTTTCGACCAATTAGTCGACTAATCGATTAATAGGGGTCAGTCCTAGTGCCAGTATAACTTTTGTAAAGTAATGAAGCGCAAATGTAAAGTTAATCAATACACAATGAAACAATATCTTTATCTATATCACATGTCAAAACTACTTAAATAAAACAAGATTTCCGTTTTTTATTTCTACTCATTCATCCAAAACAAGACAGACTGTAGATGTCAAGGCTCCCGTGTTGGCTGGGAAATGCATGTATTTGACCATTCTATTGAGATCACGAGTAACGTTATTATTCCTGAAGTCCACCAATCCAAAACTATACTTTGAAAGTCCATATCACCAACTTGCCTGGATCAAATTCCAACATCCAATATACCATATAGGATGCCAAGAGGGTTTTTATAAACTCATCTTAATTTTGTGCTCAATAGTTTCATTTTATTACTATTTTACACATCATCCAATACAATTGTCCAGGACAACTGTTTCTATTTCCATGTAAGTGTTCACTTTTGCTCAGTTTCCATGACTTTTCCATACCTGGAAAATGAAAAAATTAATTCCATGTTTTCCATGTTTTCCAGGTACCGTGGGAACCCTGCAATATCGGCCGATAATATCGGACATCCCTAATATTTAGTGATATTTGCTTTTCAGCCAATACCAATTAATGGTGAATTAAGGTGACTGATAGGCGACATGCAAGGGAATCCTTAAGCTCATTTCCACAGCTAGCAAGATGGTAATGTACGGTTTTCAATACATTTTTATTAGCGATGCTCGATATTGGCTTTTTTACAGATACCGATATTCCGATATTGTCCAACTCTTAATTTCCGATACCGATATCAACCGATACCGATATATGCAGGGTTTCCCCCCAAAAAAACAGAATAATTTCAGGTAACTAATACTTTCACTGGATGCATTCAAAAGGCTTTCTAAATGTAAGCATTATCTGTGCAAAATATGATCATTAAAAAAGTAAAAATTAACATTACATATCTTGTTGAATTAAACCAACATGCATACTTTTGACAATAAATAAAATAAGAATTGGTTCTTACTTGCTTGCCTGGGTAAGTAAAGGTTAAATAAATGTTGGGAAAAAAAAAAAAAAAAAAAATACCGATACCGATATTTTCCGATATCACATTTTACTGCCGATATCGGCCGATAATATCGGACATCCCTAATTTTTATTCATAAAAAAGTATTTTTATTTATTTATTTTATGAACGGCCAATATCAGCAACCACTACACATACAAATCTATTTATGGAATTATTTTATAAAAAGAAAAATATCAGTGACCACCACAACCAATGGCTTCACAATCACCAGTATTAGCAGTGCATCAGCTTCCAAATCACTGTCCTTAATCATTTATGACAAAAGGAGAAGCTAACCATAATGTAGCTGACCCCAGCCCAAGTCTTTCACCTAATAAAACTTGGCTTGTGCTCTGACAAACTGATGGCCGAGCCCTTTGTCAAGATGTCCTGGTTGCTAGTTGCCACTGTAGTAGCTGAAAACAGCTTACACACGCATCAACACAACAAGAACCAACAGCCTGGTTATGTAATGTCTGGTGCCTCTGCGTGCCTATGGTTCTACATTTATGGCTCCACATACACAGTGCTGCAGCACGAGGCTACACTCCATTCATGACATAAAGTCCATACAGACAGAATATGAGATTCTGTTAAAACAGGATGCAGCCAATCCATACTATTCAACATGAAACTGGTTAAAAAGTATCACTAGATCTTCTAATGGTTGTTTTTTCTCCTCTCTTTTTCTCTGGGGGGGGGGGGGGGTGTTGAGGTCGCTACGGGTCAGTGGAACTTAAATCAAGGCTGTGCCATCATGTCCTCCTCTGGGACACGTCAACATTTTTTACTCATTTGGCTTAACCCCTTCACTGCCACACTACAGAAGGTAGTGTGGCAGTGAAAGGGGTAACCGGCTGTTGTGTGGCAGTGAAAGGGTTAACCTTCTGTGTATTGTCGCAGTGAAAGGGTTAAAAGGAATACGTCCTCTTGGCTATAACTCTAGAAGGTCAATAAATATCAGCTAGGAGTGAGTAAGCACAACAACCCATGCTGAGCATCAAACAGGGGCCAAAGGAGACACTTGAGAGTGAACTTGTAATATATCAGCATACAGATCAAAGGAATCCAAGTCGGCTTTCATTTGAGTCACCTCCCTCCCATCATCTCAGTGTGTGTGTATTAATCACTACCAAACCATCACATGACATCAGGCATTTCTCTGCATGGTGGTCATGTGACACACCCACCACCCCTCCTGGCCCCTCCTTCCTCCAACTGATCCTTCCAACGTGGAAACCATGGCAACGGCCAGTTGGAACCAGTTTGTGACACGTAGCCTTCATTTTGTGTGAAGTGTGAGGCAGAGAGTTCAGGTGCTGCCGTGGGAGAAAACCCAGCCCGGGCCTCTCAGAGCCTCAAACTTTTCAAAATGGGGGCAGGAGGCAGAAGCACATATCGACTTCCTGTGTGACTTCTGTCAGACCACTAGCTAGAGCACATTTGTAGAGGTGAGAACACCAGTAGATTATGCTATGGGTGCGCGCACGCACACACGTACGTGCACCTCCTATGCATGCACACTAAAACACACCTAAATAAACACTACATCAACACACACCAATGGATCACAACTGCTCTGCTTCAGTTTGTGAAAAGTTTCATTAGTCATCCAGAACCACCCCCCCCCCCCCTCACCCCTGTATCCTAAACAGGTTGAGAACCACTGCCCTATAACTTCCTTTGCAAATGTTCAAACTCTTGTTGACTCACCAATTTCAATTATCTGTGAACAAGTACTCATTGACATCCCAACTATTAAATTAAAAGCACAAAGGTTAAAAAGGACCACAACAGTCTAATGTTGACTTCTTGCCGTTATCAGAGATTGCTCATCTTTAACACATTTTGCGTTCGTAGGTGTATAGTGATCTCAGCTTACCTTACTAAAACAATTCACAGTGCCATTGATGTTGAAAAGAGGTGAGACACGATTGTTGTTTGAAAGCCATTGCAATGGTAGATGCTCGATCACATACTGGTTGTCTGCAACACTTTTTGGCCAAGCTGCAACTCATCCTAATTTTTTTTTATAGTATACACAATATCCCTCATCTTAAGTCTGGTTGTTAACTCCTGTGTGCTCCTGATTGATGCATGGGTTTGAATGGCTTGTACAGTAACGTTTGCCAAAATATACAACCTAGTGGTTTTCACAAGGTTCAAGTCTTTCAAGAGTATTTTCCACCCTTTTTCAACATCAATGGCAGTGTGATGTTGTGTAGTATGGCAAACTGATATCACACCATATACACCTACGAAAACAAGATGAGACCAGGGCAATCTCAAAGTGCAAAGGTCCTTTTATTTACACATAAAAACAAACATCTTCTCTTTTTGGGATCTCACCTCTTCGATGTGCTCATGTCGACAGGCTCGTCCCCCGTCTGAACCTCCACCTTGATGGTGGCCTTCACCTCCCCGGCCTTCAGGATGCTGGCTGCTACCTTGACCGCCTGCTCCGACTTCACATTCACCGATTCAGCTCCGGCTCCCACAAAGGGCAAGGGACTCCCAGGTGGATCTCCCTTCTCCAGCTTCACCCTTTTACTGTCTATATCCACTGGGGACCCAGAAGGGGTTGCATGGTCCCTCTCTAGAGCCCGCTTCTGGCTGCGTGTCTGACGCACCGCCTCCTCCGACATGGCCTCTGTCTCCCTGGGGAAGTAGAGAGGGAGATGTGGGGGGTTAGGGAAACATTGCACCTACATATTGACAAACAGCACATAGATCATTACACTCTACAATAAGCACTGTCCTTTGGTTCTCTTCTGTCCCAACTCAATGGGTAGAGCGTGGATCTTATACTGCAAGGGCAACATTGGCACTGGCCAGGTGGCCTGAAAGCATGGTTTGTAACCCCCAGGGCCAGTTGATAAAGACTGGCCCAGACCGCAGAGCGCCAGTAAACCCAAATTACAGAAATGTGCCACTTTATTCTGTGCAATCAATATCAGGATAAAACATGATTCACTGCAAAAATACAGATGGTACAAAGATGAGCATTACAGAGAACAAAGATATAATTCTCCTCAAAACGGCACATGCAACTTGCCTCGATTCCAGTCTAACAAACCAAGCAACAAAGCTGTGTTAGCAAGAAAGGTCACACAGTACCGTTACTAAAGAGATCCAGGTCCTGGTCAGACACAAGGCCGAAAAACAACCGCTTTAAACTTCTCATGGTTTTGCAACACGTCTAATTTTCGTGTCCTCTTCTTTTAATTACAGGGTTCAAGTGAAACCACCAAGCAATCAATCACAAGTCAGCCTACCATTACCACCACCCTTCAATTGACCCAAAAGTACCACAAAGATGGGAAAGATGCCAAACAACTTAACAGGGCAGTAAGTAACAGAGTTTATCTGTCTGGATGAGGTACCCGTGTATACTCTGTGGGTCTTGAGTGTTGTGCGTGAGTTGGACAAAAGGTGTGACGGGAATAAATTACTTTACAAAAAACTACAAAAAGATCAGAAGAGAAACCATTCTACGCATGCTCAACAGATCTATGTACAAGCAGAGCTGTAGACACCGTGGCCGTTATCATCCAGTTTATCAGCGCATCGTGGGAGATGCAGCCTTTGTGTTTAGGTTGTACAGCACTATATTCTGACCACAGTGCAAAGAGCCTGACTGAAGCCTTTGAGGAAATGGTTACTGAAACATCATGTCAGCAACAACCGTGAGGCTGTTGGAGACCTCAACTGAATCCCATGTTTTGAATCCCATGGTAAATAAAGCCATAGACATTAACAGAGTGGCCGCAAGGCGGCTAGGTGGTGTAGTGGGCAAGGCACTCGCCACCAGTGTGGAGACGCTAGGATTCGCGTGTTCGAATCCAGCTCTCCACATTGTTTTCAGTTTAGCTGGTCGTCCGCAGTAATACACATTGGCCGTATTACGGGGAGGGAAAACTGAAGGGTGGGGATCGAACGTTGTGAACAAGCGACTCCTACAAGTCGGTTGGTGCGCCTGCGCAGTAGAATCAGGAAGTGTCGGGGGCAGCGTGAGCCTCCCACGCGTTACTCCTCGACACAGAGATCGAGCTGCGCAGGTGAAAAGATGCGACTGCTGTTACCTCAAGTACCGGAGGGGACTTGTGCTATGTATGACTTAGTCCACATTGCAGCCGGCTTGTGGGAGGCAAGAAACAGCGTTCGTGACAGGGGAGGGTTGAATTGGATGATACGAAATTGGGATGGGAGAAAATATAGAAAAATGGGAGAAAAAGTGGATCAAAAAAAAAACAGAGTGGCCGCAAGTCCATCCAGGCTCAGTCAAGTAGTCTCAGCCTTCTTTAGGTCACACAAACGGACACAATCGCTGAAAAAGAAAAAAAAGGCACAGCAGGTAGCAGAGCACAAGCTCATTCATGGTGAGCCCACCAGATGGAACTCAGCTTGCAACATGGTGGACAGGTTCTGGGAGCAGCAGCAAGCAGTTTGCAGTCCTGGCAGAGAATCAAAGATGATCATCTCATGCTTAAAGACACAGACCTCACCATTTTGGAAACAGAGGGATGTTCTAGCTCCTCTGAGTGCCTTCACAGATGCTCCAAGTGGAGAGACAGATCCAACTGTCTCCTCTGTCCTGCCCCTACTATGGAAGATATATTCCTGTAGCAGACAAAGATTCTGACACCACACTAACATGTAAAGAAAGATAAGAGATTTAAGTTCTAAGATGACATTTGTAGCTAATGGAAAAGGAGGTGAAGGATGAGCTCCATCGGGGAGCTCTCACACGTGACCTCCTTAGAGGAGAACATGGAGCTGAACATAATCAGGAGGAGCAAGAAGATTCAGTGGTGCAACAACCAACTGAGAAGAAAGAAAACAGACTGAAAAGTGCTTTCGGTCTAGCATAATGTTAGAAAAAAGGAGGGCAACAGCACAATCTCAGAGTGGACCTAGAAAATACCCCCATTGAAAGACTTGTGAATGAATTTGACATTTACATCCAACTGCAGTGGAAGACCCACTTTCCTGGTGGAAAGATAGATCATGAAAAGAGCCTGCCCATCCTTGCATACTTTGCAAAAACATAAATGTGTATTACAGCTTTCAGTTGTGCCTCAGAACAAGTTTCCAGCACCTGCGACATCATTGTCTGTTTCAGGTGCATAAGGCTGACAGGGGAGCATGTGGATATGCTTGTATTCCTGGCCAAGATCCTAAAACAGCCAAAGGACCCGTCTCAAATACAGACTGATATCACAGGATATTGTAAAGAGTGCATGCTTAGGCCTAACAAAAATAATGGTTGGTTTCAGGTTGCCGACCGACCCTGCCGATTTAGGTGCGACCCAATATATTTTATGAGTTTTTAAAAAAAATTATATATTAAAAAAAATAAAAATAAAAAAAAATACGATTTTTTTTTCTTCTTTTTTTTTTTTTAAGAATAAAGTTTCATAGAAATCTTAGTCAAACATTTAGTATTATGGATATTAAACATGCTGGCAGAGTACATGCATCCATGTTGTTGTGAACATTTTAATTAAATAAAGAAATTCCCTATCCATAGTCGCCGTGGGAAAGAATAAAATAAAAAAATAAAATAAAATAAATTCCCTACCTACCCATGGCCAAACTGACAACCAACCTGAAACCAACTATTATTTTTGTTAGGCCTTACTGAAAATGAAACTGATATATATATATATGGTGTATTGTATTCTTTAAATGCTTTGCTTTATTTTTAAGATTATTTGGTTTAAAATTGTTTTATTTTAAATAGATATTTCATATTTGTTCAGTTTAATATGGTGTTGTTCTAGGCATATGCTAGGGCTGCTCGATTATGTAAAAAATCACATCATGATCACAATTATTTTGATTGATATTGAAATCTCCATTATTAAACACAATTATTCACTGATTTGAGATCATCATATGATGACAGAATTTGTTTTACCTTTCTTCCTGACCAAATGTTGCCTTTCTCTCATCTTCTACAAGTTACTAAAGACATTTCAAAATAACCAGAGAAGTGTGCCATGGCTCCTCCTCCCTCTCAACACAAACGGAAACTACCATTTGGGTTTGGGGGGAGGGGCAGAGCACACCGCTGTGAAGGAAGGGTGCGCAGCGTTTATGACTAGACAAAATGAGAGCAACACGGCATTCGGCGCAATAATAGTTCTCAATTATCTCGTTTGTGATTAAATCTAGCAAAAATCATAATTTTAATTCAAACTTGATTAATCGCCCAGCCCTAGCCTATGCTTAATAATGTAAATTCAAGGTTATTAATAAACTATGAATTGAAAAATGTGATCAACCCTTGTGGACATTCCGTTTCTGATCCATTAGGTACAGAGTATCGAATCAGTATCGTTTCAGTTTCAAGTATCGTTTCAGAATAGAGCACTGTGATACTAAACTTGGTTCTGGTATCAGTCACAATTTTGGTATTGTGACACTAGTCAAAACTATGACAAATGTCACCCTACTAGTCATGAACCATTATACCGTCTGCGAAAACCAAAGGATATATATTAAGTTGCAAAACCATTTTTTGATAAACTCTATTGACAACCTTTTAGAACAACATCAATGATTCCTCTACACACAACCACTACATGGTTCATAGTACTTCTCATATAAGTACATTTATTTTATTCTAAATGTTTTAATGGTCGTCAAAGCTCAATTTCACAGTCCATTTTTTAGGTACTCGAGTGCGTGAATAATCGTGCCCATCCCAATTCAGGAGGCACAAATGTGGCAACAGTCCATTTAGCTGGTATTTCAAGCTGTGTGAGGGAAAACCCTCCTAATGCCAGCTCTCCAGATGTTGACCTTGATTCCATTCATTACAGTAAGAGCACAGGGGACGGACAGACCCACTTAACTTGCTGGGATAACCTAGTACACTTGCTGGGATAACCCATTAGCCATTACACAGCAGAAGGATGAAACAAACGCAATGCATGCATGTGCACCAACATGTCGGCTTCCTACTCAAAAGTTGTGTGTGGTTTGAATTAGGGCTGCACGATTTTGGGAAATAATCCAATTGCGTTTTTTCTTACAGAAATTGCGATTGCGAAAAAATTTGTGATTATAAGCAGCCCCACAGAGGTTTATTGTACAATGCGGCTTGCATCTGGCCTAAGCAGTGGGTCTGTTCGGGACACCGAGCCTGAAAATGTTTATTTTTACCTGGGTATCTATACCGGTACCCAACGGTACCTTTTTTTCTGTACTTTACTCTCCCTCTCTGAAGTCTAAATTTCACAACACACAATCTAAAACCCCTTACCTCCCTCTGCCAAACTGTTCCTACAATTTTTTTTTATGTTGCATGATCATGTATATTTATTTTGTATTATATATTTTTTTATGTTTAAATATCAACATGATCTGGCAATCCTCAGTAAATACTATCAAACTTCCTCTGATGTCAGACCAGATATGAGACGCGCGTGCACACACACACAAAAGGAGAATGGCTTAAAAGATTTTAGAATACTTCAGCTAATGAAGTTAAATGTTTATTATCATCAACTATCTAGTTAATTTTTATAGTGCCACGTTTTTCTACTTAAACATTAATTGAACCGAGAGAGAGAGAGAGAGAGAGAGAGAGAGAGAGAGAGAGAGAGAGAGAGAGAGAGAGAGAGAGAGAGAGAGAGAGAGAGAGAGAGAGAGAGAGAGAGAAAGAGAAAAAGAGAGAGAAGAGAGAGAAAAAGAAAGAGAAGAAAAAGAAAAAGAAAGAGAAAGAGAAAGAGAAAGAGAGAGAGAGAGAGAGAGAGAGAGAGAGAGAGAGAGAGAGAGAGAGAGACTCTCCCCCCCACCCTTTCCTTACTCAGCTCAGATGTTTTCTGTCTTGAGCAGGGTTAGCTAGGAACAGCTTTCTCAAGCTTCGCACCTTGGGCATGGAATGGGCTACAGGTAGAGCCATATGAAATACGTTTTATTTTTTTCCAAATTCCATTTTATTTTTTTCCAAATTCCGTTTTTTCCGTTTTAATATTTCAGAATTCTGTATTTTGCTTTGTACGCTCATTTTACCATCAGAAATAGTGTCTAATAAGTGGGAATGAATAAATGTCCACAATTTAATAAGATATAACAGTCCATTTAATAGGGCTGTCTTAAATACTTTGAAGCTTCGAAGCTTCGTTCGATGGGCATGGGATTCGAATATGAAAATAAAATTTGATTATAAAAAAGAAAAAAAAATTATATATATTTTTGCAAAATCAACTCTGCCTCTCTTTGTTAACTACAACAAGCAATGCTGTTTGTTATTTAAGATGAGGTCGGACTCGGCACTGACAGATTTGTGTTCATTGTGCTGCTTTTATAAAGCCTCAAATGACGGCTTACAATATTTCATGAAAGCAAAGTGTTTTGTTTGTCTAAGATTTTAAAAGGTTTAAACTTTACAGCACTGACAAAGTTGAACAAAGTGCTGTACAAGTCCCACAACATAAAAAAAAAAATTAAAACATTTTATTTTATTTTATTTCTTTTATAGTGGATTCCATTTTTATTGCTCAATTCCGCGATTCCGTCCGCGATTCCGTGATCGCGGATTCCATATGGCTCTAGCTACAGGACCATATCCACTTAGACACCCCGGTCTCTCTTGGTGAATTTAAATCTGTATTACATAACTTTCTACAAGAAGAATGTTGCTGCTTTCTGTAGTCGGGTCCCAACTGCAAAATTACTGTATTACCCTGTATTATACTGTCATACACTTTTACTATCATGTAGACTATTCTGCTTTGTGTTTTTGTGTTTACATGTGATGTATTGTATACATGCACTTTTATTATGTTCTTGTGTGATGTATCGCACATTTTATTGCCGTGTGATGTATTGCAAATGTTATTGCTGTCATCTTGGCCAGGTCTCCCTTGCAAAGGAGATCTTGTATCTCAATGGGACTTCCTGGTTAACACTATAATCGCCAAGGACGCCTTAACACGTCATTCCCCGCCATGCTAATTCTGCCAATGACGCCGTAACACGTCATTGAGATCAATATTTCAAAAATCTGTGATCGCAATCATATTTCTCCCGCGGAGACTTGAGATCTACTGTTGATCCCCTCTCAACTCTCCAACGGTAAAAGAGCGCGATCTGGTGGCCGATCGGCGGATCGCCCAAACCGGAAACGGAAACTGGTGCTCATCCTAATTCGGTCCGACCACTCGCTATATGTCCCGGGACTCGAGCTTGACACAATGGATAGCGATCCGTTACCAATAACTCGATAAACAACATGATTTGGACGTATATACTATTATACAACCTGGAGATGGATCGCATATTTCAACATCCCATAATAGGAATCCGTTTGCTCCACGCTCATCGCCCAACGGCCCGAGGAGACTGGGGTAAGTTTCAGCGTTTTTTTTTTACCGTGTTCGATACAAACTGCTCTAATGATCATATCACCCACACTAGATGAATCATCTAACGTTGGCCACGGAATTATAAACGACCCCCCCCCCACATCCGGTCAACATCAGATAAGTAGTAACTTCTAGAAGCATGTCCATTTGAAATTTTTTATCTCGCGCCGATCGCTATCAAACTGTATTTGATCATCAATATAATGCATTTAGGGCTATAAATCATGTTCTGTAGAATGCTGCAGAAAACGATAAAAACATTTATACTTTAGACCATATTTCAGTATGAATATGTGAATGAAAAAGTATAACGTTCCTACATCCTGAACGATAGATAATTGATGTTGAATGGGCCATAGTAATGTCAATTTAGCAATACAATTTAAAAAGTTATAGCCCTGCAAAGAAGGGGAACTTCTCCATAGACAAATAGAGCTGGCAGAGGATGGTATAAGGATGTACATAAGTGTGGCAGTGAAAGGGTTAAATAATAAAAAAAAAAATATACAAATTTAAAAAGAAATGTAATTGCAGGCTTTGCGATTTTTAATTGCATCATTTAAAATCACGATTTCAATTTAAAATCGATTAATCGTTCAGTCCTAGTTTGAATATACACCAAAGGTTGTGCAGGGTATGTCGACACAAACCTAGGCTTTAATCCATTCATAACTAGGCCTATATGCCCCTGATGGGGGTGAAAGGAGAGGGGGTAGTGGTGGATGGACAAAATTCATCTCAATATAGATGTATGCATTATTGCACCTTTTCTTTTTTTTTGTTCGTTTGTTTTTCTGCCTTCCATCCAGCCATTACCACACCTTGCTGACAGTCATTTGGGCTGTCTGACAGTCTACTTGAAGCGCACACACATACATACATACCATCCTGTATATATATGATTCGAAGAGCTCACTCAAGGTCTTTCTAGTCCACTGTGACATCATCACAGCTCCACATGACCCTTCGCAAGATTCCATGGGAGACACAAAGCACTTCCCTGAAAACCGGTTTAAACCGGTCTGCGTTTGAGAGAAGGTTGGGGCAGGTTTAACCCCTGCAGAGACAGACTGGCAGAGGGAAGCCGAGGCCACAACCGCCCCCAAGAACAGAGGGAGAGAGGGTGGGGGGAGAACGACGCCGTCGCCGGACATTCCAAAACAACGCTGCCAGACAACAGGAGGCGGAAAGCATCATTAACCCTTTCACTGGCACACTAGTGTGATAGTAAAGGGTTAACCTTCTGTAGTGCGGCAGTGAAAGGGTTAACATTCTGTGTATTGTCGCAGTGAAAGGGTTAACCGTTTGGTAGTGCGGCAGTGAAAGGGTTAACCATGTTTTCTTATGCATATTATGACTTATTGTATTAGAAAAGCTGGAAAGAAATGGCCATGTTGAAAAAACATTCTCAATGTTGAAAAAAGGTTTTTACACTCGCTGGAGGTAGAAATAGGGATGTCAGTGGTCAATCGATTAACCATCTGCAAGTAAGAATTTTGGCAGACTAATACTATCGGTTAAACAGTTAATTGGCCAATTTCATAATGGTAAGCTCATGTAAACAAAACGCTATTTCTGTTGTTCGAGAGGTGGGTGAATGACAGGCGCGCAGCCTTCTGACTTTTTACAGACCCACGCTCTCTCCCTCAGACGTCTCCTTCAGTATCCAATAGGGGTGTAAAGGTACACGTATCCGTACCGAACCGTTTCAGTGTGTACCGTACCGTACCGAATGGCTGTGTAGTGTACTGAACGAATACAACGGTATGTTAACCGCCAACCGGGGGCTGTTTTTTTCACAATCTAATATAATAATAATAATAATAATTTTTTCTTTACAAGTCGATTATTAATTTCAATATATAATATTAGTTGACAGCCCTACAAGTACAATTAGTTACTGCACAGTACATCACCCCTGAGTGGAACATGGAAAGCCAAACTTTCCCCAACTGTACCGAAAACCCGTACAGAACCGTGACTTCAAAACCGAGGTACGTACCGAACCGTGGTTTTTGTGTACCGTTACACCCCTAGGCCTAACAAAATTAATAGTTGGTTTCCGGTTGCCGACCGACCCTGTCGATTTAGGTGCGACCCAATATATTTTATGAGTTTAAAAAAAGAATAATTTTTTTTTTTTTTTTTTTTTTTTTAATCGTTTTTTTTTTTTTTTTTTAATGCACCAACTAGGCCAAACCCCAAAAATCACACAAAATCTACTTTAATTGATTTAATTTTCTCCAATACATTAGACAGGATCACTGCTAGTGGAGTTTTTGATTTAGCAATCAGTGATCATTGCCAAATAGCCTGCATCAGGAATACTAAGCTAAAGAAAACCAAATCACACATTATAAAAAGAAATCTAAAACATTTCAATGATCAAGCTTTCCTATCTACTCAATAGTGACATCTCATATACTTCTGAAATTCCGGATATAGAATTGGCCTTAGACTTCTTCAGTAAAACTCCCCTATCAATCATTGATAAACACGCACCATTTAAGAAACTCGGAGTGAAGGATAGATCAACTCCTTGGTTTACACCTGAGCTATCATTGCTATTCAAAGAAAGGAATAGAGCCTGGACTCTAGCCAGACGCTCTGGGGATCCATCCCATTGTTTATCTTTTAGACAGATTAGAAACAAATGTACATCATCTGTCAAAAATGCTAAATCAAGCTATTATTTAGAATTAATCACAAGTTCATACCCAACACAATTTTGGAAAGCAGTAAATTCAAATGAAACCAAGGCTACCATTTCCCTGCCTACAGAGGTAATAATATAATGACTGTTTGATAACTGAGGGTAAAGAGATTTGCTTAGCCTTCAATAGCCATTTTGCCCAAGCTGAACATTTGTTTAATGAAGTAGACTGTGAGCATGACTGTGAAGGCCCTCCTCCTGGTGACTGCTATGAGCAAAATGAAGGGCCTGCCACCACATCTTTCTTTGAGCCTATTACTCCTAGGGCCTAACAAAATTAATAGTTGGTTTCCGGTTGCCGACCGACCCTGCCGATTTAGGTGCGACCCAATATATTTTATGAGTTTTTAAAAAAAATTATAAATTTCTTTTTTTTTTTCTTTTTTTAGATCTTAGTCAAACATTTAGTATTATGGATATTAAACATGCTGGCAGAGTACATGCATCCATGTTGTTGTGAACATTTTAATTAAATAAAGAAATTCCCTATCCATAGTCGCCGTGGGAAAGAATAAAAAAATAAATAAAATAATTCCCTACCTACCCATGGCCAAACTGACAACCAACAGGAAACCAACAATATATTTTACTTTGCCCTAGTATCCAAAGGATGACTTGTCCTTTCTTCCTCTACTCACTTAAATGTCCTCAGTGAATAGCTGGCCAGGTTACTTTAGCCAGTTGATAGCATGTCGAGCGCAGTTATAGGCAAACAATATCCATCTCCAAAAAATTATGTTCTCCCCAAAACAAAAACTAAAGTAATACGATGTTCACATTTCAGCAGTAGAGGCACAATGCTATGTACCACTGGAGCACAAAGTGTACATATCATGTAATGTCGACTATCGTGAATTTATCAAGTAGGCTAATTTGTCTCGATTTTGTTAAATGACCAGTGACTACAACATACTGTAAAGTCATTGGCAGCACGTTTGAAAGGAGTCATTATGCAAAGGGCTCACAAGGGGGAAAAGAAAGTCACCTTTAACCCTGGTGTCACTGAAGTCGTTATTGTGGCGCCAGGTGTCAAGATGCTCCCAATCAGAGAGAGACTATGAGAATCAATCAACCACATCCTGTGTCCCATGTATTGTCCATCTACTCTCGATGAGGACGAGAGTTTTGTATGGAGTTTTTCCTTTACTTATGTTTATTAAGTACAGAAATAATGTGTAAAGAAATAATGACATATACGTACTTTGACATACAAATACAATATTATTATTACTACTATAATAAGTTGTGTTTGTATGCATGTGCTTTTTCTGATTTGTGCCATTCTCAGTCGCGTCCCTTTCAAAACTAGCTATTAATACTGCTTAGAGGTCTATCTGTCCTTTGCACAGGGGTGTAGCAGGAGGGTCAGGGAGAGGAAGTAGGATCAGGGGAGGCTGGAGATATGGGGCCATGAGGAGGGCTGGAGAGGGGGGCCACAGGGAGGCTGGAGATGGGGGCCACGGGGAGGGCTGGAGATGGGGGCCACGGGGAGGGCTGGAGATGGGGGCCACGAGGAGGGCTGGAGATAGGGGCCACGAGGAGGGCTGGAGATAGGGGCCACGAGGAGGGCTGGAGATAGGGGCCACGAGGAGGGCTGGAGATAGGGGCCACGAGGAGGGCTGGAGATAGGGGCCACGAGGAGGGCTGGAGATAGGGGCCACGAGGAGGGCTGGAGATAGGGGCCACGAGGAGGGCTGGAGATAGGGGCCACGAGGAGGGCTGGAGATAGGGGCCACAAGGAGGGCTGGGGTGAAAAGACCAAAATCTCAGGGAGTACGGGGTCAGGGGAGGGTCAAGGAGAAAAGGTAGAAACACTTGGTTCTAGTCCTAATTATTTACCACAGGGTGTCAAGCTAAGTTTTCTAGTTCACCACCTGGATACAAACTAGCCTAGACTACAATCTGAAAAGGAAACTATCATTACTACAATTTAAGGGGCAGGGTGCGTGTGTGTGTGTTGATTGTACAGTGAAGACACCCAGCGAGCATGTAGGGCCTCTGAGACATTGGTTTGGTACATAACAAGGACAGATGTGCCCTGCTGTACCATCCCTGAGCACAAAGGCCATCTATCTGAGGTGTGTGTGTGTGTGTGTGTGTGTGTGTGTGTGTGTGTGTGTGTGTGTGTGTGTGTTACCCTGCACACAGTGCCTCTAATAGTGAGAAACCACAGTTTAGCATGACTGAGAAGGACTGTTGACTGCCGAGTGCACTGGCTGTATTGCTGCAGTTGTGGTGAACACCGGCGAGGCAGCGTGCAGCGTCATTGGTAATTCTGATGTGCACAAGAATCACTAGAGCCGCAATGGTCACCAGGTTACCTGCGGATAACACTAAGAGAAGTCCTCTTCCCTGGGGACCTTTTCTTGTTTGGAGCTACAATGCTTGTGTGTGTGCGTGTGTGTGTGTGTGTGCGTGTGTGTGTGTGTGTGTGTGTGTGTGTGCGGCTAGTGTCCCAAAAGAGATGGATGGCATCATGAAGATGCAACATTCAATGTGCTGTATAGCCTGCTGCTAAGCAACGGAGGGGAGGAGACCGAATAAAACATGTGTGTGTGTGTGTGTGTTCCAGTGGGAGCTGTATGTGTCCATCCTCAAATGTTACATCACACTCAATCTCACTTAGCCATTCTATGATAAGGGGTCGTTCACAACCTCTGGGCTGGCGAGAGAGACTCCCGTAGAGCTGTGTGACATGGAGAGATGAAACACAGGAGACAAAACTGGAGAAAGCATTAGAGCTACATAAGAGCCTATCCAAGCCTAGCCATTCAAAGAGGAGTCTATCCAAGACTTGCCATTCAAAGTGACATATGAGACGGATGGATGACAGGAGAAACATGGCATCAATACTTGAGGCTGTCAGGGGCCCAGATAGTGTGGAGCTGAGAGACGGCTCACAGTATCAGCGATGGCAGGAGACAGAGGAGGGAGGATAGCAGAAATAACACAAGCCCAGTGAGTATCTATGATTGTCGGTGTTAAAAAGAAATAGGCCTAAAATAGGGGGGGGGGGGGGGAGCCCACTCCTTTTTAGCTTGCTAGCCCGTCGCTCAGACTGAAATGAGCCCGTCAGAATATACATTTCATGTAGCCTACTGTCAAAAAGGGGCGGGGGATTAGTGTTCCATGAGAAGGCAGTCAACCGAGAATGGATCCTTAATCAATCAGTAGTGGTGGCATTGCTGACAGCACCAGTGTTGCCCCAGCAGCACCATCTGTAAAACACCTCGTGAGTCAGAGACACCAATATCACCATTAAGTCTGTCAGCAGCTCCACTGGGAAATGCCTGGAAGAACTAGTAGAGCACATATTGCAGCCTAGGATCAGTTTTTCCTTTCGGATTACAACAAAGAAATACTGGTCATAGGGAACCGGTCCATGATCCTGGATTAGCACTCCATACTCATTCGTGGTTTGAGGCTCGGCAGGCCTCGACCCCAGTATAGTATCCACGTCAGACCAGCAAGCCTGTCAGGCAGCCATGTCAGACCCCTGGTCCATGCTGGACAGCTCCCTCGCCTGGTGTGGGAGGGAGCACGGCCGATGCTCAGCTACGTACATGTCACATTAGAGGAGGTGTCGCTACTTGTCACATTAGCGAAAAGGTGACAAACAGAAAGTGGCAACGCCACACAGAGACCTAAAAGGCTCTTTAATAGATGTTAACACATTACTCGAATGTGTTTGACATTAAACAAACACCTGATGTTGCTGGAAAAGACATGCCTAGGTCCGGAGGAGGTGCACGTGTGTACCAGAGGATGACATCTTTTCGGGATTCCCGTGGGTCCCGTGGGATTCCCACGGGATGGGAGTCAATTTCACTTTGAATCCCGTGATTGGGCAGGACCGGGAGTAAAAGTCAACGGGAGCAGAAGGGAGTGGGAACTATGACAACAAAATCAACAGGATTTGGACGGAGTGATATATCGGTGCATCACTAATGTAAATGTTTGGTGGTTTTATATTTAACTAAGGCAGACATCAGGGCTGTACAGCGTGCTATGAAAAAATCGGTCTGTGCGATGAATGAATTTACTGCACTAGCAACCGTGCTATAGGCATTCGGTTCATATCGATACTCTTATTTTGAAAATCCTGTGGCAAGTCTCATTTCCGCCCAAGCGCAGCTCCAGCCATAATATCTATGGCTCCGGCAGCTAGCAACGTTCGGTTCATATCGATACTCTTATTTTGAAAATCCTGTGGCATTTCCTCCCAAGCGCAGCTCCGGCAGCCCAACAACAACAGCGTGCTATGTTATGTTAGAGTGCGCATTTTGCGACCAGGAAATAAGTCCCTGCCTGTTTTTCCCCGCAACGCTTCCAATGCATCTTACATGCTTTGGATTCCTCACCAAAACTAACTAGTTAGCTGCTACCGGTAACTAAACTAAGCTAACCCGGGTCAGAGGCAGAGAAAACAGTGAGGAAAGGGAGGGGGCGGGGGAGCCTCAGCCTCTCTTTGTCCCTCTCTCTACGTCAATGATTTTCAAGTAGGTGAGGTCAAAGGAGTTTGATAGTATTTACTGAGGATGGCCAGATAATGTTGATATTTAAACATAACAAATACATAATAAATGTATACATGATCATGCAACATAAAAAAAATTAGGAACTGTTTGGGAGAGGGAGGTAGGGAGGGGTTTTAGGTTGTGTGTTGTGAGTTCCAAAAAGTTTTTTCCAAGTTTAAAGCTCAATATATCAAAACGTGGCACTTTACAGTGACCAGGAGGTCTATTTGTATTAAAACAATAGATTATTTTTCATTTAAATGTCTGAAAGAGCTACCTTTATTTCTTTCAAATTATATTTTCGTTACCTTTTTTGAGTTGATCTAAATGTTACTGATTGTGTTGAATGGGCTTATGATATCGTCTCATATCGATTGCAGGCACCTGCATCGTATCGTGGAGGACTGTGATATTAGCAAATATCGTATCGTTGTCCAAAGAATCGATATCGTATTGTATTGTGATGAAACTGGTGATTCCCACCCCTAGTAGAGTCCATACATCCAACACCAAATCCCATAATTCCTTACACGTAACGTGTCTGGCTGTGTGACGTCAACTTTCAGCATGAAAATGACAGCCAAACATGGCACTGCAACTAAATAACACAAAACAATAGGCACATTTGTATACTTGTGCTACTAGATTTTGGCCTGTGCTACAAAACTATCAACCTCTAGTCTGTAGCACCAGTGCCATGTGCAAAAAAAGTTAACATACAGCCCTACAGACATGATGTGACCCATGTACTGCATAGGAGCAGGATTGGTAAACGGGAGTGGGATGGGAGTGGGATTCTATAAAAGTTTGGCTCGGGATTGGGATCAGTCCTCTGTGGGAGTGGGATTTTTTCGAAACTCTCACTTGGGATTGGGATGTAATTATTTCTGTGGGAGTGGGAAGGAGCGGGAGTCAAAAATCCACTCACATGTCAGCCTCTAGTGTGTACACACAACATCCATTATCACACATTTACATCCACCTCCTTTGCATACCAGTGATGTGCTGAACGAGCAGGCATCGCTGCGCCTCTTGGTCTCTTCTTATGCCACAGTACCCACCTATTAACGCTTTCAATGCTGCGCTACTACTAAATGGTTAACCCTTTCACTGCGACAATACGGAAGGTTAACCCTTTACTATCACTACAGACGGTTAAACGTCTGTAGTGTGATAGTAAAGGGTTAACCTTCTGTAGTGTGGTATTGAAAGGGTTAATACACCTCTTCGGGGAGGTGTGGCTTTTGCATAAAACTCCCGTTAGAAATGAGGAGAAAACCAGGGGGCGGAAAAATAAACAGCTAGAGATTATTGGACTGAACGTGTTGCTGAGGACAACAACATGGTATTCTCCTTTCCCTCAGAATAAGAAGGCCCGAGGGCAGAATTAGCCAGAGAGAACGGAGAGGAGAGAAGAGGAGAGAGAGAGATCACAGGTAATTTCTAATGCCTGTTGAAATGAATGTTTTTCTTTTCTAATGCCCGTTCAAATAAATTTTTATTATCTAATGCCTGTTCAAATTCGTGTTTTTCTTATCTAATGCCTGTTCAAATTCATGTTTTACTTATCTAATGCCTGTTCAAATTCATGTTTTTATTTCCCAATGCCCGTTTAAATTAATGTGAAATCACACCAATGCCCCTTTATTTTTCTAAATCCCCATTAGAACAGACATCGTTTGCTTCCCTGCACAGTATCAAATCAATAAATTAGCATTCCTTTGTGTGGCTCATGCAGACTTAACACCCGTCCCGTCGGCCTGCGTGATGACAAATCCCAAATAACAGCACAGGTTTTCTTTCCCATTTCATAGTATTACTGTCAAGATGAAGAGGACTTGCCTGATAGCAGATGGAAATCCAATGACCTGGATTGACACTGCGGCTGCATCCTCAGTCAGACAGTCTCCCATTATGGCTGGTGGTTTACAGAGAACAGCAGATCAATGTTAAAGCCTCATCCCCTCAGGTAGCCTCTAGTCTCTCTCCCATCTGATCTGCTGCAGCACTGTAATCATCTGCCCACTGGGACTGGATACGGCCGGTCAACACATTAACAGCCATTTAAAACACACCAAGGCTTTTCAACACAGTCCATGAGGTTTCATTGGGAGAGAAAACAACAATTACACTATCCAATAAAAGTAATACAACTACAGATTATTATTGCCTAATGAAAAACAATGAAGCGATGAATCCTGTTCTATATGGATACTGGGCTCTTTACTCTTTTAGTGGCAGATGTGATGACAATTATGGCTGCAATGTCAGCCGATTCCCTGCCATCATAAAAAGGTTACTATTGCTGCTCGTTTTGCGTTCAGTATGACGTCATCTCCCACGCACATAAAACATGCAGACCATCAAACAAAGACTACACTCATCCATGCTTTTCCTTTGGAATACCCTCTAAAAACTAGACTACTACGTTCACCAGGCTAGGCAGTGGGGGTGGGGGCTGGGGGGAACCAGCTGACTGGGTGCCATGGCTGGGGGAGGGAAAGGAGCCACAGCTAGGTTAACTGTACCCAAATGAAAAATACTCCCCTCTCCACCTCACTCGCTTGCTCACACTCTCTCCCTCCTTCCCTCTAGCCCTCCCTCCTTCACTCATTAACTCTCACTACTTCATCTCACTCACTCATTCACCCCCTCCCTTTCTCTCTCCCTCTCTCTCTCCCCTTCTCCTGCCAGCTGGGCAAGTCTAGAGAGTGTGCCCCTACTGGTTGTGTTCTGAACACCAAGGGTTAAGCCCCTGCCATTTTAACGCCACTGACAGATCAGACCATTAGGGTGTTACCTAACAAAATGGAAGCCTTTAACACTGGATCTGCCAGACTGACTCACTGTGTGTGTTGTGCGTCTCCACCTGTATTCCCTGTCAAAAACGTGACAACGATAAAAGCAGTAGGGCCAGGAAGTGCAAGTCAGACCCTTTGCACGTGAGCACACAGGAATGCATACACAGTCAGAGGGTCACATAAAAAAAAAATTACACTCGCAAACACACACACACACACACACACACGTTCATGCATGCTTACACACGCGCACCCCAAACTCACATTTAAATACTAAGCACAGGCTCACCCCACCTTTTCTGTCCTTAAGATAAGATATTCCTTTATTGATCCCTTGGGATAATACAGTCAGAGAAAAGGACAGAGGTCTACTAGTGTTGGCCTCTGCCGTCATGATACAGATTAACTGGCCGCAGATGAGACATGAGAACATTTCACAAGTTCTAAATGAAACACAATTGGCAGCAGACAATCTCCTATTGATCACTGACCCCATCATTAGCAGAGTACTGATACTACTTACAGACCTTTTCACTTTTCATAGGCTACATGTTTAGGGCCGTCCTCAACTAAAGAAACTCTTAGTCCAAAGCACACGGCGGGCAAGCGACGTCGCCTGGCGATGCGATCAGCTGTCGCTCAACAACAATCGCTTAGCACCCCACACCAGACACGACAGTTGAGGACCGTTCACTATCCAAATGCGCACTGGATAAAAGTATACGTTCACACTATAAAACGAATTGTCTATTGGCTGAGCGAACGTGGCATTCGTGTGACATCACGTCCTGAATCAACCCGTAAATAAGTTAACGCTAGTTGTTGTCGGTCGTCGAAAATGTATCATAATCACAAAATGCATTCAGTGCTGGATCTAACTAAATGGATTTATAGAAAGTTCAAGGCCGGACCACAAAGCTTCTGGAAGGGTTAGCGTGACACGCTACGGCTCTTCCTATTCGTACAGCGATGGTCTACCTGCAGCAAAAAAAGTGAGAAACATTTTTCACCAGTTAACCGGATTACGTGCTTATCAGCAGTAATGCAATAATGTCATGATTGTTGATTGATGAGTATCGATAAAGACAAATTCGTTAACACATTGGTTGCCAACAACGAGATTTCTTGTTATTGGCCGCCATGCGTTGGTTGCCAATAACGAGATTTCTCGTTATTTAATCGTTATTTATTTTATTAGCGATATCCATAAATGTTTCATATGTCCAGCCTGACGTTATCATTGGGAATGGCTCAGAGTTTGAAAAGGGCTAATACCGCCCCCTATCGTCTTCCAGATGGTAATGCACATCATTGGATTGGATTGAGTGAAAAAGTGTATCAGAGAAAAACTCCGGTCCAGGGTTTTCCCATCTCTGGCAAGCAGTGTCTGTTACCAGATTCACTGGCGAGGCTCGGAGCAGCTTTCGATTATGCGTTTCGGACTATAACGTTGGATCAATAAACGCGATCAATATTTGGAATGGCGATCAGGAATTGGATTCATCTTTTTGCAGAACATCTGATCTGAGGTAAGGAATCTATGTTACCAGTTTTGGATTAATCAGAGTTGTTTTTCACAGCGTTTACAACGTGTGTGTGTCTGTGTGTGGCGTTGATTTTTCAGCCCGCTTTTGTATCGTGCATAAGAACACAAATAATCTTGATAATCTAGCGTTTATTTGAAAACGGTCATAAATCAGCCGGAAAATGACAACATGTGTATTCCAGTAAATGGCTATTATCGCGGATTTCTCTGGAATGACTAGAAATCTCCAAAACTATACTCGTATTCAAAACGGTATAAAACGGAAATGTAGTGATGAAAAAACAATCCGTTTTGTACATGTTGACTGCAAGCAAGTCATTGATAAACCGGGTGTATTAGACACATAGCCATAATTTAAGATATAGTTTAATCGCTCGCAAATGTGCTCGTTCCTCCCATTGATTAACGTGCTGGCATGATAAATCGTCATATCCGGCTGGCAACCAATGTGTTAATGTAGGCTATATTAACCCATTCTCTGCCACCACTTTGATCATCTCATACCATTATCTGCCAGTACTGTAAGTCTATGGAGATGTTCACCTTCTTTGCAGGGCTATAACTTTTTAAATTGTATTGCTAAATTGACATTACTATGGCCCATTCAACATCGATTATATATCGTTCAGGATGTAGGAACGTTTTACTTTTTCATTCACACATTCATACGAAAATACCGTCTAGAGTATAAATATGTTTTTATCGTTTTCTGCAGTATTTCCCAGAATGTGAGATATAGGCACAAATGCATATATTAGATCATCAAATGCAGTTTGATACCGATCGACGCTATATGAAAAACAACTCTGATTAAACATCAACCTCCTCACTCTAGCCTCTTTGCAGGATTTAACAGAACATAATAAAATGTGAAGGTTTTGTAAACCTAACTTAAAGCTTCTCAAGCATGTCCTCATCAGAGTCCACAATCTCATTGATTTACTACAGATGATGGTGTTATGTTAATACGACAAGAGTGTACACTGTACAGGCCACCGTACTCTGGGTCAAGGCGGAGGTACGGGAAGGGCGAGAGAGATACACCTGTGTGATGTTGCTACGGAGTTAAGCTAATAAAGGATACTCACAACCACAGCAGAGGACTCACGTATTTGTACTGTGAAATAACACCACAATGACAAACGTGTTGTTTCTGTTTTTCTTTTTGACATACTTGCGGCACACGGAAAAAGTTAACAACTCACCACTACAGCCCCCAGTAGCCTAGCCAGTAGGGATGGGTACCTTTCACATTTGAACCGATACCGGTACCTGTGAATCGATACCGGTACCCAACGGTACCTTTTTTCGGTACTTTAGTCTCAAGAAATTTAATTTACCTACCTCAGTCGTAAAAAAAAATCCAAACTTCAAATAACTACAATTTCGACAGTTTTCGGCTCGTCATTGCTCCGACTGCTTTGTTGTTGAATCAAGTCAAATCCTAGGTAAGCATATATTGTGCGCGTGAACGTTGACATGAAAAGAAAAAAGTAAAAAAAAAAAAAAAAAAAATCTTCGGTATCGCACTTGATTCGATGCTCGGTAGTACCAACGTGTTTCGGTTCGGTACCTCAAAAGTACCGAATTCGGTACCCATCCCTACTAGCCAGTCTCTTGAAACACCGCTATCTTCAAACTTCCACTCCTCTCGAAACTTTCTTTTGTTAGGTGGCCCCGCTCATCCTTTTCGTCTGAGAAAGCCAGTGGGTTTTCTTTTTAGTTGCCAGCTTACTCCTTCCATATGGTTCCACA
This sequence comes from Notolepis coatsorum, assembly GCF_963971535.1. Classification (NCBI taxonomy): domain Eukaryota; kingdom Metazoa; phylum Chordata; class Actinopteri; order Aulopiformes; family Paralepididae; genus Notolepis; species Notolepis coatsorum. The sequence goes on from NC_140166.1 coordinate 191,623,157, forward strand.
TATTTGTAACGTTAACTAGGGATGGGTACTGAATTCGGTACTTTTGAGGTACCGAACGAAACACGTCGGTACTACCGAGTACTGATTCAAGTGAGATAGATTTTTATTTTTATTTTTATTTATTTTTTGCTTTTTTCTTTTCATGTCAACGTTCACACGCACAATATATGCTTACCTAGGATTTGACTTGATTCAACAACAAAGCAGTCGGAGCAATGGCAAGCCGAAAACGGTAGAAATTGTAGTTATTTGAAGTTTGGATTCTTTTTTTCACGACTGAGGTAGGTAAATAAAAAATTTTGAGACTAAAGTACTGAAAAAAGGTACCGTTGGGTACCGGTATCGATTCACAGGTACCGGTACCGTATCGGTTCAAATGTGAAGGTACCCATCCCCAACGTTAACCCATTTAACGTTATTAAGCTAATGTTAGCTTATCTGTATAGCAGGCGGTCGTAACATTACAGTGCAAGCAGGTGCTGCAGAATATGAGTGGCGGGTGTGACGTTGGTAAACAAGGAGAGATTGACGCGTGAGGAGAGATTGTGGCTGCAAAAAAGGTGACTGTCGTAAGACCAAAACACACCGCAGTTTTAATTATTTTACATTAAGCGCTTGCTTATTTTGTTCCCTGATGAGGGGGCAGTAGCCCTACACATGATGAACAGCAGTAAGTATCTATACTTTAAGTGCATCTATATTGTATATAGATACTGGACTATATAGGACTGCAGTGTTTCCCCTACCATTGCCCGCCAATGGGACCCCCGCCTAGGGCTGGGCGATATGGAAAAAAATCATATCGCGATAACGATATGATAATTTTATTTTATTTCTCGATATCGATAATTATCGAATTGTTATAAGTATAAAAAAAACATTTTTTTTTTTTTTTTTTTTTTAACAACATATTTTTTTTGCAGCAATTCTTTGTCATTGCCGCCATATTTAGTGTTACATCCCCTCACACTCCAGTTCTCAGGCTGCAGCTGGTTTAAAAGCTAAAGTAAACCGGCTTCTCTGCTGGCTGTGGCTCCAGAGGAGTTGAACAGTTCTGGCTCTGCTAGTTTATTTTCGATCTTTTGGCGCTTTTTTGGTGGACAAACCACCGCACATGTGCACTGTGACTCATGACTGGAGTCTAGTTCTGCTAGCACACATAGCCTACTGTGTACAGACGGTTTCAAAATGTATTTTAAATTAGAAAGCAAACAAAATAAATGGACAAGAGAAAAAGAAATCTGAATTTGGTCAGTATTGTCATTTGGACAAGCAAAGCCATTACTTTAAGTTGCAGGCAAGAAAGACAAGTCTGTCCACTGTCTCTTTTTTTTTAATTTCGATATTCGATATCAATTATTAAAATATATCGCGATATTTATTGTTATCGTTATATCGCCCAGCCCTACCCCCGCCCCTCCTGAAAAGATAAAAAATGTATATATTTTAATCATTTCCTTTTTTTTCATTAAAGTTCTCTTTAATCATAATTAACCTTGACGAGCTAGGGAAATTATACATAAATCGGTTCATATAAATCTATCTTCTTCCGCCCGTGCGGAAGTGACATGCCCTGCGACAACACTAATAATTGGGGGGCCTACCACTTATTTTTTTATAATACAAAAATAAAAAATAAGAAACCGGTATAACTATCCTTGACAGTGATAATCTCCACTTTCAGCCAAAATTGCAAATGCCCAGCACAACACAAATCCTCTAGAACAGTGGTTCCCAAACTGTGGTGCGCGCACCCCTTGTGGTGCGCGAGCGCCCTCTAGGTGGTGCGTGACATGAAAAGGCTAATGGTGGTTATAAAAAAAAAAAGAAAAAAAAAATTACAATAAAATGTCATACAAATCTTAGTCAAACCTTTAGTATTATGGATATTAAACATGCTGGCAGAGTATTGTCGTGAACATTTTAATTAAATAAAGAAATTCCCTATCCATAGTCGCCGTGGGAAGAGATAAAATAAACAATTTAATCTGTGCACGGAGACCAGCAACAATTTTTTCTAACAGAAACCCATTGGGGGGTGCGCGAGCTAGGTCGGGAGGTGACAGGGGGTGCACGGCCAAAAAAGTTTGGGAACCGCTGCTCTAGAAGAACCCCATACCCACAGAGACTCCACGCACGCAGGCTCCTATCAGATTACATTTCTTGGAAATGGACGGTAAGCAGGAAGTGACCACAAGGGGGGGGGGGGGGGGGAGAGGGGGGAAAAGAAAGAGCCCAAAGGGTGCAAAGGAGTCCACTACACAGACAAGACACTAAGGAGCGCCACACATCACTGTGTTGAGTACTGGTGCAAAGGAGTCCCAACCAGACAAGACACTAAGGAGCGCCACACATCACTGTGTTGAGTACTGGTGCAAAGGAGTCACAACCAGACAAGACACTATTAGGAGCGCCACACATCACTGTGTTGAGTACTGGTGCAAAGGAGTCCCAACCAGACAAGACACTAAGGAGCGCCACACATCACTGTGTTGAGTACTGGTGCAAAGGAGTCCCAACCAGACAAGACACTAAGGAGCGCCACACATCACTGTGTTGAGTACTGGTGCAAAGGAGTCCCAACCAGACAAGACACTAAGGAGCGCCACACATCACTGTGTTGAGTACTGGTGCAAAGGAGTCACAACCAGACAAGACACTAAGGAGCGCCACACATCACTGTGTTGAGTACTGGTGCAAAGGAGTCACAACCAGACAAGACACTAAGGAGCGCCACACATCACTGTGTTGAGTACTGGTGCAAAGGAGTCACAACCAGACAAGACACTAAGGAGCGCCACACATCACTGTGTTGAGTACTGGTGCAAAGGAGTCACAACCAGACAAGACACTAAAGTGGTCTGCACACGGCGGGCGACCGACGTCGCCTGGCGATGCGATCGCCTGTTGCTCAACGACAATCGCTTGCCCCTCCACACCAGGGGCGACCGTCGCTCTGTCTAGCTGGGGGTGTGGTGATTTGCTTCCCCCCGGGAGATATAGGAGGACGGACCCGTTATGTTGTGAAGCGAGCGTATTTAATAGCAGGTAGCTGTGTTGTGCGTTAGGTGGGAGTATTAACCTGTAAAACCCATATTGACCTGGAATTAAACCACTATACGAATACAACCTCTCCTCATTCTTCCTGACATTACTGCATGCCTGATCGCTACCATACGTTCATTACCACCGATTGGACAAGTATTGTTATGCAGCTGCTTAAAGAGAATGTTTTTTTCACGGAAGACGCAAACTGTTTTGTTCTCAACCATCATTTTCTTTGGACAATAAACCTTACAAACTACATCAGCTGCAGCCTGGACATTAAACTGTCAACATCCACAACTTCTTTTGTTACCCGAGTATTAAAACACTAGTAGGTGCATCATGGCGCATTGTTCATTTATTAGTTAATGACAAGCGACCACTATAGCTTCTCAAACTAACGTTATTTATTTAAATTGTTCCCGTTAATAATAATGAACATAAGTAGCAAGGTAATAATACGTAGGTTATTGATCAATGAATGTATTGATACATTAAAGGTGTACAAATGATACACCAGTAGAACTTCTGCACTACTTCTACTGTAGAAGTCATGTTATTTCCTCATTGTCCGTGTGCAGTCACCTCAAAAAATAGGATTGAGGCGATATTTAGCGAGGCGACAGAAATAGCTTGCCGACCGTCGCTTCAAAATCTCCTGCCGTGTGTGTTCTCTCATTCATAACAATGCAGGCGATACAATTCCGTCGGTCGGCTCGCTAAAAAAAACTGTCGCCTGGCTAAAATCGCTCGCCGTGTGGGGACCCCTTAAGGAGCACCACACATCACTGACTGTGTTGAATACTCCTGACTAACACAACAGAGTAGTCAGTCCTCCTACATTATAATTTTGATAGAGAAGAAATATGCCATCCCATGAGCAGAGAGACATGCTGCAGACAGAGTGGAGGTAATGTAATTATTACAAATGGCAACTGTCTGTTTTGACTGACAATATGCATTAACACTTTAATCGCCGGAAACGCCGAAACTCGTCATTGCCCGCCATGCTCATTCTGCCGAAGACGCCATAACGCGTCTTTGATATCAATATTTCAAAAATCTGTGATCGAAATCATATTTCTCTCCCGGGGACCTGAGATATACTGCTGAGCTCCACTCAACTCTCTAACGGTTCAAGAGCGCCATCTGGTGGCCGATCGGCAGATCGCCCAACAGGAAGTCATGTGGATAAAGTGGTGCTCACCCATATTTCGTCCGGGCACTCGCTATCATTAGCAGGACTCCATCTTGACACAGTGAACACCGATCGGTGCACATAACTCGATAAACAACATGATTTGGATGTATATACTATTATACAACCTGGAAATGGATCGGATATTTCGACATCCCATAATAGAAAAAATTCTATTCCACGCTCATCCCCCAACGGCGCGAGGAAGATACGGTGAGTTTCAGCGTTATTTTCTAATGTCTGCTATACTAACTGCTCTGATGATCATATGACCCACACTAGATGAATGATATAACGTTGCCCACAGAATTATAAACGACCCCCCGCCATCCGGTCAACATCAGATCATACGTAGTAACTTCTAGAAGTACCTCGAGTTGAAATTTTTTATCTGGCACCGATCGCTACCAAACTGTATTTGATCATCAATATAATGCATTTGGGGCTATAAATCAAGTTCTGGAGAAAGCTGCAGAAAACGATAAAAACATACTTATACTTTAGACCGTATTTTAGTATGAATATGTGAATGAAAAAGTATAACGTTGCTACACCCTGAACAATAGATATGACATTGAATGGGCCATAATAATGTCAATTTAGCAATACAATTTAAAAGGTTATAGCCCTGCAAAGAAGGGGAACTTCTCCATAGACAAATAGAGCTGGCTAGGGATGGTAAATTATGAATTTAACCATGGCGATCAAAGTGTTAACTGGCACCGACCAGGCCCGGGGACGTTTTAAGGACGATTTGCTCACCGGCGCGACACGCCACTTTGGAAACCTCTAGCGGCTCGGTGTGCATATTTTTAAATATAATATATATATCGAATTAAAGCCCTATTTGTTGCCTGTCGATTGCAAAAAAATTCGTTCAGCGGTTCTCAAGTTACATGCCGATATGTGAGGTGTGTGCCAAAGTACACGGCAGACTTTTCTTTTTTTCGAATACCACCCCGCGACTCCCGAGGCTCTAGCTCCGTCAATCATTTGGCGATCTCGAAAATAATTGGACAGGGTTGTAACCAATGAGTGTGGCTTTCCAATGATACATCTGGTAAGTGAAAAGTCACAAGCGAAAACAGGAAGAGAAAAAACAAGGAATGCATTGGAGTCTATGAGAAAACTGAAACCTGCAGAGCTTTTTTCTTTTTCAGTTGACCAGAATCGCTCCTAATCACACATTTATGAACAGATTTTTATGAAATTTGGACATATACTATACAAGACTTCAGCGATAAATTCTTTTTGGGAAATATACTTTTGGATATTGCAACTACTACAGAAAATTTTGAGTACACAGGGCGGCTGGGTAGCGCAGCGGACTAAGCGCCTGCCTACCACAGCAGAGACACTGGTATCGAATCCAGCTGTCAGCGGTACCTCCGGCTTGGTCGGTCATCCATACTAACACGATTGGCAGTGTTAGCAGGTGGGAAGCCGGTGGGGTGTGTATCCTGGTCGTTGTAAACAGCGACTCCTACAGGTCGGTGGGGCGCCTGCTCAGCAAGGAAGGGAACTGGGGGAAGTAGTGTGAGCCTCCCACGCATTACGCTCTCCCAGTGAGAGTCCTCGCTGTCGGGTGAAAAGAAGCGGCTGACTGACTCCACATGTATCGGAGGGGACATGTGATAGTATCTATCAACCCTCCCTAGACCAGCAAGTGGGGGGGAAATGCGCGCAACGACCAGGAAGGGAGGGAAGGGAATTGGCATAACAACTAAATTGGGATGGGAGAAAAATACAGAAAAAGGGGGGGGAGAAGAGTAGATTTTTTATTTTTATTTTTTTTACACAAGTTCAACTCAAGTTCAGACCTATGTTACTCTATTTCATTAGCACTAAAAGTGAATTATTTTATTGTATCAGAAACTTCAGAATGTTATCTTTCAAAAGAGACCAGGCTCATGCATGTGCTATAAGTATAAAGTATAGTATTTGTTTGCAAAAAATGTATGCAGTCCTCAAGTTCAAGTAAAAAGAATTGCCACTTTTCTGGGCACCAGTTAAGAGGTTAACACTTTGGGTGCCGGAAAACGCTTTACAGCGTCATTCCCGGCCATGCTCAAGTTGCCGAAGGACGCTTTACAGCGTCTTTAATATCAATATTTCAAAAATCTGTGATCGGATTCATATTTCCCCTCCGCTGGCCTGAGATCCACCAGGAGGACCCACTGAGCTCTCTGGCGGTTCAGGAGCGCCATCTGGTGGCCGATCGGCGCAATCGCCAAACAGGAAGTGCTGTGGAGGTTGTGCTGGTCGGCCATATTACTTCCGGTCACTCGGTTTGGCTGCCGGCACTCTGGCTTGTCACAATATATAGCGATCCATTGCCAATAACTCGATAAACAACATGATTTGGACGTATATAGTATTATACAAGCTGGAAATGGTTCATCAGGATAAACATCCCATAATCGAAAACGGTCTACACCACGCTGATCGTCCAACGGCGCGAGGAAGATCCGGTAAGATTCAGCGTTATTTTTTAACGTGTTCCATATAAACTGTTATGATGAACATATGACCCACACTAGATGAATGATATAACGCTGCCCACGGAATTATAAACGATCCCCCGCCCATCATCAGATCATACGTAGATCATTCTAGAAGTACGTCCAATTGAAATTTTTTATATCGCCCCGATTGCCATCAAACTGTATTTCATCATCAATATAATGCATTTGGGGCTATAGATCACGTTCTGGAGAAAGCTGCAGAAAGAGATGAAAACATACTTATACATTAGACCATACTTTACTATGAATATGTGAATGAAAAAGTTTAACGTTGCTACACAATGAACAATACATATAGGACTTTGAATGGGCCCTAATAATGGCAATGTAGCAATAGAATTTAAAAAGTTATAGCCATGCAAAGAAGGGGTACTTCTCCATAGACAAATAGAGCTGGCAATCTATGGTATATCATGAATTTAACCCATGGCACCCAAAGTGTTAAGCATCGGGTATATTGCTGTGCATTGTTATTACTGCTTCCATGCTCTTTAACTCAATGGAGGCCAAAGTCAAACCCGAGATAAGTCGGGTTAACTCGCCAGCGGTTGGGCGCCAGACCCGAGATTTCTCGGGTTTTGGTCGTTTATTCCTTTATTCGATATTTTTATTCATTATTCATCCAGGGACCTTGGTGTTACCATAGGGAATGAGTCCGAGATCGCCAAAGTGCAATACCGGCCCCATCAAGCTAGATGGCGGTATCGAGCACCCTTTGTAACCTTGTATCTTGGCCTGTGTAACGGCCAAATGTCTCCGGTCTCACTTTCCCTTGTCGGCCGAGTGGAACGGTTCTCCCGGTTCCATTGAAGCGCGTCAAATATCCCGATCCATATGTTGTGGTGGGTTATGCCGTGGACCAAATGGACATCGGATGTACCAGATGGCGATCAAACAATTGGAATATTATTTTTGGAATACTCCCGATCACAGGTAAGGACTATCTGACGTAAATGTTTGCTTGATCCTGCAATGCTTTTATACCAATCGGGCTGATAAGCGTTTAGTGTTCAATACGAATGCCGTTACTGACAAAATAATCAGAAACGACCCCCCCACCTTTCATGCATTCATGATGAAACATAATACCTATGACATAGATGTGATTTGGGAATAGTAGCGTGTACAGGCAAGAAACGGCAACGTCTATAGTAGAATTGACGTATGAGGCTATAACTCAGCATTTCAGGAATTAGCCCAGACCGCTCTAAAACCATACTTATATTCACCACGGTATAACACAGGAACGTATGGATGGACATTTTTTTTTTCACATGTTGAACGATAGATAGGTGATGTCAAATGGCCATAGTATTGTATCCATAGCTATAATATAGAATATAGTTATAGCTCTACAAACAAGGTGACGCACTCAGGGCACGAAATTAGAGGTCGCCATTGGCGGGCAGATTTTAGGTTCGGCGAGTGACACAGAGGTCCGTCTGCCATGTGGCGGGTAACCAAATAGTCATGTAAAATTTTTAAAACTGCTGTGTGTTTTGGTCTTATGACAGTCGCCTTTTTTGCAGCCCCGTCTCTCATGGCGCGTCATCTCGTTGGCTTGTTTACCAACGTCACATCCGCTACTCTTCTTCTGCTCTGTAGCTAGGGAGCTAACGTTACGCCCACCTAGCTAACGCCGATTAGCCAACGTTAGCGTAATAACGTTTGATACAAATAAGTATGTGGAACCATATTGAAGGAGTAAGCCAGCCGGTAAAAAGAGAACTCACGCGGCTTTCTCACACGAAAAGGGGGAAGAAGTGGCAGCGAGAGCGGGACCACCGAATAAAAGAAAGTTTAGAGGAGTGGAAATTTGGAGATGCCGTTAGCGGTGTCTCAAGAGACTAGCTCCAGTATGATGCTGGGGCTGGAGTAATGACTTGTTCGGTGTGCCGCAAGTATGTAAAAAACTAAAACTGAAACAACACTTTTGTCATTGGGAGTAAATCGATGAAGCTGGAAGCAATTCGTGACCATGAACAGAGCCAGTGTCACATTGGCTGCATGTCGGAGCCTCTCCTTTCAAGACCCTCTGTGGCTAGGCTAACAGCCATGTTAGATCAGACCAGCACAAAAATGAAGATGCTGTTTCGGACTGTACATGCCATTGGAAAGAAGGCAAGACCCTTTACGGACTTTCGAGTGGATGTGCGAGTAAGTGAACATGTTTATTCGCTTAACTTAGTATAACTAGGACTATGAAACCTGTTTTTTATATGCGACACAACTGTTTTTTTTTGGCTGGTAAGAAATATGCTTGGCGGGTAGATTTTCCCCATCTACCCGCCACTGGCCGGCAGGGCTGACCTTCGATTTTTTTTTGGAATTCGAAGCTTCGGGCAGAGATAAAAAAAGACAAATTATTATATATATCTTTTTTTATAGGGATGCACCGATATGAAAATTGGCCACCGATACCGATTGTTCAATTAACACAATCGGCCGATACCGATATTTGTATATTTGTATATAAGTATTTGTAATTTTTTATTTTATTTTTTTTAATGAAACTACTGTATATTTGTATGTGTATGTTTGTATTTGTAGGCCTCTTTACTTACTTAAAAAAAAGGAAACATCAAGAAATATGTTTATGGTATTAATTCCACCATGCCATGTAGCACTATTTCTCTCCCAGTATCGTCTGGCGGCCTGCAGATGGATACTATTCTCTCAACCAGAGCTCTCAGCCAATGCAATAGAACCATTTTGATTGACAGTCGATTCGGCCAATTACGCCACACCGCTAGCACCCACCTCCTGCTGTTCTTACCACCAATCGGCAAGCGTTTATTCATTTTCTACTTTCGGGCATGCCGCCATTGATCTGCTTGCGACTCGAGAGCACAACAAACTTAACGTAGCTAATACCTTAGCTGCCCGGCCCGCCGACCAGCGCTCCACAGCATGACCAACTGAGACATAATGATTTTACTGCAACAAATGTTATAATAAAACAAAGCCTTTCTATACATTTGTCTGGTTGAAAACTTTATTAACAGATTGCAGAATGGGTAGTTGGGTACGGAATGAGCAACGGAATGGAACTGAGCTATGAACGGAATAATGCCTTGCTTACTTGCTGTGTTCGGGTAAATAATATGCTGATGTTATATTGAACGTGTAACACTAACTATATAATGTTATTAACTAACTAGCTACCGTCCCGGGAGCTCACGTTGATGCCTGGATGGTGCTAACTAACTAGCTACCGTACCGGGAGCTCACGTTGATGCCTGGATGGTGCTAACTAACTAGCTACCGTACCGGGAGCTCACGTTGATACCTGGATGGTGCTAACTAACTAGCTACCGTACCGGGAGCTCACGTTGATGCCTGGATGGTGCTAACTAACTAGCTACCGTACCGGGAGCTCACGTTGATGCCTGGATGGTGCTAGCTAACTAGCTACCGTACCGGGAGCTCACGTTGATACCTAGATGGTGCTAACTAACTAGCTACCGTACCGGGAGCTCACGTTGATGCCTGGATGGTGCTAGCTAACTAGCTACCGTACCGGGAGCTCACGTTGATACCTGGATGGTGCTAACTAACTAGCTACCGTACCGGGAGCTCACGTTGATACCTGGATGGTGCTAGCTAACTAGCTACCGTCCCGGGAGCTCACGTTGATGCCTGGATGGTGCTAGCTAACTAGCTACCATCCCGGGAGCTCACGTTGATACCTACTAACTGGCTACCGTTCTGTGATTTGTTTACTTCGAGGTTGAAGAAAGTGCACTTTTAGGTTGAAAGAACGGGGGCCGGGGGCGGCGTTGTGCAGGTCGCAACGCGTTTTGCATTTAGACGCGACACAAATTGATGGATATTTATCGGCTACTGCCATCGGCACATTCGAGCTTATCGGCCGATAGGCCGATTGCAGTCAACAAGGCACTTATCGGCCGATACCGATACCCGACCGATACATCGGTGCACCCCTATTTTTTTATGTTGTGGGACTTGTACAGCACTTTGTTCAACTTTGTCAGTGCTGTAAAGTTTAAACCTTTTTAAATCTTAGACAAACAAAACACTTTGCTTTCATGAAATATTGTAAGCCGTCATTTGAGGCTTTATAAAAGCAGCACAATGAACACAAATCTGTCAGTGCCGAGTCCGACCTCATCTTAAATAACAAACAGCATTGCTTGTTGTAGTTAACAAAGAGAGGCAGAGTTTAAAAAAAAATTAATACTCGAATTTTATTTTAATATTCGAATCCCATGCCCATCGAACGAAGCTTCAAAGCTTCGAAGTATTTAAGACAGCCCTACTGGCCGGTGAGTCAAAAATTTTATTTCGTGCCCTGGACGCACTCCTATCTTTTAAAGCGTGGCCTTGCTATGACGGGCTCCGTCTAATAGCTGGCGGTGAATGAGTTAAGATGCGTTTAAAAATGTATTTCCCTAAACAATTACTCGAGCACAAGAGTAATTCATGCAAGTGCTCGATCTGGGAAAACAGTACTCGTGTCCATTAGGGGTGGGGGGCGAAATCGATACGTAGTAGTATCGCGATACTTTGCGTAGCGATACTGTATCGATACAGGGACGCCAAGTATCGATATTTAATTATTCAAATTCTTTTTTTTTTTATAAGGAAGTTGCATTGTTCATTTCAATCCCCGTAATAGTACAGTAGTCCACACACACACACACACGTGCATTCAGTTAAGTTAGAATATGACAGTTCAGTTTGTCAGGTACATGCAACACAGATTACAGTGTTTACATCTATCTGCTTGAGAAAATAAAATACCATGTTCTGCAATAAAAATTATTGAAGTGAGATGAACAGACTGAACTTTAAACTTTGTTGACAGTTTTACTTTGCAGTTGAAAAAGGTAATAAATAAAATTTGAAAAAAGAAAGAAAATATGCAATATTAATATCGCAATACTCAGCGTATCGCGATATATTTAGTATCGCGATACTATCGTACCGTGACGCAAGTATCGCGTGAGGTCTCTGGCGATTCCCACCCCTAGTGTCCATCCCTAGTAGCGAGTCACACACCCTCTGATATATCATAATGCTCATGTGCACAATGAATAAACATCCACACGGCACTATCGCTGACCCTTGTTTTAAGTAATAATCATAGAATTATGAAACTAATTTACAAACCTGAAAATGTGCATTTCTCATACTTTTGTCCAGCCAATCAATTATTATGACATACCCCGGTAAATTAAGCTCTTTGCACCTCAAGTTCAAAGACCAAGACGACACAGCTGACATTGTGAACATTGAACATATGAACATTGTTTAGATGTGACTGTGGGAGAGGTGCATAGGATTTTTCAGGAATCATATATATATATAAAAAAAATACACAAATTGACTTAAAACATTTGCTGGTTAAAACCCAACAGACCCATTAGTTGACTGCGAACATAAAAACAAAAGGGGGCAAAAAAAAGAAATAGGTGCAAAGGACAACTGTGGGACTAGACGGAAGGTCAGATGTAACACTCGCATTACATGACCTGTAAACCTGCCCTTCAATCATGAATATTTTGTAGAAAACCGAGTAGACTAATATTGTGTAAACAGAGTACACCATGTGCCATCCAAACACACAGCATCCCTCGGTTCGAAATATGGTCGGTAGCCATCTTGATCCTTGTGGCAATCTAGTGAGGTTAAATATTGATTTAGGATATATTATATTTAGGCGATTCAAAAATCGTAAAAAATGTTAAATGTTTAAAGAATTGAGATACCAAAGACATTTCAAAATAAGTGGATAAACACGCCGTGGCTGAAATTATACTGTTTTGGTTTGGAGGGAGGGGCGGAGTGAACCACTGTGAAGCCAAAATTGTAATTGAAACCTGCTTACATTTTATTTCATCACAACACTCACTATGTTATAGGGATGGGCATCGATCTTCGAATAGTCGCTAAATGTTCAAGTTTCAAGTTTCTTTAATAGTTGTCATACAGAAGTACAGAATACTTTTATACAAAATGCTTCTTACTGTTACGCTAAATGATTAAATAAAATCGATTTGTTTATGCAAATACTGTTTTGTTGTAGTGTATTAGCCTACCTATTAACCGGTAAACCGCTGAACGGCATGCTGGGTACACCTCGCTAGCTAGCCAGGGGCGATTTTCCATTAGTAATCAAATAGATCGAATAGTAATTTTGTGAGTTTTGCCCATCCCTAATATGTTACATAGAAGAAATAGTGCAATAACTACAGGTGAGATATGTTAAAGACGTATAGCAATGGGCTTGGAACAGTTGTGATTGGAGGATCAGGAAAAGAGGGTGGGTTTGAGATAGGGCCTTCCCAGTTATTTAGCAGTAGAGTACTCTAGGCTAGCATGTTAAAAACGAGTCAGTTAGCATTTCACTAATGGTAATAAAACAAGAACTCAATTACTCCCATACACGCATTGCCCATTGCTAAAATCCAGGCAACCTAGTGGTGTGATGAGACAAGGACACAGAGACATCCACACTTGGATGTGGCTGCCCTGCCTGCCGCACTGAGAGTTCCAGAGTTGCCATGTCAGCACTGGGTAGGGCTGGGCGATATGACGATATTATATAAATATCGGGTACAGTTCATTAACGATACACTTTTTCAACGTATCGTGGATATCGTGATGTTTTGCCCAAGAGGATTGTGTCGCGTCAATCTGTTCACACGTTACTCGTTCATATCTCAGCCCGTGCTGAGATATGCCCATTCCACGGTCTGTTAATAAAGTTTTCAATCAGACAGATGTATGGAAAGGCTTTTATTATAACATTCGTTGTAGTAAAATCATTATGCCTCATTTAGTCATCCTGTGGAGCACTGGTCTCCTACTCGACGGCCGCGGGGAGCTAATGTTAGTAGCTTTGTTGTTGTTCAGCACACAGGACATTCAGGAAGTCAAAAAAATAGCGCTTGCCGATTGGTGCTAAGAACAGCAGGGCGGGGGCAAGCGGTGTGACGTAATTGGCAGACTCGACTGTCAATCAAAATGATTATGTTTCCGTCAGAATGAATGAATGAAAACTTTATTAAAAGGTTGCAGAATGGGTACAATACAGTACAGGAGGATGAAGACCAGAAAAAGACTTTCGGCTTTTTTACATAAGGGTCCTCCATTTTCAATTCATCAAAACATTTAGAGACATACATATATACAGTAGTTTCATAAAAATGCTAAAATGCTATTTATTGATTGATTGATTGATTGATTGATTGATTTAAAACTGTATTAACATATTGCAGAATGGGTACAGTACAGCTCAATACATACAATTGTTAAGGGGATGCAGACCAGAGAAAGACTTTAGTATTGTTTACATCAGGGTCCCCCATTTTCAATTCATCATATTTCATATCTAAATCATATAATATCTCATTGCTAAATATATGCAATATATAATCTAATAATCTAATATATAATATAAAAATGCTAAATGCATGGGTATTTTATTTTGTCTTTAATGTTAGCTTGCAAACTCAAATACTGTCTTGGTAAGCCTCAATGAATTGTTTGGGGTAAAAAAGAAAAACATCGTGATGTGTATCGCCGAAAGGTCAGAAAATATCGTGATATCATATTTAGGCCATATCGCCCAGCCCTAGCACTGGGCAGTTAAAACGCACACTGAGAACTAAGAAGAATGCACCCAGTATAGTGCAGACCTCCACCAAGGCCTGACTATCTCTGCAACATTTTACGTAGTACAGAAACACAAGTTGCCGATGTTCTCAACAGTCCCAACTGCTATGAATCCATATGGTGGCTCTCTCAAGATATGGTGAGAGAACAGGTGAAAACACAACATTACTTTTGTCAGTTCTTCTCATTTAATTTCCCAAACTGACCCCAGTTGTTGCTAGAGACTATTGTCATCTTTGTAGCCACTAGGGAGGATGCCAGAAGTCAACATTTTCCATCAATTACACATTTCATTCCTTAACCTCTTCCGCCCGTGCAGTCCGGGGCCGGACCGCAAATTACAATACCGTCATAAATCAAGCTCTCCAGACTGTCTGACATAATTATCGTATTTTTCTTTCAAACATATTCAAGAATAAACATCATAACCATGTCACAACAGCAGTTATAATGTATATCTTCATCAATATGTTTGTTTACCAATAGGTTACAGTGTTATTAGTGAGGTTTTAGTTTTTTTAAATGTGTTGTCATCGCGGAAATCGGCCATTTTGAATTACTGGCCGTCGGTGAATGTAGTAATTTTGAGAAGAGGGCATTGATCCAGAGCTTTCAATGAGCGTTGGAATTTTCCAAAACTACACTTCCCAAAGGCTTCTACGTTTCTGCAAGCAAATGACTTCCTGATTATTATTTTAAATTTGTCTTATTACTCTGGATTACACACATGTCCCGAACGGTGGAGGTCGTACCGAACCGTGTACGGTTCGAATGCGAACCGTTCCACCCCTAGTATCTACTGTGCTGAACTCTGACCCTTCCACTAGCAGGGTCAGAGTCATTTAGACAGATGCACTTACTTAGGCATAATGCTTTATTGCCTTTTTCCAAAGCCAGCAGAGATACACTAACCCTACAGAAGCAGTCCTCTGGATAATAATGAAGGGGGAAAAACTGCCCAGCTCCAAAAATCATCCAACATTCAAAAAGAGAGCAATAACTATATCTCTGATTGAGAGAGAATTGATTGATTGATTAATTAATTAACCTCCTAATAAAGGCTCCCTCTAACACCACATCCTCCCAATTGACCCATCTCAAACCTGCCCTCTTACCTTGATCCTTGACAACTGTTGTGATTGGAGGATCAAGAAAAGAGGGCTGGTTTAAGATAGATCAATAACCAACACCACCACTTGCCAATTCAAATTATTCATCAGGGCTTTTCCTGGCTCAAAATCTGACCGTGGTGGTAGCTCAGTTTAGACACAATTCTGGCCTTTGCTCAACCCAGTGAATTGTTAACTTGATAAAATACCATAAATAGTTATTCAAAATTAAAAACATGATTTATTATATATTAAGAAATAATAGTAAAGCCCAACTAAAATAGGGCCAACTTTTAACCTGCATCATGATTTGTAGTTTTTAAGTTTCCATTACAGTCATATTTGGACCTCCTTGGCATACACCTACAGTATTTGCATACAGCCTCCTTGGCAGCAGAAAGACTCTACCATACAGATGTAGCCTTCTATATGATCTGACAAATTGACAGCATCTTGTCCGTGATTTGGAATCATGGCTTTAATGGTGATCCAATATGTCAGACTATAACCATGTTTACTATTGTTACAAATGTTCTCCCTTTCACCTGTCCTGCTGCTTTCCCTGCCATCCGACATCATTCTCTTTCCAACAAAGATTATCTAGCCAAGGTTTACAATATTTTTGCAATTCATGTTTCCATTAGTAAATGTGTGTTGCCATGATGGTTGTTATGGTTCCTTGGTGTGCCTAGGCTGCTCTAGTAGCTACCCCTGAAAAGGCCCCAGTAGCAGCACTGCCTACTTCCGTTTCCACTTCTGTCCTCTGTGGACTAGTCCAATGAAGCAGCATTGATTCGCCACACTCGTGGAATGTTATTAAAGTGATTGGTTTATCATGATGTATTGGCGTGTATGTTACCGATATCCTACCAATGGATTAGCGGTATTTAAGGGGCTCTAGCGGGCTCGTTTTGCTAGCGTGAATATACTGGTATCGTATGAAACTAGGAATCTTGAGGAATCCAAAAGGTACCGTTGGCTCACTGGCAGAGGCAGGGCTTGACATTAACTTCGGACAAGTGGCTCAGATATTTTACTTGTCCGAAATGTACTTGAGAAAATAAAGGCCTATTAAAAAATCTATAAAAACCGACAAGAGATTTGGACAATTATTATGATTTAATAACTTAAATACAGTGTGTGTGCATTTGTGTGTGTGGGGTATATACTTTATGATCAGTCCTCCAGCTCATCTTTCTCATCTCCCCTCTCTCTTGACGACCAGGGGTTAAACCCTGGTCTACGCCTATAGTTGTGTAGTTGTTATTACGGTATAGTTGTTATTACGGTATAGTTGTTATTGCCATAAATAACACCATTCAAATAAATAATTGTATTTTTATTTGAAATAATTTCTTTTAACAATAGGCACATTAGATCAACAGGTAACAACAAAACAACCAACTTTTATTAAACATTCTATTAAACATTCTGATATTTTCGTGGGTCTCGTGCCAGTCAGTGTCAACTAAGCGAGCACTCAGAAGACGCTCGCCGTTTGTCCGGGACAAGTAATATTGACGTACAGAGATTGAGAGTTTCCAGTGTGACACTGTGAGACAGGCACTTTCTGATCAGATGGAATAACGTTACTATTCGTTTGGGGAATATATATACCGTATATTTTCTTTTTAAGTTAAATTGTATTATGCTTGTCCGACCATTTCTTTTACTTGTCCCGGACAATAGGACAAGCCTTAATGTCAAGCCCTGAGAGGTGATAAATTCTGCTCCAAAGTTAAGCTATTTTAAGCTAGCTGGGATGAGAGTGAAATGTCATGGGCATGGCCATTAGGGATGGGTACCTTTCACATTTGAACCGATACGGTACCGGTACCTGTGAATCGATACCGGTACCCAGCGGTACCTTTTTTCGGTACTTTAGTCTAAACATTTTATTTACCAACCTCAGTCGTGAAAAAAAATCCAAACTTCAAATAACTACAATTTCGAGTCTACAGACAGAGACCAACCTGAGGACACTCAACCGAAGCCGCTCCCGACTGTGTTGCTTCATCAAGTTGCGTTATAAACAGTTGGTTGGAGTTACACAACATTCGATAGTTGTAGTAACTGCTGTGAAATTATCAACAGAGATGCCGTCCGACAGACCTTTCAAACAAAGAAGAACATTTGCTGACCGATGCAAAGAAGTCGAGCAGATCCGTAAACAGCACCCCAACAAGATCCCTCATCGTTGAGAGGTATAAGGGAGAGAAACAGCTGCCAGTCCTGGACAAGACCAAGTTCCTTGTACCTGACCATGTTAACATGAGTGAGCTGGTCAAGATTATCAGGCGTCGCCTGCAGCTGAACCCCACGCAGGCCTTCTTCCTGCTGGTGAACCAGCACAGCATGGTGTCGGTGTCCACGTCCATCTCAGAGATCTACGAGCAGGAGCGCGACGAGGACGGCTTCCTCTACATGGTCTACGCCTCGCAGGAGACCTTCGGCTGCTAGGGAGGAGGAGGCTTTCTGATATTGTCGCTGTTGGAGGGGCGTACTGTAAATAGATGCATTGCTACTACTTTATTTCAAGTATTTGCCAATAAAAAAAAACTCGCCTTGAAAAGTCAAAAAAGAAAAAAAAAACTACAATTTCGACCGTTTTCGGCTTGCCATTGCTCCGACTGCTTTGTTGTTGAATCAAGTCAAATCCTAGGTAAGCATATATTGTGTGTGTGAACGTTGACATGAAAAGAAAAAGCAAAAAAAAAAAATAATAAAAAAAAAAAGGTATCTCACTTGAATCGATACTCGGTAGTACCGACGTGTTTCGGTTCGGTACCTCAAAAGTACCAAATTCGGTACCCATCCCTAATGGCCATATTCAAAAGAGGTCCCTAGAATTAGGGATGGGTATCGTTAGGATTTTATCGATACTACTACTCTTATCGATACTGCTTAACGGTTCGGTACTTTATCGATACTCTTTATCGGTTCTTTTTTATTTTGCAAAAAAAATAAAAAATTATTAGGAACAGAATCGACATTGCTTTATTATTCTTTTATATAACTATATTACTGCACATGGCTACTTCTTTATCAATTAATACAAGCAGTCAGATAAATTAACTATTTTGGGACTTTCTATTTTATTTAGAAAGTTCTTAAATCAGAATGTCCCACCCAATACCCAGTTGTTAAAAACGGTTCAATACTCCATGTTATTAGTAGAGGCTGTGACACTCTTGTCATCCTTCCTCTAGCGCCTGCTAGGGTGAAGGGACTTTGGGCTTGCTGGGACCAGTGGTGGTAGAGGGAGGAGGGGTGGGCTGGGACATGGTGGCTGCAGCCTCAGCTTGAATATCTTTCATCTTTCTAATATATTTGTAGCTAAACAATTAGCTAAGCAATTATATTTTATTTATTAGCCTATTGTAGTGACTACATTATGGTTTGTGTTCTCCTCTTACTGTGTTGTGTAGTGGGAGGGAACTACTGATCTGGCACCGCGGCCAGAGGGGACAGTTATTGCGGTTGCACTTGCTGTTGTGATCTTTACTGTTCTGGCGATATACATGTGCTCTTGTTCTGTATTGACTGAAGTTGTCTTGTGTATTAAACAAGCATTACGTTGCCTACGATTATTCCTTTTTCCTCCGGCACTACACTATTCATAATAATTCGTTATTAGCCTAGCTAACTGCGTATCTTGGCTTACCTGCAGTGGACGTGGATGCAGATGGAACACTGCGAGCAAAGCAGTCAAAAACGGCGCATTTCTGCAGACTAATGTTATGTTTTGACAACAGATGTTTTGACAAATTGCTTGTATTTCCACCCTTACTGGCAAATGTTTTATTGCACTTGTGGCAACGTGCAGTCGACTTTCGTAAAGTGTACCCAGACTTTCGAGCGCTTTGCTCTCTCCGCCATGACGAGCGCAGAGCTGATCGAGCTGGGTCTGAGCTCCGCCCTGAGCGCCTGGGTACTGGACTTTCTGAGTCAAAGACCCCAGGCGATCAGGGTGGGGGGTCAGGCCTCCAACACCATCACCCTGAGCATCGGGTCCCCCCAGGGCTGTGTTCTGAGTAGGGCTGACCTTCGAATTTTTTTTTGCCAATCGAAGCTTCGGGGCCGAGCTTCGATTTTAATTCGAAGCTTCGAATTAAAAAATTAATAATATTTTTTTTTATATATATAATTTTTATTTTTATTTTTTTTATCTTATGTTGTGGGACTTGTACAGCACTTTGGTAAACTTTGTTGTTTTTAAATGTGCTCTATAAATAAAGTGGATTGGATTAATGAATTAAGTAGCCCCTTTCGTGACTGTGACGCAGCCAACACGGCTGTGTGATTTAATTCAAGGTGGATCGCTGTTGTCGTTTGAACAACTTCAGATTTCATGGGAACTACCAATCCCCCAAATCAAGAATGTTTAAGATGAATGAAGTAAGATTTTGATAATTTGAAATATGGCCTGTGTAGACTAAACTATGCACAGAATTATGTCAGTCTACAAGGTCCGGATTCTACATGGTCCGGCAATGTAGACCTTGTAGACTCCACTACAGACCAATTATCAGTGAATGTTCATGCATTTTTAAGAAGGGCTACTTCCACAAAAAAACAAAGAACTCACCAAAACATCTCAGTAGCACCTTATCTAAATGTTCTATTTCATATATGGAGATTCATATTTATTTATGTATTGCATGCATTTCTACATTTTATTTCCTATTTTGTTTATTGATCCCAGTATCTTTCTTTCTTATGTGTGGAATTCTACAAGGCATTTACATTCACATTTACATTTAGTCATTTAGCTGACGCTTTTATCCAAAGCGACTTACAAGTTCTGTACGACAGGTCATCAGGAAGGATACAACTCTATCAGCTGAGTAACAATATTCATCAAAGTGTTGCGTGTTACAGTGTAGGTTAGTTTATTAGGACAAGTGCATGACAGTTAGTTAGGGTTAGATTTTTTTTTATTTTTTTTTTTTAATTTTATTTCAGATAATGGTTGAAGAAGTGCGTCTTTAGTCGACGGCGAAAGATTGGATGGGATTCGGCTGTCCTAACTGGGGTGGGTAGTTCATTCCACCATTGTGGGGCAAGGACTGAGAATAGGCGTGTAGGTGGTGTATATGTGTTTGAGGATGATATCCTTCAAACAGGCAATAGTGAAGATATAATTTGGGCAGTGCTGAGCTGGGTTACTTTCCTCCAGTGTATTTGTCCCCCGGCCCCACCCAATGGCCCCATGCACACACACCGAAGTAAAAATAAAAATTAAATAAAAAGTGATTTCTCTCTTTTTTTTTTTTTTATAAACTTCGATTTTTTTTTTTTATGTTCGAAGCTTATGCCATCGAACGAAGCTTCGAAGCTTCGAAGTATTTAAGACAGCCCTAGTTCCCTGTTGGTCATTTTGGGTCTGTGTTTATCCTCTTCAAATAGCACAGCATGTTTGCGGTGCTCTCTTCTTCACTGAGAGGATGCCACAGTATAGCGCGCGTTTTTTTATTTTTATTTTTATAACATTCTGATCTTTCCGCGGTTCTTGTACAGTGGTCTCGTGCCGTGCGACTGGCAATTACCAGCTGTCATTCACTGTGTCAACCAGGGTTAAATACCAGTGGAGAAAGCCTAGGTAAGAGAGATTTCCCTCACCTGTTAACACGTTTTTCTTTTTCGATGAAAGATTCATTTGGGGTGTGATGCTGCTGCAGCGCGACTGGCTGATGAGGTGGGTAGGAGCTTGATGCTGGATTAGCGTATCGCTGCGTTGGGAGGCGGAGATAGACATTGGATTTGGCAAATCACGCTACGTTTAGACTTCAGTGAACTTAGTCAGCACGAGACATTCACCATTTGACAGCAATATATGCGCGCACTGACAGTCGGCCAATTGACATTTCCTGTGAAAAGAAAAATCCTCTCCGTCCCGGTTGCGTCCCAGCAAAGATTTCTGTTCGTCCCAAATCAATATTTGATCGTCCCCGGGACGACGGGACATCGTTAGTCTCGAGCCCTGAGCTGGACCCTATTGGTATAACGTTACTGTGCTCAGCAAGCCCTCAGCTCGAATACGCATCGAATCAGTGTTATAAGACATTGATATCAGGAGCTATCTGTAGCTACTGCTAGCCGGATATATAACGTTAATACAACGCCTCAGTGAATTATTTAGTTCAATGGGACATTTCGTTTTGAACAGTGAACTAACTTGCGCTAACGTGAGCTAACAGGTATCATACACGTCTCTACTAAACTTGCTGGAGCGTTTGTTGATGTCAGGAGCTATCGGTAGCTGGCCGGCTAGATACCGTTCGGTTAGACAATGCCTCATGTATTAAACTAAAAGTGAATAGTTGACTGGGTCATTTTGTAACGGTAGCTAAGCTAACGTTAGCTCAGGGAGACGCCGTCCTCCCGTGTCCCGTCCCACTAGACTAGACCCGTGTTAGACTAGACCCATGCGTGCAGGAGGGGCTGGAGGGATGAGCAGACGCCGCACCACCCGGTGTCTGAGACAGAACTCAGCGACAGCGAGTGAGATCGATTTTGACGATCGGCGAAAATAAAGCATTATCACCGATCACCGATCGCATATTTATACTGATTATCGGCCGCTAACGATCGGTGGCCGATCGATCGGGGCATCCCTAATTAGCATCCACACTACACAGCATTTATAGACATAAATAAACTTCATGGCTCATCTCCTACTCTGGGTATTCAGTAGGTGGTGTCAAAGAGGCAACTAGTAACTACCCATGTCACCAGAGGATACTAGTAAACATTTTGAAATATTCAATTGCAAATAGAATAAATTGTTGATTTTTCGTTTAGATTAATCGATAAAATAATTGACAGATTAATCTATAACAAAATAATCGTTAAGTGTGACAGCCCTAATGCGCACACACAAACACGCACGCACACACTTCTAGCCACCTAACGTAGGTTTGGCCAACTGTAAACTTGACACACACAGTTGAGTCAATACCCCAACAGGGTAAACAAGAAAAGGTTCAGTTAATCAGATGTTGGAGGATTCCTCCCCTCTACGTCAGAATAGCCTGGAGCCTTAGGGTGGGACCCTGTGACCACAGCACAACAACATTTGTTACATCCTGAAAATTACACAACTAGGTCTGCTGATTGAACACAACACTGCATCGTCCCACCAGACTGGGGACACCTTGTTACTTCAAAGAGCTTCAAGGACAGTAGCCCAAGTCTAACGGCCATGGTAGTTCAATGTTAAAATCGCACGAGAGCTCATGTTAGGTTATTTCTATTTATAGGTTATATCATGAATCAAACAAATGGGATTTAGGATAAACTGACCACGCTACATGTTTCTCTGCTACACATCATGTAGGCTAAACAAAAATAAAGAATTACAAGGCTAATTTAACCTCTTGAGCCCCCTAGCCCTATTTTCTGAAAATTCACCTAAAAATACATACATAAGTAAATGGAAGATTGCTCCACTTCTACAGGGTCCAATGTATTCCCAGTGTCAGAAATATTGTGTCCGTTACTAGGCTTGAGTAAATTGTAATGAACCAAAGGAGAATATAAATTCTTTTTTTTCATCTTTGACGGTGAATAACACCATGCTAAAATTGACCAGACGTGGAAAATTGTGACTTCTACTTGTTTATAATGTAGATTTATCAGCCACTTTATAAGATTGCAACGCCGTTTTTTGCTAGACGTTCACAGAAAGGTAGAGGAACTAACTGTTCTAATTTATGCCAATAACGTTCAGGTTTGTGAGAGATAATCCCAAAAAATAAGATAAATAAAGTAAATCCACAAGTCATATGATTGACAGGAGCTGGCTTGAGCTGTGTAGTGTGGTTTTTTGAAATTCAAAAACCCATCGAAAGCCCTGGGTCTCCTCTCCTCATATGACTACAAACAAAATGGCGTCGCACATTTCCTAGCGTCAATATTCGCCTGTTTCCGACTAGATTTCCAAAACTCATATTTCACTAATAACACTTTAACCTATTGGTAAACAAATGTATTGCTGAAAATATACACTTTGACTGCTGTTTTGACAGGGTTAGGGTCTTTACTCTTAGCTACATTTGAAAATAAAACGCAACATTAATTCATACAGTCTGTAGAAATGGATTTATGGCGTGATGTCATTCTGGGTCCGGTACCACCAGGCTTAAGAGGTTAAGTAGGTAAAAACATGAAGACAATAATAAGGGCCTTTCAAACTGCTGCTTCCTTTTTTAATTAAATAAATGGATGTTTCACTTTTGTTCTAAATTCAGCCTGTGACGAGTTGGTTCAGGTCAACCTTTAGTCCCGCCTTCATTTCCTGTTAACACTTTCGGGGCCATTCACATACGTTGTTGGGCGCCAGCGGTTAACACTTTGAGTGCCACGCTGTTTGGTTAATTTACCTTTAGAATGCCAGCCTTCTAGTTGTTTCTGTGGTCGTTGCACTATGTTGTGAAACTGTGTGTGTGTTCTATGAGACACGGTGTGGCTCATTTTGACAAACATTACTTGTAGTCAAGCATGGGAATAATAGTTTGTTTCCACACGCTGTAGTTTGTAGTTTATTACACGCTAAACATCGCGCATTTCCAAGATAATAGTATTTTTTCATAGATCGTGAGATAAAACACTTTATGTGCAATAAGTAGGGATGCCCCCCGGACCCCGGTTTTGAACGGGAACCGGTACTATATTAGAAAATACCGGAGTATTTATAAGCTCCGACGTCCTCGGTACTGCTATCGATACTCTAGAGAAATTATTATTATTATTTAAAAGTTGCGAACGATCCTCTCTCTGTCTCTGCACGAGAAGCGAGCCGCAGCCAGCGAGTCAATTATTAGGGGTGCACCGATATATCGGTCGGGTATCGGTATCGGCCGATAAGTGCCTTGTTGACTGCTATCGGCCTATCGGCCGATAAGCTCAAATGTGCCGATAGCAGTCGCCGATAACTAACCATCCATTTGTGTAGCGTCAAAAGGCAAAAAAAAAAATCACTCGCGACCTACCTGCACAACGCCCGCCGTCCCCCCCACACACACACAAGCTACTGCATCAAAGTTACTATTTATGATTAACAAGGCATTCGTTTTGTGGCATTAACGTTATATAGTTAGTGTTACACGGACAATAACATCAGCATATTATTATTACCCATAGCAGCAAGGCATTACTCCGAGTCCGTTCATAGCCGGGAGGCAGAAGACTAACGTTACTGGTGAAAATGTGATTTACGTTGGAATACTCCTTTGCCAACTTGCTGTACTTTGCTTGCAGGTCTGCAGCCATTATTACTGGATTAAGAATAGCCCCAACTTTAGCCAACGTAACGTTATGGCTAAACCTTTAACATTAGTTAACCGTAGCTTTCGGTTAGCTGTTCAATGTTAATAACACAACCAAGCGAATCCATCAGAGCTCCCCATCAACACCGCTCTGTCGGGAGGATGGCATTTAAGAAAGTATCTGCTGTTAAAATGACACAAACATTCGTTTTGTGGCATTAACGTTATTATAGTTAGTTACACGTTCAATTACATCAGCATAGTATTTACCCGAAGATAGCAAGCAAGCCGTGCATAGCTCGGTTACATTCCGTTGCTCATTCCGTACCCAACTACACATTCTGCAATCTGTTAATAAAGTTTTCAACCAGACAAATGTATAGAAAGGCTTTGTTTTATTATAAAATTTGTTGCAGTAAAATCATTGTGTCTCGTTTGGCCATCCTGTGGAGCGCGCTGGTCGGCGGGCACTGCCGGGCAGCTAACGTATTAGCTTGTTGTGGTTCTAAGTTTGACTCGCATTCTCGCAAGCAGATCAATGGCGGCATGCCCCGAAGTAGAAAAATGAATAAACGCTTGGTGGTAAGCAGGAGGTGGGTGCTAGCGGTGTGGCGTAATTGGCCGAATCGACTGTCAATCAAAATGGTTCCATTGCATTGGTTGAAAGCTCTGGTTGAGAGAATAGTATCCCGCTGCAGGCCGCCAGAATGGTTCCATTGCATTGGTTGAAAGCTCTGGTTGAGAAAATAGTATCCCTCTGCAGGCCGCCAGACGATACTGGGAGAGGGATCAGTGATACCATAAACATATTTCTTGATGTTTCCTTTTTTAAGTAAGTAAAGAGGCCTACAAATACAAACACACATACAAATATACAGTAGTTTCATTAAAAAAAATAAAACAAAAATAAAAAAAAATAAAAAAAGAAATAAAAAAAAAATAAGAAATTAAAAATACTTATTTTTTGCCACAATTATCGGTATCGGTATCGGTATCGGCCGATTGTGTTAGTTGAACAATCGGTATCGGTATCGGTGGCCAATTTTCATATCGGTGCACCCCTATCAATTATTACACTGTCACACACTCCTCGCGAGTCGCTCGCTAGTGCTACACATAGACATACGGGTACTACATACGGGTACTCCTTAATGAAAGTCCCCGACGCCCCGTGCTATAGCGCGCTGCACACAGACAGCAGCTCTGCATGCACTGAGTCGTGATCATGGCGGATAGAGCGAAGCGTTCTAAAGTATGGTACTTTACAAGGGTCAATGCCGACAATGCACGTTGCCACAAGTGCAACAAAACATTTGCCAGTAAGGGTGGCAATACGAGCAACCTATCAAAACATTTGTTGGCAAAACATGATATTAGCGTGCAGAAATGCGCCGTATTCGACTGCCTTGCGCGCAGTGGTCCATCTGCATCCACGTCCACTGCAGCCGGTAAGCCAAGATACGGAGTTTCCTAGGCTAATAACGAATTATTACAAATAGGCTAATAAACAAAATAATTGTTTAGCTACAAATACTACAATCTAAAAACGTTTTATAGATCGTCAAGCTGAGGCGTCAGCCACCAATGTGTCCCAGGCCAGTGAGCCCAGGGCCACCACACATCCTCCCTCTACCTCCCTCCACCACCCAAAGTCCTTTCTCCCTAGCAGCTAGAGGAAGGATGACAGAGGATAGGGTGAACGAGTGTCACAGTTCTGTTAGCCTTTTGCATTTGTTGTTTATTATAAAAAGTCTATAATTCAGAGTCAGACACATTTAAAACATTGTTGCTGCTGTTGCTGAAGAAATTATATTTATTTATAAAGTTATATAAAAGAACATTGCTGCTGCTGTTGCTGAAGAAATTATATTTATTTATAATACTTATTTATAAAGTATTAAGTTGTATAAATAATAAAGCAATGTCGATTCTGTTCTTAATTAATTGTCTTTTTTTCTTGCAAAAATAATAATCAAAAAGAACCGATAAGAGTATCGATAAAGTACCGAACCGTTAAGCAGTATCGATAAGAGTAGTAGTATCGATAAAATCCTAACGATACCCATCCCTAGCAATAAGCCCAAACCGTTCTGTCTGATCCCCTGAAAACTCCCATATCAAAAGGTATATGACTTGTATATATGTATCATCACAAAATCATCAAGCGGGGGGGGGGGGGGGGGGGGGGGGGTAGTTTTAACTCAAAACTATGATCGCGTTTGCCAAGCATGTTTTTCGCCCGTTGAAACACAGAACTGTGATAGTTAGAAAAACGATGAGATTTCTCGTTAGTTCATGCCAACCGTTGAGTGCCAGCCGACGAGAGATCTCGTTTTTAATAGTTTTTTTTTATTAGCGATTTCCATTCATATTTCATCAATCTAGCCTCCCGTTTACCACTGGAACGCTCTCTGAGCTCCATTGGGAAAATACCGCCCCCTATCGTCTCTCCGTGTGGTACTGCACTCCTTTGGATTGGATTGAATGAAATCTCATGAAAAAAAATCCTGCTTCCACATTTTACTTCTCAGGCATGTAACTCGAGCCGATCGGATTCATTGTGGACCATCAGAACAGCGTGGAATCTGTGTTTTTTCGACCACCCAGCGTTGGATCAATAAACGCGATCGATATTTGGAATGGCAATCAGGAATTGAAATAATCTTTTTGGAGAACATCTGATCTGAGGTAAGGAATCTATTTTTACCAGTCTTGGGATAATCAGAGCTTTTTTCACAGAGATATCAATGTGGGCCCTATGTGTGTGTGTGCTGATCAGGAAATGGATAATTGATTTTTCAGCCCGCTTCTATAGCGTGCATAAGTACACATATTAGGCTTGGGCGGTATTATGGTATTATGGTATACCAGGGTATTTAGAAATCCCGACGGTATTGAAAATCAATACGTCAAAACTGAGTTTTGTTGTAGTGCACACACGCGCCAGCAGAGGGCGAGACCAGTCCTCACTAGTGGAGCGAGACACGCAGAAGCTGGTTGTCTACACACAGGAGGAGGAGGAGGAGGAGGAGGAGGAGAACCCCGCTTCAGTGGGGGAAATTAAATGAGACACGCTTACTGTTGCTGCGGGCTAACTGGCTATTCTGAGAGCTAACTGTTGTGTATGATCACAACGGTGTTCACGCTTTTACGGTAATGTTGCGACAGTGCTGTGAAAATACCGTAAAGCGGTGTGGTAACGAGAGTGTGTGTTGTTGTTGTGTGTAGGATGCTGCGGGCGAACTGCTACCATTCTGAGAGCTTAACGTTAGCACTAGGATGCTGTGGGCGAACTGCTACCATTCTGAGAGCTTAACGTTAGCACTAGGATGCTGCGGGCGAACTGCTACCATTCTGAGAGCTTAACGTTAGCACTAGGATGCTGCAGGCGAACTGCTACCATTCTGAGAGCTTAACGTTAGCACTAGGATGCTGCGGGCAAACTGCTACCATTCTGAGAGCTTAACGTTAGCACTAGGATGCTGCGGGCGAACTGCTACCATTCTGAGAGCTTAACGTTAGCACTAGGATGCTGCGGGCGAACTGCTACCATTCTGAGAGCTTAACGTTAGCACTAGGATGCTGCAGGCGAACTGCTACCATTCTGAGAGCTTAACGTTAGCACTAGGATGCTGCGGGCAAACTGCTACCATTCTGAGAGCTTAACGTTAGCACTAGGATGCTGCGGGCGAACTGCTACCATTCTGAGAGCTTAACGTTAGCACTAGGATGCTGCGGGCAAACTGCTACCATTCTGAGAGCTTAACGTTAGCACTAGGATGCTGCGGGCGAACTGCTACCATTCTGAGAGTTTAACGTTAGCACTAGGATGCTGCGGGCGAACTGGCCATCTCCGTGATTTGTTTACTTGGTAACACGGGTGATGCGACGTGAGCTAACGTTGGCTACCAGTACCTACCGAGCTAACGTTACCGTTTAAACTAAATGACCCAGTGACTACATGAGGCATTGTCTAACGTTATCTAGCTGGCTAGCTACTGATAGCTGCTGATATCAACAAATGCTCCAGCAATAGTCGAGTGCATGATAAGTTACCTCCGTTGACTCGGTAGCTCACGTTCGCTCACGTTAGCTCTAAACTAAATAGTTCACTGAGGCGTTGTCTTAACGTTATCTAGCCGGCTAGCAGTAGCTACAGATAGCTCCTGATATCAATGTCTTATAACATTGATTCGATGCGTATTCGAGCTGAGGGCTTGCTGAATGTGATTTATACCAATACTAGGGTCCAGCTGCAGCGCCGGAGAATCCTGGCTGTAGCTGGAGGCTACTCGAGTACACACAGACAGTGGAGCCGTTTGCAGATAGCGAGCATTTTGACTTGTTGCATGGTGGCGATGTCTCGCAGATAATACAAGTAAAAGTCTAATTATATAATATATATATTTTATTAAAAAAAATTAAAAAAAAATAAAAAAAAAAGAGGGGTGCTCCAGTAGCACACCATGTTACCGCGCTGCGTCGCGGGACTCCGTGCTGCGTCACGGATCTGGTTGACTCCGAGTTCGATTCCCGGACTCGCCGTCATTTGCCGAATGTCTCCCCCTGCTCTCTCTCCCGTTTCACCCTACAACTGTCGGTCATGCTTAGGCCTGCCGCGATAAGCAATAAATCGATTAATTGCTGCGATAATTAAAATGAATGCAATGATTTTGACGGGCGCGATTAATTGCTATTTGCGCGTTTGTTTTAATGAGGCGGAACCAGTGCCCCTTCAGTCACTGTCCGTGTTGGGAGGCGGGCCGCTGACGTTACTAGAGTACAGCACGGGAGCTCCGTGGGGCAACGCCACATAGACATTTCTCAATAGTGTTGCTCCTTTTAACCAAGTAGCATTGTTTGTAGTGTAACGTTAGCTATTTTTAGACCCAAGTAGTTACTCGCTACTGCCCGGAGAAACTGGACTGCTAAATAAAGATGAAAGATAGAGCTTTGATTCTCATTCCATGCTAACAACATTAGCTAAATATCTAACAAACGAAATACAACGTATAGCATAGCTACAAGTACAACACAGAATAACGTTAATACAATTACATGCATCATTGTTTACAATGAACGGGTGGGGCTAGTCAAAGGACTGGAAACGGGGACAAGTTAAACATGAATTAATTTATTATAACACTCCGGTAGTTTCGAGTCGTGCTGCAGTGCTTACGCACCACAGCTATTCTATTACTGCTTTGACGCTTCCTCCTCATCGTTGATTGCCTGTAGTAGCTGCATCTAACGTTAGTAGCTAACGTTAAAACTAACCGAAAGGTAGTTGTTCACCAACAATTTGTTTTATCATTAGCTCAAAAACAGAACCCGACGAGACATGTTGTCGGCTCATAGTTTCTGCTTAGGATAATAACAACAATACTTCCGGTCCGGTCGGTGGGCTTCAAAATAAAAGTCAAACACCGGAAAAGACGGAGCGGTGGGCTTCAAAATAAAAGTTTTGGGAAATAAATTTCTCAAAAAAAATTCTCTAACCGGTCGCAATAATATCGCTTATCGCGATATTTTCGGGGGCAATTAATCGCCCAGCAAAATGTGTTATCGTGGCAGGCCTAGTCATGCTTGACCAGAAAAGCGATAAACGCTAAAAAAAAAAAAAAAAAAAAAAAGTATAAAATAAATTAAAAAAAAATTATAAAAAACCATCAGTATCAGATCGGTATCGGCCGATATGGCTCAAGACGATCAGTGGCAAAAAACGTGATCGGAGCATCCCTAATTCCAGTATATTCCAGTAAAGGGCGATTATCACAGAATCTTCTGAAATGTTCTGGAACTTTCATAAAACGAGTAAATGGTATAAAACGGAAAATTTCAAAATGGTATAAAACGGAAATGAACCGATTAAAAACAATCCGTTTCGACAATGTTGACTGCAAACAAGTCATTGATAAGCGACGGCCATATTATACACATAGCCATAGTTTAAGATATAGTTTATGCGTTCGCAAATATGAGAGCTCCATCATTGAAGTGGGTGGTGGCACGCAACGGGGTTCGGGGGCACCGGACCCGTGGCACGGAAAGTGTTAAGTACCCGTATGTGTGAGTGTGAGCGGCTCACGACGAGTGTGTGTAATAATGGCTCGCTGCGGCTCGCTTCTCGTGCAGACAGAGAGAGGAGAGATAGTTGGCAACGTTTAAATCCTCGAAAAAAAAAAACTCATAATAATAATAATTTCTCGAGTATCGATAGCAGTACCGATAACGTCGGAGCTTATCAATACTCAGTTTTTTTCTAATTTAGTACCGGGTCCCGTTTAGAACCTGGGTCCGGGGGGGGGGCATCCCTAATCTCCCCATCTGACCAACAGCCAATAAATACCCCATGTATCCCAAACACACGTATTACCTTTTCTTTCAATGTGACCACTGGAGCAGATGAGAGAAACCTGCTGCTCAACAAGCTCTTAGGCTAAGTCTCAACACACTCACTCACTGCAGTGCTGGAAGGCAAGGTGCCCCACTGAGAACTACACAGATGCTATTATGATAACACATCAGCCAGACATGAGGATGGATGGAAACAATAAGGGTTTGTGCTCCACCCCACTGTGGAGACAGAGCACTGTTAGGTATAGATTGCACTGTGAGTGAGGCATTAGAACAGGTGAGATTTGAGAATCAGGAAACAGATAAATGAATTATATCATTCATCAGTTTATCAGTCATGAAATCTTCCTCTGGGCAACCAAGTAGCCATGTACCAGACTAATTACAAAGTAAGCATAACTGCAACACAATCATAAAGTAGGATCATAAAGCACAATGTAAAAAGATGAAAGTTTTAAACTGAAACTATGAAACAAAAAAGGATAATTCAACCCCAAGACACAATGGAGCTGGCTCTCACTTTGTGGTTACACTTACTTATTTTCACAGTATAGTGAAAATGAAGGGCAGACTTGCCTCAAATATAAACTGTGGAATACAGAGCTGCATTTACTGTGTTGCCTTAACTGTATGCTCTAGTGATCTTTCTATCTACCATGAAGTGAAACAAAGCTTTTGCTAATGTGTTTGAGAATAGAGATTTCTCTCTTTTTTTTTTTAAACACTCGATACAAAAAATAAATAAACGTTGATACAGCGGAACCAGAGTAGTCACTACTCAGTAGTCATGCCTGTCTGGTCACATCACTCTCAGGAGGGGTTTTAACAAGAGGCATCCCTCTGCGGGCAACTCTATTGCATGTCATGAGATGCAAAGCGACATGTGTCCCCTGTCACTATCCTAAGGTCCCGTTTCGCTGGTCGGTCTCAAATGCTTAACTATACCTGAAAGATTGAAACACAGACCTTCTGAGAGGTGCATGAGATATAGTGATCTAGATCAGATCTAGGGAGTCTCCTGCTGTATAGGGGTATTCTATAACTAACAAGTCATTTCCTCTCTCTCTCTACTTCATGTCATTGAAACATGCTGGTCAAGGATGATGCACTGCTCACATTAACAATATGGTAATGTATTTCATACCATGGAATTGACAAATGAGTATCTTATCAATCAAAATATATGTACACAATACCCATTAAACATACCTCAAGAATAAAGAGTTGTGATTAATTACATTTAATAAATAAATAAATTAGTATAATCAACACTACTGGAGACTTTTGCTAGATAATTAGATACAGGTGGATACAGGGATGTCTACACTTTTGGTTGAGTGATAACAGTTGCCCATGTCTGGGACTTGTATGACGCAAAGTGCACACACACACACACCACACACACAAATGGGGGCACCATCGTCCACCATTACGCCTTCATGGAAAGGCTTTTCACGGTTGAGCTAATCTGGCCAACTTCTGAAATCAACGTCCCACCAAGCTATACACATTCATCTAAATAGTCAAGACGCAATAATGATGGGCTTCACAATCTCTGAGATCCTGCAGAACAATCGCATTCATAAACTAGTGCTGCAACTTTACCCTAAATAGTTATTTCCAACTAACCCATACACAACAACAACAAGCTAGTATCTTGTGCTAAATTGGCTTGCCAACAACAACCTGTCCATCTGTCCAGCGATAAAGCCTGGAGCTAGCCAGCAAGGAGCCAGTATAGTGGCTAGTATCGGTTAGACAAAGATATTGACAAAGATATGACCAAAAACAGGCACAATCTACCTTAAAATAAGAATGATTGTTAAGCCTATATGTATACACCAAATAGCGATGCAGGTTAAGACAATGAAGCCAGACACACCGAAGAGCTGGTTAGCATTAACGAGCTAGCTAGCTAAGTTAACCCGCTAAAGACCTTAGCCAGCCGAGCTAATGAGAACTCCCCCGGACACCCGTCTGGTCAGAGACAGACAGCTCGGATTCAGTCACAATAAAACCAAGGGGGTCGTTTTGTACAGAAACTGAAAAGTTATAGGTCGAGTTAACGAGTAAATCAAACGTGTTTACTTATTATTAGAAAGTTCAGCTAACGTTAAAGAAGCTAGTGTTTTATTATTGTTCCGACTTGTTCTCGCCTTGCATTCGATAAGGTGTGTGTGCCGCGACACACGGACCATAACGTTACTACCTCCTTGTACTCCAGTCTACGATTAGCCGTTAGCTGCGTTAGAGCTAACTTAACATGATAACAGAGCGAGCCATGCTAATAATGTTAGCCAACCGAGCTAACGTCGATAGGGGAAAAACTTCCCGTCGTCGTCTAGATTAAAATCCCAAATCAAAATGATAATATCAGTTAATATGCTGGTTTTAATATGTTAACTCACGAAGTATATGAGCAGCTTGATCAGGTTCCCCCAAGTTTTTCAATTGTTTTGATGTCGTATTTTCTGCTACACTCGTAATTCGCTGGAAAATTCCGGGGATCCCCTCTCTGCTGTCCGCTGCCACTCCGGTGTCCAGAGATGATAACGAGCCACCGACACATGCGGCGTCATGCTGCGTTCAACACACGCAGCCACTGGGGATTTCCGACTTCCAAGCCAGGGCGAAAAAAAATTATCAAATAGATGAGTCGGAACTGGGTTTCTATCAGTTTAGACCCAGAACTTCCAGAATGACCATTAAGGAAGAGCCCAACAAAAAAAAACTGCAAAGGACTTGTAATGTCAAGGTCCTAGTGATGATAACAAAGTAACCTCCTCAAGTCGGAAAATGCCATGTTCCAAGTTAAATGAAACTGACGTCTTTTATAGATCCGACAGATAGGACAGCGTCACCACCACTGAACTTGTTATGTCACTTCACCCGCAGAGAAGGCTCTGACTTCACCAGAGAGCTACCGTAAGCTACGTTCACAAGAAGTCTGAACTGGGACGTTTTCAACATGAAAGTCAGAGAAATATCCATTGAATTGGTCACCAATCTTGGACCTCAGGGTGGTAAAGTATGAGCTTTGGAAAGATTTTAGATATCCTCAACTTGACGTTTTTGAAATCACATTAATAAAAGACACATGGTGAATTGAAAATGGGGGACCCTGATGTAAACAAGACGCCTTATCCCCTTTGAATGCCACCACCCACTTCAATGATAGAGCTCTCATATTTGCAAACGCATAAACTATGTCTTAAATTATGGCTATGTGTCTAATCTGGCCGTCGCTTATCAAACAAGGGACCAAACACTTTTCGCAATTATGTCACATCAATGTGGAACGCCCTACCCAAAGCTGTAAAGGAATGTGAATCACTACCCACTTTCAAAAACACTCAAAGAACACCTACGGGAGACTGCTATTCGAAACTGGCCCATGTAAATGTCCTAACCCAACCCCCTCCAATGACCAAGTATGACCCCAACCAACCCCTTAAATGACCAAGTATGGTTGTCAATATTCCAATGTACAGTTTTGCTTGTACAGTTGTACAGTGTTCCCCCCCCCACCCCTCCTGCCCAAGTCCCCCCCCCCCCCCACCGAACCACCTCCAATGTACACCCCCACCCACCCCACCTACCCAACCTCCCCCAATGTACAGTTTTTACGTCAAATGTATATACTCTTTTCTGGACTCTTTTTGTATCGCAAACAATACTGTATTTGCAAATCTGGTATGTCATAAATGTATAGATGTAGCAGTACTGTCTATCTGTATGCCATGTATGTCATATATGTCCTGATGAATTGAAAATGGGGGACCCTGATGTAAACAAGACGAAAGTCATTCTCTGGTCTGCATCCCCTTAACAATTGTGTGTATTGAGCTGTACTGTATTGTACCCATTCTGCAATCTGTTAATAAAGTTTTCAATCAATCAATGACTTGTTTGCAGTCAACATTGTCGAAACGGATTGTTTAAAAAAAAAATCAGTTCATTTCCGTTTTATACCATTTTGAAATACTTGTTTTTTTGAAAGTTTCAGGAAAATATAAAGATTCTGTGAAACGCCCTTTACTGGAATATTCTGGAATACACAAAACGTTGTAATTTTTCGGCCTATTTATGAATCGTTTTCAAATAAACGCTAGATTATCGATAGTATATGTGTACTTATGCACGCTATATAAGCGGGCTGAAAAATCGAATCTCTTATTTCCTGATCGCGCACACACATATGGCACACGCTGATATCTCTGTGAAAAAAGGTCTGATTATCCTAAGACTGGTAAAAATAGATTCCTTACCTCAGATCAGATGTTCTCCAAAAAGATTATTCCAATTCCTGATCGCCATTCCAAATATCGGTTGCGTTTATTGATCCAGCGCTGGGTACTGGAAATATGTATTCCACGCCGTTTTGCGGCTCGGCAATGACTTGGATCCCCTCGGGTGGCTTGCCCGAGAAGTAAAATGAGGAAGCTGGATTTCCCCCCCCTGAATGTGTTTCATTCAGTCTAATCCAATGGGGTGCAGTACAACAGGGAGAGACGATAGGGGGCGGTATTTTCCCAATGGAGCTCAGAGAGAGTTTGCAGCACTAACATGAGCCTAGATTGATGAAATATGAATTCAAATAGCTAATAAAAAAAAAGACATGTATCGTCGCTGGCACTCAACGGTTGGCATGACCTAACGATAAATCTCGTCGCTGGCACTCAAAGTGTTAACAATTGTGTGTATTGAGCCGTACTGTATTGTACCCATTCTGCAATATGTTAATAAAGTTTTCAATCAATCAATCAATGGTGGGATTTGTAGTCGGTGTTTTGGGTTTATGCTTTTAGCTATTTGCACTGCTGAAGGTAAAAATGTAGGTATTGGATCACTTATTAGTATTAGAACCATATATCTTATTTGTAGGGATGCTCGATATTGCCTTTTTTACCAATACAGATATACCGATATTGTCCAACTCTTAATTTCCGATACCGATATCAACCGATACCAATATATGCAGGGTTCCCCCCCCCCCCCCCCCCCCCCCCCAAAAACAGAATAATTTCAGGTAGTTAACATTACATATCTCTTGTAGTGTAATTAACACAACATTATGCATACTTTGACAAAA
This sequence comes from Notolepis coatsorum, assembly GCF_963971535.1. Lineage (NCBI taxonomy): Eukaryota > Metazoa > Chordata > Actinopteri > Aulopiformes > Paralepididae > Notolepis > Notolepis coatsorum. Next base: position 191,659,393 of record NC_140166.1, read on the forward strand.
TAAAATAATAAATTGTTCTTACTTGCTTGCCTGGGTAAATAAAGGTTAAATAATTTTTTTTTATTTTTTTTTTGAAAACCGATATCACATTTTTATGCCAATATCGGCCGATAATATCGGTAGGCCTATAATATCGGACATCCCTACTTATTTGTATATGCAAATGCACCTAATCTGTTTATTTATACCAGGGTAGACTAAGACTCAGTATGGAGTATTGCACATTGTACAGAGTAGACTTGGGTTAGCTATATATATTTGTACATGGGGTTGATTTAGGATATAATCTGTATATCAGGGGGGGCTGTACATACGCACATTGTGCTGTTATTATAGAGAAGATTATAAATATGTCTCACCTGCAGATCAGACCCTTATCTTTATTTTTTATTTCATATTTGATCTTGTCCTTTATCATCTACCGCACCTTTTATTCTTATATTGTTATTTATATTACTGTGTGTACTTCCCCTCTCCCTCCCCTGTGCTGCTATGACCCCTGAAGGGATTACTAAAGATACATCAATACAATATATATTGTAACTATATTTATTGTAGGGCAAATATAACAGAGGGCATACATACCCTCATCTCGCACCTTGTTGCCCATATGTGCATGTCCAGTAGCAGCAACTAGGGCTGGGTAATATGAAAGAAAATTATATTGCGATAATCTGACAGATATATATATATATCACATATCTGTTGTCATGTGCAAAATCACAAGATTATAATCTAATTGCTGTTCATTGCACTAAACTGCATGATAATGTCAAGTGTGATATAAAACCAAAACCCCTCAAATACTCAAAATTTAATTTGAGTTAATATGTGATTATTATAGTTTTTTCTGAATTGTGTGCAACAATATCATAACTTTACCGTAACTTCATTATCATACGATACCAATACAATATATATAAAAAATTGTGAATTATCGCCCAACCCTAGTGGTAGGTCTGCAGACAGCTTGCTAACAGCTACCATCACCTATTTCACATTTTCCAACCTGAATGCTTGAACAGGAGGTTGGACTTCTGAGATCATTGTCAGAAACTTCCCAGTTACATCTTCTCATAAATGCAGCTCCATTACAATGATTTAAACAACTCAGAAATCTCCAATTCACATGACATCTGAGCTCCTGTGCATTCAAGTCAGTGTTGCCAATTATTTTCTAATGACAGTCACTATTGGTTGCTGAAAGAGTCACTAGAAGTCGCCAGACGATATCACACATTCTATAGCCTCTTTCGCACATGAACTATGGACAATGTGCAGAGAACCGGGTGTGGGCACTGCATGGAGTTGCATACAGCATGCGATTCTCTGTGGCAGAAGTGTTCGCACATAATATGGAATACTGCACATGGTTTAGGTAGAGAGAGGGCATGACACAGAAAGGGAAAAGTAGTCCACCTGTGTATGGAAGATCATAATTTTAAATGTTTATTTAACTGCCATGTAATTCGACATCTTGCAAATGAGGGCAACTGTGAAACTGTATATAAATAGTTTACAATCAATCCAAAAAATTATGTATCATAAACTGTTAATTAATGTAAATGTTTTTGGATGACGAGCAAATGGCTTATCATATCTCATTTCTCATAACTGGCCAGCATCATCTTGACTTGATATTTAAAAAAATTACCGTTTCAAAACATTATTGAGCAAAAGCTGACATATTTCACAAATGATGACCACTTAATAATCATTTCATAGAGGCTAAAACGCCTACATTAATATAAATGTACGACTGCTGCAGTCTAACACTCGGCACGCACCTCCTCACTGTCACCGTCACTTTTTGGAACATAATTTGGGCACACCTCGCAACCTTGCTCTTAACTTGATGAGACAAATGTATTGTGTCTTGTCCGTGGTCGGGAATGAAGATAACACAGATATACATTTGCTCCACAACCCATACGTTTTAATCTAACTATCGGCTGAAAAAGGCCATCTGTACGCAACATCGTTGTGTATGGAACATGGCTAGTCTGTTAATCCATTTACCCACTCGCTCAGTGTGAATTCTGCGAACAATGATCTGCTTGTGTTACTTCCAACATGTGCTCAGTTTGTCATTATGCAGACTTAGGACTTGGATGCTGGGAGGGTGAACTCTGCGTGGAATAATTTGAACATTTGCGATTAACGTGCAGTTAAGGTCAGGAGTTCAGTGCATGGGCGAAAGGGTATCAAGACTGAAAGCCGTAAAGTTTGGTTTCTTACATATCTCGATGTAATTTACCATGAAATATCTACAGCAAGAATTCTGGGTCTCAATGAATCCAAAATGTCAATGGGGTTAGAAGTGGTGGAGAGAATAAAAGCTAGCTTATAATGGTAGTGTCTGGTTAGGTGCGAGGGATAGTGGAGGTACTTCTCAAGGTGGGGTCCGGGAGGGGGGGGTTCGAGCTGAGCATATGTATGTAGGGTTTTTTTTTTTTAGATAACAGGTATTATGGGTATATCTTATATAAAACAACTAACCAAAAGGTGATCCCATTGGATGTGCCCTGACAATTAATGCTTGTATATCTTATCGTGTGTTGTCATGTTTGTTTATATGTTTGTTTTAAAAAAGAATAAAAAAATAAAATACAAAAAAAAAAAAAGACTGAAAGCTTACTAGACAACAATCTAATAAGTCTAACTGGTGCTAGTATACACACACACTGCAGGGCCAATAGTCTGCAAATAAATGTAGCCTAAATCTGAACGCCCAACATTATCATAGATGTTCCAAAGAATTCTCTAGATTTCCTGTTGGTTGCTTTTTACAAAATGAAGATGCTAATAGGGTCTGAAAAGTCACTAAATCTAGTGACAAAGATGCCAAGTTGGCAACACTGATTCACACATTTAGGATGGGGGGGGGGGGGGGGGGCGGGGTACACGATTAAAATCCAGTAAAAAAAAGAATATGTAGGTTTGCAATTTCAATGTAATTGTAACTGTACCTCCAAAACTACAGAAATAGCCATCGACTTCAGATCTGCCAACAAAACACACAAACTCCCACTATCAATCTCTGACCAAACCATAACTCTGACGGACTCACTTAAATTCCTCGGCACCCACATCAACAATAACTTAGAATGGGACACCAACATCACCTACATCACAAAAAAGGCCCAGCAGCGCCTGTACTTCCTCAGGCAACTGAGGAAGTACAGGGTCAAACGCCACCTGCTGGTCCAATTCTATATCGCCATCATACAAAGCATACTCACCTCTTCAATCACAGTCTGGTACGGTTCCGCACAAAAACTCTCCACTCAAAAACTTCAGCGCATCATAAACAAGGCCTCCAAAATCATAGGATGTGACCTTCCCTCCCTGGACTCCATCTTCACCTCCCACACAACCACCCGCGCCAGAAAAATAGCTAAGGACCCCTCACACCCAGCATACCCCGTTTCAGCCCCTGCCCTCAGGTAGGCGCTTTAAGTCAATCCTTTAAAAAACCACCCACTTCAAGGACAGCTTCTTCCCCACCGCCATTCGGACCCTGAACTCCCTTGGCCCCCCTCTCCCCCTTCCGCCTTCCGCCCCCACACTAACTAACTAAGCTCCTGACCGATGGACTAGATTCTTCTGTGTGTTTATGTTGTGCTGTGTTGTGCTGTATTTATGTATTTATTGTGTCATGTTGTACTGTATTATGTATCCATCCTGGCCTGTACCGATCAAGAATACCACCAACCTGGTTGTGTGGCAATAAAGGAAACTTGAACTTGAACTGTATTTAATTTCTTTGATTGTTTATTTGCAGTTATGAGTCGTCTGACCATATTGATCATTTAAACAGTCTAAAATTAATGTTGTAGGCATGTATCCCCTCCTTCCCTAATCAGATGGAATGCACCTGCTTGGATAAATAACATGCTGGTGCTCTAGTGTGACATCTACTGGCTGAATGTTATCTATTATAGCACCTTTAAAATATTTGTATAATCAGATGATCGGCTAAATGAGATAGCTTTTAGGCTCTAGGGAGGAAAGGTAAGGAAAGACCAGGTGGGCTTAAATGTGCAAAAAAGTAATTCATATCCAACATACATTCATATAAAAAGTCGTTCATATCCAACATGCATATAAAAAAATAATAAAATAATTAGTTTTGCCTTTTATAGGGGTAGCCCATAAGACGAACCCCCCCCCCCCCCCCCCATACAGGGATGCAGCCTCTGAATGCATCCCTGTATGCTACAAATGAATAATGTCCCATAAGGTTTACATGGTAACCACGTTCTGTAAGGTGGCTGCACTCTTACACAAACAAATATTTTAAATGTCCATCAATGGATATTTTTTAGTGATGACTTCTATACTGCTAGTCAGGACGTTAATGTAACCATAAACTCACAAATACCTGTTCTCTCCTTGCTGCATCTAGGATTTAGATCGTTGACGGGCACTGATCCCAGCTTAAGAGAAGGGGCCCAGTCAGGATGATTGCTATCATGCAGATATGCTGGTTTGCCTGAAGAGAAATATATATATTCATAAATTAATACTTTATAATAATGTATCAGACTGTATACATTATTGTATCATTTTCAATGTATAAAAAGACAAGACATAAGACTCGAAATTGTTGTATAGTTAGCTACATGTTATATACCAATTCCCTATACAGTAAACCGAATTTCCCCAAGGGGATCAATAAGCAGCAGCTTCTTATATGTTATGTAGGGTTGAACATGATACAATACAATGCCAGTAAGAGTGCTGTTTTAATCTGTAGATCCAAAGAGGACAAATGTCTAAAATGTCCCGACTTCAAATTGTCTGAAAATAATCTTGGGGTAGCCTATGTGAAAAGGTAAAATATCTTGGACATTTTATTACAGAACAAATGACAGATGATGATAAATACAGGCAATGCCGCAGGATGTATGTACAAGCGAACACACGCAAATTTAGTATGTGTACAAGTGTGAAAGTGTCTCTGTTCAGAGCATATTGTACACCACTTTATACTACACACTTGTGGTCAAGCACAAAAAAGCAAGTTTGCAGAGACTTCAAGTAGCTTATAATGATGCCATGAGAATATTACTTAAAAGACCTAGTAGTGCAAGTGAAATGTGTGTGGCTGCACATGTCAATACCTTCCAAGCTGTTTTAAGAAATCTCATGTGCTGTCAATCGATTAAAATATTTAACTCGATTAATCGCATGATTGTCCATAGTTAACTCGCGATTAATCGCAAATTAATCGCATTTTAAAATTTTAATTTTTTTTTACCTTAAACAGATCTTTTTCAAGTTCCAAGTTTTAATACTCTTATTTGTTGCGAGTCAACAAATGCTTGCCATTTAACACAAAAGGATGACCCTCATGCATTGCAAATTTGCATCAAATTCAAAACAGAGTGATACACAAAATAACATAAAAGAAAATAATAATTTAAAACAATGAATAAAGTATGCATGAAATAATAGGGGAAACCCACACAAGGGCTGAGTAATCACACACACCCCCTCTCTCTCTCACACAGACTCTACCAGCTCTTTCTCTCTTGCCCCTTCCTCATCTCTCTCACCCCCCTCTCTCTATATATATCTCACACACACACACACACACACACACACTTCAGAAACAAACATAGTATCAATGAGAGCATCAATAATACACCTGAGTGAAGTCTAGTAAAAAAATAAATAAATAAAGTAAAAAAGAATATATATATTTTTTAAGTTAATACATTAACTGCCACGGTGTTTGATCATCTTATACCATTCTCTGCCAGCACTGTAAGTCTATGGAGATGTTCACCTTCTTTGCAGGGCTATAACTTTTTAAATTGTATTGCTAAATTGACATTACTATGGCCCATTCAACATCGATTATCTATCGTTCAGGATGTAGGAACGTTTGACTTTTTCATTCACACATTCATATGAAAATACAGTCTAGAGTATAAATATGTTTTTATCGTTTTCTGCAGTAATTCCTAGAACGTGAGATATAGGCATAAATGCATATATAGATTATCAAATGCCGTTTGGTTCCGATCCACGCTATACAAAAAATTTCAACTGTACATGGACCTAAACGTTATGACTGATCATGCGCGGGTGAACGGGGGGGGGGGTCGTTTATAATTCTGTGATCGTCGTTAAATGCTTCATGTAGTATGGGTGATATCAGAGCAGTTTGTATGGATAATAACAAACACTCACGCTGAAAATAACGTCAGCCTCCTCTTACCGTTGGGCGATGACACTGGAGCAAAAAGATCCCAGTTATTTGATGGGGATCGAGTAGATCCATTTCCGGTTTGTATAATACTAATACACGCCCAAATCATGTCGATTATTGAGTTATGGCAGCGATCCATATCCACGGTGTGTGTCTTGAGTCCTGCGACGATATGCGAGTGGCCGGACGGATTTAGGAGACGCACCGATATCCAACCGGCCACTTCCGGTTTGGCAACTCGCCGATCATCCACCAGGTGGCAGTATTGAAGCGTTGCATAGTTGTGCCGAGTCCCACAGCATCAGACAAGGCTCCGTGAGGGAAATATGAATACCATGGCGAAAATATGAAATATGATCAAAATAACGTTGTACGCCGTGATCTGGCAGAATTCGCATGAACTTGAAACCCGTTGTACGACGTTTTTGGCGCAGGAAGTGTTAATCGTGAGTTAAAAAAAATAGTGGTGTTAATAGAATCGGGCGATAACGCGTTAATACCGCGTTAACTTTGACAGCCTTAATACATTTATCTGCTAAATTACTTTGGAAATGAGATCATTCTGAATTTAACGGACATTAGGTTCAGTGCCACACGTTACCACTCATCTATCTGGAGACATTGGCACAGCCGTCTATTTGTGGGACATTGATGTGTATTTTAAGTCTTCTTCTGGCGTGTGTCTTTAGACCTGCAGCTCCGTTGAGGCAAGCCAGGCCGACGTTTCATCGTCCAGTTCCATCAGACCGCGTTCTTCATACGGTGGCCGGTGTTTGGGGCAATTGGTGATGATATGTTCCACAGTCTGTGCAGGGGCTCCACACTTGCATGAGGCACGGTCCTTGAGGCCCCACCTCTTCATCGAGGTGCCGTAGCGTCCGACGCCGGTCCTTAGGCGGTTGAGGGTTGTCCACTGCTTCCGGGGCAAGTCCTGACCAGGGACGTCCAGAGGGTCATTGATGTAGAGGTGCAGCCTGGATGGTTCTGCTGACCTCCACTGGTCCCTCCATCTCGTCCTGACCCAGGAGGCCTTGCAAGTGTCAGATGGTGTTGTGTGGAGTAGCCTGTAGGCTTGCATGGAAAAGGGGCGCCATGACTTTAGGCGCACACGTCGTGGTGTCTCTGTGGTGGTATTGTGAAGGAGGTGGGATGCACTGATCTGTGTATTTTAAGTGATGTTATTTTTGCCTGTTGTGTGTCATTTTATATAGGTTGTGTATATCTTATTATTTTTATCTGGACCATGAGTCACTCTGTATTAAAGTTTGAATTGAATTGAATAAAGGAATATCTTATCTTTAAACAGGTCAACAGACTAATCAATATATCACATGACATCTAAGTAACACGTATCACAAAACAATATATCTTGATGACAATCAAAGGAAGGTTTAACAGAATCGTACAACCAGGGTAACTATTCCCAAAGTCTATCTTTTTATTTTGCAAATTACAATGGCCATGTCTGATGCACTTCTTAATAGTGAGCTTTATCACATGATATTCTCTGCATCGTTTGCGTCTGCTGTTTGGATGCGTTACAGATTTAGTTTAGTCTATAAACAGCAACTGTGTGCGAGAATTGCGCACCGTGAGGGATATGCAAGCATCAATACATTTAAGGTTATATGTCTGGATAATGGTCCGTTACCCCAACGTATTTACACAAAACTAGGGATGTCCGATATTATCTGCCTACCGATATTATCGGCCGATATTGGTGTTAAAATGTGATTATCCTATCGGTTTACATTTATTTAACCTTTATTTACCCAGGCAAGCAAGTAAGAACAAATTCTGATTTTATTTATTGTCAAAAGTATGCATAATGTTAATTCCACGACAAGAGATATGTAATGTTAATAATTACCTGAAATTATTCCGTTTTGGGGGGGGGGGGGGGGACTGCATATATCGGTATCGGTTGATATCGGTATCGGAAATTAAGAGTTGGACAATATCGGTATAGGTAAAAAAGCCATCCCCACACAAAACATTAACTTTTACTCTGCATTTAGATACTGACAGGGAAAAATCATAATCAAAGCCTTAACACTTTCAGTGCCAACAACGAGATTTCTCGTTAGTTCATGCCAACCGTTGAGTGCCAGCCGACGAGAGATCTCGTTTTTAATCGTTATTTTTTTAATTATCGATTTCCATTAATTTTTCATCAATTTAGCCTCACGTTACCAGTGGGGATCTGTTTGAACTCGAACAGGGAAAATACCGCCCCCTATCGTCTCTCCGGATGGTACTGCACCCCATTGGATTGGATTGAATGAAACGCATAGTGAAAAAAAAGTCCTGATTCCACATTTTACTTGTCAGGCATGTAATCCGAGCCTACTGGAGTCATCGCCCACCATCAGAACAGCGGAGAATATGCGTTTCCAGTACCCAGCGTTGGATCAATAAACGCGATCGATATTTGGAATGGCTATCAGGAATTGGAATAATCTTTTTGGAGAACATCTGATCTGAGGTAAGGAATCTATTTTACCAGTCTTGGGATAATCAGAGGTATTTTCACCTATATATCAGTGTGTGCCATAGGGGTGCACCGATGTATCGGTCGGGTATCGGTATCGGCCGATAAGTGCCTTGTTGACTGCAATCGGCCTATCGGCCGATAAGCTCGAATGTGCCGATGGCAGTAGCCGATAAATATCCATCAATTTGTGTCGCGTCAAAAGGCAAAACGCATCGCAACCTGCACAACGCCGCCCCCGGCCCCCGTTCTTTCAACCTAAAAGTGCACTTTCTTCAACCTCGAAGTAAACAAATCACAGAACGGTAGCCAGTTAGTAGGCATCAACGTGAGCTCCCGGGATGGTAGCTAGTTAGCTAGCACCATCCAGGCATCAACGTGAGCTCCCGGTACGGTAGCTAGTTAGTTAGCACCATCCAGGTATCAACGTGAGCTCCCGGTACGGTAGCTAGTTAGTTAGCACCATCCAGGCATCAACGTGAGCTCCCGGTACGGTAGCTAGTTAGTTAGCACCATCCAGGTATCAACGTGAGCTCCCGGTACGGTAGCTAGTTAGTTAGCACCATCCAGGCATCAACGTGAGCTCCCGGTACGGTAGCTAGTTAGTTAGCACCATCCAGGTATCAACGTGAGCTCCCGGTACGGTAGCTAGTTAGTTAGCACCATCCAGGCATCAACGTGAGCTCCCGGTACGGTAGCTAGTTAGTTAGCACCATCCAGGCATCAACGTGAGCTCCCGGTACGGTAGCTACTGCTAGTTAGTTAGCACCATCCATGGGGAGGGGGGACTGTACATTAGGAGGGGGTGGGTGGGTGGGAGGGAAATATACGTAACGGCGGGGAGGGAATATATACATGCGGTGGGGAGGAGACTGTCTATTAGGAGGTGGTGGGGGTTTTGGGCATTTACGGTGGCCAGTTTCGAATTGCAGCCTCCCGTAGGTGCTCTTTAAGAGCGGTTTTGAATGTGGGCAGGGATTCACATTCCTTTACAGCTTTGGGTAGGGCGTTCCACATTGTTGTGGCATAATTGCGAAACGTGTTTAGTCTCTTGTTTGAGCCGAATCTGGGTTTAACATGATTTGTTGAGCTTCCTCTGGTGTAGTGGTTGTGGTATTCACTGACCTTTGGGAAGTATTTTGACATGTACATGGGCACCCCGGTCGTATAGTGTATCTTGTAGACCAGGCCCATTGCAAGTTGCTGTACTCTGTCGTCTACTCTAAGCCATCCTAGGTTGTCAAAGTGGGCAGGGGTGAGGTGGGTTCTGGGGTTCAGGTCAAGTAGTAGTCTGACCAGTTTGTTTTGTGATGTTTGTAATTTTGTTTTAAGCGCCTTTGAGGTGCTTTGGTACCATGAGGTGCACGCATAGTCATAGTACCCTTGAATGAGTGCTCCTGCCAGAGTCTTCAGGGTATTCTTGTTTACCAGAGAGGAGATCCGGTACAAGAATCTAGTTCGTTGGTTGACTTTTTTTTATTACATTGGATGCCATTTTGTCACAGGAAAGATTTGCCTCTAGGATGGAACCCAGGTAGGTAATTTCGTCTTTCCTTGTGACAATATTGTCACCCACTGTAACTGAGAAGCCGTCGGTCTTGCTGAGTTTGTTATTTGAACCGAAGAGAATGGACTCTGTTTTGCCCATGTGTAATGATAGTTTGTTATCAGCGAGCCATATGCAGATTTTGCCTAGTTCCGTGCTGAGGGTTTTTTCAACCTGCAACTTGTTCTTGTCAGAGACCAGCAGGGCTGAGTCGTCCGCAAACAGGAACAAGTTGCAGTCACAGGCTGACGACATGTGAGAGCTCTGGTTGAGAGAATAGTATCCATCTGCAGGCCGCCAGACGATACTGGGAGAGAAATAGTGCTACATGGCATGGTGGAATTAATACCATAAACATATTTCTTGATGTTTCCTTTTTTTTAAGTAAGTAAAGAGGCCTACAAATACAAACATACACATGCAAATATAAAGTAGTTTCATTAAAAAAATAAAAATAAAATAAATTAAAAAAAATTACAAATACTTATATACACATATCGGTATCGGTATCGGTATCGGCCGATTGTGTTAGTTGAACAATCGGTATCGGTGGCCAATTTTCATATCGGTGCATCCCTATGTGTGTATGTGTGTGTGTTACGACCCCTGTGGGTCTAAGGGTAAAGGGCTGTAACATAACAGTTGGTTGACAGAAATGATGGACCACGTTTGTAAACAACAATGATATTTATTGAGAGATGCAAAGGAAGCACACCAAGGGTGAGCCCAGGCTAAAACAACAAACAAACACCACTATACTCCAAATAAACCAATCTAATCTATGGTAAAAGAAATTACATTACCTAAACTACTCTTACCTAACCAAAACAGGAGAAAACAATATCCAAAGGAAATGGCAGCAAATATATTTACTAGGGCTGACCCCTATTAATAATAATAATAACTTTATTTTTTTTTTAGTCAACTAATCGGTCGAAAGGAGCCGTAGTCGACTGGCCAACTTCTTAGTCGAATATATATTAAAAATATATATATATTTATAATTAAAAAAATATATATATCATTCTTTCCAAAAGAAAAGAGGCCTAGAAGCGTGGCTAACGCTAATGGCACGCATACCAGAGGCTAACTGCCTACGAAAACAGGCACAGAGGCACTGAAAGAGGATTTCACCCATCTAATGAACACACTAGATCAAATCAAATTTATTTGTAAGGCCCGACAACACACGTTAATGTCCCCATGGGCCGGACACGTCTTCTTTAAACAAGTCAAGAAGAAACATAACAATAAGTCAAGAACAAAGCAAGAGGGCCTAACAAAATTAATAGTTGGTTTCAGGTTGGTTGTCAGTTTGGCCATGGGTAGGTAGGGAATTTATTTTATTTTATTTTATTTTTTTATTTTATTCTTTCCCACGGCGACTATGGATAGGGAATTTCTTTATTTAGTTAAAATGTTCACAACAACATGGATGCATGTACTCTGCCAGCATGTTTAATATCCATAATACTAAATGTTTGACTAAGATTTCTATGAAACTTTATTTATAAAAAAAAAAAAAAAAAAAAAATTATAATTTTTTCTAAAAACTCATAAAATATATTGGGTCGCACCTAAATCGGCAGGGTCGGTCGGCAACCTGAAACCAACTATTAATTTTGTTAGGCCTAAGGTCCAACAAATTTAAAATAAATGCAAATAAATGAATGAATGCAAGCACTCCCAGGCATACCCCACGCGAAGGTAAGGGAAAAACTCACTAAAACCTAACAATAGGGGAAAATGCTCCACAGGCAGTGTGGAGGAGAGAAACCTTAGAAGGGCCATTCAAGGGGGGATCTCCCTTCAAGATGTCGGTGATAGTGTTGCAGACTAACAGTTGGTAAGCATGCACTCATGTATTGTGTGTAGTGAAACACAGATGAGTGCATGCACTGATGTATTTTTTTTTTTTTATTACACATTTTTAAAATATTATATTTTTTATTTATTTTTTGTCTACCAATAGTCGACTAACGGCAAATTTTGGCCAATCATAGTCGACCATCCAAATCCTTAGTCGGGGACAGACCCAATATTTACTATAGTGATGATTAGTAATACAATAACTTAATAGGGCTTATTTGTGTAGCAAGTACAGTCTTTAGTTGTCCACTGTTGACTATGTGTATCTTAGCCACCCTGACTCCCATCACCACAAAATAACCAAACGACGTGGAAACACTTGTGTAAAAGTGTACTACTATGTCTGCTTCATGCTAGTTTATGTTAGTCTACCTGATTTAGCTCACTATTAGCTATAATAACGTTATAGCTATCAAAATGGCATCCAATGTAATAAAAAAAGTCAACCAACGAACTCGATTCTTGTACCGGATCTCCTCACTGGTAAACAAGAATACCCTGAAGACTCTGGCAAGAGCACTCATTCAAGGGTACTACGACTATGCTTGCACCTCATGGTACTCTTCGGTTCAAATAACAAACTCAGCAAGACCGACGGCGACGGCTTCTCAGTTACAGTGGGTGACAATATTGTCACAAGGAAAGAAGATATTACCTACCTGGGTTCCATCCTAGAGGCAAATCTTTCCTGTGACAAAATGGCATCCAATGTAATAAAAAAAAGTCAACCAACGAACTCGATTCTTGTACCGGATCTCCTCACTGGTAAACAAGAATACCCTGAAAACTCTGGCAGGAGCGCTCATTCAAGGGTACTACGACTATGCTTGCACCTCATGGTACCAAAGCACCTCAAAGGCGCTAAAAACAAAATTACAAACATCTCAAAACAAACTGGTCAGACTACTGCTTGACCTTACTCCTAGAACCCACCTCACCCCTGCCCACTTTGACAACCTAGGATGGCTTAGAGTAGACAACAGAGTACAGCAACTTGCAATGGGCCTGGTCTACAAGATACACTACACGACCAAGGTAATGTACATGTCAAAATACTTCCCAAAGGTCAGTGAATACCACGATCACAACACCAGAGGGAGCTCCACAAATCATGTTAAACCCAGATTCGGCTCAAACAAGGGACTAAACATGTTTCGCAATTATGCTACATCAATGTGGAACGCCCTACCCAAAGCTGTAAAGGAATGTGAATCACTACCCACTTTCAAAAACTCTCAAAAAACACCTACGGGAGACTGCAATTCAAAACTGGCCCCTGTAAATGTCCTAACACAACCCCCTCCAATGTACAGTAAATTACCAAGTATGGTCTTGTCAATATTCCAATGTACAGTTTTGCTTGTACAGTGGTACAGTGTCCCCCACCCACCACTCCTACCCAACCTCCCCCCCACTCCTATCCAAACCCCCCCCCCCCCCCCACCTACCCAACCTCCTCCAATGTACAGTTTCTACGTCAAATGTATATACTTTTTTTTCTGGACTCTTTTCGTATCACAAACAGTACTGTATTTGCAAATCTGGTATGTCATAAATGTATAGATGTAGCAGTACTGTCTATCTGTATATCATTCATTCATTCATTCATTCATGTCATGTATGTCATATTATGTTACGATGAATTGAAAATGGGGGACCCTGATGTAAACAAGACGAAAGTCTTTCTCTGGTCTGCATCCCCTTAACAATTGTATGTATTGAGCTGTACTGTACTGTACTGTACCCATTCTGCAATCTGTTAATAAAGTTTTCATTCATTCAACATAAACATTGCTGCCGAGTGGCCAGTGATGTCAGACTACACCTACACCTACATTTCCTGATTAATTGAAAATGGGGGACCCTGATGTAAACAAGACGAAAGTCTTTCTCTGGTCTGCATTATTGGACCTGTCTCAAAACCCTGCCCTCTTTTCTTGATCCTCCAATCACAGCTGTCGCTTACCTCTGACTTCCTCGTACCTTTGTTTGTACGAGGAAGTCAGAGGTAAGCGACAGCTGTGATTGGAGGATCAAGAAAAGGGGCAGGGTTTGATAGGTCTAATGAGCTGTACTGTATTGTACCCATTCTGCAATCTGTTAATAAAGTTTTCAATCAAACAATCAATCAAACAGACCACTGCACTTCCGCGTTACATGGAGCTCGCAAGGGGGGGGGGGGGGGGGTAAATTAATGGATGTTGATTAGAGCCTTGTGGCGTAATAATAAGTACCTACACAACCACTTACCCCACGGCTCTAATCAACATTTCATTCAGGCGCTCCCTTTTCCCCCGCTCTGAGCTCAAACTATCGGAAGTGTTGCGGTGGTCTATACGTTTTACCTTGAACAAAGTGGTCAGAACACACTCTGCTGCTGTGTGACGGCTGGAACTTCTTTCGGTTTATCCTGGCGAGCCACAGATGTCTTCTGCTCCGGCTGAGCTCCTGAGTCTCCTCTCCCTCGTTCTTCCTCACAACTGGGATTCTGAAGAAACTCACTTGACTGCACTTGTCACTGCCAGATCGGTTATGACAACCTGTAACTACACATGTGGTGACCATTCTTTTTTAAACTGCAAACTGCAAGTTTTCCTGTCATATTTTCTAGTGTACATCGGCAGCAGGCTGTCGGCTGGTTCGATACATTCCGTTGTTTACCAATGACGTCACGTCACTACGCCCAGACGGTGAAATGAAAAGGCAATCGGGTGGGTCGACCTGTTTCATAAAACGGAACACATTCAGTGCCGGTGTTCTGCCAAATTCTACTGCACACCAGAATTCTGCTGCCAGCTGCACCCGTTTGCTTGACCAGGGTGAAAACAAACACTGGCACAACTGTAGTATTCCATTGCATCACTACACGGCCATGTTGGAAGGCAAACAACAGGTGATTGTAATCAATGACAGGTTGGCAATGCGCGCGCCATATTGTATATGTGTATAATAATAATAATAATAATAATAATAATAATAATAATAATAATAATAATAATAATAATAATAATAATAATAATAATAATAATAATAAATGTATTATTATTAAAAGCACAGAAGGCATTACATAATATCTTGGTTTTCGGCTCATTTGTGAATTAATTGAGTCAACTGAAACAAAATGACTACATTATGTGAAAAATAATCTGGCCACTTTGTTAATATGAACTGAGCATTCATCAAAACCAAGTTGAATCTGATGCAAAATTAAGCTACTAGAGTTTGCTTTCGTCATCTTTCTCCCGCATGTTTCTAGAATAACATGCAGACCTCCACCCAGGCCCAATTTTACCAGGTAGATAGGCCTAAACGAGAGTTGTCTATTGCCACGGTTGATCAACCATTTAATAATAGGTTACAATACATACTGATACCATTAGTGGATATTATATAACAAGGGGACAACTATTTATTTGTGACCGGGCAAGCTGTTGTTTGGTTTTTAGTCTGAATCACAGGATATAAAGTGGTGGGTATAAGCATGCCATTGGTCGACAGAATTATCCTCCCCTTCTGACACTATTTTGCAAGGGCAGAGCACCATCACTGTATCCTGGGCTCAGAAATCAGGATGATTGTGATTGGTTTAAAGAAGTGTTGTTTCCCTTAGAGCAGAATTATAACAGGTTGAGCCAGACCTCTCTCCAGTGCTGGCACAGCACTAACAGTGTGGAGAGAGGTCTGGCGGCAACGCAAGACTAATGAGACTTTGAGGCCACTGCTCCAGGAGGTCTACATTAAACCATGAAATGTCCAACCTGTCCAGTACTTTCATGTCCCTGGAATCTCCCCAGGTGTGTGTGCGGTTTGGTTCCAGAGTGTTGCCTACAAGGTGACGATAAAAAAAGGGTTATACAGTGGGAAAAACCTTGGCTATTTGAAAAGTTTGGTGCAAATCTGACAGTGTTTACAAGCAACACATCTCTTCATGTTTCATCATTTGGTCGTCCTCAGACGGGTTCGACAGCGGAGATTCCAATCATTCCGAACCTCCATACATCCGGCCAGTTCCGTAGAGCTCTCCACACCTGCGACCTTCCTCAGTATGTCCACGTATGTTGGCGTGGGACGTCCTATTGGTCGGCGCCCGTGGCACCGTGCGTTGGCTCCCAGAGCACTAGCTTGCTAGTCGGAAGTTCCTTGTGTCAGTGGCAGTGACCTGCAAGTTTCATCCTCCTGGATGCCAACCTTGTCGCTCAGCCTTGGTAGTCCCCTGTATGTTTAACATACTTTTATCTGACAGAATCAAGAGTTGCCAATATTGCCAGTCTCAACAGCCCCAGGCTATAAATCCATGTTGTTGTGGTGGGTTCACCAAAATCAACAGGTTTCTCACTGTAGGGGACATGGGTTTTGTGACCGTACAACTAACAGGTCAGGAAATATGTTAATTTGAAAATGGAAAGTTTGGCCTGATGGAAGGGTGATGCCGTCACCAAAATCTAAATATTTCTTTCTCTTGAGGTCCTGAATGTTTATAGCAAATTTTATGGCAACCTGGCCTTTCTTTTTCGAGATATCTTGTTCACTCACTCAATAATAATAATAACACATTTCAAGATGTTGGTCCCAACTAAGGTGCAACCCAGCCAATTCCAGCCTGAACAGGAAAACATTTTCGAGAAAGAAATCTAAATGGCAGAAAGTTCAATGTGGTCGACATCCTTATGGCAAATTTGTTGTCCATGAGGACTCGCATCTCTGGGTATCATTTTTTTTATTCACCTTTCTCCCATCCCCCAATTTCGTGTTTCCAATTCTCCCCTCCCCTGTCTTGAACGTTGCTCGACTATGCCCCCCACTGGTCGGTTGTAGCGAGGATAGAAGCCTTGCATCACGTGTTCCCTCCGGCACACGAGGAGGCAGCCTGTCGCATCTTTTCACCGGCCACCACGGACTCTCATTGGCGAGGTGTAACGCATGGGAGGCTCACACTACCCTCGCCACTTCCTGTCTTTGCTGTGCAGGCGTCGCCCCAACCGACCTGTAGGAGTCGCTGTCCACAACGTCCAATCCCCACCCATCGACTTCCACCCGCTGATAGGGTTGGGCATCGTTTGGATTTGAACAATTCCGATTCCGATTCTCCATTTCGATTCCTGTTCTAAATGATTCTCGATTGCGACTCTTTGAGGTGCAGGTCAAAACAGGTCACAGCTTATTTCGCAGGAGATTTTTTATTTTTTTTTTTAAATCTAAAAAAGAATTCATACTATTCACATTGTCAGTTGACTTGATACAGTTTAATTTGGTTGCTGTACTGTAACTAGGGTATGAATTAACAAATTAAAAAAATATATATATTCCTAACGGTTCTCGGTGCCCAACCCTACCCGCTGACTCTGCCAAACGAGCCAGTATGACGGCCGGCCCAAGCCTGAGGCAACGCCGACAGCCGGATTCGATACCGGTGTCTCGTGCGTTGGTGACGAGCGCAATGTCCGCTGCGCCACCCAGCCGCCCCATTGGAGCCTTATATTGAAAGGTAAGTACAATGGTGGAAAAGCCCAATGCCATTCAGCTCCATTTTAATGGAGTGATGGCAGATCTCTACAGCAGATATCTCCTAAATTCAGAAAATCACACCAAAACTATCAAGATAGATAGCAGTGCAAGGTAAGAGGAAAATATGTGTTTTCTTGTTTTTTGGGGGGTGAACTGCCGCTTTAACAATCTCCCCACTTTGCAGTTACTTTCACTCAACATTTCCTGGGTAGTTGACAGAAACAAGATTTGCCATTATTGCCAGTCTCAACAGACCCGGGCATAATAATTATAATTAATAATAATAATTTAGGACCTGCTCCGAGGTCATCATTTGGCACACATGCGAACCATGCATACAATGCGTATCTGCGATTAACCCATGTTAATATAATTTATTTATTTGTTATAATATAATATAACATAGGGCATGTTTTATATAATTATCAAAGATGGTGATGCTAACATCAGTCATACAACAAACATACAGTGGTGCTAGAAAGTATGTGAATGCCTTTGGAATAGTGTTTTTCCAAATATTTCACACATTAATCTTAATTATATCTTCATCCAAGATACGTTTTCTGATAAAGCGTGACATGATTGAAGGAAAACACAAATAGTTTGAATGTATTTGATTTGATTATTTACTAAATACAATGATTAAACGTGAAATATCCTTGTGTGCATATTGTATGTGAACCCTTGAGATCCAGCAGCTGCTGGCACCTATGACTTCAACTAAACCTTTCCTAAGTTGAATACTAGTCTCTTGCATGTGCTTTGATGGTTCGTTTTCATCATTGAACTCCCTCTGACATTTTAGGGATTCCTCACATGAAGAGCTCACTACAACTTTTACAGTATTTCAAAGCGCCCCAAAGGTCCCAGCTTCATCCCAGACCATCCATAATGCCACAGTACACGTCTTCTCATTTAACCACTATTATGTATATCTGCTTGAATATTCTGCTCTCCACACATCAGTATAGAGTAGATGAGATCTTTTTACATACATTTAGTCAACTAAACTAAACTTATAGCTCAAAGATAATACATATATGAATATATAATAGGTTTGATTGATTGATTGAAAACTTTATTAACAGATTGCAGAATGGGTACAGTACAGTACAGCTCAATACATACAATTGTTAAGGGGATGCAGACCAGAGAAAGACTTTCGTCTTGTTTACATCAGGGTCCCCCATTTTAAATTCATCATAACATATATGACATACAGATAGACAGTACTGCTACAGCTATACATTTATGACATACCAGATTTGCAAATACAGATAAGAGTCCAGAAAAGAGAGTATACATTTGACGTAGAAACTGTACATTGGAGGAGGTTGGGTAGGTGGGGTGGGGCTGGGTGGGTGGGGGGACTGTACATTGGAGGTGGTTGGGTGGGGGACACTGTACAAGCAAAACTGTACTTTGGAATATTGACAACCATACTTGGTAATTTACTGTACATTGGAGGGGGTTGGGTTAGGACATTTACAGGGGCCAGTTTCGAATTGCAGTCTCCCGTAGGTGTTCTTTGAGAGTGGTTTTGAAAGTGGGTAGTGATTCACATTCCTTTACAGCTTTGGGTAGGGCGTTCCACATTGATGTGGCATAATTGCAAAACGTGTTTAGTCCCTTGTTTGAGCCGAATCTGGGTTTAACATGATTTGTGGAGCTCCCTCTGGTGTTGTGATCGTGGTATTCACTGACCTTTGGGAAGTATTTTGACATGTACATGGGTACCTTGGTCGTGTAGTGTATCTTGTAGACCAGGCCCATTGCAAGTTGCTGTACTCTGTCGTCTACTCTAAGCCATCCTAGGTTGTCAAAGTGGGCAGGGGTGAGGTGGGTTCTAGGAGTAAGGTCAAGCAGTAGTCTGACCAGTTTGTTTTGAGATATTTGTAATTTAGTTTTTAGCACCTTTGAGGTGCTTTGGTACCATGAGTTTTCAGGGTATTCTTGTTTACCAGAGAGGAGATCCGGTACAAGAATAGAGTTCGTTGGTTGACTTTTTTTTTATTACATTGGATGCCATTTTGTCACAGGAAAGATTTGCCTCTAGGATGGAACCCAGGTAGGTAATTTCTTCTTTCCTTGTGACAATATTGTCACCCACTGTAACTGAGAAGCCGTCGGTCTTGCCGAGTTTGTTATTTGTAGGTGTGCTTCTCTCTTAGATTCCTATATTGGCAGACAATTACAATCAAAGATTTCTACATAAAGGATATTGCTTAATGTAGCACAGTATATTAGACATTCAGAATACTAAATACAGTTCTTGCATATTGTTCAGGAAAATGTGCAAAAATAAAATCATTGTAAATGCACAATTATAAATATTTTTATTTCTATATTTTTTTTCTCACTTTTTGTATTTTGCTCCCATCCCAATTTAGTCGTTATGCCAATTCCCTTCCTGGTCGTTGCGTGCATTGTCCCACTGTCGGCCTAGGGAGGGTGTAGAACTACCACATGCCTCCTCCGATACATGTGGAGTCAGCCAGCCGCTTCTTTTCACCTGACAGCGAGGACTCTCACTGGGGGAATGTAACACGTGCAGAGGTTAAAAAAAAAACATAAAACAACATGTCTCTTTCATCATTGGTTCCAATTACAGCAAGTTTAGAACTGGACACGGGTAAGCTGGCTGCCATATGGTCCCGTTCCAGAATGTCGATTGATTTTGACACATCAAAATGAAAAGGACACCTGGCATCTCACACCAGCCAAATGTTAGAAAATCTTAAAGTAAACCAAAGCACCACTTTTTAAATGTCATCAAGCTGTTGAGTTCATGTTTTCTTTTGTGAGAATAGCACCACCAAATGACTCAAAACATCAGATGCACAGTGTACACGTGAGAAGGACCCTGTTCCTCATCACACAATACCATTAGTCAGATGATCTTTTTAAACCAGTGTAGGAATCCATACTTTGACAAAGGTCCGAAATGATGAGGGTCACCAAAATCAATAGGCGTCTTTCATTGGGGTCCATGAATGTTCACAGCAAACTATATGGCAATCGTACCATTACTTTACAAAATATCAACATCATCAGGGAATAAGACTAGGGTTCCAAAAATCCCAAAATAAAAATTTAATAAAAAAGTATCCCTTAAATACAATGACATATCTCATTACCAACATTCTTTTACTGACTGAAGTTGAAGTCAATTAACATTCCCATCAGAATTTTATTGGAAAACTTTGAAAATGCAAGCAAAAAAACATAGGCATTGGATAGAATATGGCAAGTACTCAAGTTTAAACTGTGTCCTTACAGAGTGCCTTAAATACCAAGTATTGAATTTGATTTCTACATAGGATAAAAGCTAAAAAATACATTTCACACTTTACTTGCTTGACTTTAGAAAAGGTCGCTGTACAATAAATGTTTGGTAAAGTGGCAAATATATACAAATATATTGTAAAGAAAACTGTACTAGAATTATTAACACAAATGAAAATATTACAAAATAAATTCACTTTTGAATATCTCAAGATTACCAAGTTCCAAAAGTCAAAAACATGTAATGCTGAACTAATGTGTTATGAACAGCAATTAATATATTATGGAACTTCAAAAATATACATGTGAAGATTGTGTATTAAAAACACCTGGCATCTCACACCAGCCAAATGTTAAATCTAAAAGTATGTAAATGTATCAATTGATTGCTCAACAGAGCCATCCTCTGGTCTATTAAAGTACTGCAAGTAATGGACAAACTATCGAATCCCAAAACATTGTAGTTTCATTGCCAAGTCAGCATTCACATTATCAAATTATTTGACTTAGATTATTTTGTGAAAACACAAAGTGATGGCTCGTATGCCTAATGAATGAGGACACTGTGCAACAAATGACCTACCAGGGGCAAACATATTTAGCAATTTGGTTAGAAAATCTTTTTTTCTTTTTTTTTTTTTACAGGAGAGTTGACATCAGTAACTTCCACGCATGAGGGGAAAAACACATTCAGACAAAGAAAAGGCAAGCTGTATAATATTTACCAACAGCTACAAAAATATCAACATGAATAAATTAATGATATAATGTCTAGTTTCATCTACTCCACCTCCAACTAACCCCTTTATTTCACAATGACAGAAAAAACAAACCTGTGTTAAACACAAATAAGGATGTTTCATATCTGTGAAGCAAAGGATCCCTTGTATGTGTTGCCCTGCATCTCTAACTCATAGGCTCTTAAAAAAGGGGCAGTTCACTCAAAATAAATACAAAAACATATTTTCTCCCTTACCATAATAATGAATGTGGGTGTACTTTGATAGAAAATAGTTCCTACATGTAAATGGTCAGAAGGTCGGTGTATTATCCTGAGTAACTGGGTCATGATTTCTGGAAAGAGACATCGCTTCTGAGTTTTTCCAACTCAGAGTGCTCCATTCTGCTCCATTGCATTGGAGTGACGGCCGATATCTCCAAAAGTAAGTGAATCACCACCACCACCCAAATGATCTAGATGGATAGATAGCACTCTGGGTAAGGGGGAGAATATGTTTCTTTTGTCTCTTTTTCTTTTTTTTGGGTGAACTGCCCATTTAACCCTGCCATTTTACCTGGTAACCAGCCATGGACCTCCGAGAGGATGGAATAGGTATAGAACATTAGTTCGGAACAAAACAAAACAAAAAAAGGAATTATGGCTAAACAATCCAGAAATGATTTTGAGAAGATAGCGAACTATGACGGGCCAGGCCAACTCCTATTAAATCCGTTCAGATCTGAAATGGAGAGGGTGCCGGAAGCAGCTTATTAGGCATCCATCTGTTGCATCATATAATGTACTAGCCAGAGTCATGTGTGGGGTGGAGGGGTTCCTCATAGCAGGCTGGCTAGGCTGGTGGTGGGACCATTCTGGGCTTGGAACTGGACCGGTGGAGTACCGTCGGTCCACTGTTAAACAAGGAAAGAGAGCGTTTTATCATAAAGATAATAGACAGCAACCACAGGTCAGACAGATGCTAATCAATATAGACCCTTTTACAGTTTGTGAACAATGACAATGTTTTGGCACCGGAAGTCTGGATGAAACCATGGGACATCTGTTGTCTTTACCGAGTCAAATGCTTTCGTCCAGAACGTCCCTGGAGCTTCTCCCGCAGAAAGACAGCAGAGTGCATTAATAGCCTGACCAGGTATGCAAGGGGACTAAACACCACAGATCCTGACCAGCTCTAATGCTCACCTCAACAGAGAGCCGCGGAGACAACACTACATGTTGTTTCACTTTTCTGAGAGACAATTCTATGACTTTAAGTCAAAAGATGCATATACATTTTGGACAGGAAACAGAGTTTTGTCGGGGGGGGGGGGGGGGGGGCAGGTATATGTATCCATTATTATTCAAGGTCTATATTCCAATATTATATTAGGAGTTGGCACACAAACACCATATCGATAGGTTATGAATATAACCGTAGTTCTATGAGTATTAGTGACGCTCAGCGTCAACTGCACATATCTCACTTAGTGCATATGCACTGAATAAATACTCACAAATGCACCTTTACATACCAACATCCGTCTGGCCACACCCCATCCGCTACCTACATAAGCAGGTGTGTGGCCACACACTCGCCTCCTTCCCAATCTTTCACCACAAGGCAAGATCAAAGGCCGCAGTGGCGCCCAGACGCTGAGCGTCACTAATACTCATAGAACTACGGTTATATTCATAACCTATCGTTCTATATCGTATTAGCTTCCGCTCAGCGTCTACTGCACAACGGGAGCTGAGCGGGAGCTGAAGCTCGACAAATGTACCCCACTGAGGCCCCCCACAACCATCAGAACCAGGGAGGACCGAGCCCCCCGACCCTCCCTAATGGAGGGATACCCCCCCTATTGGAGGACGGGAGGGAACGGATCCGACCGTGCGAAGAGGAACTCGAGCAACTCAACGCACAGGGTGAGCAGACCGTGGCTTGACCCCACGACTACGCACACACACAACCCGCATGCCACCAGGGAACGAACGGAAGGAACAAACCTCGTTACCGCCCCCAAAATCACGGGGTCAAGAGCAAACTCAACCCCGTGGCAAGGCCATAGCAGCGGAGCGCGAAGGAAGACCCAGACCCAGAAGGGACTGGATCCCCCCGAAAAAAGGGGGCCCGGAGAGGCCAACGATGCCACAGCATCAAGACCTCACCAGGCGGTCACTAGTGACACCGCCCCCCACATCGCCAGCGTATTCGGACAGGGCCCATCCAAGAGCAGGCCCTTCCCCCCACTAGCACGCCGCCTGGCACGCTGACCCTGACATACTCAGGCAGTCAGCATGGCTGTAACTCGAAGCACTCAAGAGGCTACACTACAGCGGGAGCAGGCAGCGCACCGGGGAGACGACCTCCAGAAGAGGCCGATCCCTCAATCCAGGCAGCAGGCACTTGACCCGAGCCTGGAGCACGGAGGACGAGACAGGCGCCAAAGGGGTCAACTGAAAACAGCACCCCGGCGGAAGGGGCGTATGCTGGCATTGGTGAGCACCATGTCAAAGCCTCCACCAAAAAAATCCCAGACGCTCTAGAGGGGCCGAGGCAGAGAAGGCTGACACGATTGGCAGACGTCATGAACGTGCAGGGGCACACTCAACCGGGTAACCCGGGAGTTGACTCCGCTCCAACACACCAGGGAATCAACCACCCTCTTGGTTCAACATGCGGTGGTTGTTCCTATAACCCTTCAGGAAAAAACTCAAACACACCTGCGGGTATACACTGGCTATACCGCAGTACAAGTGTTTCAGTTTTCAAAAAGGGGTTATCCCAGGCCTACGGGTCGACGAAAACAACTTCGGACCGGGCCCGGCGGACCGGGATGCACACAGGGATGCCAGAGGAGTTCTATAAAGACCACCTCAACAGCCCCCTCTCAGCCATGCGTAAGCGGGAGAAGAGAGGGGCGAAAAGAATGGAGAACCAGCCCCTTCATGACAGCACAAGGTACAACATGTACCCAACAACAGTGTCTCCATAACGCCCAACCCTGTGACACCCGGGCCGACCCAGCATTTTTCCCCCTGAAAAAAGCACAAGTCCCTCAGGGTACCAGAACAGAAGATCTGCGTCCCCGGCGGACAGCGGGTTAACTGACCTGGACCAGCGTGACCAGAACCAGTCCCGTGCCCTAATCACGCCGACATCCCCAACTCCAGGAGGAGGGGCAGGTACGTGTGTTGATCTAAAACATTATAGAGGGCGCCACCCAGACGGTCCGATTCGTACCGCGCTCAGTGGCCCACCCCAAGGGCGTGAGACCCCTCTACCTATGCTTTGATCTATTCCGTTAACATCCCCCAGATATGAACGAGAATTCGTTGAGACAAACCTAGTAAACTGGCGCTCGGAAGAGAAAAACTCCATCCCAGTTGCCCTATAAAAACGCCGTTTTAATAACGAGCAACCAAGGCGCACCAGCCTTATGCATGATTCCTATCAGAAACACCCAGAGCCATCACTATGTACGCGTCGAGACCCAAACACATCAATGGATAGTCTAACAAGACACCAGACATTGTTCCTCCAAGTCGCCTGGGAGAACGACAAGAAGCCATCGCACTTCATTTCCTCTCCTCTTTTTATTAAAAAAGAAAGAAAACACAGACTGACATGGATCCCTTGTGACGCGGCTGAGGGAAAAAATATTTTCATTTTACACCCCGCCAACCTCACCACAGGGAGGAGACGGGAATCCTCAGAGAGACTCCCCCCCCATGCCGAGCTGACCTAACAGCTTGGCTGGACCGAATGAAGAGGGTAAAAAAAAACTGACCAATCAGAAGAGGGAAGGAGGGGTTTATTCGGTACCCCCTCGCAAGCCCAACCCTCGAATACTACAACAATAGCCATATGATACCTTAAGTAGCCAGTATGCTAATGAACAGCGAATATCCAAGGATAAGCTAACTCAATGCACGCTAGCCACAGACAAGTCTGTGAACAGGGTTTATAACAAGGCCAAAGTTTATATGTGTGTGAACATGACACCCGTGTTTATGAGATTTGATAGAGAGAGAGAGAGAGAGAGAGAGAGAGAGAGAGAGAGAGAGAGAGAGAGAGCGGCCTAAAAGACCGCGGTACCCTTACACACACGAGCATTACTGCAGACCAACACAACAGTGTTGTGGCTCAATATCACAGTTTAAGCAACAGAACACACAACTAACCTCTACCTTTATATGAAGAACCTAAGTCTTCAGGTCGAGGAAGAAAAAACCCTTTCGACCGAGTGTAAGCTGCAGGCCTTGCTTAAGCACACATGTAATGTAGCGACCAAACAAGACTATAAAGTCTAGCCCTCCTATCAAACCCACACTAGCGAAGGTTCACACATCGTATCCCCATCATATGTAGTGAATAAACACACCGTTTGTAACAAAATACAGTCCCTCCTAGGAGGGACTTTTTATTTGACAAAATCATATGCGGGCCGGGGAAGGGAACAGGGGGAAATGATAGGGGGAAAAGTCACTCCTAGCGACACCTGCCATGAGCCGCTCGGGGTTTGCCACCCCGGAGGGACGATAAAGGACTGGAGGCTGGTCTCGACGATCCCTACCGTCACCTCCGAGCGTGGATGGGCCGGCTGCAGTGGTCGAGGCGCCCTCTCTCCTCCTGGCCTTCTTCGCCGAAGAACCAGCAGTGGCGGTGGTAGCGGCGGCGGCTTCGGCCGCGGATCCCCGACGACGAGCCTTCCGCCTGACTCCACCGGCGACATCGGGCGGGGGGAAATGAGGCTGGAGCACGGACCGCTCCTCCTGCATTTCACTGCAGGTTGAAGTCATAAGCTGCAACGCCGACCCTAAGAGCCCAGCATCGGAGAGGGGTGCCGTCAGAAGTGGTGTCCTCTTCTTCTCCGGCACACGCGCCTGCTCCAGCCAAAGGTGGCGCTGGGCTAGAGTGGCCAGGGCGCGTACCTTCCCAGCGGCGACGGCCTGCAGCTGGATCAGATGCAGGATGGCTCCGGCCACCTGGGCGAGCTGATCACGTTGTATTTCGGTCAGCTTTGTACCGCCCGTCATTATCCCGGACATGAACCTCGCTAGCTGCACGATGTTAGACGTGGCAGCTAGGGATTGAGTCGCGGCGATGAACGACTGGTCGCTACAGTTGGCCAACCGCCTCGCCGATTTCCCGTGGGGAACCGGCTTCCGTAAAGGCTCCCACACCACCTCAGGACAAAGGAGAGCTGCCATCGGCCTATCAAGCCGAGGCACCCCCTCCTTCATACCCTCTACCAAACCCACCACCCTCGTGACTCGCACGTAGGCGGGAGTGAGGCCCGTGATGTGGGAGACCACCTGTCCCTGACGGACGTAGGCCTCCATTGAGGGGGAAAATGGGCAGACAGCGCCAGTCTCCCTCACAGGACGACGTTGCCATAAATGACCTATGAGATCATCAGGGACAGGAACAGGCAGTGGCTGCGGCAGAGGCACGCCATTTGCGACTGCTGCCGCCGCCATGAGCTCGGGGAACAAAGCATGCAGTTCCCCCTGCATACTTTCCCCCACCGAGCCCGCATCCCTCACATGCGGCAGACTACTGGACATCGCAGAGCCACATTCCAATGTGGCTGATAGCAGGGCATCCCGTCGCTGAGTCGGAGGTTCTAACCCAACATCAGCATACGAGGGACCCCAAGGAGACATATCACCCCCTGCCAGTTTATCCTGAACGGGAGGCGGACATGTCTCCACCGGCCACGGAGAAGCAGACGCATCCTCATCCGGCTCCAGCAACTCCCCGAAACCAGGCCGTTCGCGTCTGCAAGCCACCATCTTACGACGGGAGCGAGCAGACGCAAAAAGCTTGAGTCTCAAATCCTCCGCCACAAGAGGAGCCGGCCGCCCAACGGTGGACGACTCTCCGGCGGCAAAGGAACCAGAGCAGGAACCAGGCCATCTCACAGGAGACAGCGCTGGTACACCAGCTCCTTGGAGAGGCAAGCTATCCACCGGACGCCTACCGGGCGCGGATGCCGCCCACGACAGTGGCGTCAACCCCGCCCCAAGACGCACGGCAGAGGAGGAAATGGAGAATCGCTGGTGAAGGGTAACGTTGCTAGCGCGACCCCCGAGGTAAACATTATAGCTTAGCTTTTTTCTTTTAAAAAGTATGAGAGAAAGAAAAAAGCAAGAAACAATGTGAACACTTAACTCAACTTTCTTCAGCTAAATACCCATGTCAAGTGATTGGTATACAGGCACTCTCTTGTGGTGAAAGTGAAGAAGGAGGCGAGTGTGTGGTCACACACCTGCTTATGTAGCGGATGGGGTGTGGCCAGACGGATGTTGGTATGTAAAGGTGCATTTGTGAGTTTTTATTCAGTGCATATGCACTAAGTGAGATATGTGCAGTTGACGCTGAGCGGAAGCTAATACGATATAGAACACATTTATAGCAACTGTAGCTCATATACAACTATGACACAGACACATTCTCATCCTCAACATTATTATAACTGCTGGAATACTGAGAAACTCTTCATCCTGTTTATTGTTGTTTTTCAGACTTCATTTTCCAGCGCATCTCATCCGGGCTTCTCATAACCACGTATCAGGGTTTCCGTTAGAAGAAATTGTTGCCGGTCTCAGTGTCCGGTAGATTTCAATCTACCGGACAAATGGGATCAATTCCGGTCAGAGTTTATTGAGCTTAAAAACAATTGATAGGCAGGCTATATAAAGAATGACATCCTCAAGGCATGTAGATTTATAATATTTTTACTTAAAACTAGGCTACTTTTGCGTATATACAGTCATTAATATATTCCAAATAAAATAAGTCCCTCGAGACTTCGTGCTGCTGCCGACTTAAAATCAAATAGGTGTCGGTGGGCAGTCGGCCCGACATTAATAAACAGCAGTCTGTTATAAATAATCACATTTTTATGAGCTAACGAATTCCGTTATATTAGACATTTGTATTAATTATATCAAGCGAAGAACTGAGAAATTTAGCAGAGAGAGACGGCAACATTATCGTGGGTTTGCGTGATGACTATCTCCACCTCCCAACGACTTGGTGCTGGATTTGCGAGAGCATGCAGCTGCAGAGCCGCAGGGCCAGCGGTGTTTTCAGGTCCGGTCTGGGGACCACTCAGCAGCGCCCCCCACCCAACAGCTGAATTGCCAATGGCTGAATTGGAGTATTGCACTGTGCTGGCACAGCTCTGTGGGCTCTGCGGCTCTGCAGCTGCATGCTCTCGCAAATCCAGCACCAAGCTCCCGCTGACACATCGTTGTCATTATTAGACCTGCTTGGTGAAGCAACCATGAAACAAATGTAATGATTGTTTCGTTCATCGCATAGGCTATTTAATTTTAGCCTATTTTAATACAATTCAAATAATCAAATTGTGCTTAGAAGGAATTATTTTCACCGGACATTATGACCGGAGAGATTAAATATGTCGGACTTCAACAGATTTTGCCGGTCAAAAACCGGTAATTACCGGACAACGGAAACCCTGCCACGTATAAAAGGCACACCCGGGTTATTGTATATACTCGAAATATCCAAAACTATAAATGAAATATTGATGTACATTTTAAATGCAGGCAATCACATCAAGCTTTTTTTCTTTTTCTTTTTTTAAACCAGCTCAGCTACTGTACGTACATTGATGAGGTTGTGCTCGGGGAGGCTGCAGGCGGCGATGTGGTCTTGCAGCAGCTGTTGAGAGAAGTTCTGGTGCATCTGGGCGGCTTCATGGGCATCCATCGTGTTGCCTAGGGCCTTGTTTAAGTCTGCAAAGACAACGAGGGGTCGTGCTCAAAACCTGCCTTCATGTACCAGCCTTCATCTAGTTGACACCAATGGAAAAACTATTCAGATTCGACACAAAATGCAATATGAATTGTGATGCCATATGGTCCAATAGACCTTTGACTCATCTGTACTAACATGTGATCACAAGTGCTGAATCTAAAAACACACATTATATTGTAATGTATTGTAAAGAGGGAGAGGGACAGTCTACCTTTCAATAGCGCCGACGACCACAGCTGGACAGACATGTCAGGGATCTTACTGGCCAGCTGCATGGCTGGTACAACCATGTTGTTGCTTTCCTGAGGATGAAAAGACACATCTCATCAGGGAATGAAGTGAGACAGATTGTTAGACTAATTATATTCAGGGGGCAATGCACATCCGGATGATAACAGAACATAGTAGAAGCAGTTATCTATTATAAATAAGTTATCCAGTAGGCGGCTGGGTGGCGCAAGGGCTTAAAAGCATAATGTCCATTTGGCAACAAGGAAGTAATTACACAAATAGCTAAACATTATGCATGCATGTTTAGGTTTACTTTATTTGTTCAAGGGGGACAGTGTACATTAATAAAACATTGTACAGATGTAAATGCACCCAATTTTAGCCAAAAGGCTAATTTCCATTGGCAGTCCCCCTGCCAGAAGGTACAGGCTAAAATCCTGTGTAAAAAAAAGGGTTAACAATAAAAACAGAATAAAATCAAGATAAATAACATTAGAATAAAAACACAACAAAAGCACATACCATAGTACTACAGGTCACAATACAGTCATGGACACAAGGACAGAGCACATCATGACATTAAGAGACCCAGACATAGACAGACGCACCATATCCACACACACGCATAACACACACAGACACCTCAGTGTTGACAGTTCTGGTTTTCAATGAGCCATTCCCTAACCCTGCACTTGAATGAATGGTATGATGTGGACACTCTAATTGTTTGAGGAATTGAGTTCCATTGGTGGGATGCTCTGTATGAAAAGACGGCCTGGCCAAATACACTTTTTTTTAAAGGGATTGTACAGTCCCCCCTTGCCGCACCTCTAGTGTTCCTGGTTGAGGCAGACTTGAGGTTGATGAAACCGGACAAAGGAGGAGGAGCCAATCCACACTTTATTTTAAAAACTAGACAGACGTTTTGATATAGAGTCAGGTTTTCCCAACTGAGTAGATTATATCTTTTTAGAATGTGACAATGATGGTACCTGAATGGTTTCTTGTCTAGAATTTTTATTGCTCGTTTGTATAGTGATTGAAGTGGTTTCAGAATGGTGGAATGTGAATTGGACCAGGTTATCAAACAGTATGTGATGTGGGAAAGAACCATTGAATGAAAATATAGCTTTGCTGCCTCGGTTGAAAGGAAGTTTCTTATGTACCTGAAGTTTGATGGGCTGAACTTTACCTATTGCAGACTTTTTTTTATGTGATTTTTGAAGCTAAGGTTTGGGTCTATGTGTAATCCTAGGTATTCTGATACTACCTGTAATTTAGGTAATGTGTCTCCAACCTTTTTGTTTATGAAAACTAGGCTTGGGCAATATCGAAATTCCCCTACTGACAATTATTGCTTTAACCTCTTAACAGGCACCCTGAAAAGTGGAAATGTTTGAGGACTGCATACTTTGCAAACCAAAATACTATACTTTATACTTATAGCAAATGTATAGGCCAGGTCTCTTTTGAAAGATAACATTCTGAAGTTTCTGATACAATAAAGAAATATCACTTTTAGTGCAAATGAAATAGAGTAACATAGGTCTGAACGTGAGTTGTAGAAAAACTTGTTACTCACGTTTTTCTGTAGTAGTTGCAATATCCAAAATCCGTTCAGAAATGAGTGATTAGGGGCGCCCCAGTGGCGAACCACATAACGCACTGAGTCGCGGCACGGCCGACCCGGGTTAGATTCCCGAACCTGGCGTTATTTGCCGAATGTCTTCCCTCCACTCTGTCTCCCGTTCCTCCTCTCTCTCTCTCTCTCTACTGGACTGCCCAGTAGAAAAAAGCGTTAAAACGCAAAAATAAAATAAAAATCTTAGAAATGAGTGATTAGGGCGACTGGGTGGCACAGCGGACATTGCGCTCGTCACCAATGCAAGAGACACCGGGTTCGACTCTGGCTGTCGGCGTTGCCTCCGGCTTGGGCCAGTCATCATACTAACTCAATTGGCAGAGTTAGCGGGTGGAAGTCGATGGGTGGTAATCTGGACGTTGTGGACAGCGACTCCTACAGGTCGGTTGGGGACGCCTGCATAGCAGAGACAGGAAATGGCGGGGGTAGTGTGAGCCTCCCACACGTTACACCTCGCCAATGAGAGTCCGCGCTGGCAGGTGAAAAGATGTGACAGGCTGCCTCCTCGTGTATCGGAGGGGACACGTGATGCAAGGCTTCTATCCTCCCTACAACCGGCCAGTGGGGGGCATATGCGAGCAACGTTCAAGACAGGGGAGGGGAGAATTGGCACAGCGGGTAATTGGGATGGGAGAAAAATTGAAAAAGAGGAGAAAGAGTAGATACAAAAATAAAATAAAAGGAGTGATTAGGAGAGATTTTGGTAAACTGTGTACAAAAAATTTAAATACTCCAGGATTACATTTCCTCATCGACTTCAATTCATTCTGCGGTTTTTTTTCTCTTCCTGTTTTCGCTCATGACTTTTCACCTAGATCCCTGATTCGCACATCCCCAGGTGGGGTATCATTGGAAAGCCACACTCATTGGCTACAAGCCTGTGCAGTAATTTCCGAGATCGGCAAATGATTGACGGAGCTAGAGCCCCGGGAGGTAATCTGACTCTGCCGTGTACAATGGCGCACGCCTCCTAAAGAGGGCCCGGGGCCAGGACATTGCACGTCATGTGGTTAGGAAAGATAATATATATATATATATATATATATATATATATATATATATATATATATATATATATATATATCGTTTTTTAATATTGCAAAAAAAGAAAGCTGAAAAGATGCATATGTTGCAACTTCTATTGTGCAAAATTCTGACCGGAAGTCTTATTGTTGTTGTCACCAGCTTGACACAAGCCATTGCTACAAAGATAATGTTAGAGAGCTAGCCAGCTACCGGTTGGAGACCTCTGATGTAGTGACTGACTGGCAGCCGGTAAATTTTCCTGGAATGAGATTATACTGTAGTAAAATGTTCTCACCCTGTGGTTCCCCAGCACATAGAAGATATGGCCCAGCAGTACCAGGGAGCAGGCCGTCAATCTGTTCAGGTCCTCAGCGTTGGACATCTTCAAAGTTTCTCTCAAGAAACGCCTGCAACAGAAACATACATGCATACACCATACATTGGATATATTGTGTGATGATGCCCTCACAGATACCTTCACTATTCAATGATTGGGTAAACTATCCATATGTGAGGGAAGACATTTGACTGCTCAGTTCAGTTGGATCCTCGTGTGTGTGTGTGTGTGTGTGTGTGTGTGTGTGTGTGTGTGTGTGTGTGTGTGTGTGTGTGCGTGTGTGTGTGTGTGTGTGTGTGTGCGGCTACAACTGTAAACTTTTAGTCTTCATATTTGGAAGCCTGGGTCATGTCCATAAGTTGGGTGTTAGAGGCCTTCAGATGGCCGGTCTTCCGAAGAGAAGAGCCAAACAATTAGCAAGATATTGCTCAGTGTCAGCAATTATTGGCAGCCAGGCAATTTGGAGAAGACGCTGCTATCTGTATCCATGAGCTGTGTGTAGATTGTCAGGTTCATCATCCATGTGTGTGTGTAACTTTGGTTGCCATTGTCAATTTGGGCACGACTGTATCAGAATAACCCACAATGTACAAGTGCACTGATAATATTTGTGTCCTTTAAACATTGTCTTTATGTGGACATAAATAAAGATTCAAAATATGTGTGTGTGTGTGTGTGTGTGTGTGTGTGTGTGTGTGTGTGTGTGTGTGTGTGTGTGTGTGTGTGTGTTAGGGCTGGGCGATTAATCAAGTTTCAATTTCAATATGATCTTGGCTTCCCACGATCATGACAACAAAAGAATAAAGATAAAACAATTATTGTGCCGCATTGCTCTAATTTTGTCTTGTGTTGCATGTTGTAAATGCAGCGCACCCGAGGGAGCCACGGCGCGTCATACGATCTCAAATCAATGAGTAATCGTGTTTAATAATTGTGATTTCAATCAAAATAATCGTGATAATAGTTTTTGCCATAATCGAGCAGCCCTAGTGCATATGTGCGTGTGTGCATGCGTGTGTGTGTGTGTACAGGAGTGGCAGAATTCCTACTTGGCCTCATTGTAGCGTCCTTGGAAGAAGGAGAGGAGTCCCCTGATATAGAAGGCTGCAGCACGTAGACAGTGGGAGCTTAAAGGGAACCGGAGAAGAAAACACTTCAGACCACTGAGTGTTTCCCACTCTGCCTGCATGCATTCAAGCATCACACACAAGTAGTTGCATTTACATGCCAGAGCCTGCGGTGTGTGAGATTATGCTGCCAAGTAACTTGGTTTACAAATATGCTCAACATGTTATGCCGTCATTGTGAAGCGTGGTAGCAGGCGGCGATTAGCAGCCTAGTGTGGCGTTTAGCAATATGTGTAGGTGGGTGTCATTATTTGGGTAGGGAGAAATCAGTGTCCTGTAAGAAGGTATTTCATTGAAAATGTCTGTTGAAGAACGTGATTTTGTACCTGACTGGGAAGTTGTGGTCCGGGTTTATTCTCTCTAGAAGACTGTACAGCTGGAGGTGAAACGGAAAAGATGTTAGTCGTCATTTACATAAAAGGTGTATAATGAACAAGATGTGTTTTTATATAAACACTAAACAGCCCAGTACAATTAACCAAATGCATGAAAATGTTTGCCTTCTTAAAAGGAGCACTTCACCTAAAAATGATCATTTGTATATCAATTACTCACCCTGTGATGCCTTGAATTCACAACTATTTATTTTCCTTGCATGCCTCCGCGGCAAAAGAGTCCAAAAAGATGTAGCCATACTTGAGGAGTTGGAAGTTAACGGGAGACAATCGTGACAACAGCAAAACTCTCAAACACATTGTGCAGTATGTTCTAATTGCAGTTATTCTGAGCATGCTACTCGTTCCAGCGTGAGAGTGCTTAACCGGATTATTTTCTTTTTAGCGAAAAGGCATGCGTTTGGTAAGAACCAAGCATACGACTGGATAAATGAGACACTGGAATATACGGCACGATGAGAGTGTCTTTGAGAGTTTGTA
The DNA here is from genome assembly GCF_963971535.1 of Notolepis coatsorum. Classification (NCBI taxonomy): domain Eukaryota; kingdom Metazoa; phylum Chordata; class Actinopteri; order Aulopiformes; family Paralepididae; genus Notolepis; species Notolepis coatsorum. The sequence goes on from NC_140166.1 coordinate 191,694,060, forward strand.
AATGTATGTTTGGATGTTAAAATTGCTTCAAAATTGCTTTAAAATTTACTTCAATTCATTCTACTTTATTTGGAATCTACCTTCACCGCGGAGGCATGCGAGGAAGAAAAATCAGTATGAATTCACGGCATCATGGGGTGAGTAATTATACAAATTATCATTGCTGGGTGAAGTATTCCTTAAACTGATTAATTCGGTCATCCTGTGGCCACTCTACAGAACAGATGCTTCTGAACTGGCAACAGCTGATGTTGACATTTGAACTAGGAGTAATGAGGAAGGGTCTGGGAATATATGTCAGTCAATTGTGATACATGTAAACAACTCTGTGTGTAACTGAGTTTGATTTGCGGCGGATCCTATGGAACAGGATAATCACTATATTAACTCATTGACTGCAAAAACGAGTATACTAGTTTTTGGCGCCCATGCGTTGAAGGCCAAAAATGAGTATACTCGTTTTTATGTTTTTCTTTTGAATTATGATACTAAACACTGTCATACATTTCATGTATGCATTTGGAAAGACTGTGATAACGATCGAATCCCGATAGGTGGCAGTGTCGCCTACCTTTTGAGTACATCTGGGCTAGTTTCCTGTGGGGAGGGGGGTTGCGCTCTGGCCACAGTAGCCAGCAAACTGCCTCGGCAATGGCGATCGTGTCGAGCGAACTATTGGAGATTATTATGAAGAGGACAAAAGGTGACGATCCATCCATAAGGTGCGTTTTCACCAGACTACGTTGGACTCTGCACTTCTGGTAAATCATACAAATACTAAAGTCAAACCGGCCAAGGATGTAACATTATCTGTTCACCGCGCCACGGTAGTCAGACACACTAGAGGAAGAGTGGACAGGGTTTGGTGGACCTCCTGACCAAGGTAACGTAACTGTAAGAATTCTGGCACAATGTTCTATTTTACCAAAACCCATCCTAAAACATGCCTTTGTGATCCCATCCTCAGAAAACGAGTCAGATGAGTATGGCGAGGGAACCTGTAGTAGGCCTGTCAGTCACCCCTTCTAACTTAGGTGAGCAACTCAGGCCACATAATGCCATATATCCATTACCAATTCTACACATAAATGTATGCATGTAAATACTGTATTCATGTGTATGTGTTTACTGTATGGGTAGATCTGGTGTGTAAAAATGTGGACTTGAATGTAAATGTCAATTTTGAATTGAATCCTCTCATTCTACAGCAGTCGAATGTGTTATTCTTATGTAGTGCCCCCCATGGTGGTTTTGTGAATAGAACAATTGTATGTATGGTCATGTTACCTTTGACCAGGAAATATATAGGTGTCAGACGAGCAACAAGCACGAACTGTGCAAGGGGCGACAGTGGCTCAGGAGGTAGAGCAGTCGTCTGGCAATCCGGAGGTTCCCGGTTCGATTCCCGCTCCTCCTGGGCAGCGTGTCGATGTGTCCTTGAGCAAGACACTTAACCCCTAATTGCTCCCGATGAGCAGGTTGGCACCTTGCATGGTTGCTTCCGCCGTCGGTGTGTGAATGGGTAATATGTAAGTAACAAATTGTAAAGCGCTTTGGATAAAAGCGCTATATAAAAAAGCAGCCATTTACCATTTACCATGCTGCGCACAAAACACGCAATATCTCGCATTCTAGAAAATGAGCATGGAATCTTTTGATACAGGACGCTTTTTAACCTGGGATTGTGCAGGAACGAAGGTATGTAGAAATAAACGGTTTGTTCCCTGTTGGGAGTATAAATATTGCCTTTCAAATGAGCCATAGTATTGTCTCCATAGCTATAATATAGAATATACGATGGGTCTGCAAACATCGTCAAAATGGTCTGAAACGCTGGCACCAGGGAGTACAGATGGGGAAACAGCGTGGCAGTCAGAGTTAAACGGTCACTGTAATATGTTGTGCAAGATGTAATATATTCCCATAGACTTGTTGGCGTGGAAGACAATTGGGGGTAAATGTGGCGTTCAGATGGAGAGAAATGTTGAGAAAGGATGCTGTAGTCTACATTCTTACTTAATGTGTAATGTGTATGTGGCAGTCTGGCAGAGAATAAAAGTGAGAAAATTGCTTTTCAAGAAGTCGCCAGGCTATATTCATAACCTCACATATCTAGTGGAGACCATAACAGATTGCATCTATGTTGCACGGTGCCTATGGATCAATTTCCAATTGTGTGTAGCCAGGAACTGAAAACTTGTAACATTAAGTCCCATTGTTGTGGGCATAACGTGTAACCTACTAGCTAGGCTCCACTGACAACAGAAGATGCTACAGTTTTTTTATGTATATCGTTGCGCTGCACATAGCGGCGGTCTGGTTTAGTTTCAGCAGCACCGGTCTGTGCTCCAGGCACGGTGCTTTTCATGCACTCCGCGACGTGCTCTCCCCCCGGCCCGCCGAATCAGCACACAAGAGGACCAAGCAAAGATGCAAAAGAAAACAAAGCAATGAAATCAACCAGGAATTGATATCCAATGCAAGCAACTGATAGCAAGCTACCTCAAATCTCCGACGATGCCAAGTGAGTGTAGCGTTAGAAAATCACTATACCAATGTGATAAGTGAACGTGATAAGCTAACTAAACTAAGCTAACCCTGATTCTCCCTTTGTGTTTGTGTGTGCATGCGTTCGCGTCCCATCTAAGGTCTTTGGAAAGACCAGATGAGGTCAGAGGAGTTTGATAGTATTTACTGAGGATGGACAGATAATGTTGATATTTTAACATAAAAAATATAATACATAAATGTATACATGATCATGCAACATAAAACAATTGTTGTAGGAATGGTTTGGGAGAGGGAGGTAGGGAGGGGTTTTAGGTTGTGTGTTGTGAGAACATTTTACTTAAAGTTTAAAGCTCAATATATCAAAATGTGGCACTTTACAGTGAACCTCTATTTGTATTCAAAGCAATAATTTTGTTTTTCATTTAAATGTCTGGAAGAGCTCATAATTTTTTTTTTTCAAATGATATTTTCGTTGCCTTTTTTAAATGTATCTAAATGTTACCGATTGTGTTAAATGGGCATATGATAGTCTCATATCGATCGCAAGCACCTGAATCGAACTCGTATCGTATCGTGGCAGACTGTGATATCTGCTAATATCATATCGTTGTCCAAAGAATCGATATCGTATCGTGATGAAACTGGTGATTCCCACCCCTACATAGAACACGTTGGTTAAGTTTCATGTAAGATTTATCACATGTCCTCCTCACAACAGAATGATAGGATTCAGGTTATATGTGTCGGTGAAATGCCCCTTTATGCCTATTCTTCTCCTCCTTCTTTTACGTGGATGATTTAACACAGTAGTAGTAGTATACCAACCTCCTGGTGTCGATTTCCCTCTCTGATGTAGACACTGGCCAAGTTGGTTACAATGAAGGTCCAAAGCTCCTGGTGCGTGGTGAGCTGGAACACAAATAAACTGGTGAGCTGGAACACAAATAAACTGGTGAGCTGGAACACAAATAAACTGGTGAGCTGGAACACAAATAAACTGGTGAGCTGGGACACAAATAAACTGGTGAGCTGGAACACAAATAAACTGAACATTCGGTCCAACCAGCCACTCACCTGTAAAGCTGTGGTAAACTGTGCCTCTGCGTTGTCCATACAATTGACAGAGATGCAGTAAAGACCCTAGGAAATGAGTGTGAGAAGAAAACGTTAAAAAGGTGTCAGTGATTCACCGACTCACAAAACACATGCACTCTTACACAGGTCGGTACCTCTAGTCACCCAAACAACTGCCTCTTTGAACTGTTACGGTCAGGCGAGCGCTACCGGAGTCTCATGGCCAGTACAGAGAAACTCAGAAGGGGCTTCTATCCCCAGGCCATCAGGATGCTCAATGACTTCATGTAACAACCCATCATCTACACTCATTGCACACACATCCACATACTCACCTTTAAACAAACACTCACCTTACACTCACCTTAACACTCACTTTAGACATGTTAACACCACATTATATTGATCTATTATTAAAGAGATTTTGCACTACATTCATACCTCATTTGCAATCGCACCTTACCTCAACGTTTTGTACCTAATTTTCTGCATTGTACCTCACTGTTTTACCACTTTAGATTGTAATATATATATATGTATATTCCTCTTTACTTACATTTTTTTCTTTTACTGTATGAAGCACACTCTCAGGAGCTCATACAGAACCAAGCATTTCACCGTAAAGTATGTGTATTTTATTGTGATATTTAATAAACAAACTTGAACTTGAACCCTTTCAAGATTCAAAGTACTTACCAGCAGTGTGTGAAGCTGGGCAGCGTGGTTGGTGAATAACCTGGGCGACTGTTGACACAACTGGCACACCTGGGAAATCTGGAGCAAAGGGGACAGAGAGTCCATGTTCTCATTTCTTGTTTGTATACTTTAAATTGGCCGAGGCATGTTATCAAATAAAGCCTGACGTTTTCTGGAGTTATAGCTTCTGGACATGCGTCCTCACGTGGCATATATCTCACATCACATCCAACAGAAGTAGTTATTAAAGTGACTGTGAATGCAGTAGCAATATACCTCTAGTGCAGTAGTGATTTACTGTATGTGTATCTCCTGTAACACAGTAGTACTGTACCCCTTGTAAGGCAGTAGTAATATACCTCTTGTAAGGTAGTAGTAATATACCCCTTGTAAGGCAGTAGTAATATACCTCTTGTAAGGTAGTAGTAATATACCTCTTGTTTTTTTTTTTAAATCTTTTTTCCCCCTCCTTTTTCCTCAGTTTTTCTCCCATCCCAATGTTAGTCGTTATGCCAATTCCCAATCCCCTTCCTGGTCGCTGCGCACCTACCCCCTACAGTCGGTTTGGGAGAGTGGAGGCTATCACATGCTTCCTCCGACACATGTGTAGCCAATCAACCGCTTCTTTTCACCTGGCAGCGCGGACTCTCACTGGGAGAGTGTAACGTGTGGAAGGATCACACTACCCCCCTTAGATCCTTTCCTCGCTGAGCAGGCGCCCCGACCGAACTGTAGGAGTCGCTGTTTACAACGACCAGGACCCACCCCACCAGCTTTCCCACCCCTAACACTGCCAATTGTGTTAGTATGAACGACCAGCCAAGCTGGTAGCAACGCCGAGAGCTGGGCTCGAACCCAGCGTCTCCTGCGTTGGTGGCGAGTGCCTTGTCCACTACACCACCTAGCCGCGAGTAATATACCTCTTGTAAGGTAGTAGTAATATACCTCTTGTAAGTCAGTAGTAATATACCTCTTGTAACGCAGTAGCCTTGTGGCCAGTGACTAGTCGACACATGATGATATGCTCCAGTAGAATGACTTGAAAGGTGGACAGGATGGGACTGCAGTCCAACACTGGAATAACAGAGGGGCACAGAAGACAAACACATAAACAAGGCCTGCTAGACGGAGAAGCTCTTTCTAAAAGAAAAGCACAACTCTATACAGTTTCTCTGTCATTTTAAATCTCCTTTGGGAAAGACGACTCACTTTTTAGTTTCTCAAGCTGCATGAGGGCTTTGTCTGTGTACTTCTGGGCCTTCTCCAAATAGCCTGCTTGCATGGAGTGCATGACTGTCACCTGCAAGGGTCATTAGAAAAAGGGCATTTAGTATCGATACCAACAACTGTGGCATAACAGTACAGACATTGTTTTATATGAGCTTGTTCCCAACGAGCCCCTTGCTTTCCGATCTAGCCCACTACTGAAGAGGAGTAATAATAATAATGCATTTTATTTCAAAGCACCCAAGGTCGCCGTACAGGGTTAAAAACAAATACAATTACACACAGTAAAAACACAACATTACAGAGTTACACATAGGGGAGCAGTTATAATAAACTTAAAATTAAAGTGAATATGCCAGAATGAACAAATGTGTTTTGAGACAGGAAAACACAAACACACGTGGAAGAGAAGAACTTTGTGGAACGTTTATGTAGTGCAGAGGAAGGACGTGGGCTTACCAAATACACAAGAACACACATGTGCTCCTTAGGCAGCCAGTGGAAGAGATCTGCAGGGTTGCTGGGCAGGATCTCGTCGTCGTGCAGCGTCGAGATGGTCTGGATGCACTGCTGCAGTTGCTTTAGACACGGCTTCACACTCTTCACCTGGGAACAGAGAGAAAAGAAGAGAATAAATGTGTTGCCCACCTCAGTATATTGTACAGTACATACTAATCCCAGTAGTTCCTAGGATATGTTTCCATAGCACTATTCCAACAAAATTGACATAAATTGGGATAGAAATGGGTCTGTCGCCATATATCAACGAACCTGTGCTATTTATCAAGATTATCTCCAAACAAGAGAAGGTTCTGCAGGAGAACGTGTGGCTCCAGAGGTGGGGGTCCTGACCACAGACCGGGGGTTCTTACCTGTCCCGCATCCAGGTAGTGTGTGACCTGTAGGACCAAGAAGAACACCCTGAGGGACTCCTTCTGGATGGGGTTCCCCTGCCAGTTCTCCACAATGGTCCCACACAGTGTCAGCAGAGGGTGCACCTCACCCAGCTTCCTCTCCATCAACAGAAGCTGGTACACAGGAAAACATAACCATGTTCATTACTAGTTATAATGTGTTGCCATCAGGTAACCTCTTAACGTGCAACGGCCCGGCCCCGGGCCCTCTTGAGGACGGTTTGCCCACCGGCGCCACACGCCACTTTGCCGACTCGGTGTGCATATTTTTTTAATACAATATATAGATCGAATTAAAGCCCTATTTGTTGCCTGTCGATTGCCTTTTCAGGCAACAAAATCTGTTCAGCGGTTCTCGAGTTACATGCCGATATGTGAGGCGTGAGCCGAAGTAGACGGCAGACTTTTTTTATTTATTTTTTCAAATACCACTCCCGATTGCCGAGCCTCTACCTCAGTCAATCATTTGGCGATCTCGAAAATTATTGGACAGGGTTGTAACGAATGAGTGTGGTTTTCCAATGGTACCCCATGTGGGAATGAGCGAATCAGGGATCTAGGTGAAAAGTCACGAGCGCAAACAGGAAGAGAAATTTCTGTGGAGTGCATTGGAGCCAATGAGGAAATCGTTTCCTGCTGCCTTTTTTTCTTCTCACTTTTTTCTTTACTTCCTTCCTAATAACTCATTTCTGAACGGATTTTTATGAAGTTTGGACATGTACTGGTACTACACAAGACTTCAGGCTATGGACCCAGGGTTTTTCAGCTATACACATTTTTGGGGAAATACTACTTCTGGACTACTAACTACTACAGAAAAACGTGAGTAACAGGTTTTTCTACAACTCAAGTTCAGACCTATGTTACTCTATTTCATTAGCACTAAAAGTGATCTTTCTGTATTGTATCAGAAACTTCAGAATGTCATCTTTCAAAAGAGACCAGGCTCATGCATGTGCTATAAGTATATAGTATTTTGGTTTGCAAAAAAAAGTATGCAGTCCTCAAGTTAAAAAATTGCCACTTTTGGGGGCGCCTGTTAAGAGGTTAAACAGTGTTAATTTCTAGTTATAATGTGTTGCCATCAGGTTAAACCATGTTCATTACTAGGTATAATGTGTTGCTATCAGGTTAAACAATGTTCATTACTAATTATAATGTGTTGCTATCAGGTTAAATCATGTTCATTACTAGTTATAATGTGATGCTATCAGGTTAAATCATGTTCATTACTAGTTATTAGGGATGTCCGATATTATCGGCCGACCGATATTATCGGCCGATATCGGCAGTAAAATGTGATATCGGAAAATATCGGTATCGAAAAAAAAAACAAAAAAACAATAACAATTTTTTTTTTTTTTTTTTTTTTTTTTTTAACATTTATTTAACCTTTATTTACCCAGGCAAGCAAGTAAGAACCAATTCTTATTTTATTTATTGTCAAAAGTATGCATGTTGGTTTAAAATGTTCATTTTTACTTTTTTAATTATCATATTTTGCACAGATAATGCTTACATTTAGAAAGCCTTTTGAATGCATCCAGTGAAATTATTAGTTACCTGAAATTATTCCGTTTTTTGGGGGGGAAACCCTGCATATATCGGTATCGGTTGATATCGGTATCGGTATCGGTATCGGAAATTGGAGTTGGACAATATCGGAATATCGGTATCGGTAAAAAAGCCAATATCGAGCATCCCTACTAGTTATAATGTGCTGTTATCAAGTTTGAAGCGTGTTAGTATAAACAAAGTAAATGCTGTTCATTGCTATGGTACTAAACCAAGCATTACTCTACACTCATTTACAGAAAATGTAATCAGGTGACTTACCAGTCCTTTACTCAGGAGAAACAATGCCCTGTTGAATACAAGCAGAGAAGCGTTAATTGAATCATCCATTCAGATGAAATGTCATATTCATAACTTAAACCATTTGGTGGATGCTTTTATCCAAAGTGCCTTACAGTACCTTGAGTGCATTTTGTTTAAACATTGACCCCAGTGGGAATTAAACCGCTAATACGATATGTTACAAACTACTTTATTATTCCCAAAAGGAGAAACTCAGTGCCACAATACATGTACAGACATCAGAGAGGACAATAGAAAAAGAAGCATATACATCAAGGTAGTACAAAATAAAGTAAAAGCACAGCAGAGCACCATAATAAATAATGTAACAACAATGCACACAGTCTAATTTTAGGAGGACTCGAGGTTTGGAAATGCTCTGCAAAACCGATTAGGGCGAGGTACCAAGGCTCTGGGGCCTCTACGTTTGCCGCCAACAACACGTTTTCAGCACTGTATCGCATATAGGGAGGTGTAGTGGTTACTAGGGATGCCCCGATCGATCGGCCAGCGATCAGTATCGGCCCATATTCACTAAAATAGCTGGAAAATAAGAAATAACAATTCAGTACATTTAAATCTATGTGTTCATTTGTTACATTTAGTTTCACATCAGTCAAGCCTGATGTTGCCTTGCACAAAATAATGATCCCAGTCTCTTCCACACAGTGAGGCATACAGTTTATTAATTGAACAATGGGTATTTACATTACATTTAGTCATTTCGCTGACTCTTTTATCCAAAGCGACTTACAAGTTCTGTACGACAAGTCATCAGGAAGGGCACAACTCAGCTGAGTAACAATGTTGGTGCTACAGTGTAGGTTAGTATATTAGGACAAGTGCATGACATTAAGATTAGTTAGGGTTAGATTATTTTATATATATTTTTTTATCTATAACAAAACCAAAAACGATCTGTATCGGCCGATATGGCCGATCGGTATCGGTGGCAAAAAACGTGATTGGAGCATCCCTAGTGGTTACGTCATTGTCGTTTCCGGCCGGTCCACCTCGCTTGAAATCGCAATGTATTTCCCCATTGCCCATTTCTAAATCGTCTCGTTTAAAACAAATAAAGCATGAACATTTGCATGGTGTACCTTTCTGTGGGTATTCATCCACAATCTATAGCTCAACATGAAAATATTCACAATTAATCGTAAAATAATTACGTCAAATTTTATTTCAACCAAAAATGCTTAATACTTTGACGGCCGCTGGGACCCGTCTAATATGGTGGTAGAGGACCAAGGTTTGTCAACACACCGATGTCTTTTTGTAGAGCTATATCTATACTTTATAGTATTGCTATCTGTCCATTCTCATTGTCACTTGAGTTCATAAACCGTCCTTTCAAAATGGCTTAAAGAAAAAAAAAATCCATCAATAGGTTGTCATTTTATAGCGCCGTGAATATAAGCTTTATCGCAGATTTCGTCTCATCTATTTTCTGGAAAGCTAGTTATGGAGCTAAAGGCTACTAACGTTATATTCAACGGCATTTCCGTTTTATATATGCTAAAGAAATAACACAAACTGCATATGATCCTGGCTCTCCCAAAGCATGTATGGATGAAAGGGGGGCGGCGGGGGAGGTCGTTTAGTATTATTGATCACCAATAACAGTGTCCGTGTAACTGCCACATTCACCAATCGGCTGCTTGCGTTACACAGCAAGGTCCGATCCGGCTGTAATTTAGGTGAAAAGGGTCTTACCGTCAGCCCGTGGGATACCCCCCAGCATTTCCCCGTTATCGATCGGCATCTGGTAGATCGATATGTCCATTGGTTGATGATAAATCCCCTTATTCCATGGTGAAATCTGCGATTCGAAACGTAATCAACGGTGCATGCTGTTGGTTCGGGATCAGGGTAATATGAAACGCCATTGGAAGGTAAAAAAAAAATATTCCATTCGCCCACATGGTATACTGCAGTGGAGCGATGGCGCCCCTAAGAGGATCTGGCCGGTATTGCATGTTCGCGATTCCACAGACGAGGGTAGATCTGCAGAGCCGGTCGGGGATCTTGATCCGGTTATTAATATGGAATAAAACAATAACAACTTGCCACGGCTATATACGTGCCTCTGGTCCACAACGCATGGCACCGAAACCCGTATTTATACGTGGCTGGTCCCCATTGTGTTAAACAATAATGTTAGTGCTAGAAGGGAACTAATTTTGTGCACAAATGGAAAGCTTTCCAATGTTCACGAGGCAGAATTGTTACAATAGCCGATAATCCATTTTCCCAATGATAAATCCCTAAACGGGTGGACCAACGGGGTCCAAAGTGACATCAGACTACACCTCCCTATTGGGGTTGCCAAGTTCGTCACTTGGTATCCCCCATTGTTGAAAATGTGTTCCTTTTATTATTATGTTTTGTTATTAAATAATAATTAATATTATTGTTGTTTTTGTTTTATAAGTTTTTGTTTGTGTGGGACACCTGCACTGAATGAAGATAATAGTATGTTACAATCTGTGACTATGTGACTGTACTAGAATATGTTAGTGCTTGTAGATGACATAATCATCTTGATGAACACCAACATTACCACAATCCTCAGTATATCTACCATCCTAGTCATCAACAACAGATCATCATCATCATCATCATGACAGTCAACCAAAATGTTATTGTAATGTAATTCAAAAACACCACCACAGCAGCGGGTAGAAAGGACTTCCTGAATCTCTCTGAAGAATACCTTGGCATGACAAGCCTGTCACTAAAAGTTATCTTGAGCTTGTTAAAAACATTAACATTGATCTTCATATTGCATAACACTCTTGAGCTTCCTACCCGTTATTTGCTCCATGATAATCTCTAGCGAGTCAGGGGTCAAGCCAAAACACGTGCAGGAGTGAATGAAAAGACCGGAGCTTCCTGAGGAGAAACAGCCTGGACTGGGCCCCTTTTAAAGATGGCACTGGGTTTCTCTTTCCAGTCTCTTTCCAGTTTCTAAAATCAATAATAAGCTACTTGGTTTTACTCTTGTTTAAAATGAAGTGGTTCGCATTGCACTAAGCTAGGTGGTTGTCTTTGAGGATGTAGCCAACAAGTGTAGAATCATTTGAAAATGTTTGCAGATGGCAGCCTGATTCCAGACTCAGCCTGCAGTCAGGGGTGCCTTGGGGTGCACAGAGCAGTGCCTTGGGGTGCACAGAGCAGTGCCTTGGGGTGCACAGAGCAGTGCATTGGGGTGCACCTGTGTTGGTAATAATATCAGATACTGAACCTCCGAACCTCACGTACTGGGGTCTAGGTGTGAGGTAGTCCATGACATATGCAACAGTGGCATTGTTTATAAATGGTAAATGGCTGCATTTATATAGCGCTTTTATCCAAAGCGCTTTACAATTTGTTCCTCACATTTTACCCATTCACTCACACACCGATGGCAGAGGCAACCATGCATGGTGCCAACCTGCACATCGGGAGCAATTAGGGGTTAAGTGTCTTGCTCAAGGACACTTCGACATGCTGCCCGGGAGGAGTGGGAATCAAACCGGCAACCTCTGGATTAACAGACGACTGCTCTACCTCCTGAGCCACTGTCGCATCATCCATGCCGACACCCATCCTATATGCAAACTGGAGTGGATCTTGGTATGCTGAAACCTAATCCTCAATACTCATTGAGCAACACAGAACCAAATATAAAGTTCTGGCAAATCAGCCACGTTTAGCAATTCCGTTGTATAATAACATAGCCTGTGTCGCAATATGACCAATAAAAAAAACAAATCATGAAAATTCCAGAGCATCCGAGTGAATTCACCTGGTGTATTCTGAGCCCACAACTCTGGCATACTCAGCTCCAACGCCCAGCAGGTCACGTGCAGACACCAGGTCTTTCTCCAGCGTGTGAAGTTGCTGTAGCAGACAAGAAGGCAATGCATGGCATCAGTGAGACTATGCTATTTGTCGTGTATTGAATTGTATTTAGAGTTCCTTTTTATTTTATTTTTGATGCACACACAGTGGAGAGGAGGCTGCCATTGTACATGTATAATGTGTATGCGATTAATAAAAATGTATTTCACTTTAGTTGCCGGATTTTCAAGACTGGATTGCATTCCGTTTCATTTCAAATAGCCATGCAGAATAGAAAAGCAGACAGGACTAGCGATTGGCAATACAGGGTCTGGATTCAGGCAAATTGTTTTTGAGTTCAAATATAGAATGTTAAAACATCTCATAGGACAACATTTGCCTAAACCTTAATAATGGGACATTTTTAAGAATATCCTAAATATTTGTATAGGTTCTTTCAAAAAGCAGATTGCATTTATTTGAAGTATAATAATCAGAATAAAGGTACTGAATGAGGAAAGCAATGTGGAAAATAATTCAGATACAGTATGTGGTGATATTACATATATTACTCCATACCGCTAACTGGAAGAGAAGCCTGCAGTGCCAGTAAGGCGTTTGCTGCGAAATCTGGATGGCCTTGCGCAGTAGGGGCTTGGCAGAATCCACCAGATTCTGAAAATTAATGAAAAGGATAAATGCAATATCAATACAATACCACTCAAGACTGAATGCAGGGGTTTGGGGGGGGGGGGGGGGGGGGTCTTTATGAACCTAGTCTAGAAGTCTAGTACAACTTCTTGGTTATTCTTAATACACAAGTGACAGCAATATTTGGGATCATCCCTATGTTCCCCTGGTCCTATGTTCCCCGCTTGATTGATTAATTGATTGACAATTTTATACATTTTTATTATTTTATTAATTATTAATGTCCGCCTTGTTTCGAACTGGTTAAGCTTAGGCCCTCTTTCGAAGTTGGTTAAGGTTAGAGTTTGGAATCAGGGCTGGTGGTCTAAAATGTTCAATCAATCAAGCGGGGAACATGGGACCCGGGGAACATGCTCCCCAATATGTCAGTAGAGTTCTGGTTTACAAAAGTCGATGCAATTTTAAAGTGAGCAAATCAAAGACTTGTTAAGTTGTTGGTTAGCCTTACCTGTTGGCAGAAGAGCTCCGACAAAATACTGGCAGCCTCGAATTTGACATCTTCAAACTGAGGGACCTGATTCTCTGAGTTAGGGAACGCACTTATATATATGCATGGGTATTTCATGTAGAAATCAAGAGTTGTCGCATGATGGATTAGGCTAAACAACATACATCAAAATGACCAGGCAGTGAAGAGTAGAGTGCTTAAACAAGTAGCTACGTTGAAAAGGATACTTGCTGAGATATGAACCACTGGAAAACAGAACAGACAAATATGTTAGTGACATATTACTAATCATGCAATATTTTTTTTCAGTAACTTTTTTCCGTGGTCTTAAGCGGTTGATTGATTGATTGGTTGAAAATGTTATTAACAGATTGCAGAATGGGTACAGTACAGTACAGCTCAATACACACAATTGTTATGGGGATGCAGACCAGAGAAAGACTTTCTTCTTGTTTACATTAGGGTCCCCCATTTAACTTAGGTCAATATTTTTAAACAGTTCTGCAAACGTATGTTAGCCGTGTTAACTGTATGTAGCGAACACTGCAAACTATTTATAACGTAAATGTAACTTTCAGTGCAATAGACTATTCGCTTGGTTGGTTGGGGCCCAGACCCTTCTACAGCTTCAGCCCCGCTCTGTCCCGGTCCCGGAGCAGCTCTCCCTCCTCACCGCTTTCTCCAGGTGGCTGCGGGCCAGCTCGCTGTTCTTCGTGTGATGATACAGAACCGAGCCCAGTTGAAGGTGTGTTCGGGCTTCGATCCTCTGCGGCGGCTCGAACTGGAACACGGCCTGTAAGCAGTGCACACACAGTCTGATTTTAGGAGGACTCGAGGTTCGGAAATGCTCTGCGAAACCGAGCAGGGCGAGGTACCAAGGCTCTGGGGCCTCTACGTTTGACGCCATTTTCCCGACGACAACAACAACAACAAGTTTTCAACACTGTAGCGACCTACTATCGGGGTTGCCAGGTTCGTCACTTGGTATCCCCCAATGCCGTCTGCTTCTTTCAGTTTCTGGCAGTGTAAACGCTTCCCTTCATATTGTGTTCTTCCTTTTATTATTATGTTTTGGTATCATATTATTATTCATATTATTGTTGTTTTTGTTTTAGAAGTTTTTGTTTGTGGGACACCTGCACTGAATGAAGATAATAGTATTTTATATCGTGTGGTGATGACATTTATATACCTGGCCAGCTTGCAAACTCCCTTTTCCATATAGACAAATTAATAAATAATACACAACATGTTGTTTATTACAATCAATTAATTAGACCTGATAATACCATGTGCGATGCGATCGGGATCCTCCATACAACCCAACATGGCAACTCCGCCTTATCCACGCGAGACTTCACGCTGGCATCGATGTTTGTTTTTGGGTATTGTAGTCAATAATAAAGCATACGTGACCTCGATTTGGTAAACCCTTGAAAACACAATAATCTGCTGCGCAAAACCAACCAGCATCTCCACGTAGAATTTTCGTGCAGACAAACATCTAAAAATAGGTAAGCTTCTAATGTCGCAGTTTTGACAGCTGTCCTTTTCAATCACCTTCAGAAAAGCGTCAACAAGACGTGTGTGCACAAGTTGACCCACTCTGTGTTGCAAGAAACATCAGGCAAACACACCAGGAAATGTCTTTGGGTTGACTGCTGAGTGATAAACGCATAGGAGATTGAATCACGAATTTTTGTCTTTTCAAGCACAGGGGGGAAGGTAAGAATGAAATACACGCTATTTTCGAAAAAAGCAAATGTCATTGGCGATATGGTATAGGCCTGTTGTGTGTTTCTTACAACTATGTGCGCAGTTGCTCTTTAACTATTTTTCGGCCAGTTCAGTTTTTTGTTCACTGACTACAATTTCAAAACCATGGCATGTGTAGTGCGATTAAAGCCCAACATGTTCACTATATGAATTGAATATGAATGGGGGACCCTGATGGAAACAAGACAAACGTCTTTCTCAGGTCTGCATCCCCTTAACAATTGTGTATTGAGCCGTACTGTATTGTACCCATTCTGCAATCTGTTAAATAAAGTTTTCATTCATTCATTCATTCATTCATGTTCACCGCCTGTTTGTTATGATGATAGGGAGGGAGGTATGCTCAAGATAGTGTTTAAAACAGTCGTCCTTATTTCTACAACTATTCTTTGTTCTTCAGTGGTTTGCTGGTTGTGATTGATTGATTGATTGATTGATTGACTGCCCGGTTGCTGCCCGGTTGCTGCCCGGTTTGCTGTCAAGCCAGGGCACACATGGCCCATAGTGTGCAGCAGCAGCAGCAGGACCACCAGACAGCACTGCCAGTAGCCCAGGCCACAGCACTGTCTCTGCCACCCTCCGGCCAAGCAAAAGTGAGTACTTTTTATTTTCCTCCTCCGACTGCATGAATGAATGAAAACTTTATTTAAAAGATTGCAGAATGGGTACAATACAGTACGACTCAATACACACAATTGTTAAGATGATGCAGACCAGAGAAAGACGTTTGTCTTGTTTACATCAGTGTCCCCCATTTTCAATTCATATCGACATTTATGACATACACAACATACATGACAGTTATGGCATAGGGACATACAGGTATTTAGTACTGATACATTTGTGACATAAACGTTATTCAAATATACAGTACTGTTACCCCTAGATCCTGACAGAGTATATACATATGATGGGGAGGGGACTGTACATTAGGAGGGGGTGGGTGGGTGGGTGGGAGAGAAATATACATACGTTGGGGTGGAGACTGTACATTTGGAGGGGGTGGGTGGGTGGGAGAGAAATATACATACGGCGGGGAGAGAATATATACAATATATACATATACATATCAATTAGATCTGAATATGATCAAATAAATAAATAAACAGTGTAAACAATATAATTAACTCTGCATATAAAATATATGAGAAAGATAAACAGTGTAATGTACAGATGAGGATCTGTATGCCCCAGTATGTGCTACTGCCTTTATTTAAACAGGTTGTCTCATTGAGATCGATATCTCTCTTTCAAGAGAGACCTGTATAATAGACTGAACAAACACATTGGTTAAACAGATACAGTTCAGAAATACTGTGTAGACAACAGACAAATAAGGAAATGAAAGGAAACGATTACAATCAACATTTTAAATCTAAAAGTTCAAAACTTTTAAATGTTTAAAATCTTCTAACGCAATGAAATGTTTCTAATTTCAAGGTGTTCTCCAGTTCATTCCTTCTGAGCGGAGCATATATTGTACACGTGGTGATGTATCTAAAGCTAAGTGATCTTGTGACGTGGTACCACATGTGCAGTATTTAAAAGAAAACAAAGAGCAGAGATAATGGAGAACCTTTATAAACGGAGCCTTATAGATAAATAAAATACAATGCAGTCAGTAAGAAATGTATCTCCAGTGATAAAACGCAGTACACTGTTATACAAAGCATTGCAGGTTTTAAGGTGGAGGGAGAGGCATTCATGTGCTGTTTACTTTTACTCTTACTCATAGTATATATTCAGATTCAAATTCTTATAATTCAGATAATATAACCAATTGGGCATACTGACCCTCATCTGCACCTTTGTTTACATTGTTTATTTTTCTCGTATTTCTATATTCAGATCTAATTTTATTGCATATATTTATGTCTTTCTACTATTACCGTGCCCATACCTGTACCTCCCCTCCCCCATGCTGCTATGCCGCCCAAGTGGATCAATAAAGGATTATCGTTAGGTTATGACTATAACCAAGTTCTGTTAGTTAGGGCGATGCTTGGCTTCGCCTTCTGCACTATCTCGCGTACGTGCACGCGTACTGAATAAACCACAAATGTACCTCTAATACCAGTATTAGTCTGACCACACCCCTCATCAGCTTACCTTCATAAGCAGGTGTGTGGTCACCTGCTCTCCTCCTTCCCAAGCTTTCACCACAAGGTGAGGTCAAGGGCTGCAGCGGCCGTCCGAAGCCAAGCATCGCCCTAACTAACAGAACTTGGTTATAGTCATAACCTAACGTTCTGTATCGTTAGGGCTCAGCTTGGCTTCGCCTTCTGCACAAGGGAGGCCAAGCGGAGCCACTTGGCTGACAAATACACCCCGCTGACAGCCCCCCAAAACCATCAGAACAGGGAGGGCCGAGCCCCCCCGACCCCCCCTAATGGAGGGTATCCCCCCTATTAGAGGCTTCACGGGAAGGCGACGGACCCGACCGTGCGAAGAGCTCTCAAGCAACTTAACGCACAGGGTGAGCAGACCGTGGCTTGACCCACGACTACACACACGCACAACCCGCATGCCACCCGGGAACGAACGGAGGAACAACCTCGTTACTGCCCCCAGAATCACGGGGTCAAGGGCAAACCCAACCCCGTGGCAAGGCCGTAGCAGCGGAGCACGAAGGAAGACCCAGACCCACCAAAAGGACTGGACTCCCTGGAATGGGGGCCCGGAGAAGTCCATGATGCCAGCATCAAGACCCCACCAGGTGGGCACGTAGTGCCCCGCCCCCCACATCGCCAGCGTATTCGGACAAAGGCCCCTCAGTTACTGCACCTGGTATTCCCAGGCGGAACCAACCAGGCCAGTAAGCCGAGCGGGCCCCGTCCCCCCAATAGTACACCGCCTGGCACACTGACCCTGCAGAATAGGCAGTCAGCATGGCCGTAAGCACACAAAAAAGGTTAACCAACGGAAGCAGGCAGCGCACCGGGGAAAAACCAGGCAACAGGCTGTTAACCCTAGCCTGGAGACTGCGGACGAGACAGGCGCCAGAGGGGACAGCTGAACACAGCCGCCCCGGCGGAAGGAGCGTAAGCTGGCGGTGTTGCATGACCAAGCCTCCATTTAACAACCCCCACCCAGAGGGGTCGAGGCAGAGAAGGCTGACACGATTGGCAGACGTCATGAACGTGCAGGGGCACCCTCAACCGGTGAACCCGGGAGTTGACACTGCTCCAACACACCAGGGAATCAACCACCTCGGTGTTACCCAATGCGGTGGTTGTTCCTATAACCCCTCAAGAAAAAACTCCAAAACACACCTGCGGGTATACACCGGCTATACCGCAGTACAAGTGTTTCAGTTTCCAAAAAGGGTTAACCCAGGCCTACGGGTCGCAAACATCACTTCGGACCGGGCCTGGCGGTACGGGAAGCACAGGGTCACCAGAGGAGGTCAAAAAACCACCCCCACAGGCCCCTCTTCGCCATGCGTGAGAGAGGAGCGAAAAACAATGGAGAACCAGCCCCTAAGCACACCGTACCTGGTATTCCCCGGCGGTCTCCCAACCAAGTACTAACCAGGACCAACCTGTGTAGCGGCCGAGATCCGACGAGATCGAGCGCGTACAGAATGGCATGGCTGTAAGCCATGACGACAGTGCTGAGTAAAAACATACCCAACCAGGGTCTCCATAGCGCTTAACCCTGTGACACCCAGACCGACCTGGCATTTTTCCCCCTGAAAAAAGCCCAAGTCCCTCAGGGTACCAGAACAGCAGATCTGCATCCCCGGCGGACAACGGGTTCAACTGATCTGGACCAGCGTGACCAGAACCAGTCCCGTGCCCTAACCACGCCGACATGCCCCAGGAAAAGGGCAGATATGCGTGTTGATCTTAACATGAAAAGAAGGCGCCACCCAGACGTCGGGACGAACCGCGCCTGGTGGCCCACCCCAAGGGCGTGAGACCCCACTACATATGTTCAGATCCATCCCGTCATCATCCCCCAGACATGAACGAGGATCCGTCGACAACCCACCCAGGTCATGGGATGTGGTCGCCGGAAGAGGAAAAACCCCCATCTCAGTTGCTTTATAAAAACGCTGTTTCAACCACAAGCAACTAAGGCGTGCCAGTCAATCGCCTGTTTACAGCGAGCTAGCACTATACGTGCGTCGGGACACACCCCCATCAATGAACAGGCCATTTAGACCTGCCATTGAATCCCCAAGGCGCCCAGGGGAACGACAAGAGGGGTGTGACACTCCCTAACTCCAACACTTCTGGAATAGAAAGAAGGAAGCATCAACAGTATGTATCCCAGTCTACACAGCCGGGGTAAAAAATGTACACATTTTTACATCCCACCACCCTCCCATAGGAAAGAGACGGGGATCCCCAGAGAGACTTCCCACGCGAGCTGTACAGATTGAAAAGAATATATTGCACCTTGAGCCATGTAAAAAACTGGTTTTAGGGCCTCCGGGGAAGAGGCACCGAACCCATACACACTCAATAAACGAATTGAATCGAATATACATACAATAGAAAAGGACCCTTCTAGAGGGTCCACTCACTTTGACAATCTGAGGAGGAAGGCTCTGTACTCTGATGGAGGCTTCCTCACATGGATCACATGGAAGAAGGAGTCCGAACTCACAGAAGGCCTGAGTAGGCGCTTGGTGAGGAGGAGCCCTGACCACCCCCCCTGAAAACAGATCCATCACATGGACCTGAACAGCACACGGAAGTCCTACCAACAGAGACGCGCACGGTGACGTACTCTATGGCGGGGGAATTCCTGCGGTGCACACGCCCAATATACCAGGCCGTGGGACCAGGAACTCCCTCCCCCCCCCCCCCCCCCCCCCCGTAACGTGCCGAACCGCCACGTGACGGGAACCTTGAAGGACAGGGGGTGTACCCCTGACCGACAGAACAATGGGGAGAGGAAAGGTTACCAGTTCACCCCTTTACGACCCCACACCCATGATACGACGTAACGACAAAAAGAGAATATGACACAGTCATAGTCAGCTCTATGAAGCGTTTCACAGCTCCACACAGCGCACGAGCTAACCTGCTATCTGATTTTTACTAAGGAAAAACACAGAATAGAGAGGGCTCTAAGAACCCCGGTCCAACATACACATGTGCTTCTGTGGCCAGTACAACCCAGTTGTAGGTCACATGACACACACAACCCATCATCATCACAATGAGAGAATACATCATTCTCGATTAGTATCGACCACAGGCCTTGCTAAGCACACGACAGCAACCAAACCAATTTCCCTTTAGGAAATAAGTTTCTCCAGCAGATTTAGCACAACCTCAGCAATCAAGCTGAGAGTTACATCGTATCCCTACCACACAAAAGACACAATTAATGCACAACATGTCTGATAGGAGGTGATAAAGTCCCCAGGGAACCGGGGGGGGAAACACAATCCTCCTATTTCACCCTCAATACGGCCAGTTAAAACAGGAAAACCTGTTAATGTGTGAACTCACTGTTCATTGTCATTACAGTCTGAGAAAGAACATTCTTTTACTCACTCGTCACCAAGCATAGCTTCATAGGTTAGTTGCCTTAGTAGTGAGTACACGGTACACATAAACACCATGATGTTTCTCACACAACAACCAGATCAATACATCACGACCTGCACGGAGAAGCTACTGCCAGTGACAAAAACAGCTCACACACAACCCGCAACGTATCTCAAATGCATTGCAACAACACACGTTTTGGGAAAAAACACCGTCATTCACAATACATTTAGCAAGGTAAAACCAGAAGACGTGTTATGAGGGTCTGGCCAACCCCGTACCTGCCCGGAACGCAGATCAGCGAAGTGCAGTCACAAGCGTCCCGTGTTGTTCGATCCGGGCAGCGTCGCCGCTCCACCAGTCGCTACAGTCCTCTTTGTTGACGCAATCCCCGTCTAGGCTCGGGCAGGGTTGACGAACATCCCCTGTCAAGGATGACGTCGTGGTCAAAAGTGTAAAACATGTTAAAAATCAAAGCACGTTCAACAGAATAGCATCAAGCTAACGGCTGCTCCAGCCGTTCGGGTGCTATCGCTTCCGCTCGCGAGACGCCGATCTACGACGCACGCGATCAGGAGCGAGCTCCCGGCGGCGCGCGAGAAGCCAAGCCACCCCGCGCCAGGCCACCGACCGGCTAACCGTAAGCTATGAACATGTAAACAATGACATAACACTCACCCAGACAGGCCGCCGTTCTGAACCCTCCTCACTTTTTAAGAGAAAAGGAAAAACAAGACGTCAACACCGCTTCACAACGGTGATAATAACACGTCCGGCGGAATCAGCACAGTACCAACTGGCCTGTATAGCTGACTTTGAACATGAATCTGCCGCTATCGCACATTACATGCACATATCCCCTCGTGAAGGAATACTCTCATTTGGATATGAAAGACGGGGTCTTAACACGGTGACAGAGAGAATCCACTCGTCCAGAACACACAGGGATCACCAGTGTCAATGGTCGCGGCCCACTAGTTAAAACTATAATGGTCGCCAGACCAAGGCCTTCTGTCGCCTAGACGGCTAAACAAAGGACCCTAGCCTGGGGCCGGTTTCCATAAACTTCGTCTAGTAGCCCCCATAGCACTAACAGACAAGTGGAGCCCGCCAGCAAACACTACTCACCCAACCTGGAACGCACCGCTCCTCACAACAGCGGCATGTCCGACAGTTCAGCTGTGGCTTGACAGGTTTCACCCCAACAAACACAGCAAGGAACTGCAGTTGAGAAGCATGCAGCGGCGTGCTCCCAATACGAAAACCGGTGGAGGGTTTGTAGAATGATCATCATCTTCTAGACACTCCAGTACGAAGACAATATCGCCGTATTTTCTCGAAAATAGTGAGAGAGAAAATAAAGATATGATGTCAACGTATCCTTGTTTCCCAAGCTGTTCCTAATCCAATTTCTTCCATCATGGTGTCAAGTGTGGGGATCTACCGAGGCACTTCTTCCTTGTGGTGAAAGCGAGAAGGAGGAGAGCAGGTGACCACACACCTGCTTATGAAGGTAAGCTGATGAGGGGTGTGGTCAGACTAATACTGGTATTAGAGGTACATTTGTGGTTTATTCAGTACGCGTGCACGTACGCGAGATAGTGCAGAAGGCGAAGCCAAGCTGAGCCCTAACGATACAGAACTTATGTTATCTTATCTGAGCAAGGCACTTAACCACCGGTTGCTCCAGTAAAGTTGCTCATTGGCCTACAGTACTGGTTATGTTGATGTATGTAGCCTGTGTCAGGATGTTGCCGAGTAGAAGAACGGATGCTTTGTAATTACTTGTACACTACTCTACCCTTCAGGGCATCTGTTGTGAGAAGTCAGCATGCTACTTATTGTATGTAATCCCCCATTGCAAGGATTGCAAAAGACCATGTCTAAAGTGCACTCTTTTGATCAGCTAGTGGGATTGTTTATTAGATCATTGGCCTGTTCAGCTACACACATACGCACACGCACATGCATGCACACATAATGCCCCCCCCCCCCCCACACACACACAAACTAGAGCCTGACAGATACTGGATTATTTTAGGGCCGATACCGATATTTGGGAGTGAGAAAATGCCGATATTGATATATCGGATGATATCCGCATTCCGCACACGTTTTTAACAAGGATCCCTCAAATAACTTTTTGTATTCCAGCACATTGGATTTGAAATGGAACGGCTTCTAGGGTGAAGTGCAGACTTTCAGCTTTAATTTGAGGAGGTTTTCCATACATACATTTATCTGTGTTGGCCCACCACAATATCAGACAGACTGACAGGGACATATATCAACACACTTCTCTCTTTCTAACACATGCACAAACACACTATATATCCCATTCCCTCTCACCTTCTCTCTCTCTGTCTCTTACTATATCATACGCAAACACACACATGCACAATCGAATACACATAGCCTTCACACCCAGACATACTGTATCTATCTACACACACTACCCCCCCCCCCGCTCTCTCAACTTGTACACACATATGCACACTCATAGCCTTCTCATAGTATTTATACTCTCTTTCCAACACACACACACACACACACACACACACACACACACACACACACACACACACACACACACACACACACACACAGCCTTCACTCATATCGCTACATCATTCCCAATCATATCTATCTCTACGTCATGATCCAGATATCACTGTACATCATATCTATAATCCATATTGTGTACGTCAATGCTCCACTTAGTTTAGTCTACTCTCCTGTATAAATACTTTGTTAGCTCACCATTCTTTAGAGATCTAGCATGGGGTCCATTGCTGTAACCTAGGTGCAACATGTCATTCTCTCAGTAAACTATCCTTAAACTAGATGCCTAGTTCGTTGCCATGCAACCAGTAGCCTAGCAAGCTTTCAACAAGCTGTCATCCTTAATTTGACAGCTTAGCCCAGGGGGCGCAGTTTTACCTTCTTAAAAGTACAGTACTTAAAAGCAAAGTACTGTGTGATGTAGGTTGGTTTAAAACTGTATATGCATTTACACCGTAGCAATTCACCACGGGCCGCCAGAAACATTTCTGAAGGCCGCACTTTGAGAACGCCTGGTGTAGACGATGTCTGTAACAGCTAACTATATGTATTGTATTAATTAATATGATCAAGGCAGACCCACCACAAATAGATTTCCTTAAAAACGGACACAATAACATATTAACAATACTTCTTGCCGGGGTATGTATAGTCTTTTCCACTGCTGATGCACCTTGGCCAGCCACCACCACCACAAATACTGACCTAAGAACAGTGGGGAACGCTGTGTTTACATCCATATCAGGTGAACCTTGTAGGAATTGTAGCCCTTTTTATACATAGTGCCCCCATTTTAGGGGACCAAAGTAATTACGGTAGATAAATCGTCAGTCATATTTAATATTTGGTTGCAAATCCTTTACAACCAATGAAGTCTGCAACCCTTAACTGGTCATTCATGAAATTATTTAGTCTTTGCTGCTAACACAAAGCACAGACCAATACTAGTCCTGCAATACATTTGAATGGGACTAAATTAGATTTTACGTGTATAGTGGACTCTGCGTCAGAATACTCAAACATATTAAATCACCTCATCCTGTCACTATAAGTAAAAGCACAGATACAGTAGGTGAAATTTCAGTGACTTTTTTTCCAATTATGGTCAATATGAGCCCATTAAAGATGGCTAATCAACCTGACATAACATACATATCGATAGGGATGCCCTGTAAAAAATGGAATGAACTACTGAACACCTTGAAATTAGTTCAACGTTTCATTCCGTTGGAATACTTTTAACGTTTTAAACTTTTAGATGTTGCTTGTACTTATTTCATTTGATATACATTTGTTTGTTGGTGTTCAACAAAATCTTTGTTGGAACTGTAAATGTTTGTCCAATGTGTTTTATCTCAGTCTCATGGTGCTTACCTGTATAAACAAAGGACAGATACAATGAAATACTGTTAAAGGGGAATACCACCCATTTTAAGAATTCACATATGTTCTTCCTTTGACCCAGGACAATTCAGTCAGCAATTGTGAGCATGCACAACTCTCTCCTAAAGCTAGAAATCAAAGAGCAAATCCTCCAATTGGTGATGTACAGTAACTGGGATGTAAAATATAGGGCTTCTCCATAGACAAATGAAATGGGACATGTTTGTATGAGCTCTTACACCCAAAGGAGGCTTTAATTCTGCTTCAGACCTTCTAGCAATACTAGGCTATAAAGCTCATTTGCATGTAAGAGCTCACATAAACATTGTACTCATGAAGTCGGAGCCCCATTCATTGTCTATGGAGCAGCCCCAGATTTTACATCCCAGTTACCGAATTAAGGGTTCTCGCCAATTGGAGGATTCTCTCCCTGATGTCTAGCTTTATAGGAGAGTAACATGCTCACAACTGTTGACTGAATTGTCCTGGAGTACAGGAAGAACACATACAGGAATTCCTAAAACAGGTGGAAATCCCTTTTTTTTTTTAAGGGGAAGCTGGTGACAACTGCTGAAAGACTGGTCAGGTTACATCTGCAGCACACTAGAGAGCACACAGACTAATACCTCCAGCGTACAGTATTATCTAAATAAACAAACTACAACATACTCACTTTCATTCCTATCACTCTGTCTGAGATGAGAGAGACTGGTTGAGTTCTTGTATTTAATCATGTTTCACATGTGATTTTCTTATAATGTCTATCTTGCTTATTCTATGTGTGTGCGTGTGTGAGAACAGGACTTGAGGCAGACCTGGACTGTGTTGAATTCACTGGTGTGTGGAGCATTTGCTGGAGCTGTGGCCAAAACAGTCATCGCCCCTCTGGACCGAACCAAGATCATCTTCCAAGGCAAGTACTACTCCCATTCACAGCACACTTTCTAAACACAATGCACAGAGACTGCAAATATAGTAATCTAATAGTCTGCTTGATGACGGGGCACGTTCCATTTTGTTTCAGTCGGATGCCTGTCTAACAAAATCCGGTTGATTGTGCCAAATCCTTTATTGGACTCTATTGAATCTCTAGGGATCTTTCGAGTGTAAAATAGAGTCCAAGCCATGCACTTGGCTGGAGCAACTGAGCAACAACAATTGTTTTTGGTGTGGGTGTGCCCTAGGACGCATCTAGAATCTACACCTATAACTGCTTCCCAGTAACAAACAAAACAATCAGCCCACGCCTACAGCTCCCAAACTAACGCTACAATGTGAATCAAAAAGCAGGAACTGAAACAAAGAAATCCGGTTTGAAAAATGAGGTTTGTTGTCCAATTA
This sequence comes from Notolepis coatsorum, assembly GCF_963971535.1. Taxonomy (NCBI): domain Eukaryota; kingdom Metazoa; phylum Chordata; class Actinopteri; order Aulopiformes; family Paralepididae; genus Notolepis; species Notolepis coatsorum. The sequence continues at coordinate 191,719,895 of NC_140166.1, forward strand.
TCAGCCAGTTATCCTATGAGACAGACACGCACACACGCATGCACGCACACACACACACACACACACACACACACACACACACACACACACACACACACACACACACACACACACACGCACAATACAAGATATATTCAAACGCATAATATGACCCAGGGTTAGGTAACAGTGTGCATAGCCATCTCTCAGTATATTTGTCTTTATATTTGTGTTATTATATTTGGGTCAAACAGCTTATTTGGGATTAGTCACCAATAATTAATTAGGTCCCATCCTGGCAAACGGACAGAACCCAGGCCTATACGATTTAGTAAATCATAATACGGATATGCATGATGATTTTACCTTTAGGTACATTTTAAGAGCAAGTAATTATATACTAGCAAGTAATTATATACTTTTACTTACAGTAAGTATAATTGTCATTGTGTTACTTAACTTACTTTCATACTAGACTGCCTTTGTGTCAGGATATTTTAAATTTTTTACTTAAGTCAATGTTTTGAGTACTTCCATCTAAATGCATGGGGAAGTATATTTGTGTCAACTTTGTGTTTCTGTTTCCTTCCTCTTCCACCACAGTATCCACAAACAGGTTCTCAGCTAAGGTGAGTTTGGCCAGCAATACATCCCCTACAACAGTATACCTACTCAAATCCAACCCACACATCAGATTTATAAACACAACTCCATACCAATAGGTTTTGATGGCAGTACAGATTCCACTTTGAGTCAACAATATAACATTTTATGTTTCATTGAATCTTTGCCTAAAGAACCAGGATCATATGAAATTGTTTTTGAATCGTCATTCGTCACACACCTAAGACTTTACTGTGTGTGTGTGTGTGTGTGTGTGTGTGTGTGTGTGTGTGTGTGTGTGTGTGTGTGTGTGTGTGTGTGTGTGTGTGTGTGTGTGTGTGTGTGTGTGTGTGTGTGTGTGTGTGTGTGTGTGTGTGTGTGTGTGTGTGTGTGTGTGTGTGTGTGTGTGTGTGTGTGTGTGTGTGTGTGTGTGTGTGTGTGTGTGTGTTCTACCACTGTCCTTGTTCTCAGGAGGCCTTTAGACTGATCTACTGTACGTACCTGAAGGATGGGCTTCTCAGTCTGTGGAGAGGTAACTCTGCCACCATGGTGCGAGTCGTTCCCTACGCTGCCATCCAGTTCTGCTCCCATGAACAGTACAAGAGACTTCTAGGAGGCCGCTACGGCTTCCAGGGAAAGTGAGTTGTGACTCGATACTCTATTCTATACCACAGTATGTAGTTGTGATTAACCACAATTAGGGCCATATCAGAATTTTTGCTCGGATACTAATACAGAGCTTACATTTCCGACGAGACATATCTGCCGATATACAGTACTTAAATAAAAAAAGAAAAGAAATGTATGTACGTTTATAATAATGTATTTTTACTATCTCTGGACAGGTGTGTAAAAGAGGAACAGTCGTCACATAAACAAATAAAAGTCCTGCACACTGTCTTCACTTACATTCAACTTTAATATACACACAACATTCCAGTCATCCGACCTTCATCAGGTATCTGAATAAACAATAGAAGTGACCTATATAATTATTATATGGGAGAACAAGGTCCAATCATGGGGCCAAGGCAATCAGTTTACGCAACACTTGAAGGGTGTGGGAGGTCTACCTGGTGAAGGGTGTGGGAGGTCTACCTAGTGATAGGGTAATCAAACTTTCACTATCAACAGTAAAATCCCAAATGTCAACATCATTCAGAAATATATGTTCAGTATGTAATGCAAAAATGCCCCCTTTTATATTGTGCCAAGGTGTTATTTACATATTATTGATTATATTATTGTTAGTGTGGAAGAATATTCTTAAAACATTGTAATTATCAAGTCTTTATTGTCAAGTGTATGTATTGCCATTGGTACATAATCTACCTGGACATATCATCTTGAGTTACCTTTGAGTCCTGTAGTCTATGTGTTATCATGGTTACTGTGAGATTGTGGCTGTGTACCATTTACACTGTGTATGTCACCAATACTGGTTTGGCCTTTTATGTAGTTCATCCTAGTAATTTACTTTGCCATTCGTGTGGTTTATTTCTTAATATACCTTTTTGGAATTTTTGCATTATACTGAAAATATAATTATTAATTATGCTGATATGTGGGTTTTTACTGTTGATGGTATAAATTGTGATTATTCCTACCCTACCCTATCACCTGAATGGGCCATGTATTGATTGGCTCTATTGTGTAAACTGATTGTCTTAGCCCTCTGATTGGACCTTGTTCTCCTGTTCGCCCATACGGCTTACTTTCATTGTTTATTCAGATACCCGATGAAGATCGTTTGGGCAGAAACGTTGAATGTAAGTGAAGACGGTGTGAGTGAATATTCCTCTTACATCAATGTGGAACAAAGAATTCTAAAGCACGTGGCTAAAATGATATCAACATTCAATCCAATAAGTAATTCATTTTCAACAAACCTTATTTAAAAAATTTAAATCGCATATATTTTAGAGTGGCACACTGTGTATTATTATTGTGTGACAGATCCATAGGCACACATGCTTAGAGATGTGTTCTCTGTGCTTGTTGCAGAGCTCTGCCCCCGTTCCCACGCCTCTTGGCAGGCTCCTTGGCCGGCATCACGGCCACCATGCTCACCTACCCTCTGGACATGGTGCGGGCCAGGATGGCAGTCACCGCCAAGGAAACGTAGGCACTCACCTCCTCATATGCTTTTACACCTACACACCACATGTGCTACTCTCCATCTGGGTTCACCGTCACGTCAGCTGGTCACTTTCAAAAGAAAAATTCTGTATTTTTGTTTTGTTACTCCCACGGAACGAGTGTATGTACTGCATGGCGATGACACGCGCCAGTAGCCACGTTTCCATCCAGGTATTTGTATGCGTATTCTAGGGCTGACCCGATGCTTCGATCTCTGCCACGCAGGGGAGGAAATTAGGCCACTTTACTGGCCAAATGCTAGTATTTTTTACGTTTGGCTGGTAAAAAAAATCGGATACCCGCCAGTTGGCTGGTAAGCCAAAAAGTTAGTTTCCTCCCCTGCTGGCGAGTATACAAAAAAATAAAACATTCTGCAATCACTGCACTGGCAAACGGTGCGCGTCTTCTGAGTGTTCGCTTTAGTTGACAGTGCCACGAGAGCACTGCACAAGACCACCCGCGGACATATAATGTTTAATAAACGTTTGCGCAGTACTGGCCAACCCGCGGACATATAATAATAAAAGTCCCGCGGTACTAGGCTAGCCATCAGGAGCACTCGCAAACAGATAACGTTAAACACAGCAGAAGATGGAAAACAGACAGACTGACCAACGGGGAACTGCATCCAACCCTAGTACAACCCTCGAGTATAAGTTACTAAGGACACATTTAAATCACAGAGGTGTAATGTTAGTCTACTGGAACTGTATACAGTGGTTAGCTTCTAGTTAGCATTTTAGCTATAGCTGCTTGCTAGCTAACGTTAGCCCCGTGTGCTCAAAGCAGCCAGCTAGGTGTATCTGTTATGACTATAATGTTTCCAAAAAAGCACCGGACTACGACGTAAGGTTAGACATTTTATTTCATGCTCAAAAGCCCCTGGCTTGCACATCGCAGTCACGAAAGGGGCTAGCTCAACCAGTGCACTGTGCACAACAGCACACCAACCCAACTGACGTTACCACAACACTTGACGGTACTTCACAGCACTGTCGTAAGACCACCGTGCTGTCTTAAAGGCACAGTGTGCCTACCCAGATGCATACACAACATTGACGCGGCTTGACATACAAACAAGTAATTATCACAATTAGCGATTTTTTTTGTCTGGTAAAAAATCTGTTTGGCTGGTAAAAAAAATCAGATACTCGCCAGTTGGCTTGTAAGCCAAAAAGTTAGTTTCCTCCCCTGCTGCCACGGTAATGGATGTCAAGAAAATGCTTCGTTTTCTTTGTTTTTGGTTGATGTTGTTTTATTTTACCCCTATGTCGGCATAAGAAACGGCTTCTAGAAATAATAATCCAACAATAATTTTGAGAATCGCTTCTTTTCCGACAGCAACATCATATGAACTTTCAGAAAACCTGTCGACCCTACAGCGCTCACACACCCACCGGCATTGAAACCTTCTTGAATGAAGCTTAGATTATTCGATGATAATTACTGCTGAAGCTTCGAAGCCCAAATAATGGTAATCGGGGAGGACAGCCCCAGCACATTATGAAGTATCGAGTATTAAGCTGGATTGAAGTGGTTTTGTTTGGACAAATAATGACGTAGCGAATAACATCTCGCATGACTGATCAGGTCCAATACACATCGCACAACATTTCCAAAGTGAATTTAAACATGGTGAAATAATGCAGCACACGGCTGCCTATGGATTCTCCACCACAAACGTCCCCAGACAGAACTGCCCTGCTCTGTTGTAATGTCAGGGGAGACCGGGAGCTATTGAAACACCACCCACATGTGTGACATCTTCATTATAATGTTGTTATAATATGTAGTCTGTTGGAAGAAACCACATTACCCACAGGGATATGATGGCTCATGGCACAATAGTAATACCTTGATGTAGTAATAATAATAAAGGCCCCAGTCACCCCTATGAGACACCCATCTATTTGTGCATCGGAATGTTTGTCTGTGCTTCTCTGTATTCATCGATAGAAGTTGATTTTAGACGGCCAAGCATTGTTTTATCAATTGATGTTTTGTTTTTTCTGACGTTCCTATGTTCCATGTTCAGGTACAACGTTTATTTGCCTCAACCCGACCCATTGCAAAAGTCTGCTTAAGATTTGCTTTGACAATTGGATGGAAACAAGCTAACTAGTGTGACTAACACCAACTAGGCAAAATCTGCATATGGCTCGCTGATAACAAACTATCATTACACATGGGCAAAACAGAGTCCATTCTCTTCGGTTCAAATAACAAACTCAGCAAGACCGACGGCTTCTCAGTTGCAGTGGGTGACAATATTGTTTGATTGATTGATTGAAAAGTTTATTAACAGATTGCAGAATGGGTACAGTACAGTACAGCTCAATACATACAATTGTTAAGGGGATGCAGACCAGAGAGACTTTCGTCTTGTTTACATCAGGGTCCCCCATTTTCAATTCATCATAACATATATGACATACATGACATACAGATAGACATCTGCTACATCTATACATTTATGACATATCAGATTTGCAAATACAGTACTGTTTGTGATACAAAAGTGTCCAGAAAAAGAGTGTATATACATTTGACGTAGAAACTACATTGTAGGAGGTTGGGTGGGTGGGGTGGGGTTGGGTGGGTGGGTAAGGGCTGTACATTGGAGGTGGGGGGGGGGGGGGGGGGGGTTGGGTAGGGGACACACACACATTTTACACTGTACATTGGAATACTGACAAAGCCTTACTTGGTCATTTACTGTACAACTAGGTTAGGACATTTGTAGGGGCCAGTTTCGAATTGCAGTCTCACGTAGGTGTTTTTTGAGAGTGTTTTTGAAAGTGGGTAGTGATTCACATTCCTTTACAGCTTTAGGTAGGGCGTTCCACATTGATGTGGCATAATTGCGAAACGTGTTTAGTCCCTTGTTTGAGCCGAATCTGGGTTTTACATGATTTGTGGAGCTCCCTCTGGTGTTGTGATCGTGGTATTCACTGACCTTTGGGAAGTATTTTGACATGTACATGGGTACCTTGGTCGCGTAGTGTATCTTGTAGACCAGGCCCATTGCAAGTTGCTGTACTCTGTTGTCTACTCTAAGCCATCCTAGGTTGTCAAAGTGGGCAGGGGTGAGGTGGGTTCTAGGAGTCAGGTCAAGCAGTAGTCTGACTAGCTTGTTTTGAGATGTTTGTAATTTGTTTTTTAGTGCCTTTGAGGTGCTTTGGTACCATGAGGTGCAAGCATAGTCGTAGTACCCTTGAATGAGTGCTCCTGCTAGAGTCTTCAGGGTATTCTTGTTTACCAGAGAGGAGATCCGGTACAAGAATCGCGTTCGTTGATTGACTTTTTTTATTACATTGGATGCCATTTTGTCACAGGAAAGATTAGCCTCTAGGATGGAACCCAGGTAGGTAATTTCATCTTTCCTTGTGACAATATTGTCACCCACTGTAACCGAGAAGCCGTCGGTCTTGCTGAGTTTGTTATTTGAACCGAAGAGAATGGACTCTGTTTTGCCCATGTGTAATGATAGTTTGTTATCAGCGAGCCATATGCAGATTTTGCCTAGTTCCGAGCTAAGGGCTTTTTCAACCTGTAACTTGTTCTTGTCAGAGACCAGCAGGGCTGAGTCGTCCGCAAACAGGAACAAGTTGCAGTCACAAGGAAAGACGAAATTACCTACCTGGGTTCCATCCTAGAGGCAAATCTTTCCTGTGACAAAATGGCATCCAATGTAATAAAAAAAAGTCAACCAACGAACTAGATTCTTGTACCGGATCTCCTCTCTGGTAAACAAGAATACCCTGAAGACTGGCAGGAGCACTCATTCAAGGGTACTACGACTATGCGTGCACCTCATGGTACCAAAGCACCTCAAAGGCGCTTAAAACAAAATTACAAACATCACAAAACAAACTGGTCAGACTACTACTTACCCCCAGAACCCACCTCACCCCTGCCCACTTTGACAACCTAGGATGGCTTAGAGTAGACGACAGAGTACAGCAACTTGCAATGGGCCTGGTCTACAAGATACACTATACGACTAAGGTACCCATGTACATGTCAAAATACTTCCCAAAGGTCAGTGAATACCACAACCACTACACCAGAGGAAGCTCAACAAATCATGTTAAACCCAGATTCGGCTCAAACAAGGGACTAAACACGTTTCGCAATTATGCCACATCAATGTGGAACGCCCTACCCAAAGCTGTAAAGGAATGTGAATCCCTACCCACATTCAAAACTGCTCTTAAAGAGCACCTACGGGAGGCTGCAATTCGAAACTGGCCACCGTAAATGCCCAAAACCCCCACCACCTCCTAATAGACAGTCTCCTCCCCACCGCATGTATATATTCCCTCCCCGCCGTATGTATATTCCCCTCCCACCCACCCACCCCCTCCTAATGTACAGTCCCCTCCCCATCATATGTATATACTCTGTCAGGATCTAGGGGTAACAGTACTGTATATTTGAATACCGTTTATGTCACAAATGTATCAGTACTAAATACCTATATGTCCCTATGCCATAAATGTCATGTATGTTGTGTATGTCATAAATGTCTATATGAATTGAAAATGGGGGACCCTGATGGAAACAAGACAAACGTCTTTTTCAGGTCTGCATCCCCTTAACAATTGTGTGTATTGAGCCGTACTGTATTGTACCCATTCTGCAATCTGTTAAATAAAGTTTTCATTCATTCATTCATTCATTCATTCATTCATTCTATACAAACCTGGCAGATAATATGCCAAGTAGCATTCCTACAGTTATGGAAAACCTGGAAAAGTCATGCAATTCTATTTCTTTTAAATGATGGGTGTCAAAAAGGTTTTGGAATGTCACAGCAATTTTCTTGTCATATTTCTTTCCAATTTTCTATTTCAAGCTTGACTGTTGGTAGATTTAGTTACCCTTTCTAACGGGATAATGATCCAAAATAACACTTCCTGATATACACAAGTCCTGGGGTTAGTTGTAGTTATCCAAAACAAGCCATTCATTAAAAAGAAAATTGTATATATACTTTCAAACTCAGATACTGAGTTGGTCATTGAAATTTCACCAACTCCTATTTCACGGGACTAATTCACAGAGTTAATGGAATCTTCTAACATCCCCCCCGCAGGTACAGCAACATCATGCACGTGTTTGTGCGCATCTCCCAAGAGGAGGGGCTGAGGACGCTGTATAAAGGATTCACCCCCACCATCCTGGGAGTCATACCATATGCAGGCATCACATTCTTCACCTATGAAACACTCAAGAAACTACATGCAGGTAGGTTTGATTGATTGAAAACTTTATTAACAGGGCGGCTAGGTGGCGCAGTGGGCAAGGCACTCGCCACCAACACAGGAGATGCTGTGTTCGAGCCCAGCTCTCGGCGTTGCTATCAGCTTGGCTGGTTGTTCATACTAATACAATTGGCAGTATTAGGGGGTGGGAAGCTGGTGGGTGGGGATCGGACGTTGTGGACAGCGACTCCTACAGGTCGGTTGGTGCGCCTGCGCAGTAGAATCAGGAAACTACGGGGGCGGTGTGTCCCTCCCACGCAGACCCTCGCCGCTGAGAGATCGCACTGTGCAGGTGAGAAGATGCGACGGCTGCCTCCTCGAGTACCGGAGGGGACACGTGATGCAAGGCTTCGTCCACATTGCAGCCGGCTTGTTCAAGTTCTTTAATAGTTGTCATACAGAAGTACAGGATACTTTCATACAAAATGCTTCTTACTGTTACGCTCCAGAGACTGTGCTAGACAAGATAGTATCAAATAACATAATAACATAATATAGCATGAATTTAGAAGAAGAAAATGAGGTCAGTGTTCGGTATAGACATATGTACAATGTTCTGAGTTACCATATAATATACAATACACAATACTATGCAGTGTACTAATGTACAGTACTATCTAGTGCAAAGCAGAAATGGGATGAGGTACAATTTTAGGTACAATTTACAGTAAGGTGTACGAGTTGTAGTGCAATCCTTCATCCATAAATATAAAGTGTGGGGAGTGGGTGCTACAGTGTGTTTGTTTAAAGTGGGTGTGTGCTATAAGTGTGTGGAGTGGGTGCTACAGTGTGTTTGTTTAAAGTGAGTGTGTGCGTGTGGATGTGTGTGCTATGTGCGTTTGGTGGTTGTTGTTATGTAGTGTTCATTCATTGTTCGTTTAGCAGCCTGATGGCCTGGGGATAGAAGCTTCTTGTGGGAGGCATGGCCTAACAACGTTCGAGACAGGGGAGGGTAGAATTGGACAATACGAAATTGGGGAAGGGAGGAAAATGGGGAGAAAAAGTAGATAAAAAAAAAAAGAACTTTATTAACAGATTGCAGAATGGGTACAATACAGTACAGCTCAATACTAACAACTACTAAGAGGATGAAGCCCAGAAAAATACTTTCGTCTTGTTTACATCAGGGTCCTCTATTTTCAATTCATCAAGACATTTATGACATACAAATAATGTACTGTGTAAGAAAAAGAGATCATAAAAAAATATACATCCGAAGGGGAAGAAACTGTACATTGGAAAGGTGCTGATGAGAGTCGTAAACCAAGCGTCTTTATTCAGTGCAGTGCCTTGAAATGTCATAGTTCTATAACAGCTTCTTCCCCCTCAGCTGTCATCTCTCTGAACTCTGTACCACAGTGAAAACCCCACCCTCATACCATATACACTCTGAACTCTATTGCCTACACTCTATGCTCTGTTGCCCATACTGTACGAACTCTGAACTCTGTTGCCTTTACTGAGTTTATACCTAACTACTGCCTTCAAATCAAATCAAACATCACAATAAATCAAAAACAAAAACGCCATAAAGTCCAAAATAATTTAAATAAGTAAAATAAATGCAACACTCTCAGACATACCCCACGCGAAGGTAAGGAAAAACTCACTAAAACCTAGCAATAGGAAAAAAATGCACCACGGGCAATGTGGAGGAGAGAAACCTTAGAAGGGCCATTCAAGGGGGGATCTCCCTTCTTAGATGTCGGTGATAGTAGTGTTGCAATAAAACAGGCGAAACAGTTGGTAAGCATGCACTCATAGGTGTAATGAAACACAGATGATTGCATGCAATAGCAACTGAACATTTTGAAAGATAAAAAATAGAGCTGATGGCAGATCTATTTGAGGCAAGGGGGCGGCGCAGAGAGGGTCGCATCCTCCCGGTCATCATCCAACACTCCGGTCATCACTACGAGACAGCCACTCACAGGGAGATGGGAGAGGCGTTAGACAGTTTGCGTGATTGTGATGGGCGGACATAGCAATAGATACAAGTGGTAAGCATATATGTGAATAGAATAGATATATGTAGTAAGCATATTATGTGAATAGAATAGAAGTACTTAACCCAGCAATGAACTCCACGTCTAAACCACGTTGACAGACCACAGACAGAAGACGGTAAGAAGCTGATCCATGGCCGCGTGGTGCATGTAGAACAGTCACTGCAATCTTGGCCAAGACCCCGAGACATCCACCACCTTGGTCAACACTACGAGACAACCACTCAGAGAGATGGGGGGGGGGGGGGGGGTGTAGGTAGAGAGTTCCCATGCTTGTAGTGGGCGGAGATGGAGCAATAAATACATGTAGTGAGCATATGCATACATGGTGACAGTAGAATCAAAGTATATAAGAAAATTATGAAATTGAGTAATAGATAGAACTACTGCAAGCGTATGGATACAGGATGAGATACTAGACAATAGCTCAGGGCCGTACCGGGGGGCAGGAGAAATCACTCAGAATTGGTCAGGGCAGAGCAGGTAAGGTTCAGCACTGCAGGCCAGACAGAAGGTGGTATGAAGCTGTTCCATGGGACCGGTTGAGACAGAGATTAAAAAGGTTCTCCCAAAAGCAGACATGGGAGCAAATAGACATCCGAACTAAACTAGACAGATTAATCTAAGGGTCAGTCCCCGACCAGGTGAGATCAGGGTAGGTTGAAGGAGAGAGAGAAAAGATGGGTCTTAAGCAGGGATTTAAAAGCTTCGACAGAGCAGGTGCACCTGACGATGGCAGGTAATTTGTTCCACAGGTAGACAAAGGCTCTGTGGCCGGCGGATTTTTTTTTAACCCTAGGAATCGATAGAAGCTCCGCATTTTGTGAGCGCAGAGTACGAGTGGGCGAGTATCGAGAGATCAGATCGGATAGATAGAGCGGTGCGAGCCCATTAAAAATGTTGTAGGTAGCACTTTAAAGTCAGATCTGGCTTGAATAGGAAGCCAGTGTAAGGCGGACATGTGATGTGATCACATTTTCTAGTTTTAGTTAGTATCCGTGCAGCTGCATTTTGCATGAGTTGAAGATTTTTGATGCTTGAATTTTTGATGATTCACTGCCTACAACTGCCCAACACTGTAATTATAACTACCTACCTCAACCTATAGTAGACCCATATAACACTGTATGATAGCCATGTACAATAATACTGTTGTATATACTGTATATGTTTACCTGTTTAATACTATACATAGATCAGTTTAGCATGTTCCTTAGTAGCTTCATTATATATATATATTACATCACTTGTTTACATTTAATCACACTGTATATCGTTAATGCACTTTACTGTTAACTTGCACTCTGGTTAGATGCCAACTTCCTTTCCTTGTACTGTACTTGTGCTGTACAATGACAATACATTAGAATCTAATCTAATAAGTAACTATTACAAGGAACACAATGAAAATGTATCTTCCAACTTTTTTGTCCTCAACTTGAGCATGTTGGCGTTGTCTCGTGCGGCTTTCTTGTTTAAAATTGTAAAAACGAAGGAATTATTTTGAAGTTTTTTATTAAAATGTTCTATTCCCATTCATAATAGTTCTCTCCTTCACTGTTTGCCTCCCTAGAAAGGACCAAGAGAACACAGCCGTACCCCCTGGAGCGCCTGGCGTTTGGAGCCTGTGCCGGCCTGATCGGCCAGTCGGCCTCGTACCCCCTGGACGTGGTTCGAAGACGCATGCAGACGGCCGGCGTCACGGGCTGGTCCTACGGTACCATCCTGGGCACGATGAGGGCGATAGTGACCAAGGAGGGAGTGGTGCGCGGTCTGTACAAGGGCCTGAGTATGAACTGGGTCAAAGGCCCTATCGCCGTCGGGGTCAGCTTTAGCACATTTGACCTCACGCACAGTCTCCTGCACAAATTGCACCAGGTGGGTTATTTCACCCACTGAACCAGTGTGGGGAGTCGAGAGGGCCAACAAACACAACTCACTGAGCCGGCGTGGGGAGTCGAGAGGGCCAACAAACACAACTCACTGAGCCGGCGTGGGGAGTCGAGAGGGCCAACAAACACAACTCACTGAGCCGGCGTGGGGAGTCGAGAGGGCCAACAAACACAACTCACTGAGCCGGCGTGGGGAGTCGAGAGGGCCAACAAACACAACTCACTGAGGAGGCTGCTGTGTGCTGTGGCTGTTTGCTCGGTCCCAGAGAGTCTGCTGAATGTATGGAAACAGTAACCCATCCATTCACTCACTATAGGGCACTTCTGCTGCACTCTACTTCTCACTTCATACAGGGATTCAATCCAGGAGTGTATACCACATGTGGACACTGGGATTGGAGGTCTGTTCTCTGCACAGGCATGCCACCTCTACAACTTGGAAACACGCACTTACATGTGGAAGAGTGTCTTTTGCACGCCAAGACAATAAAATAAGTGTCTGAAGATTGTAATCATGTGTGCAGAATATTTTAGATTTGGAAATTGAGGTTGAATGATTTCATTTTATTTTTTTATCCGGGCTTTGTTTTAAGGTCCTAGTGACATTATGTTGGTTAGGTCAGGACACTTTACCGTGGAAAGTTCAGAGCGCAACTTGGCTTGTATCATGATGGGACCCATGTGCTACATTCAAGTAAGTGTTTTCAAAGTGACAACCATGTGTTTATGAATTTCTACATTGGTGTTTTGAACTGGTTTCAAGGTCCTTTGGGTCATGAGATTTAGTCACACTTTCAATTCAAGTAAAAACACGAAAATCACCTAAATTGGAGATGCAGGGTTTTCCTATATCAACTCATTATCATATCCACGGAGGAGAGTTTTTTTTTTTAAGTACATTTTAATTGTTTTTATCTTTTGATTTGAACACAAATGTTGTTTTCACGTGAACCATGTAATGCTGCTTTCATTTTTTTTTTTTTTTTTTAATCTCTCTCCAAGTAGCCTATTCATTAAGAACCTAGCTTTGTAACACTGCAACTAGCTCTGTCATTCACAAACAAAAGACCAAGGGTTGAGCGCTAACATGTCACCAGTCACCTGATGCGCTTTGCTGTAAAGGAAGAGTGGTCACGCAGTTCATTATATCATCATATCATCATACAGAGCAGGTGGGCGGAGGAAGGTGAGGCATATTTCCAAAGAGCTCGTTGTAGGATTGAGACCGTTTTAAGTGTCCATTTTAATTGCGGTGCCATGGTGGGATGATTGGAGATGATTTGTTGGTCAGGAATCACGTCAGTGCTGTTTCACTGTCCTTTGTAACTCACCGAGGTGTGGTGTAGTTTTGTGATGTCTAATAAATAGAGGCATCTCATTTCCAAATTGCTCCATTGTAATATAACCAATAAATATATACATATGTACGTATGTTTTCCAGATTTAAGACTATACATCTGACTATTATTTATATATCTTACTGTGATCATATGGTTGTGGAGAATCTGTCACTCATTATTGTTTGTTTGCTTGTTCAGCATTGATTACATACAAATCCTGATATACCAAATCTCCAATTTATTTCTGTGACACCAAATATCGTGAAATAAACTGTTTTCCAACACTATCTTAAACTCTCTTTTCGTTATTAACCTAAATGTAATTTTTGTATTTGTGCATTGGTTCATTATGGTGTCGACTGTCGAGCTAAAGGACTACTTGCAATAATAAATATCTTTTATCACTACATTCAGCAGTGCATCTGTTTGTCCAGTAGGAGGAGCCATACAACAGGAAGAACCAGCCATGGCACCAGATGCATGGAAAGGGAACTTCACTATTATGTGAAAAGTGGTTTTGAGGCCTCTTTTATTTGAGAAGGGTATTTGTTGTCTATAATGAAAACGAGACTTACAATAATGAAAGTGTTGCCTCCTTTATTTTCTTTGGATTATTTTTCTCTTGTTTAAATATTTTGGTTTTGTTGCCTTGATTTAAACATTAAAGCTATTTGGATTCTGCGCTCAATGCTTATTAATATTAGGATGTTTTAGTGTGTTTATTTTTTTCAATTTGAATCGTAGAACAACATACATTTTATTACTTGTATACAGTAATTAATTGAATATATAAATTCTGGGCTGAATTTAATGTGATCCATCTCCTCTCCGTGTCAGTAGGTGGCAGCAGTGGTCTCTCTGGAACCAGCAGGCCCATTATGAACGTTAGTTAGGCCTCTGATCACCTCCTGCCCTGAACTTGACCTTCACTCTCCTTACTGTGGCTCCTCTGCTCTGGCTCGTTTGCATTGGTCTCAACTCACTGTCTGTGTTAATCATTTAGTGGGTGAAATTTGTGTTGAAGACTTACTTTCTTTTTTGCTGAGAAAAAAGGAAGAGGGGAAAAAAGGCTGATAATGATTTAGCAAAAATGACATTTCTAGGTTAATTAGATTATTATATCCATGTACTAGTAATAATGGTTAAATAAATTAACAACATTATTTTAGATTTTACATTCATTGTCCATTTTCTTTAATAAAAAAATATAAATGTTATAATCACACACCCATTTTGAACAACTTTTTTTCCCTCCAAGATTTTAATTGTATTATTACTCCAATTAAAGAGCCATTGCTGTTAGAGATTGTTTGTATTATCAATGGCACAATTTGCCCACAAAATAAATAACAATCTCAGATAATCATGCTATGATTTTTGTTTCTCTCTGATACCAAATATATGCTGTATATAACAAAAAGAGAGGGTTCCTGAAATATTGAAATATTTTTCTGTTCTTGCAAACAATCATTCCTCATGTGTTTAGTTTAAACAAATAGAAAAAGAACATTTGATGTTTTGTTTTGTATGCCACATTTAAACAGAGAGAGGAGAGAGGTTTTGTTTCATTCTATTCCTCTGCGTAGACTACTGAGCATGTGCAGTGAGGGACAGAGGAATCTGAATAGGAGATGACTGTGTACCCAATACCCCCCCTCTCTCTCTTTCTACCAGTGTTGGTTCATGACTTCCTGACAGAGCAGTTGGATGGAGAGATTCTCCACCTACCTACCTCCATCCATCCATCCATCCTCCCTCCATCGAGCCCTCCACCTCTGTGCCCTTGAGCTTGACAGTGAATTGTGAGGTATCATGCCACCCTACAGCATACAGCCACCCAGCCCATGGTATTGCGACAATTTCAACAATACCACTGGGCAGGCAATACTAGCATGGGCGGAGGGGGGGGGGGGTTGGAGGGCGGAGTGAAAGGATGCTTCTTGAAGGCGCAGTTGCCATAGGTAACCTGGGCCAAGAGCAGAGTGAACCATTTGCATGTATTCAAATCTTGCATGAATAATTCACTTTGGAGGCCCTGCTGGAACACTGGCAGACAATAGCGGTATACACACACGCACGCACACACACACAATCCCTACCCGATCCTGTGTGGGAAAGGTGAGGAGGTTATTCCGGAAGGTACATGGGAATAATGGCTTGTTCAGAAGTGAATCTGATTTACAAGTGTTAAGACAGAAGGCCCCTGTCAGCTTGGCAGCAGCACTTCACATAGGATATTCCATGTGCTCATATTCTTGCCATTACAGGTGAGGCTACTGAAACACAGTAGTATCACATCATTGTGCAATCTGTTGTTTGACTTTGAGTTTGTATTGTAGACCGTAGAGCACAAAGAGCCCTGCAGAGAATATATGGAACACACACACTGTGGTACTGTGTAAAGGCATGCTGGATTGGATCCTGCAGCAGTCACTTTGATAGCCCGCAGTGTCAGCTTCACAAGCACCCGGTTCTATGGTGCCTTTCATAAATTCAGCAGCATTAAAATGCCCTGAAAGACATTATGGCTAACATAAATGGCTCTGTAAACGATGCCCTGTAAAAATTCCCCTTAAAAAAACCCAAGAAATATGAAAAATAAAACCAGATCACACACACACAGATGACAATAAAAACCCTGATTCAAGAATAGCTATAATCCTTCTATGCGCGCATGCTGATATTTACAAGAGCTATGGACGTCATCCTCCCCTCCCTTCACCCTCCCTCAGCTCCGTCTTGTTAATTTTATAAGATCCAGCGTATTGCCACTTATCGGCTGGCAGCGTTGTAAAAGCTCCGGGGTCAGTGCATTACTGAGGTGCTGGGCCCCGCTCTTCCATTAGAGGGAGTGTTCAGGCTGTGCTGGGCTTCACTCAATCAAATACAGGCTCTGAACAGCAGCTCCAAGTGCAGATGAGGAGGGACACTCACACTCATACTGTATGCACACACGCACACACACATACATATACATGCACAAACACACACACACACACACACATACGCACACATGCACATACTCACTCCTTCGTTTTGAAACTATAGTGCACATAAATCTGAACACATAAATCTGGGCATGTATACGCGCTCGCACATGCAAGGAAACACATACACACACACTTAGTTGCTCTTGTGCACCTCTCTCTCTCTCTCTCTCTCTCTCTCTCTCGCACACACACACACACACACACACACACACACACACACACACACACACACACACACACACACACACACACACACACACACACACACACACACACACACACACACACACACACACATACAGAGCCTATGCTTGCTAACCCCACCCTTTACTCATACAAGCCCTGGGGGGTAACATGTTAATTCACATAAAGTGTATGCATTAATAGAGAGTAAATGCATAGGTGTATGTGCTTGTACCACGGGTGACATTTTCACTACTTGGCATTTTAACAAATTCAACAGTAAATGAGTTGTAGCCTCCCCAGTCAGTCCCTCGGATCGGATGAGACAGGTGCAGAGGTGAGGCAGAGGAAACAGAATCATGGGATGGATACAACTGATTTCAGCTCAAGACACTGTATAATGTAAAAATAGAATGAGCATTTTCTTTGGTGACGTGTACATTTAGAATACACTGAAATGTGGAGTTAAAATATTTTTTTTTACAGTCAGTACGGAAATGTGGTCAGTTCCATGCAACCGGGAGTCAAAGCAGCATAGAGGACGGTCATGGAAGGTGGAGAGTTCACTCTTCCTCACTCCTCAGCATCTGACCTCCTCTCCCTCCGTGGCCATATTTCTGTTCTCTCCTTCCTCTGGTCTCACCCTGAACGCAGCTTGTCTCCCTCCTCGTGAGCCAGTGTCTTTGCGGACCATGCCACGGATGGAGAGATGAACTCCTCTTCTGTGTGAGCTCTCTCTAACCCTGCTTCAATGAGACTGGCCCCCATTTATAAACATGTATGTATTTTTTCTTAGGAGAAGAGAGGATGGGGGTGTGTGAGGTGGGGGCCCTGCCAGACTTTGCATGAGAATGGCCGGGGTCCTGTGAACCTTCTGCTCCCTGTGTCCACATTCAATAGCACTGGCGTGGTTAGCATGACAAACTAGGCTCCAAGTTCTCGGACGTTCTTTAACCCCCCCCCCCTGCCCGTCCGTACCCCGACCCCCCCTCTTGTCAGCCCCCTCTCACCCTCAACTTGCTCCTCTGTGTACACTCTGGGCTGAGCTCGCTCTTTTTATTAGGTGTCTGGGGGCCACCAAGTTCAGGGGGAAGCAGGGTAGTGACCCCTGCACACAGCACTGCACACACAGGCTGCTATATAGGAGCAGAGATCCACATGCATGATAATAGAAATTCCACCACAAAAAAAAGGGAGAAAACAATTGCAACCTTTTACATTTTTGAATTTTATTTGGAACGATTGAAAGTCTTTTAATTTCGGCAGCCTTGAAACACATTTTATATAAAGTAAATCAAATTGAAATCTAAACTGCATTTGGGATTCTGAAACCGTAACGATATGTTTTTGAAACATCCCCATTACATGTGTGTGTGAGTGTATAATGTGCATGAGATTGCAGTGTGTGTGTGTGTGTGTGTGTGTGTGTGTATAATGTGCATGAGATTGCAGTGTGTGTGTGTCTGTGTGTGTGTGTATAATGTGCATGAGATTGCAGTGTGTGTGTGCGCGTGTGTGTTTGTGATTCACCAAAGAGATGCCAGGTCCAGTATCCTCAGACCAAAGTGGTAAACATCTACAATATTACATATATATAAAAATATATATACATACTGTACATACATTATTTCATTCATTATACATTATTCAAAGTAAAACAATTATTTAGATTTAATCAAGGACATTCAATTCACATGTATAAATGCAAAGTGGAGTATAGGCTATACACGTGTAATTCATTATGATAACATGATAACATATTACAATTCATTTGTGACTCAACAGTTTCACTGTATCGTGTGGTGTGTTTAATTTACATTTGTCTATCTGAATAGGGTAATTGCAATCTGATATCATTTGATAATGTTCACCCAACAGGTTTGTGACATACTTTCATAAATACAACACATTCCATTCAGAGGGTCAGAAAGGCTTTTCTGGTCCAGTCTGTATGAATGGTTAGGGGGAAATCATTAAATACCATTTTACCATTCAATATTTTAGTGTGATTTATGAAAAATGTAAATGTTATGAAATATTAATATCCTATAAATACAATTAAACAGAGGCTGGAAATAAAATGTTAATTTTATTTAATAAAAAGTTAAATGTCTGATCAATAAAAATCCTGACAGTAAAATGTATATAATAAACATTGATCAGAATCAGAATGAATAGCAGTGGAGCCAATATCATAACCAATAACAGGAAGTGGTTATTGGGACATAAACCTTGAGTAATTTGTTTTTGTTTTATTTCTGCTTTAATAAGGAAATATCTCTGTTTATGTACATTTCCTACTAAGACTATGCTTTCTACAGGCCTCCAGCCTCATGTGAGCCAATTCAGCCAATCAGGGACAGAGCTGAAAAAGTGTTCCTTATCCAATCTGAAAAGATCCACAATCAATTTGTACGTTATTTAGCCGTAATATAAAGAAAAAAGAAGATCGTTTTTTTTATATAAATATTCAGGTAGTTATAATTAACATAAAAAGATTACTTTTAAATCTGGCATGTGACAGTACAGTTGAATTGCAATGCCTTCATGACCTATAATGTACATACTGTGTTTCCTACATTTTAAAAACATATTATCATTTAAAGTCTGCGTTAAAACAAAACAAAACGATTTTCATTTAATAATTACGTATTTAATTCAAGCATATTCTTTATTAATATTTGGCAGACTTTTCAAACAAATAAAACAATGTGTGTGTGGGGGGGGGGGGGGAGAAGACAAAAGCACATGACTTAATAAAATAACCTTTATATCTTTTCATTCATCTGATAATTTTTGGTTTAAGCACTGAAAAAACAAAAACCAACAACAACAATAACAGCCACAGGCTATCCTAAAACGTCTCTTATTTGTTTTTAACTAATGAGCGTGACAAGGACCAGTTGTGTCCAGCTGTGTTATGTTGTAAAAGGCCTTTGTGATGGTAACGGCCAAGTATGTTAGGGACACTCCATCTACAAACAAACAACTGACCAACAGAGCTCCAATTAAAGGACAATTAGCTGACCCCTGGGTCTTTGTTTGGAGGCCAACAATGGTCTGCTTTTACAGGCCATGGCGCTGCTTGGGTCAGAGTAGCTGCATGTAGGCCATTATAAAGCAGCACAGTGGGCAGGGGGCATTGAACGGTCAGGGTTATACAACACCTGACACAATGGCTGTGTGTATCACTCAGTAGGTATGTTCCAAAGGTGAATTATATACTTGAAAAACTGTGAAAGGAGGGGGAGAAAACATGAAAAAAGTATATATATATATACTTACGTATATGAAAAAGTGGTATAAAGATGCACTATGCAGTTTGGGGAAAGAATTTAGTTTACATTTGCAGATCCAGAAATTCATTTACAAACATATATTGTGTAATTCTTACAACTATACATGCAATTTATTTGCAGGCATGCTCCTTGTTAGTTGCATGGATTCACTATGCAACTCAGTTGCAGGTCCACAGGTCATCATTAATCAAAAGGAAAATATTTTCACGCATTGTGAAACAAACATAGTTCCACTGTTTTCTCACACGTCTTCATGTAATAACAATCATCTGGACTGAGCTGCCATTGGTAAGACGCCATCAGAATCAGATACCATATGACATGATCCGTAACTCCATCCATATAGGTGTTATGGTGTCATTCCCATCATTAGAGCTTTTACACCATCTGAACAGACGAGCCCAAGGATGCCTGGTCGGTTCCCAATGAACCTCGCCCACCCCTCTCAACACCCCCCCCCCCCCCCCTCCACCTCGCCTCACAGGACACAGACAATGACCAAACTCCTGATTGCACTTAAACTGTACAGAGGCTATAGGGAAGAATATGTGTGTATATTGAGCATGCATATGTAACACATCTGTCTAAGTATGCATGTATGTGCTTTTGTATGTGCGTGTGTCTGTATTAACCCTTTCACTACCACACTACAGAAAGTTAACCTTTCACTACCACACTACAGAAGGTTAACCCTTTCACAACCCCACAACAGAAGGTTAACCCTTTCACTACCACTACAGAAGGTTTACCCTTTCACAACCACACTACAGAAGGTTAACCCTTTTCACTACACTACAGAAGGTTAACCCTTTTCACTACCACACTACAGAAGGTTAACCCTTTTCACTACCACACTACAGACGGTTAACCGGTGAAAGGGTTAAAGGGGTAGTCAGTTCTTTCACCTCCAGCGAGGTTAGAAAGAGTGTGGCCGGCCGGGCTGGTCTCCTTCCCTGGTGGGAGTGGGGGAATCTAGCATGGCCAGTAAGCATGTATATCAGGCCATCTCACGGCTGGCTGGACTCTCACTGGGTGGCCCACCACGGTCAATACCACACCACACTGGTGACTGGACACACAGAATGGAATCATCTTCTTCTTTCTTTCAGGGCCAGGAGCGCAAACACACACACACACACACACATGCACGCAGACACACACGCAAACACACACACACACGCAGACACACACACGCGCGCGCAGACACACAAACACACACACACACACACACACAGACACACACGCAGACACACACAAACAGACACACGTACACACACGCGCAGACACGCATACACACACACACACATACACACAGAGACACACACACACAGACACACACACACACACACACACACACTTCCCTCCTTTTACGCTGGCCTGGCCATCTAAGCTCGCTTGGCCCTAATTTCGGGTCAGGCCCAGTCAAGGGGAGGCTGAGGGCTGGGGAGCCCAGAGCGAGGACACAGTCAGGGGGTGGACGAGGGGAACAGGGAGCCCATTTCAGCCAGAGCACTGGAGCGCACTGGGGCATCGCCTCTACCGGCTGCTGGGGGGAAAACAATAGGAGGTGTGATCACCACAAAACACAGGCACAGTGTGTCTATGTATGTGTGTGTGTGTGTGTGTGTGTGTGTGTGTGTGTGTGTGTGTGTGTGTGTGTGTGTGTACGTGTGTCTGTGTGTGTGTGGCCCTGGCATTTTTGGCCCAGACCGGCCCACCATAATCGTTCGGACACCATCCACCAGTACACCATCCTTGCGGTCCCCTTAAATATGCGTACCTACTGTACTATTCCCCCAAACCACTACAAAGCTGGGTAGTAAGTGCCATGGACAAGTGTACCAGTGCAAGTGGACCAGTGTACTCCCTCGCTCTTGGCTGAATCTTGTTTTGGGTGGTGATGTAAAACACCTGCATCATAGCAGGCTCAGGACGGGCAAAGTAGTCTATAGCCTGTTCATCCCTGTCTCTCTCCTCCACAACCTGGCTTGACTAGACATAAGGAGAGAGAGATGATTACAATTAACTGGTACATTCAGGTCCAGAATTGTTGGAATTCCCTGACAAAGATGTGCAAAAAGCTGTACAATTTAAACAATACCATACTGGTAATGAGCAAATAGTTGTTTATTCAATGAATGCATGGAGCTGTTCCATCTTATTTCATTTGATACTAACTACTCAGTTAATACAGATTTCAAGTATCCAAATATCAATGATGAATATTGCATAAGGTTTACACAGTTAATAGATCACCTTCTTGTTTTATATTCATGTTCAGAGAGGAGTAATAGTTAGATCTTTGTATGTGATTTATATGGCAATTAAATCAATGGTGTGCTTGTTTGTTTGGGGAGTTTGACCTACAGTTAATGTGCCTACCATGTGAAGGTGCATGATCAATGGACAGCACAAAAACAATTTGTGTAGGTGGAGACTAGAGCTACCACAGATAGTAATAGGTTATAAGAGTAAGTAATCCATACAATATATATCCTAATAGTTACCTTATTACCATACTTGGCTGAAAATAAACTTTGCTGCCTGTTGTGAATGTTTTTTCCCTGTATGCTAATACATAAGTAGGCATACATTTGTTTTTAATTTCCAAATACAAATCTAATCAAATAAAAAAAGCAGTTTTTGCAGTTGAGCTACATGTGTTGTATATATTATACAGCCTTTTCATGCATCTTTATCAAGGGAACCCTTATCCTAATGATTTTTTAAATAATATTATGATGATACGATATGGACCTAGTAGTTGGGTCATCTGTGGCACTTCGTTTCTCAATGGATTTGTCATCTAGGAGGGTTAATAAACAAATTTAGCCGGGGAGTATCTTTAAAAAAGGCGGGGAAAATTTGTGAGAGGCCAAAATCCAAAATGGCTGCTGTGGAAATTTACTTTTTAATGGTTTGACCTACAATGATGCACAATACATGGTACCAGCCCCCTCTCAGTCATGTACCAGCCAGCCCCCTCTCAGTCATGTATACCAGCCCCCCTCTCAGTCCTGTATACCAGCCCCCTCTCAGTCACGTACCAGCCCCCTCTCAGTCATGTACCAGCCCCCTCTCAGTCATGTACCACAGCCCCCTCTCAGTCATGTACCAGCCCCCTCTCAGTCATGTACCACAGCCCCATCTCAGTCATGTACCAGCCCCCCTCTCAGTCATGTACCTGCATGACTGGCAGGGGGGTGCTTAGTAAGATATGTGATTGGGCCAGCCCAGTGTCAGTCAGTACCAATGGGCCGCTGTCCCAGCCTAGTAGTGG
>NC_140166.1:191744507-191879507 GCF_963971535.1 Notolepis coatsorum
GTTCCTGACGAAGTCTCCTTTCTCCAAGTCTCCTCTCTCCTCCTCTCATAGTGATGACAGGTGCCTGGCATCACAGTATGCTAGCCTGCACCCTCAGCTCAAAAAGTTGGCCTGGTTTCGACAGGCCTTGCCTTGCCTTGCCACAGCCCTCAGAGATACTGCACAACATAGCCCACAATGTCCATGTGAGCTTAATTAAGCCTGGTCACTCATCAAACACCGTGTTGTCTCTCAACAAGATCTCCTTGATACTCAAACAACCAACAGATACGCTAATTGTTGCTCAAATGCCTGCACCTCACATCACCAATTTCAGAGAGGACCGCATGGTTAGTGATTAAGACATAGTTGAGTCTTCTAAAACATGGGCTGCTGCTGTCGTCAAGGCTCCAATGGCTTAAAGTCAAACAACAGAGTCTGCTTATAGCCCATGGCCTCAACACTGTATAATGGTGAACTTTAGTAGTTATAGGATGGTGACACATTTATTGTGGAAACATTTGCTTCAAATATGAAACAGCCCATGCTATACACACAATAATCAGTTGTAATCTCGACAGTTTGGAGTTGAAGCTCGATGGGAACATTTAAACATGGTGCTTTTTGGTTCTAAAATAACTCATTTGAGCCCAAAATGCCCCTTAGCTCATTTGGATCCAATTGGCTTCTGGCCTTGAGTTTACAAACACTAAACATCAATGGAGGAACATTTAATGGGCACAGTATATATATATATGTATATATATACATACTATATATATATATACTATAGACTGTTGAAAATATTTGATTATTTCACATGTATAAAAGTGTTATAGGTGATTTTCTGAAGTTAAGGTTGATCTCAGGTTCATAACATGATTGTTTATAAACAGATACAAATGATATATGTTTATTTTTACAATCATTTCAATTCATAATGAAAAACAAATGAATAAATAAAAACCATTGACAAGAAAAATGTGTTGAATGGAAAAATTCTATTCGACTCTATTTCATAACAGATTACTTATTGAATTGAGAATAAAACACAGCATACTCACAGCAATAGGCTATATGAGAGAGAGCATTAGCGTATATGTCAATATTCAGATATAGACATTATTCCACCAAGCGAGCAAAACGGCCACGATTATATTCCTCTTTGACTTCCACCGTTCCACGATACGAGCCGGTTCCTCGAAATGTAGTATCCGATTCCGCGTGCCAATAGCTCTCTCTCTCTCTACTCCGCGCAGGATGCCGGTACATTCACCAAACAAAGGTTTCTTCGCGCACGCCGTCTCCGTTATATGGAAGAAAAGCGTCCATAACAGGTTGTTCAAAAACTGCAGCAAACACTGAGCGTTATAGAGCTCACAAACGAAAGCGAGGAGAAACCACGCGCTGTCAGAGCAGTGTGTCTGGGGCTATAGGAAGGAGGGGTGGAGGGGTAGTGCGGGACCACAAGGGTCAGGCCGCCAGTAGAACTGTGATGTCACCAGCATTAGGCATGCTCATTGACACACATGGCTGAGCAAGGCCGGGAGTCGGACACCGAGTGGACACACAGCCGTGACCAAGCGCAATGCAATGGCTCCATGATTCCCAATAGCATAAACCCTCAGCTCCCCTGCTCCACACAACAATGCAAAGACATCAGCATTAAGAATAAGCTTATAGCCAAGGTATCCAAACTGGACACCGCATCAATACGCCTGTTTAAATGCGGCCATGTCTTCACCAAAGGCTCACATTAGACCATAAGTACTCAAACCGATATTGTAGCCTAATATATATTTTTTGTTTGCAGTTAATATCCACATTATGAAGACGTGTATGGCTATCTCTTTTAACACAATCAAAACAAAAAAGAATAAGGCTATGGCTATAGGCCTATCAAAGTCGATTCCTCATACTTTAGACTGAGGGATAATTGCTCTCTTGATTTACAGTATAGCCTGTCTAGGTTAGCACACGAGCAAGTTACACCTGACTATTACATGCCTATATTCCATATTATGGAAACCGTGAATATTTATTTGGTCAGTGCAATTAACACACACCTAATGGTTTAATTAAAGTAATCCAACCATACCGCGTGTTGAAGCAAGCCACACCCTGTTTGGGTGCAAATATGGACATCAATTTATGAACATCGTGCACAAGTCAGGGAAACAGTACAAATAACCTATAGAATATGACACTTAATTCAGACTGCTTGAACATCTACAATAGAGAGAGAGAAAGAGAGAGAGAGCGAGAGAGAGAGAGAGAGAGAGAGAGAGAGAGAGAGAGAGAGAGAGAGAGAGAGAGAGAGAGAGAGAGAGAGAGAGAGAACACGTGTGAGTGTGTGTGTGTGTGTGTGTGTGTGTGCGTGCGTGCGTGCGTGCGTGCGTGCGGGGGGGGGGGGCTGCTGTTGTAATTGTGGTATCAAAAGGGGGCGTTTTTAAGATCCCATATTCTCCATGAGAAAATGGAATCTACCACATGCAAAATGTAAAATGGGGGCAGACTATGGAATAAACTATTTCACTGTATACTAAGCCCAGCCATCGGCGTATAGTCTCTGCATGAAGCCCTTGACTTCAATATTATTATACCTGAACAGCTAGTGCCTTCCATGCACTATTCACTATTATAATTTAGCCTTAGGCGGCACAATGGACTTCAGCCAATTTACCAAATACAAACCCTTTCTTTTGTGGATGTGACGTAACGTAAGGCTATAGCAGATGTGTGTAAGCCTATAATATAATACATTATATTAAGCTAATTTGAACGGTTCTATTAATTGTTGGTATCTTTCCATAAAGGCTGAAGACGTTTGTGTTAATGATAACTCGTGCATTTAGTAAAAATGAGGGGGGAAATTGCATTTTTCTGAAAGCTTTACTTGTGGAAGACATATTTATTCAAATACATTTCGATAAACGAGAAACCTATAACCCATAGGCTATACTAACGGCTGTAAATATGACTCAATGACTCATAGTAATTCATGCATGGTAAACCCCTTGCTTTAGGAACGAAAATAACAAAATAACAGACTACATTTGCATGGGTTTATATTCATGTCTACTTTAATTGTGTCCTATAATTGTATGTGAGTTAGGGCCTATATTAATTTGAGTTCATTTTCATCATGTGTGTGTGTGTGTGTGTGTGTGTGTGTGTGTGTGTGTGTGTGTGTGTGTGTGTGTGTGCGTGTGTGTGTGTGTGTGTGCGTGTGCGTGCGTGCGTGTGTGTGTGTGTGTGTGTGTGCGTGTGTGTGTGTGTGTGTGTGTGTGTGTGTGTGTGTGTGTGTGTGTGACTTCTCACTGCTATATGATTCTTTCAATATTGCTGAACATGGATTGTAGACCAACGGACATGGCTTAAAGCTTTTCATCACCCCTACATGAATTAAACTTGGACTAAACACGCCCCCACCTGCGTCATGTCCTGAAGAAATACAGTGTGGCGTTCTTGTCTTTATAACGTGCTGTGTTAGCAATAGGACCAGATAATTGTATTCTATTCTACCGTATACTCTATTTTATAATTTTCCGTTCTAATCTATTATATATTATGTCACTATCTTCTTGTTAGCTTAACAGTTTATAACTCTTAGCTATATGCTCATATCTGTCTGGTCTCTTCCTGCTTTGACAACAATCTGAAAATTCTCTAAATGTTTCATGACATGATATTGAATGATTATGAAAAAATTGAACTGTGTTCGAAAACGTTAAGAATTCCGATTTAAAATAAATGGACGTAGCTTGCACATTAACAGGCAGGCCCTGTCCTTGGTGCTGAAACGAATCACTTTGGCGTGCTTATGATGGATGGAGAAAAACAAGAAGAAAAAAGAAGAAGAAAAAAGACTAGAATAGCTATTACTGCTTTTGTAAAACTATATATCAACTCCTCCTAATGTTCATCATAGATTTGAATGCGTTTCTATGCTATTATAGATTCAACAAATGATATTCGCATAGAAAACCACAATTATATTTAGATGTAGATTATGTAGACTATGTAGCCTATATGAAAATGCTTACACAATCAGTGATATTTTTTCTAAAGACAATGAAATAAGTCTTACAAGGAAAGGTATAGCGTTGTCTGAATTTAGAATGAACTGTTCAAAAGCGATGGAAATTATTTTACCTTCCCAGCATCCAGGTGTTCACACACTGAAAGCTTATCCAACGCTTGCCTGTTGAAGAGAAAATAAAAACCTGTTAATTTTAATAATAAACTGAAATACTAGATACATTAAAATGGAGTATCTGAATTACTTGTATTGTTATTGCGAGACGATAAAAAACGTATTTAATATCGAGTCATCATGGACATCATTTAGAAATACAGTAAGTAAATATGTCAGCGATTTTTGTGTGTATTAGTATTATAGCAAGACTTTAGTTAGCTATAGCCTACAACGAGCATGCCTGCAGTAAACCTGTTGCTCTGCTAAAAACGACTGGAGCTAAAGTGGTCAGAAAGAAAGACAGAAAGAAATTAGATGAGCGGCTTTGTGTGGCTCTTGAGGTATATAGGCATACAGGGACTTATTACGGACTTGCCAATGTGGATAGGAATATTGTATTGAATTATAAAATAATGACAAGCTTACAACACACCCGTAGAAACAAACAAACAAACAAACAAACAAACAAACACACACACACACACACACACACACACACACACACACACACACACACACTTGGATATACTATATTTAACGTCATAACAGGATATAAATAAAGGCCACCGGGTGTTGCGAACGTGAATCTGATGTTGTCCAGTTTGCAGGAGTCTATCATAAAGAACAAGCTAACTGGCACTCAGTTTTGCTCAAACATTTAGGCTAAACCCCATATAATCCCAACAGCATGGTGTTCCTCAGTTCTCTCAAGTTTGGTAAAAAAAGAAGAAAAAAAATAGCCTAAAAAAGAAAGAAGAAAAGAAGAAGAAGAATAAGAAGAAATAGTCTTTTGTGCATGTGTTTCCAAGAATGATCTGGCGCTCTATTGTAGTCCGTTGCAAAAGCCTGGTTAATTAATTTCACACTGTAGCTCCGGAGAAGATTTTCCCACAAACAAGTGACCGAGAAAAAAATGTAGCCCAAAGAAAGAAGTCAACATCAAGTTCAACAACGTGCTGGTGCTCATTAGCATCACAATGATGTCTGGGAGCACAGAAGTCTTCTTAACAAGAGGGTCTGGCGGCAAGACACTCCACCTCCCGGCCACGGGGACATTTTCCCAGGCTCTCCTAACAATCGCACAACTGTTTGCTTTAAACGCCGGCTCTGGGGCCAGTCGGTTCGCCTCATCATTACTCTGTGCACATGGCACACAATGGATGGTCCCGTTGAGATGTGATATATTAACACTGACACAGCAAACGGATCATGCTTTTTTTTTTTTTTTTTTTTTAATATAGGCTATTTAGACGTATGGTATCTATATAACACAATTTAATACATATTATTTTTTTTTACTTTCAAAAATAAAATATGGGCCTAAACAATAGTAATTTAAAAAGAATATAAGCGAACTATATACATAGTATAGGATACTGTAATTATTATTATTATTATTATTAGTAGTAGTATTACTGTTAAAAGTTGATATACATATCCAAATGTATTGCATATTGAACAAAGCTGAAGTTGAGTAAAACAGTTAAACTCATACTTACATGTATACACTTGGAGTAATCCAACACGTCAAGTTCAAGTCCAGTTAATGTTTAGAAGATACACATTTACCAAGCATCTCTGCGGAGGCTAATGTAGTAGTACGACTGGTGGTACCCGAACCAAAGAGACAGACAACCAAAGCGGAGCAGCAGCCTTCCGTTGATGCACTTTGAATTGGACTCGGGTCGGGAGCAAAGCTTATACAACGAGTTGATCCAACCCGTAGCAGTTTTTGGCGAACGCTGGCATTACTTCTGCTTGAGTGGCCTGAGACAAGCCAAGGCGACACTGATGTGGAGCATCCACACTCCCGTACCGCATCTCCCCACCGCTTCCGAAGACTCCTGTGCGTAAAGCTAGCGTGTCCCCCCTCACGCACCGGCTGGCGCGGACGTGTACAGAAACCCAAACCGTCTTTGCTCCTCCATTCATTGACCATTGTGAGTGGATGTCCATTGTTCTGCGTAAATGGCGCTTCTTCTTCCATTATTCAGCTATACACTCGGCATCTTTTTTCTCCTAAACTATTCTGTAGCCATAGTCAGAGACATTATAGATGATGGGTAGTATGGGAGAGAGTACAGAAAGGGGTGGAGGAAGGCGCAGAGGACCTATGGGAGGCGGAGAGGGGCTCATGACTTGGATTCACGCATCATGGGGAAATAATATATCAAAAAGCCTCGCTCCTCGTCACAAAGTGTCAGCGCACAACACACTATATATAGCAGCATGTAACTTTGAAACGATCCGGTGCACAAAATATGCATGGGTGATGCTATACTCCCCACTTAATCCTCATTGTCTCCACATAGCCAGCTACACAGCGAAGCATGCCAGGATAGTAAAATATATATATATGCCAGCAGCACTGAGGTCAGGTGTGGAGGGACCTTGAGAGTATACAGTTGTCTCCAAACATGCGGTCACCTATAGCGTCAACGGCTCACCGCCCGGACGGGTCGGGAACACCGAGTCAACGCGACCGAGCACATACAATAATAACGTTACAGGCTACATACTCGATCCATATAGAAAAGGTGGAATTGAAATACGGGATGGCTCAAAACCCGATTTGGAGATGGAGGCGATGAAAAACGAAGACACTGCAGCAGCATAGGTACAGCCAGGTGACGCCGGTGCCGCAGCCTCAATCGCGGACCACTAGGAGAGAGAAACATGCTAACCACATTCTGGGTCACACTGCCTTTTACGTGGCACGCACGCAGCAACGTCTCCAGCATCTCGCTGTGCGTAACGGCGGCGCACATGGATATTGATATTTATGTGCAAAATGACAATGTGTACGTTTGTAATAGCCAAATGAAACAATTTTAGAACAAAAATCAAGTGCAGGTATACATGCCGCGGAAAGATATAGCTAAGTGCTACAAAACCAGCTCTTGAATTACGTGGTATGCGTGCTGACGTCAGGCACCAGGATATAGGTTACCCCAGGGATGTTATTCAATAGGCCTATATCTGGGGTTCAAGCAATATTGGCTTGGCTAGGCCTTTTTCACTATAGATGCGCATAACTAATCTTTTGTTCAATGTTTCCCGATGCCCATAGGTGTTACTCATATAACGGGTTAAACTACTATAAAGAATTGTAAAAGTACAGCCAGTTAGACCGTCTAATTTAGATTAATACTCGGACTATAAGACATAAGGCTTATGCCCTTTTCACGAATGGGGCGCGCGCCTCATATTATATATATACGAGTCATTTATATATATATATATATATATATATATATATATATATATATATATATATATATATATATATATATATATATATATATATATATATATATATATATATAATTAAGCATTAATAGGTCCCAAAAGTGTGTGTGTGTGTGTGTGTGTGAGTGTGCGTGCGTGCGTGCGTGTGTGTGTGTGTGTGAGTGTGTGTGTGTGAGTGTGTGTGTGTCTGTGTCCTTGGGTGTGTGTCCAAAAGCAAGAGCAACAATTAACAACGTGACAATTAGCAATAATTGAATTACTTATCAGTCCATTGCACTAAAATAATTTCAAGACAAGTTATCACCAATGTTTGTGTATTGCAGTGTAACAATGAATAGAAGAGCTCTGGGTTTGTTATTCAGAGGACAAAGAAGTAAAGTGAATGTAACGAAGAAAGAGTGAGATACTACTACTACTACTACAACAACAACAACAACAACAACAACCTAATGATAATAATTGTAAGAATTGCATTCATTAAAATATACGATTTTTAGGTATAGCATGCCATTTCTGAGTTCATGATATTGAAAATGAATTTATTTTTTATTTTTAACCAATCAAGACAACTCTGTAGTCTCGTGATTAACATAGATACACAAATTATAATATTAATAATAATAAAAATAAAAAGACCAAAAACATAACTTGTGTCTAATACAGACTCATTATCATTTTTGACATAAAGATCTGTCAACCTACAGTAGCCTATAATTCCAATTACTGGAAATGCATGTCAGGCATTATTATAACTGTATTAACGCCACTTCATCAAGTGACCCCTTTATTAAGAACACCTGACGACTTGACCGATATCACTTCCAGTTCTACATTGGGTAATAAATTGACCAGTTCCTTTTTCTTTAATCTCAACATTGAAGAAAAGGATCACATCACACAACCCACCCTGCTGGCCTGCAGAAGTCTATACAACACGGCCAGTATAGTTGAACTCAACAGTGCCACCCTTTGGATAAAAGTAGAACTGCATCTCGTGAAAAACAGCAGTCTAATTCCCGTTTGCCTTTGTACAGCAGAAACCTCTCTATGTGTGTATTTATTTATACCACCGTATCTGTATCCTTCTACATGTGTATGTACTATACCACTATCAGTACTGCTTAGTGCTTACAAAGGTAAACTAGTAACTGAAGTTACTGTTGCCTTTATAGGGCAGTCTTGGCATAATTACAAGGCTCAACTTTAAGGGCTTTGCCTAAAATAAGTAAAAGTACCAGAATATTTAGAAAGAAAATAAGGTTTCACAAATTGATAGTAGAATAGTCTAATCTCTGTAATTCTGTAACTGTAACGAATAGCAGTGATGTATGGCCATATTGCTTATGGTGAATTTAACAAGTGTATTTCAGATTTGATCCAAACTGTTATACTATTACACGTGTGTAGATAGTTTGCAGTCTACAAAGAGCACTAGAGGGGCATGGAGGTTTATGAAATGTAAATAGTAAAAGCAAAACATATGTTTGTTTGGCAAATAACAAGTGATGACCAAGACATGACCAAGTTTCTATGTCAAATGTATATACACTCTTTTCTGGACACTTTTTGTATCACAAACAGTACTGTATTTGCAAATCTGGTATGTCATAAATGTATAGCAGTACTGTCTATCTGTATGTGTCGTGTGTGTCATATATGTCCTGATGAATTGAAAATGGGGGACCCTGATGTAAACAAGACGAAGGTCTTTCTCTGGTCTGCATGACTGCATCCCCTTAACAATTGTATGTATAGCTGTACTGTACCCATTCTGCAATCTGTTAATAAAGTTTTCAATCAATCAATCAATCAAACTTTTCATAGGCTTAGCTTATTGCCTTGAGATATGACTGAATCAACGGCCAAAATCCGTGGGCCGATAATAATGCAAGTCTATGCACAACCTTTCAGAGAGCTGAGAAATGATGATACTGTGTAAAGGTTCGGTTTGATGACGTTTTTTTTTCTTCATTTTTTGAATATCGTTCCTTGGTGCCACAGTGGGCTGGTTATAGTTTTGAATAATAATAAGTATTGTTGATATAATAATGTTAATTATATTTAAATAATGTGTCAAGAAATATCATTTGCCATTTGTAACCAAATGAAAATCTCGTTCAGAAAAATTAGAAGCAAGCATCCAAATTTTGTATAAGCATATACCAGTATATAAATATATATACATATATATATATACAATAAGTAAGTAATAATACTAATTATATGATAATAATATTAATAATAATAGTAAACAAGAATATGAATAAATTAGTATTTATTTACAAATAGTCTAATAAATACATAAATAATAAATAAAAACTGAATGGGAAAGTAATTTCACACTGTGAAGTATTGAAGCATTAATTCAGTTAAACTGGTCCCCTACTTTCCTTTGAGTTCATCAGTAATGGTATAAGCTTTAGAGAGAATGAGGAAGAATACAAAAAAAAATGATCTCAAAATGACTAGCACACATAAGACAACTTATAAGACATATAGTTGCAATATAATGAATACACAAACTCTAGAGTCTAGATCATAAAAAAGTGTGTTTTACAAATAAAATTTGCAGACATAAAATACAGTTTCCTTAATAACCTATGCACTTCTCATTTCATCATAGGAACAGTATAGCTAAATTAGTTCCCTTTAAAATTGATCCAAGATCACACAACAAACACAATCTTTTTATATATAACAAATAAATTGCCAAACAATAAATTACGATTGTTTATATACTTTTATTTTTATTTTTTTTACTTTAAAAGCATTTACTGCGAAGCTACAGTAGGCTATACTACCTGTAACCTTTAGCTCAATAGCATTACATTTGAGAAACCAACTGTGTGGAAGTGGTTTCACAGCGAAAAACAGTTAGAGCCTCTGACATGTTTAGGACTTAGCATGCCTTGCATTTCCTATTGCAATTCAGAGGTATTACTGCATGTTCTTTTTCATTATTCATGAAGATTAGTTTCTGCAAATTCTTCAGGTTTTACTATTAGAAATTGTATTCTTTCATCTCTATAAATGTTATGAATAGTCTTTTTAGAAAATGAAAATGTGTTTGTTTTTCCAGTTAGATATAATGTAACTGTCATTAATTCAGCGTGACAAAATACTATTGTTGTTACATTATTTTCCCAACTCAATTTATTAGTAGATTTGAATAAATTCACAGGCACTCACACCAAGCAGGAGGAAAGATCCCCACCCTGTGTTTGTAATTCAGACTGTATGACCTCTCCTTAAACAAATGAGCTTCTATCAAATGTGTGACTGTTATGTTGTCATGCATGACAAAAAAATATCTGCCCTGTCTGGTTTAATTGGTTACGACTGACCAATTCAAGTGGACACTTTTGGGAATTGTAATGGCCATTCTTCAAAGGGACTTGACCTGACACAAGGACATCATGGTGTCAAAGGTCACATTAAGTCAAAGGGAGAGCAAATATTTGTCCCTCCCTCTGTTATGCTCTGCATTAGCGCTTAAGTGTCCCTGTTATGGATACCTTTGATATTCTTTGAACGCCTTACTTAAAATCCACCAGTAAAAAAAAAAATGGAAAAGCATGCTCTAAACACCTATACAAACCAACTCACCTCCGCACATTCAATCATGCACATGCATGCATGCATGCACACACACAAAACAAACTCCCAGATGACAGAGAAGGTAAATGTCTCTGTTAACCACTATAGTCTATAGTTTCATGCATATCTAATACATCGACCATCATAATAATGTTGTTTTCTTGTGATGTAACTGAAATATCTGAAAGCTTTGCTACAGTGTAATTTATAATCTACCACAATCAATGTATGCCCTCTGATTGATTCATTATCATAGGTATAGGTAGAATCAATCCACCTTAAGATGCGTAATGGTAAATAGAGAATTTTCTATAGTATTCCTGAGGAATTCAACAAATACAGATTTATTTAAATGTTTTTCTATTTGCAGTATATGTGGAGAAAATCCTCCTATAGAACTTGTGGGAACTAATTTGTTGGTCGTCATTGCTTGGAAATGTGAAGTAAACCAGGAGCAGGTCTTTTGTTGATGTGACTTTTGGAGCAGCAAAATATTATTTTAGCCTTCAGTAAAATTCAGAACTACCTAAAGAATTACCTTTGGTAGTAAAATGCGTTTGGTTATATGTGGTATAGTGAAAGTGTTGCAGCAAGAGCACTCTGCATGATGGTCCTGCATATAGCTCAATGGACCATGGCACAGGTTATGAGTTTAATTCCCACTGGGAACAGACTCATATTTAATATGATGTAAGGCACTTTGAATAAAAGTGCCTACTAAATGTCATAACAACCATATTATTGTTATATTATATATTCCACCAATAGTGGTTTTGCGATATTGCAACCAATGGTGTAGTATTGTTTATGTGATCCTCAAACAGGTGAACAAGGACAACCTGTATACCAAGTCTAATGTCAACACTCAATATACCAGTGAGGAGCATTTATAGCCTATTGAATTCTACAGCATTACGGGTCAGTCTATGACCCACACAATGCAGTGTACATGAATAAGCCTATATACTCAGCAGATAGATCCGATTGGCATAATGCAAAGGCTTTCAGGGGGAAATAACCTTACTGAATCTAATAGGAATCATGCAAATGTGAAGGAAAATCAGATCAGAGAGACAATTAAATATATTTGGCTATAGAGTGTATTACAATGTATACGGATACACAACTCAATATACAGATGTACACAACTCCATATACAGATGTACACAACTGAATATACAGATATGCAATTCAATTGGAAGTTTAACATGTGTCATGTGCACTTTCATCATTTCACATATTACAATATAGTTGTGTTTTATCCAAATCCAGCAATTTTTTCTGAACTACAGCAGGAAATTATCCAACAGGAGTTGCTAAATTAATGAATAAAGTATATATTCACTTGGGTTAGGCATAGCTTGCATGCATTGGGCTCTAACCCAAGCTTGCAGGCAGGCCTATTACACTTGGAACATTGCAATAAAACAACAACCAACAAAGCAAGTCTGAAATGTTCACCTTAAAGCAACACATATAGAAAGTCAATAAAAAGCCTTTAAGAATATATAAAGCACGTGCATTTTAAAAGCATTTCATAAAAAAATAATTGTAAAATCCACTTACTTTCAGTATTTCTAATAGTCCCTTCTGAGTGAGAGATGTTGATTCATACTCTGCCATGTGAAAACAGACTGGTTCTTTCTAACTGCTTTCCGGATTTAATTAGGAACGGGCTGAATTTTATGCTAATGAGCGCTGACATCAGTCTAAACAACGTGCGCTCCATAAAGGAAGGGAGCAAGGGCCAAAAACGCGTCTCCTTTCCCAGGCAATTCCATCGGTCAAGTTCAAGCGCAATGCTTGTGCGGTCAATTGTCATTCAAAACACGTCAATGCACAGGGGCGAGGGCATACTTGTCGAGGGAGGAGGTCGTATATAGGGCGGTTTGATATAGCCATATATGATTTAATTTAGGCTACCGAACATTTAATAAACAGGAGTTCTCTTGGAATGTAATGACTGACGCCTCTAACATTTTGTCAAATGAACATAAACTTAGCATTGCTGACTAAATCATTACAGTTTATTCATTTAGATCAATGACAAAATATTTGGATAAAGGCTAAATAACCAACATTTTGCACACATTATATGCAGCTCAAGTGCTTCGTGCAGTACAGTATATAGGTCTATTTCACCCCCCCCCCCCCAATTCCTTTCAAATCAAATAGTTTTTCTGACTTTTTTTTCTTCGTAATATGCAAAAAGAATAAATAAATGGGGACAAATCTTTATATAGATATAGGAAAACATTTTATATTTAGTTTTAAATTAAGTTACATGTTCTACAGAAATATGGTCAAGTCGTACATGCATGCAGGGCTATCTAAGATAACTTTTTATGCAATAAAACATGTGTTGAATATCTCAACAATTCACAAATCAAAGTCACTATTCAATATTTTATATCACATAACAATGTGTGTGTGTTGTCTGTGAACATGCGTGTGTGTGTGTGTTAGTGTGTTGTCTGTGAGCATGTGTGTTGTCTGTGAGCATGTGTGTGTGTGTGTGTGTGTGTGTGTGTGTGTGTGTGTGTGTGTGTGTGTGTGTGTGTGTGTGTGCTGCTTTGATAAACACCCATCTGTCCATGTTGGCCAGAGGATCCTCAATGGGATGCAAGGAGCAGACCAGGCACTGAGC
Source organism: Notolepis coatsorum (assembly GCF_963971535.1). Taxonomy (NCBI): domain Eukaryota; kingdom Metazoa; phylum Chordata; class Actinopteri; order Aulopiformes; family Paralepididae; genus Notolepis; species Notolepis coatsorum. The sequence goes on from NC_140166.1 coordinate 191,758,178, forward strand.
ATAATAGAATTACCAGTGTACATTTGCGTAATTACAGTATACATGTGCACTGGTTCATGCATCTAAATCCAGAATGTGTGTGAGGACAAGCCATAGTAACAGCTTAACACATCACGCAGCGTGCCAAGCCAATTGGCTCCTTATTTAAGTGAATCAGAACACTAATAACAGTTGGTCTGGAGACACTATGCTGAATATGTAGTCATGGGATGGAATACAGCTTATTTGAAAAGATTTCACGGCATGTTGGTATTCAAGTGTTTGAAACACAAAAGGCATGTTTTTGACTGTTCAACTTTCTGTGTGTGTGTGTGTATTGTGTGTGTGTATTGTGTGTGCGTGTGTGTGTGTGTGTGTGTGCTTGTGTGCTTGAACGTGTGCATGTGTGTGTAATATAACTTGATTTATTGTATAAATACCCAGGCCTCAGTTCTCCTTGGTTCATATTGTGATGTGGGGCAGCATGGAGGGAAGACTAAACCACCCTGAATCAAATAACAATGCAGAGCGGCTCCAAGATAAAGACATAAAATCAAATAAGATGGTTTGCACAGCTGGAAACAAAGCGTATAACCTCAGTGAATATGAAAAATGATCTTGGGAGTGTAGGCTGTTATATAGGTATAACAATTATAAAGTCATTACATTTCCATCGGAGGAAACTCTCTGTGGTCTGGCAGCAACAATAGGGACCTTGTAAAAACATGTTCTCATTTCAACTAAAAATGGGCGATTACATTTGATTACCTGCCAAAAATGTTTCTCACAGCCGACACTCATATTGTAAAGAATAAAGAAAGCAACAATGTGTTCAATTCATACAGTGCCCTCCAAACACATCTATAATATATATACATAATATAAAATATATCACATATATAGAAAATGATTCAACTCTATGCACATATGCACGTATGTATGTAAGGAAAGAACTGTTGTGGTTCTTGTATAGTTTAGAAATAGCAAGTATAGCATAAGGATATAGAGTAAAACTGTATATTGTATAGTAGTGTACATAGGACCCAGTGCCTTAATTCGTAGCTAACATTGTATTGCATTTATCTCAGGACTTTAACATGTCTATTTTATCATGTCTATTTTATGTCTATTTTATTATCTTCTACTTATTTAATTTACTATTGCATTATTGCACAATCAAAGCGGGCATGGCCACCCGCATTTCACTGCATGCCCTGGTATGTGACAAATAAACCTCTTGAATCTTGTTATAGTATAAGAGTACATTTGAAACATTGGACCCAAATATACCCAGAACGGGTGTTGAATGTGCTCTTAAACACATGTCCTATACTTGCACATAACCACATGTGCTACTGTACACTATACACCACCACAACAGGGTAGCAGTGGCTTGCATGCCACATGTCACTCTCAGGCTGTGGTGGTGGATCGATGCCAACTGGTTATTCAGTCCTATGAGAAAGGAACATATACATCAGGCTGGCAGGGCAGCGCCATATCTGGCACCTCTGAGCAAGTCACTCTGTTTGATTCTGTACAGTACAGATGATAGATGGTGGCCAAGCAGGGGGTGAGAGGAGGACTGTGTATCATCTCTGCATGGAATCTGTTTCTGCATTGTTCTCCTTCTCCCTCTCTCTGTCGCTCTCTGTCTCCCTCTCTCTATGTGCCCCTCTTTCATTCTCTTTCATTCTCTGCCTCTCATTCTCAATCTCTCTCTCTCTCTCCCCCTCTCTCTGTCTCTCTCTCCCTCTCTTTTAATCTCTCCCTCTCATTCTCAATATCTCTCCCCATGTCCCCCTCTGTGTGTGTGTGTCTCTCTCTCTCTCTCTCTCTCTCTCTCTCTCTCTCTCTCTCTCTCTCTCTCTCTCTCTCTCTCTCTCTCTCTCTGTCTCTCTCTCTCTCTCTCTCCCCCCCCTCCCTCCCTCCTTGTGTCCTTCTTCCCGGTGAGCTATGGTTGTGTCTGGTATGTTATAGTCATGAATCTCTAGTCTGTTTTACATGCTCCTGACAAAGCAGCCGTTACTCTCCACAGCCAGTTCCCACAGCTACCTCCCCACATGGCTCTCATGCAGAGGAGGTATAGTCGGAGGGGTGGAGGATGGAGGAGAGAGAAAAGAGGGGAAATGGAGAGAGAGAGAGAGAGAGAGAGAGACAGTGGAAAAAAAGGGGGGAGGTGGGAGTGTCCTTTGACAGGGCCTCGCCATATTTGCATATATTCAAATAAGGGAATGAATAACGTGCATGCAGCAAACAAAGAGGCACCAATGGGAGGGCTGCGTCTCTGCCGCAGACCTAGAAGCGGCTGACGGTATCCCAGAGGCTCCCTGGAAGAGACGCGGGGGAAGTGGTGTGGGAACCAAGAGGCCCACTGAGCTGGGCGGAGGGAGGGGAGACACTTGTGGCCCACAGTGAATTAGCATTTTATTTGTGTCCATTTTCCCTCCCGTAATTTCTGCCCCTCCACTTCTACCACAGATGGCTAGTATGGCAGAGGGGGATTACCATTTTGTATCAAAAGATGATCAAATGGAATGGTTTTTCTATATCCAGACAGCCATTACTTCTTGCAATCTGATTGGAATCTTTTATTTGTGTGTGTGTGCGCACGCATGCGCGTGTGTGTAGGTGTATAGATTGTGTGTTAAAATCAAAGATTCATCTGGGCAGCACTGCAGTCGATCAGAGGTATCTTTGGAGAGGACTGGTGCCCCAGCATCTCACTGATGTTACGATAACCAAAGCCTCTATAAAATAAACCCAGTAACTGTGTTGTACCGAACTATACCATACTGTACCGTAACGTACTGTGCTGTACTATCCAGATGCACGGAGGTCATGTTGTGTAGATATATTATCTTCCTCATAGTTTATCATTCCGTACAATCCTTATATTCTATTCTGCTGCAATAACCAGTGGAGAAACACAGCATCATTTTCCCCCTCTGAAGTTGTAGTCACACAAAAGGGAAATACTCTAATATTAAAAAACCTGATTACTCAATTTTCTTTGCTCAGAAATTCAAAAAACCTATTGCCTCAGGGGCCTAGACTGGAGTTGCATCTACACTATACTTATAAAGATCAAACAACAGCATTTACATGTGAAGATTGAACTTAACAGAAGAACACATTTTACATGATTTATGTGCGCAGATGCCTGCCCAGCGGTGCATAGTTGCCCACCAGAGATGCGATTGCTTCGTTGCACAAAGCTCTGTTTGATCACATTCACTATTCTCATTGAAATGCCATGCGCTTGTGCACAAATTCTGCGGGCAAAGCATCAGACACATACTCATCAGGAGGGGTGCTGCCAATTAGTAGAAAGTGGGGATTCAATCAACTTCTTGGACCACCCAAACAACATGAACACACATGCTAAACACAGATTTGAATGCTGTGAATGGTTTGACAGGGGATCTTTGGAGGGCTTGTAGTTGGATCCCCTGTGCACCATTGGAGGAACATGGGCCTCTGCTTTACAGAGGATGATCTGTCATTATAATGCACGTCCAGGCCAGGGGCATTTGTGTGTGTGCGTGTGTGTGTGTGTGTGTGTGTGTGTGTGTGTGTGTGTGTGTGTGTGTGTGTGTGTGTGTGTGTGTGTGTGTGTGTGTGTGTGTGGACAGCAGCCTATACACAGAGATATCTTTTATATGCCAGATATTACCTCAACACTGCATTATTCTAGTGTAAGCTGAGGCACAGAGAGACATAAAGTTTGCATAAAACAATTGTATTATTGGCTAGTAGCAGAGGAGACCGGGGTTGGTTGGCACTCTTTTCACTCTCTGCCATATTATTCTGGCATAATTATGTGAGAATATTCTAACCAGCAGCAAATGAAAGGTCTCGGCTATAAATAAACATAATGTTTTCTAAAATGAAGTGATTCATGATTAAAGTCATGTTATGCACTTGTGCCAACCAGCTGCAACACCAATTAATGAATTAATTCCATCTTTATTTAATCTTGTAGGATCATTGAGAGTAAACTCTAATTTACAATTATGTAGAAGAAGCAATAAAGTCAACAATAAAACTATTAAAAACAACTGCAGACTAGGGTGAAATGGTTGATCATTAAAGATTTAAACTGTCCAAAGGATACTAATGTATTGAGTTTTAAGGTACATTGCAAGACGTTCCACGTGTCGTTGGCGCAGAAGTTGAAAAAAGATTTCCCAAGTTCAGTGTAAACTCTAGATTTGAACTGTAAGCCAATCATTGGAGCAAGTATGATAATGTCCAGAGGTCCAGTCCAATAATGAAGTGATATAAGGTGCAAGATCTCCAACAATGGCTTTATATAGAAATAGATGCCAGTGCAAATCACGTATCTCTGCCAGAGAGGACCACCCAACCTTATTGTATAGGATACAATGGTGAGTACTATAACTATTGCCGGTGATAAATCTTTTATTTTTTTATCTACTTTTTCTCCTCTTTTTTCTGTGTTTTTCTCCCATGCCAATTTAGTCGTTATGCCAATCCCCCCCCCTTCCTGGTCGTTGCGCGCATTTGCCCCCCACTTGCCGGTCTAGGGAGGGTTGAAGCCTATCACATGTCTCCTCCGATACATGTGGAGGCAGCCAGCCGCTTCTTTTCACCTGACAGCGAGGACTCTCATTGGGTGAGTGAGTGTAACACGTGGGAGGATCACACTACCTCACCCGGATCCCTTCCTCGCTGAGCAGGCTCCCCGACCGACCTGTAGGAGTCGCTGTTTACTACGACCAGGACCCACCCCACCGGCTTCCCACCCGCTGACATTGCCAATTGTGTCAGTATGGACGACCGACCAAGCCGGAGGTACCGCGGCAGCTGGATTCGATCCCACTGTCTCTGCGGTGGTAGGCAGATGCTTAGTCCGCTGCGCTACCCGGCCGCCTCGCCGGTGATAAATCTGAGGGCTGAAATCCAAGGATTTAAGAGTGAAAGCAGCAGCATGTCTATAAATCACTATAAGTCTATAATCCAAAACTGCTTCGAATACCCTCTTTCTGCTAATCATTGGGAAGCAAGTTCTCTTCCTGTACATAAAGCTAATTATTATCTCTAGCTCTGAACATCATGAATTTTGTTTCCATTCAGTACAAGCGGTTGAGAGAGTCAACAGCTTTAAGTACCTCGGAGCCTACATATCCGAGGACTTGACATGGACCACACACATTGACAGTGTTGTGAAGAAGGCACGACAACACCTCTACTTCCTCAGGCGCCTAAGGAAGTTCCAAGTCAGTCAGAAGATCCTTAAGAACTTCTACTCATGTACAATAGACTAGAGAGCATCTTGACTGGCAACATCACCTCCTGGTTTGGGAATAGCACTGCACAAGACCGAAGCAGACTACAAAGAGTGACACGTTCAGCCGAACGCACAATTGGAGGGGGGCTCCCCACCCTCCAGAACATTTACAACAAGCGTTGCAAGGGCAAGGCTAAGAGAATCATTAAAGACTCCAGTCACCCGAACAACTGCCTCTTTGAACTGCTGCGGTCAGGCAAGCGATACCGGAGTCTCAAGGCGAGCACAGAAAGACTCAGAAGAAGCTTCTATCCCCAGGCCATCAGGCTGCTAAACGAACAATGAACAATGAACACTACACAACAACAACCATCAAACGCACATAGCACACACATCCACACGCACACACTCACTTTAAACAAACACACTGTAGCACCCACTCCACACACTTTATAGCACACACCCACTTTAAACAAACACACTGTAGCACCCACTCCCCACACTTTATATTTATTGATGAAGGATTGCACTACAACTCGTACACCTTACTGTAAATTGTACCTAAATTGTACCTCATCCCATTTCTGCTTTGCACTATATAGTACTGTACATTAGTACACTGCATAGTATTGTATATTATATGGTAACTCAGTTACGTCTATTCTGCATCGAACATTGTACACATGTCTATACTGAACACTGTGACCTCATTTTCTACTTCTAAATTACATGCTATACTATGTTATTTGATACTATCTTGTCTAGCACAGTCTCTGGAGCGTAACAGTAAGAAGCATTTTGTATGAAAGTATTCTGTACTTCTGTATGACAACTATTAAAGAAACTTGAAAAACTACAAGTTTAAGATTAATAAGTGCATCTTGCAGAGCATTAAATGAGAGTTGCAGGTTCTCAATGGCTAGTTGTAGAGTCAGCAATACAATAGACAATAGTGTCATCCACAAAAAGATGAACTTGACAGCCACTTAATGATGAGACAATATTATTACAGTTTTTCTCTATTGCTTAAACACAATATTTGGAACATCAGACATACATGCACAACCTGAAACTCATTTACCAACTGCTAAACCAATTCTGCTAAACTCCAAACACATTTTCTGCTTTAGACTCAGATTCCCATTCTAAGAATGAAGTGAGCGTGTGTTATTGGATTGATTGAACATTTGATTAATGTCCGCCTTGTTTCGAACTGGTTATGCTTTGGCCCTCTTTCGAAGTCGGTTATGCTTAGAGTTTGGAATCAGGGCTGGTGGTCTATCGCCCTGCTCTAAAGATAAACTCTAAGCATAACCGACTTCGAAAGAGGGCCAAAGCATAACCAGTTCGAAATAACAAGGCTTCAAACCATGCCGTCTAACAGTGAAGTGAGCGTGTGTTATTGGATTGATTGATTGATTGATTGAAATTTTTATTAACAGTGAAATGAGAATGTCCTTTTGACGAATGGCATCTAACAACACACTTTGCACGATTTATATTTTGTTTAACAATGAGTCATGACCAACCAATTACATAATCCAACATTGTGTAAGCAACTAACACATTCCACGTGACAGAATCGTTTTTGAATGAGTCGTTATGACGCTATCAATACATCCATTCATAAAGATTATTGTCCGCGATCTTGGTTTCATTCCTAAAACCACGAACGGCGGAGTGATTGTAATTCGGTTGTGGGCAGGTTCTGGGATCACAAGCGTGTGTTATGATAAATAACAACGTCTAACTTGACTGTTTCAGCCAATCAGAATCGAGAAATTTGCATGCCATTGTATAAATATGTTATGATGCATTGAAAATGGAGGACCCTGATGTAAACAAGACGAAGGTCTTTCTCTGGTCTGCATCCCCTTAACAATTGTGTGTATTGAGCCGTACTGTATTGTACCCATTCTGCAATCTGGTAATACAATTTTCAATCAATCAATCAATCAAATCTGAAAAAAAAAGAAAAAAAAACGTCTGCCATTTTTTTTATCTCCGCGATTTTTCTTGTTTCACAATGAGTCATGACAAATGAATTACATAATCCATGTGTATGTAACGAACTAACATATTCCTGTTGCGTGTATCTTTTTTGGAGGATTCGTTCAAAAGCTATTCATACTTCCATTTTTCTATCTATGGCGGATTGATTCAGACAGACAAAATTAAGTAATTCGGTTGTGGGAGGGATCTGGGGTCACGTGGAGTGTGTTATAACAACCGGCAACTTCACTGTTTCAGCCAATCAGAATCAAGAAATGTACATGCCATTGTATAATTAGCATTTTGTGTGAGTTTTGAGATTTGTGTTTTTGAGGAAGTCAGGTAGTCTATCAGGAAATGTGTTTAAAGGGGCTATGTACTGCTATTCCTAGCACTATTTGGGCAACTTTACACAATTCCTGTTAGTCTATTGAAGACATTTGTAAGTTTTTTTTCAAAAAAATGCATTGTTTTATATTTCTAATCAAGTACTCAAAACCATCATTTTTCAGCCTCAAGATTTCGCTGTGTACAGTCATGACTAGGTAGAATGTGGGCGGGCATTAGCTACAACCAGCCAATCACATCACTGTCTGCTACCCAGCGTCCGAATGACGTGACTCAGCCGTTCAAATCAAAATGGCCTGATTTACTGGAGGAGGAAAGGGGCTGAGCTGAATCAGAGCAATCCGCCAATATGGTATTTAGACACTAAAACACATTGATACGAATTCCTATTACTATAATACAATGCTAGAGACTGAAAAATGACATTTATAGTACATGTCACCTTTAAGCAATTGAGAAAAACTGTAATGTTGGAGGTTTGCACTAGTGCAGCATTTCCCAAACTCTGGGTTGCGGACCCGTTTTTATTGGGTCGCCAATAAAAAGTAAAAAATAAATAAAAAATTATTATTATTTTTTTTTTATAAAAAAAAGCTGTAGATGTGTTGATTCAGTTTGGCACCACATACTTATGTGAATCTGGGTTTTCTACTCTAGCATAGATGAAAAACAAATACAGAAACAGACAAAATGCTCAGCATGACCTCAGAATAGCACTTTCAAAAACCAAGCCCAGAATAGATCTGCTGGTTGAAAACTTCAACCAGCCACATACCTCTCATTAGATTTCATTGTGCCATAGATGAAATATTATACCCCTTCTAGCATGATGTCAGGTCAGTATAATCTTTAAATAAGTCAGTACAAATTAATCAGAATGTTGCTCAATGTTGGGGTTTAAGGTTGAGGGACGGAGGGAGGGGGTAAGAAATGGAGAGTTGAAAAAGGTGAGAAATAGAAAGGAGAGTAGAACATGTTTGTTCATTTAAAAGTGTTACAAAATTGTATGTATATGTTATGAGGTGGTGAGCAACTTAACATTACACTCTGATTATTGCTCTGATGTACTTTTATAATTAAATAAATATATTTCATATACATTTGAAATGCATGGTTTGTTGTGTTCTTTATCAGTAGTTTATAAATGTATGTTATGGCAATTAATTTTTTTTATCCACTTTTTCTCCTTATTTTTCTATTTTTCTCCCATCCCAATTTCGTATTGCCAATTCTCCCCTCCCCTGTCTTGAACGTTGCTAGACTATGCCTCCCACTGGTCGGCTGTAGTGAGGATAGAAGCCTTGCATCACGTGTCCCCTCTGGTACACGAAGAGGCAGCCTGTCGCATCTTTTCACCAGACAGCGCGGACTCTCAGTGGCGAAAAGTAACGCGTGGGAGGATCACGCTGCCCCCGATACTTCCTGTCTCTGCTCAGGCGTCACCCAACCAACCTGTAGGAGTCACTGTCCACAACGTCCAATCCCCACCCATCGACATTCCACCCGCTACCTCTGCCAATTGAGATAGTATGACGACTGGCCCAAGCCGCAGGCAACGCTGACTCGGGGAGTCGAGACCGGAGTCTCTTGCATTGGTGACGAGTGCAATCTCCGCTACGTCACCCAGCCGCCCATGTTATGGCAATTCATGATGTATTTTTGTAAGTTTGGGTCCCGGGGAAATACCAAATTTCTCTTTTGGGTCTCGAGCTGAAAAAGTTTGGGAACCCCTGCTCTAGTGGATGAGTGGGCCTCTAGCATTCCTTGGTGTACATCCATGTCTATCTGCCTTAATTACGGTAATTGTTAACTGGTGTGTGTATTTGGCTAGTCTTCTTATGCCTTCCTGTGTGTTACCTCAGTGTCAGTTGTTCACTAACCATGCTGCAAGTAAGTACTATGCATTCATGTTAAGCTATCGTCCCTCGCCGCCACGGGAGATAAGTAGGAAATGTATTTGCTTATAGTTGTTGTGTCGTTTCTATTTTGCCATGTTTAACGTGTTATGGAAAGTTTAGTTTCCCCCGTGACTATGTATCGCTATGGTTTGTTTGGTGCTCTTTTCATTTGTATCATACATTTTTTGAGAGACTTAAGCTTTCTCCACCTTATTTCCCCCCCTGTTTATTGTGTCAATTCGTTTATTCATCTCACTGATGTGTTTTTGGAGACGGCTTTCTCCCCTTTTTGTTTGTTCCCGTATATGCATGTTTACTCGGCTACTCAAAATAAAGAGTATTGTTTTGTTAAATCAACACCTGCATCCCGTCTCCTCTCATTCTGCACCTGGGTCCAACACGTTATCCCATTTGTAACAAATGGTAAATAACTATACAGGATCTATGATGAATCTCTGTGGGACACCTTTTGTCATGCGTAAAAACTCTGACTGGGCATTCCCAGTTTTCACACTTTGAAGCCTCTCAGACAAATGGCTCTGAAACCAACTGCAAGCGTTTGCATCAAAGCCAGTACTGTATAGTCTTGTAAAAGAAGAAAATGGTCAACTGTATCAAATGCTTTTCACAGATCTACAAATAAGGCAGCACAATGTTTTCTTTTGTTTAGGGTGGATACTATATCATGCTATGTTTTGCTCTAAAACCAGATGAATGCTTTGAGTTAGTTATTTACCAATGATTACATGATTTTTGTTAGACAGGATAGTTTGGAGATTGGTCAATAATTATTTATCACTCCTATCTCCACCTTTATGTAATGGAGATACATGGGCTGTTTTCCAGGTACTAGGAACTATGCCTGTTGAAAAGGGATTAAATTATGTGTTTGCACTGTAATTGGTGGAGTAGCTAGCTTGGGGGGAAAAAAGGATCCAGTTGATTTCCTAGTATCAGTGGATTGCAAGGTGCAACACAAGGTTGGTTGGCACACGTTATGGGGTTGGTTGGCACAATGTTATAATATTTACAAAGAATGAAGCAACCAAAAAACTATTTGAACATTTAATTCAAACAAGAATGAGAAAACATTAACATTTGAAGGTAGAATCTGTAATGTTGTCAAACGGCAACCTCAAGGCAAAAGAGCCCCTTTTGGTATTGTGCTTTGTTTACATTTTTTGTTTTTTGGATAGGATTTCAGTGGGTATAGGGGAGGGATTGCTACTGCTGGCCACACCTCAGGTTCTACCAAGAAAGGTCTGGAGAAATTCACAGTATAAAAAGTTACTAAACTCCAACCCACACGTCAGACCAAAACACAAAAAGTAAACATGGTACAACACCCAGTGGGACTCTTTTGCCCAGAGGCCACTGTTTGACAGCATTACAGATTCTACCTTTAACATAATTTAAATATATATTAACAGTTACAACGTTATTTTTAGTTCATGAACCAGATCAATTGTTTAAAGGAGACATATTTTCCACCCTCCCAGCTTCATCCACCTCCACGGTCCACCCGGTCAAGTCCTGTATCTCATAAGATCCTTGTCCTCCATGCCGGCCCCTTACCCATTAGTACCACCCCTACACCCCTTCCCAGAAGCTGTGATCCTCAGACACAGATATGCTCTCCATCCCCCACCCTCTGGAACTCTCTCCCGGCTGAGATCCGCTCAGCCACATCCTTGGACATTGATTGATTGAAAATTGTATTAACAGATTGCAGAATGGGTACAATACAGTGTGGCTCAATAGACACAATTGTTAAGGGGATGCAGACCAGAGAAAGACTTTCGTCTTGTTTACATCAGGGTCCCCCATTTTCAATTCATCAGACTCTTTTATGAAGTCTTGAAAACCCACTTGTTCACAAAGGCCTACAGCCTCTAGTCGTCTCCCTGTCCATCATTGTTATTATTATTTTTCTGTTCATGTTTTATTTGTCTTTTTGTTGCTTTGTAAAGCGTCCTTGGGTTTCATCTTTCATGAAAGGTGCTATATGAATCCAAGCTATTGTTACATTTTGAGTCCTTTTCAACAAGTTAATATAAGTCTTTGAGGTCCCATAAACATGTCATTTTAGCTGAAAATAAAGCAATCAGATTATGCATTCTAGCAGCTTCTATACCCCGCTGTTTCAGACTGGATATTTCTGTGCCTGTAACCAGTGGGACGCTGTTAACGTACAAATACGATAATTATCGTATCAACAAGTCTGTAACGTCAAACGAAATTAAAATCAAACTGCAGAAAAGGCACAAAGTGTATATCACATTTTCTCAGTGCCACTCCCATTCTGTAAAAACGATACAAAACACAAAGGGTCATTTTAACAATAGGGCTCCTTCAAATAAATCCTTAGTATTAAAATGTAGCCGATAGCCAATGTTAAAATGCTATATTTACAAAGAATAAAACAACCAATAGATATATATAAACAATACCTATAATAGGCATATAATGTTACTGTGTGCTTAGACCTCTCTACATTACCCATTGATACCGATACATTAAAAAGGCCCCCTCCTAGTCTCTGAGTCTGGCCCTCTAGCGCGCATGCGTGTGTGTAGTTAACGTCAAAGCAGAGTAATAAGGCATGCATAATTGAGACTTTAATCTTTGCGATCTGCATAATGTTTATCTTCAGGCAATTACATGTAAGATCCATGATGTTGGAGGCATGAAACATTGAGATTATAATAGAGAAATCTTGCCGAGGCGTTCGGGGTTATTCAGGAAGAACAAGGAACTAAGACGGATACATCTTGCATGATAATTATGAAGACAGAAAGGCACGAGAGATATAGAGAGAGTGAGAACTTTTAGATCATGTTGGTGATATTACTTTTGTAATTTTACAAAATGTCTAAATCTGGGCATTTCTCTAGTTTCACATATACCGATATATTTGTCATGTACACAACACAATAACGTGGAACTCAAAGATAATTTCCCAGCAAAATTCACCGCACTACCTTGAAATAGCTGTCCGCCTACTGTAAACCAATGAGAACGCTTGTTCTTGTGTGGTCGTTTGACTCCTACTACTACATATAGATGTGTCAAGGAGCCTAATTAAGCTCAAATAAAACTTCCTGTCGAGTGGTTTGGCCTTCAAAATAAAGGCACGAACATTGAAACAAATGCATTATTGCTTTGGATCAAGTCGCTGGCAAAATCCACATCATAACAAAAGTTTGGGGAACCTCTACATTGACTATAGAGTGTCAGAAAAATAACATAGAACATATGTAGAAATTATTATCAATTATGGTGACTAAAATAGGGCAATATACAGCCTGTAAGCAGACATGAAACAAAGTGATTAAAACAAGCTGCCATTACAACACATATACCAAAGAGGAGCTCTCTTATTTTACACAATTAAACTCAAGTGTCCAGGTCACATCTGAGACATTTACACTGTACCCTCCTCAACTCACTTCCTAATCCCTTTTATAGCCTAGTATGGGCCATATTATATATGTCAACTTTTAGCAAGCCATGTGATGTGGCCTATAGGCTCATAGGGATGAGGAAGTGAGTTGAGAGGCAGTGTAAAGGTCCCAGATACTTTTACCATTTTGGTATGTGTTGTAACAGTAATTTTTTTTTACATGTGGATTCTTATTATATTATTATTACTATTGTATTATGCACAATCGTTGCGGGCAAGACCCCCCCGCATTTCATTGTATACTTGTATGCCGTGACAAATAAAACTCTTGATTTGACTTGACTTGAGAATGTATCCGGCCATAATGTGTGGCCTACACAGGCTAATGGCAGGGGTTCCAAATATACTATGTATAATATAATGTATATATTCCATTATATTATATTTACACTTTTATTATTTGACATATTATTTGCCAATTACATTGCTCTGTCATTAACTGTTTCGTCCATTTTAGGCAGAAAACTTTACAATGAAATTGCAATGGGAATCTTTATTCTGAAATGTTTAGACCATTTCATACCGGAAGCATATGTCTTTATTTGAGCTGGCTTGACACTGGTATACTACATCCGGGACATGCTGCAGTTGTGCTTTCACATGTCAGCTGCTGGTGGTTCAGCTGTCAGGGGATTCATGCATGTGAAGAAGCTACAATACAATCTCTCATAAATCTAGTCCTCCAGAGACGATGGTGAGTTTGTTTTATTCGTACTACATTCTCATCTAAACAACACTCTGACCACACTAGCTTTAGCTTGCTGGAAAGCCTGTTAGCGAGCTAGCTTGGCTACCATTAGCTACTATAATGTTATGCTAACGTTAGTGTTGCCAACAGCTGGAGATTTATCTAAATTTAGCACATGTTACCCACTCTAACCACTAGCTAACTTTCATTCATTTTTTTCAGAGACTTGCAATGTCTGCAAAATCTCTAAACCTGCCTCGTGCTTTTGGCTTGCTACCTACCTATTTCCTTATCTGATACATGGCTAAATTAGCTTCAACCATGTTTATTCACTTTGCTCCTGACCAAGGTTACTTTTAGACTTCCTTGACTTTAATCTAAGTTGGATCAAAGTAGTAAAGTGCTGACTGCTGAGTGACTGTCGGAGCTGTAGCAAGGGCCCTCACTCTGAGAGCTGAAGAGTCGGACTAGAATAGATGAATGCCAGATTAAACTCCCAACTGTTGTGATTCTAAAGTGTGTGTTATTTGTTCTTCAATAGGCACTCATGGGAATTCAGCTGGTGGTCAGCTTGCTGGCTGCTAGCATTATGCAGAGGATGGCTCCACATTACTCTTTTGCCCGTTGGCTCCTTTGCAATGGCAGGTAATACTGGCAGACACTCTCATTTGAAATAATGATGGACATTATTGTTTACAGTATATTGCTCATATGAAAGTGGCTTGTCTTTCCTTCTTCCTTCCAGTTTGTTCCGGTTCAAACACCCATCAGAAGGAGAGCTGTGTGCATTGGCAGGGAAGCAGATGCCCAAACCCAGCAGGAGGGACAGGTGTGAGCTGGTGTGGGGGTCGGGTCCTTAGTTATACTGCAGGATTGGGTCATATATCACAGTGCTGCCGAGAACTTTTAAGCAGTGGACTTCTCAAAGTCAATATTTGCATTACAAAATACTTTGAAGAAAGAAGTATTTTAATAATCATTTAATGTTCATGTTGTTTTAGCTGTTCACGACTCTCCTTGTACAAGACTTACTAACAGGGGAACATTTTCTCTCTCTGCGTGTGTCTGTCTGTCTGCATGTGTGTCCTCTTTTCTTGTCCCCTAGGAGACAGAATGGGGACAGCAAGCCTCTCACGGTGCCCAAGGACATCGACCTTCACCTGGAGAAATCTCCAGTCAATGTCCTTGACGCTCTTGGTAAAACAAACACAACCCAAAAAAAAGGCCCACTATAGCACAGTGTGACTTTGAACACAAAGCCAAGCCTGCAGTGGACCTATCTCAAACCCGACCCTCCTTTCTCGAATCCTCCAATTATAACGGTTGCTTACCTCAAAGCAACCGTTATTGGAGTATCAAGAAAAGAGGGCAGGTTTGAGATGGATCAATACACTAGACTAGACTGACCTTGTGTTCAGAGGTGAATGTTTCACACGTCCTTGACCTTTTTCCTGCTACTTAAAAAACAATTGATTGTATTTTAGATGATATTTTAGAAGTGCATACAAAAAATAAACATACAATTTCTCTGGTTTCTTCCTCATATTCTTGTCTCTCTTCCTAGTGTTGCGTTTCTTCCTGGAATACCAGTGGTTGATAGACTTTGCTGTTTACGCGACGGGTGTCTACCTGTTCACCGAGGGTTATTACAGCGTGGTGGATGCCAGAAAAGAGGTCAATATCGGATCAATCTGGTGTGTCCTGACTGTTCTCTTCTGCCTGTATCCTTCACCTGAACCCTCCCATCTATTCTAATGTATTTCTCACTTTCTTCCTATACTGTACGTCTACAATCCTTTGGCTTGATAATATAACAATGTAATACACTCCACATAGTACATGTTATATATTATGTACACATTAACCAAAGTAATTGTTGGATTTATTATTATTATGACAATGCTTCTTGTAAAGCAGCACTTTTGACTTACCGACACACCGCTCATCTTACCACGAACAGGCCCCTCACCGTAGGCAGTAGGCACCCCTCCCTTTCTGTACTCTTTATTTATTTTATTTTTTAGATCAAGGGCTGGTGTTTGCTGGTGTTTGCTGGTATAAGTGCCACAGAGGCATGGACTAAAAGATCAGTATTACTAGCCGGGACAACACAAAAGCACACATGAACACGCACACCACACTTCCTGCACTCTCTCACACACAAACACACTACAGGTCACTTTAGGAAAAAGCAAAGGTCACTTTAAAAAAACACAACTGTATGTTTTTGTATAGTTACATATAGCATAACTGTATAGTAGTGTGTATATAGGACTCATTACCATTCGTAAGCTTAGCATTGTATTGTATCTTGGTACCTCTTATCATGTCTATTTTATTATCTTCTATTTTATTCTATTTGTATTTTGCACAATCAAGGCGGGCATGGCCACCTTCATTTCACTATACGTCTCATGTATGTATGTGACAGATAAATCTCTTGAATCTACTTATGTTCAGTGAGAAGGGCAAAGGGACCTGGTCCTTCATTCGCAACTCCTACCTGGAGAAGCGGCCACTTCCATAGCTGCCATCTTGTTTCCCCTTAACGCCTAAACCCCCAGGAAGACGTTGCACACTCTGATGAGGCACTACTTCCGCTCCGACGAGGGCGGAGAGCGCTCGGTGTGCCTGGCGTTCGGCTTCCTGTCTCTGCTGGTGGCCATGCTGGTGCTGGTGGTCAGGGAGGACTATCTGGAGTTTGGTCTGGAGCCGGGCTTCGCCAGCCTCTTTGATAACCTGGAGGTGTTTGCCAAAGAGCAAGGCTACGCCCAGTGGTCGTAAGTATCTCTTATCTGACTTAGGACGTCTGATTACTGTGCAACATGAGAAATTCCTTTGCTATTATTCATGCATTCTCCTACATTATGGACCAGTTAAGCAGATGTGCTAACTTTCTTTGATGCAGACTAAGAAGTTAGATTCATTCAAAATCTCTTGTATGGTATATATACTTTATATAGTAATTTGGTTGAATTATTGATGTTGGTAAAGATGGTGCACAAGATGAAGCAATGAACATTGTAAAGTCCCATGATACCTAAGGGTTGTTGGTTTGACCCCCCCACCCCCAGAATCCCAGTGACCAGGCTGACGATGAAGCTGGGGCTGGCTGCTGTCTGTGCCTACATCGGTGCTCTGCTCGCCTTCCCTGGGCTGCGATTGGCTCAGACTCACCTGGATGCCATCCAGATGAACTCGGGCCGCCCCTTTATCCAGTAAGAACGGGAGAATTGATGCAGAGCATCATTCACTCTGCATACCTTTTTATAAACTGTATTCTCTCACGATGAAGGAATAGTGCCAAGAGTTGGACCAGATGAAGTAGAGTTCTGCTCCGTTGGTAACCATTACTAACGTTTTGTTTCCTTTTAGGATGCTGCTGCACATAAGTTTCCTGTCCCCAGTCGTTATACTGTTCCTATGGATCAAACCCATGGCTAGAGACTTCCTGGCCAATGCACCTATGGGAAAGACCTCTATCACACTGTAAGTCTGTGGTGAGCGTTCATAGCCGCCATCTCTGTTTTCACCCCCAATTCTTTAAATGATTTAATGTCAAGAATAAAGCCTTCATCCCGCTGACTGCTGATCCTATGATGCTCTTCTCAGTGTGTCCAGTGCAGCGTTTGACAGTGTGCGCCTATGGACAGTAGTGTCACTGTGTCTGCTGCGCCTGCTGATGACCCGCTACCATCTGCAGGCCTACCTCAATCTGGCCCAGAAGTGGGTGGAGCAGATGAAGAAGGAGGCGGGCCGCATCGCTGCCATCGATATCCAAAGAAAGGTGAGATTTTGAATATTCTTCTTTGCTTTTTTCAATGGAAAATGTCTGGGTTGGCAGAGACTTCATGCGCAGTAGCTTAAATCCAGCTCTGGAATGATTTGCACATACTGAATTATGCTTCTGTTTAAGTAATAGTAAATGAATGGCGACTATTTCTTCAGATGATCGAGGCTTTTATGTTGAGCCTGAATTAGTCAGCGTATGCAAAGTCACTACACACACACTAGGAAATGTTTGAGCTTGGCGTAACCTTTGATGTTTGTTATTCTCTTGTCAGGTGACCCGTGTATTCTGCTACCTGACTGTGGTCACTATGCAGTACATGATACCTGTTATGCTCATTCTCTTCTCCACACTGTCCCTCAAGGCTCTAGGTAAATAAGATATACACACGCATGTACACTACATACCTGTTCTGCTCATTCTCTTCTCCACACTGACCCTCAAGGCTTTAGATAAATAAGATATACTCACACATGTACACTATATACTGTACCTGTTCTGCTCATTCTCTTCTCCACACTGGCTCTTAAGGTTCTAGGTAAACAAGATACACTCACACAATCATGCGCACTTGAAAAAAAAACCTACAGATGTAAGCACCACGTCAGAATTTATTTGTCACAAAATACACATGTATTCACATAGATTTCAGTATGGAATAAAATGAGAGCGTTTTAAAACGTATCAAAGACCTGTGTAGATTCCCTGTTAGTTCAGAAGTACCAGGATTCCAACGGCACTCTATTCGTCTTCCAGGTGACTTCTCCTGGGGTCTGGGAGCAGAAGAGCTGCCCGGGGTGACGCCCGCGCTGATTATTCCCACAGTGGCTCCTGTCCTGCCGGGTGGACTCGACGATGACGAGGAAGGTGTGGACGACATGGAAGAGGACATCCAGGCCACCGTAGCCCACCTGTCAGAGGTCTTCATGGCATTCAAAGCCGTCCTCACCCCCCTCTTCTTCAGAGGGTTGTTTGCCTTCCTGGCCTGGTGGGTGGCAGCCTGCCAGGTCATCAGCAGTCTGTTTGGGATCTACTTCCACCAGTACCTCATGCAGAACTAACCGAAGGGGAGAGAGAGAGAGAGAGACTACATCACCCACAATGCAATGCCAGCCTAAACTATTGTTACCCAGTTGCATGGTATGTCGGCATGCAGCGAGAGGTGCATTTTGATTAGAACAAGCTACAGTACAGACGGTATGGATTCCTGTCTGTTTCCCATCGTCTTCAGTTGTAGCAAATGTTGTAACAAATGGACACTGTCTTAAAAAGTAGAAGAGATTCCAGGTCGGTCTCATTGCGTTCTTACTACCTTGCTGTCCTATGGCTTTGCTTGACCAGCAGGCTACTGGTCACTATTCACTGGGGTCAAGAACAAAATTGTATAAAGGGAAGTGAACGTTGTCCAGCTACTAGTACGGTATGACATTTCTCTGCAACTTCTTGGTATCAAATATATCTATGCCAGTGTTAACCTTTTTGTTCTCGATGTAGAACAATGCTAAATGCTGCAAATACGATTTCTTTTTTGTAAGTAGTGAGGTACAGGTACCATAACTTTGAGGCTACCTGTATTCACATTAGACATCTTGTTTTTGAGAGGGATCCCTAGTCCCAGTGAGAAACCGATTTTTAAGAGTGCTCAACGCTTCCTGTTCATTTTCTCTTGCTATTTTGTACTCATTGCAAAGCAGCAGTAATGCTCTGATCCAGTCTATTCCGTTTAAAACAGGTGACCATAGATTCAAACTATAGTGGTCATGGCTATTAATTTGGCCTAAATTATTCATGATGATCTATAAACCAAGAACTGAGGAGTTGTGACCGATTTTTTAAGAGTTCACTTCTGAATTCTCAAGTGCCTAGGAACTCAGGGATATTGAGTCATTTATACAAAAATATCTTTTCTTTCTGCCCTGTTTTTATGGCTTTAGTCTGTGGTTAGAATCCAGTTTCTGTTGAATACATAAGATTAACACTCCAGCCACTGCAATTCTTTTGGCCAACCTTGCTTTGTAAACAACATTCACTTAACCACATTTTATTTTACGGTAGTCTCTAAGTTCATAAATTGAGTTCCTGCTGTTTTATTTGTTGCCAAACAATCTTGACTAAACAAATCCCACTTTGAATTCGTTTTGAGGCTAAAATGCAATGCAGACACATGCCACTGGTTTTTATTTATTTATTTATAATGTATTGCCTCAAATAACTAATGTTATTTTCAAATGGTACAGATGGTTATTATGTACATTTGATTGCTTTCTATGTGTGGCAAGTTAGATTTCTTTGTGTGATCGGTTTAAAAAAATGTGTGATTGTTTTAAAACACATCCTACTGTGAAGTTGATATGAAAATGCTGTTTTCAAACTTTATACATCGATTAAAAGAACTTTTTGAATGCATGGTGTGTGAACCGCTGGCTCTAACCAGAATGTTTTATTTCTTTGCGTGGCCTAATAATAAAACATTTTCAATCATGTAATAATTTCCAGTTTGAGATTATAATTTTCATCTTTTATTTTTGCCAGGCTTTTGTCTTCCGTCGAGCAGCGTGGGAGATATTAGTGATGAAAGACTCCTTTCCCTTTGAGTATTTGTCCTCCGTTTGACAAACGACATCATGCATGACAATAGATCTTGCCGTTGTACTGGGTCCTGAACTCTGACCTCAACATCCTGAGAAGATCATTCTTTAAACACTGATTATTACTATGAACCCGATGCCCTGCAAAAGTCGCTGGGAGGTAGAGACTGGTTTATGTACATTTATCTTGAAGTTATAACAATCAAAATAACTGCAAATTTACACTGAAATGTATCAGGAATTTGGATCCTGGTATGAATTTGTATATTCCACAAATAAAACATGTTTCCATATATAAGGATGTAGACAAAGAATAGATGTACAGTTACTAAGTCAGAGCTATGCATATGAATAAATACAACGGTGATGCAAGTTACGCATGACATCTCACTGTCACTGCAGTGTAATACCGGTCCTTTTGTTTGACTTGTGACATTATCTCAACCTAAAGTGTTGGTCAATGAACCAAGTTTTCACCCAAGTCACACACCGTGAACTACAGTTGAGTGTGACCTGTCCTCAGGACATGACGGGGTGGGCTCTTTGATTTATTGGCAATATTATTTGACTTGCATGTCGACTCAAAAGCCACAAAAATAAATAAAAACACTCCAATTGAGGGAGGTGCGGCCGCTTGTCTCTGACTTAATGTGAATTGAGACACGTGTCATTGGAGGATGTCAATACTAATACTAAGAACTGAAGACATTTGAGCGGGGTTCCAGTTAACAGCCTTGGTCTTCATGTATAATGCCTGCTGAAAGTGAGCTCTGGAATGATTTGCACCTATACAGACTTATACTCGTTTTACAGTTTGGGGTTCATAAAAGTTATAGTAAATGATTGAAGAATATTTCCAACAACTAGATTAATTTAGTCTTTGTCTGGCTCTTTTATTGTTGAGGTCACACGGTGTGAGTGATTTCTTTTGTGGAGCTTTTGAAATTACCAAGCCTTTTATGGTGAACCCGAATGAGTCAGTGTGTGTGTGTGTGTAATGTTACCACCCCCATAGACACACACCACACACAAATGCACAAACACACACAGCTTCAAATCAAACAAGCATAAAGATGAGCCTTGTAGATCTGTAGACAGTGTCATCGTCGGCCTCTCCCTCTTGCCTTCCATGACCAGTAGTGCTCTAAGCCCGTGACAGGTCTGGGAGAGTGTCCAGCTTAATGAACTGGAAGGTGACAGGGTTGACATATCTATATAATCACATTAATTATGTGTGTCTGTGCTGGAGGCCTGAGGCCCCCTCAGTCTGCTCCGTTGACTGGAGCAGGCCAGGCCAGGCAGCCATGGCCGGCTGTGGTTGCTATAGGGACAAGAGTGTGTGTGTAAGATCCAGACATGCCCTGCAGACTGGTCTCAGGAGGCCAGACAAGACACAACCCCTGTGGGGAGGAAAGATGAGTGACTGGGGCTGGGCTGGGCTCTGCCTCCACAGTGAGGAAGTACGGTTCATCACAGCACATTCTTTTCCACCTTGGTTTTTAAATGGAAAAGGCAAAGGCGCAGATAAAGAGAACATTCTGACATAGTTACTTTGAGATATCCAGCTGTGGGAATGAACCTTTTTGTACTGAATGTGTTTTGAAGACATAAAGGTTTGCTGGCTTTAAGTGTCCCGTTCTTGTTCCTCCTGTTGGGTGGTTGCATGGCGAGTGGTCTGAGAAGGCCGGCCATGATGGTAATAAGAGAGAATGCGTGCTCAAAAGATGCAATGTGAGGCCAACTAAATGGACAATGGAAAGATCGCAGACACCGTTTCTTTCTCTCTTTTGTCAGATTGAAGCGACATCAAAGAAGGGAGACGATGATTTCCGAATCACACTTATTTTTTTCTGAGGGTGGTAAATTAAATGTGCAAACCCCTCAGTACAAACACATGTACAAATCAAACGTTCTTTATTTAAAATGAGCCACACTATTAAATTGACTTAAAAAGCTCTTTTGAAGAATAATAGTGAAATTCTGTTCTGTTTTAGATGCATTCAATTATCCGTCAAAACGAATAGATCCACAGATCTGCAAGAACACGGTTTTACCCATGGTTTCCCGTGCTTATATGTTGCCCTGACAACTACATATAAATTGAAGCAGGAATGATCTTTTGAACTTAGAAGACCATAATATTATCTCTCTCACTGCATGTCTACAGTGTTCATCACACATTCTTTGTCTAAATGACTTCACAACCGCTGAACTAGACCCCTTTGTCATGGAGAATAAGATAATAAGATAACTATCAGTAGTTAAGGCTGATTTTCTTTGTCCCCCTCAATGAATATTGTGCGAAATAACCTGACCTCTTGTGGGAAAGCAAGATAAAGTTCAACCTACATCAAAACAAGACCAAAACCCATACAAGACAAGATTCTGAATATATTTTTGTAAATTTCAGAACACAAAATGAATATACAAATTAAAGACTCACAAAGATCCAGTGTATTAAAGGACAGCATGAAATCAATTTACAAATAAAGATGATAAAAACTAAAGAGGATGTCTTACAATAACAAAGTATTATTTTGGTTTGTCTTATTCTTTGTAGAAATGTCAATATTATTGGATCAGATTTCTTTTCACATCTTACATCTTATACATTTTCTAAGTAAAATGACACTTAATGTAATAAAGCTCAATTATACAACCATAGAACCTCAAAGTTCTGTGCACGTCGATTCACATACACACTGAATGAGGACCTTCAGCAAATGCACTCGTATGCCAACGTTTGGCAGATTTATTATATTGCTTTAATCAAACAGACTAAATGTGTATGCTCATGATTGTCCCAGAATTTCATTGTGATAATTACAATGGGGGGGGGGGGGGGGGATCATAAATACTTTGTCCTTCAGTTGACTGAAGACTCCAATTTTGTATTTATTTGTATTGAAGCAAAGAAAAAAAGACGAGACCATATGTTACCGCTATGGCAGCAGCTCAGCTTATTCGCATTTACAGTCTTACACAGAAATATTAAAAGAAACCATTTCAAAGCATTCTAAATAAACCAATCAGCCATATCCCTGAGAGAGATGTATTGATGCCCAAACTTCCATAAAAAAAAAGTCCATTCAGAAATCTCTCAGTGCAGAGATATCTCCGCTACATGAGACCTAAGTGGTCTCATGTGAGGTGACCACTTCATTGATTTTTGGGCTAGAGGCCAAAGCGATAAAGTTATATATGTACAGTAACAGAGTGGCTTAATGAATGGATTCCACTGGCCTCGGCTGTTCACTGGAGCTCTCACAACAACACAGTGGAGAACACACTTGTTTTGTGGTTTCATAACCATTTTACAACATATTCACTACAAATGGTGAATTAATGTGAGCGTTTGCTCAACTCCACTAGGCCAGATAGGTGGAGTTTGCACTTTCGGGGGCAATTCAATTGGTCCCATTGTGCTACTGTTGGTATGTTCAATCAATCACGGAAAGGAAATTAAACTAATTTAACATTTTAATTCAAAGCTGCTTGGCATGGAAAGGAAATCTTATCCAACAAACCCAACCGAACAAAAGAGCAATGCCTATATGCATCTACTCATGGGATCAATCAGAGATGAAGACAGATGTTCATTATACAGCAGAGACCTGCTCTACACCGGGAGACACAGAGAGGCCTCCACTTTGGGATGATGTGGACGAATGAACCAGATCTCTACCTCTTATGTGTGTGCATGTGTGTGTGTGCGTGCGTGCGTGTGTGTGTGTTTGCATGCATGCATGTATATATGTGCATGCATGTATGTGTGTATGTACATGAGGGTGTGTGTGTGTGTGTGTGTGTGTGTGTGTGTGTGTGTGTGTGTGTTGTGTGAGACACCATGTGGCAGGATGATGGAGGATAGATGGCTGAAAGGCAGGGTTTGATGGGAGGTGGCAGGGTTTGATAGAGGATAGATGGCTGAAAGGCAGGGTTTGATGGAGGATAGCTGGCTGAAAGGCAGGGTTTGATGGAGGATAGCTGGCTGAAAAGCAGGGTTTGATGGAGGATAGCTGGCTGAAAGGCAGGGTTTGATGGAGGATAGGTGGCTGAAAGGCAGGGTTTGATGGAGGATAGCTGGCTGAAAAGCAGGGTTTGATGGCAGGGTTTGATGGAGGATAGCTGGCTGAAAAGCAGGGTTTGATGGAGGATAGCTGGCTGAAAGGCATGGTTTGATGGAGGGGTGGACTGTACTGTACCAGCCAGCTATCTCTGCCACCCATCACTGGTTTCTAGTTGCCTGAGAGGCGGCTCTCCTTTCTCTTCATTTCCCAGTTGTTGGGCTGCTAGTGATGGGTAGGCTTTGGGAAACTCCTTCCGCTCATTGGCAGAATAGGATTCTGGAGAGGTATGGCAGGCAGAATCGAGGTTGTTGATTGGAGAATGCTGCCTGAGGTGGTGCAGGGGCGGGGAGGAGGGAGAGCACATCTGCTCAGGAGAGGAGCGTTCTGATTTGATGCTGAGGTTGAGGGAAGGGACAGAAGGAGAGGTTGGAGTGGAGGTCTGGGAGGGAAAGGAGCACCCTCCACTGGACATCCTGGGAACAACAAGAGGAAAGAGATGAGGCGCTACATTTAATGGCTTGATTGCAAAGAATATGAATGCATACTGTCATTACTGCATCTGATATATTCATCTACCTTTGTTTATTTGCATCATGAATTATACTTCTGAAATGTAAGCATTTATAAATGTATAATAGTTCTAAATGTGTCCAAAACAATTCATTCTGTATCTCCGGTTTTGCATGTTTTATAGTTATTCACAGCTGACAAGATTAGAAAGTATTTTATTACCCTGGGACAAGGTAAAACCAATCATGTAAAATGAACTTAAAGCAACTTAAACTTAAAGCAACACTGACAATTGTATAAAGAAGAAAAAAATTTGACCTGTGATACATAACACCATATGTTTTGTCTATATACCAAGGTGCTTTATTATAGCGGTATATGGATGTGCTTACGCTGGGCTGCCATGAGGCCCATGCGGCTCCTGAGGTGACTGGGCTGCCTGCCAGGGGCTCATCCCTCCTCGCTGGAGGCCCACGGAGTGGGAATAGCCTGGGTGACAGTACTCTGGAGAGAGACAGAGGGAGGTGACAAATAAATATATTATCATTTAATCACACTTACATCAACACAAGTGGAACATATTGGTTGTGTTTTCTCTTTGGTGAATCATTTTCCTATTGACTACTGTTTCCTACTATTGAGACTCCATTCACTTCACGTGTTCTCTACTGTGAGACATGCTGACATGCTGGTGGATCGGCGGGTTGGTGTGCATGCTGTGTATATATGTAAGCTTGTGTTCAAATCAGACTCATGGCCTTTGTTGCTAATCATCCCCCCCCCCCTCCTCTCTTTCATTTGTCCAGTTGTTCCCCACTATCTACCATCCAATAAAACAGAAATGCCTTCAAATAATAATAAAAAAAAAAGAGAATAAAAACTGTTTCCTCTATTCACTCCAAGACACAAAATGGAAGCAGACATACCAGACGCTCCAGGGGATGGGTGGCCGTACCCCCCCATGTTGTGGTGGCCCAGCAGGCCCGCCTTGCCCATGGCCACCATGGGGCTGCCTGGGTGCTGCAAGCCCTGGTACAACAGGCCCCTCTGTGACACAGAGACGGAGAGGCAGTCAAACACCTGCCACATGTCATTTATCACAGTGATCTCAAAGATATGAGCAAGAGTGAGAGAATGAGCAAAACTGCAGTGTAAAACTGTTTGTGGGAGATCACAGATCATTTATGTGGTTGTAAGATTATGTGATCTTTTGTCCGTTTTCTTTTTTTTGTCTTTATAAAAGGCATACATTTCACTGCTAAATTATAATAAATATGTCATTGTACACACGCCCAGTCTCTGTCTCCGCTTTTGTGTCAACATTGAAATTAGGGATGATCCACGTTGACCAATGACAGGGTGTTCCTTACAGCAGAGCTGAGGTTGGCGCGTGTGCCCCCCATGCCAGGATTGCCAGCTTCGACCCGCATGTTCTCGTTGCCCAAGTTCAGAGGGGGCGGCGTCTTCATCTCCATTGCCCGGCTCAGGTTGCCGTGGGAGAACATGGAGTAGCCAATACCTGCAGAGTGAGGGAGGGAAAAGAAAAGCAGGAAGTGAAAAACGAGATGTGGGTAGAAAACGTTGTTTCACTCACACATTCAGTCATTCATCTTCTGTCATACTACTATCTCTCTCTCTCGCTCTCTCTCTTGCCCCTTTCTCTCTGTCACTCCCTCGCTGTCTGCATCTGTGATAAATCACAACTTCTCCTTTTCGATTGACCTCCGTATCAGTATCGGGATGTCTTCTGAGCACATCTGGTCACGGCACATCAACACTCACACTCTTGAGTAAATGTATTGTAACAATTACATTAAATTACAAGTATTAGATGAACAATCCTAAAAATGTATATATTAGTCTGTGTTGATGTTGAATGACATCATAGTACATCAGCTTGTATGTACTAATAATTATAGAGTGTAAAAAAAAATAGGCATGTTTTGACTTGAGCACACACACACACACACACACACACACACACACACACACACACACACACACACACACACACACACACACACACACACACACACACACACACACACACACACACACACACACACTTCCTGTGAGTTCACAGCTGCACAGCACAGAATCAGGATCACTGTATAACGATTACTGTATGTATTCAATCAGAACACTCCAGGAACATTCACAGAGAGATGCTGGCCCAGTAGAAATAAGAGTTCATGCAGTGTGATATCCTAAAAATGGGTTGTAAACTATGCTAGCTTAAATAAGACATGGTGAAATGGCCCTGTGGCACTACAGTAACCATTCCTCTCTCTGTCACCAACACTGTAACAATACAGGAACCATTCATCTCTCTGTCACCAACACTGTAACACTACAGGAACCATTCCTCTCTCTGTCACCAACACGGTAACACTACAGGAACCATTCCTCTCTCTGTCACCTACACTGTAACACTACAGGAACCATTCCTCTCTCTGTCACCTACACTGTAACACTACAGGAACCATTCCTCTCTCTGTCACCAACACTGTAACACTACAGGAACCATTCCTCTCTCTGTCACCTACACTGTAACACTACAGGAACCATTCCTCTCTCTGTCACCAACACTGTAACACTACAGGAACCATTCATCTCTGTCACCTACACTGTAACACTACAGGAACCATTCCTCTCTCTGTCACCTACACTGTAACACTACAGGAACCATTCCTCTCTCTGTCACCTACACTGTAACACTACAGGAACCATTCCTCTCTCTGTCACCAACACTGTAACACTACAGGAACCATTCCTCTCTCTGTCACCAACACTGTAACACTACAGGAACCATTCATCTCTCTGTCACCTACACTGTAACACTACAGGAACCATTCCTCTCTCTGTCACCAACACTGTAACACTACAGGAACCATTCATCTCTCTCTCTGTCACCTACACTGACGTGTCTCACTCTCGTACTGTAGGACCAGTAACTCACCCAGTCTAGGCTCAACCTCTGGGTTGAGATCCCATGTTGGGGCACCTGTATGAAAATGAGGGTCCCTTGACAAATTGCAAATGTTTGTGACATTTGGAAATTAACAAATATTTCCAATTAATTTCTGATGGCACAGAAGCCACTGTGAAATACACATAGCCTTACTAGCCTAGTTGTCACTGACAAGGTACAAGGTGAACACACAGTTTTCACGAGTTTTAAACACTGGGCGTCACAGCTGACCTCAATATGGGGCAAACTCACCTGAATGTGGAGACATGAAGGCAGCATGTGACCCGGCAGGGTTGGCGGGGCCTGGTCTGGGCCCCAGGGGCTTATAGGCTGGGGGTCTGTGAGAGCCCATGCTGGGGCCATTTTCACAGCCCACAGACACCATGAACTGGGCTTCTGGGGTGAGAAGGGATGGAGCCTGAGGAGAAAATGTAAATTCTAAGTAAAAAAATAAAAACATTTTCATGAACCCTTTGTAGTCTGGCAGTGAACGGGTTAACCGTCTGTAGTGTGGCAGCGAAATGGTTAACCCTTTGTAGTGTGGCAGTGAAAGGGTTAAATGCAATTCATGTCCGTTTTTACATTTCCAAAAGTAGTATTTGATCAAGTTGAATGTAAGTGAAGACAGTGTGCAGGACTTTTCTCTTTTGACGTGACGACTGTTCCTCTCTGACACACCTGTCCGCAACACAGAGGTGTGAGAAACACTGTGTGTGTGTGTGTGTGCGTGCGTGTGTGTGTGTGTGTGCGTGTGTGTGTGTGTGTGTGTGTGCGTGTGTGTGTGTGTGTATGTGTGTGTGCGTGTGTGTGTGTGCATGTGTGTGTGTGTGTGTGTGTGTGTGTGTGTGTGTGTGTGTGTGTGTGTGTGTGTGTGCGTGTGTGTGCATGCATGTGTGTGTGTGTGTGTGTGTGTGTATGTCAATCTGTGTCATCCTCACAGATAGAAAGATTAGGTAAATATGTTAAAGTGAGAACATTCTGGCTGGTCCTCACTTAGCCCATTTGAGAGTTAAGGGTTAAGGTCAGAGTGAGAAGCTAGGGAATGAATGTAGTCAATGGAATTTAGTTAATAGTCCTCACAAGTATAGAAATACAATAATGTGTGTGTGTGTGTGTGTGTGTGTATATGTACAGTATGTGCATGCAAAAGCAGAAGTATGTAGACTGACATAGTAACGTTGGCGCGCCAGTGACAGGTCCATTCCCTCTCTGAGGGGATACTTGTCTGCTGCCACCTGCATGCTCTCCTCGCTCTCTATCTCCACGCCTTCCAGTCCAAGGCCTTTCCTACGCAGCGTCTGAGGCAGAGCACACATGGGAGGAATTATTCACACAAGCAGCGTTAGTGAGAGACACACTGTAACATTTTCTATCATTTGTAATGAGGATCATGTATACTAGGCTGAACCACAAATACACCATACAGTGATAGTTTACTGGGTCAGTCTACAAGGTTCTCATGGCGTCAAGCTGGCAAAGAGATCTGTGTAGAATCAACCGCTGAATTACAAGCCTATTTCACATTATCGTAGTACACGGTTGAGCGGACGCGGTCCACACTTCAAATGATCGGATGATCTTACACAGTAACATCTTTAACACTTTGAGTGCCAGCGACGTGTTATGTTGTTATTTCGCCCCGACCGCTGAATGCCGACGACGCTAATTGTCGTTTTTTTATTATTTATTAGCGATCTGAATTCATATTTCATCAACCGAGTCTCCCGTTGGTACAGCAGCCCCTCTAGGAGCTCCGATGGGAAAATACCGCCCCCTATCGTCTATCCCTGTGTAACTGCAGCTCATTCGATTAGACTGGTGGATGTGTGGGGGGGGAGCCTACTGGCTCCACTATGCTGGCGAGCCGTCTGATGAAGAGGGAAGTGATCGTGAGATGGAAAGCAGCCTGGTGGAATATATATTTACAGCAGCCAATAATCAATCAATAAACGCGATCGATATTTGGAATGGCAATAAGGAATTGGAATAATCTTTTTGGAGAACATCTGATCTAAGGTAAAGAGTCTAGGTTACCAGTTTTAGGATAATCAGAGCTGTTTTCACTGAGATAACAGCGTGTCCCGTATGTGTATATGTGTGTGTGTGTGTGTGTGTGTGCTGTTGAGGAAATAAGAGAATCGATTTCTCAGCTTGCTTCTATAGCGTGCATAAGTACACATATACTATCGATAATCTAGCGTTTATTTGAAAACGATTCATAAATAGGCCGACAAATGACAACGTGTCTAGTGTATTCGAGAATATTCCAATAAATGCCGTTTATGACGGAATCTTTCTATTTTCCTGAAATTTTTGAGAAAATGATAGCTTTTCGAAATGCTATAAAAAGGATATGAACCGATTAAAAAACAATCCGTTTCGACAATGTTGACTGCAAACAAGTCATTGATAAGCGACGGGCAGATTAGACACATAGCCATAATTTAAAACATAAATTATGCGTTTTTAACGCTATCATTGAAGTGGATGCTGGCATCCAAGGACATTAATCAACGTTAATGGCCGGCACTGAAAGTGTTAAAGGAACACGCCAACATTTTTGGAAATTTGCTTACCGTCTTCTCCAGAGAGAGACAAGAAGATATGTACCAGTTTCCTCTCTGTGCGTTCAGTAGAAAGCTATCTGGCTGCCTGCACGTTAGCCTAGCTTAGCACAATGAATGGAAGTGGACATGGCCGGGTAGCCTTCGGGAGAGGTGTTAGTTGGACAATGCCAAGGCTAACCGGCCATGTCTGCTTCCATTCATTGTGCTAAGCTAGGCTAACGTGCAGCCAGATAGCTTCCTACTGAACGCACAGAGAGGAAACTGGTATCTATCTTCTTGTCTCTCTCTGGAGACGACGATAAGCAAATCCCCCAAAATGTTGGCGTGTTCCTTTAACAGAGAGAAGTTTGTACGTTTTTGCTTTTATGACATCATCTTCAGTAATATACCTCCAGGATGTCGGTGTTGGTGCGGCTCTCGTGTGGCTCGCTGTACTCTGTGTATTTCAACAGCACCTTGTCCATGTCTGTGCTGGCGTACTGGAACAGACGGTTGGTGCTGTTGAAGATGATGAGGGCGATCTCACAATCGCACAACACGCTCAGCTCATAGGCCTTCTTCATCAGGCCAAATTTACGCTTGGTGAATGTCACCTGAGATAGGAGAAATACAATTTGTTTGTTTATTTATCAACGCAGTGTCAACTTGTTTCCGCTTATTGCTTATTGTTCACTTTTGTTAAAGTATAATTCTTTCTGGATGAAAAGGTCTGAATGAAGACAAAAATGGAAAATAGATACACATTGCAAGAATAGCAGAACATATAGTAATCTACTTTAGTTTAGACTGACTGAACAATGACTTACAGTACAGGGGTGGATGAAAGAAATAAGCCAGTAAATTAGAATGTGCAGCACACATGGAGCAGTGATGTAACAACAAGCAACATCTCTTCTATAAAGGTTGGGGTTTTAATAGCTCTATTGATGAGCTTTGTATGCATTACATATATACAAAGCTCTATAATGAACCGCCGTGAATTCTGAGGGTTAAGTCAAAACTCATCCTAACTAATTATTCGCATTGTGTTTTCGAAGGGATCAACAGAAAGCTCAAAGAGTCTCGACAAAGGCTGGTGGGTTGAAAACACAAGCTGCTGCTGAAATACATACAGTATAAAATTACCCTCTTCACCCTGAAGCCTCTTTTCAAATCCTCCAGCCAAGCCTTCTTCTGTGGTTTTCGGAGGAAGCTTGACGAACGCTCAGTGCTGACACCACTGGTCACCAATAAAACACATTACTACTGTAAATTACGGATGAGTCGATCGCAGTCAACCAGCACCTGCTAATGGGTCTGACCCTTTAGCTCTGGTTAGTGTGGCCGCCTGTGGATCCTATGGTCCCAGGTTCATATCCACTCGGTTACATACATTGGTGACAGAGGTGGGATCTCACTGCCCTGTGAATCTGTATCCAGGTTCACGTAGCAATGGGTGGGAGCGGCTGAGCTAAAGGGTCAGGCGTGTTAGCAGGTGCTGGTTGACTGCGACCGACTCATCCATAGTTTACAGTTGTCCTCCCCCCGAGAAGTGCATCCTCGTACATTCTTTCATCCATGCACGCACCTTCCCAGGGGTTAAGGCACTGAGATCCCACCCCCATTGCTACGTGAACCTGGATACACTTGGATGTTAAGAGGTCAATGTTTTTATATATATCTTTTTTTGTAGCCAAGAGTAAAGACCATAACCCTATCAAAAACAGTAGTCAAGGTGTATATTTTCATTTTTACAGATGTTTTATATTATGTTTTATCGGAAATACAAATTTATCGGAAAATGCTAATTATCGTAAAAACAGCAAGAAATTACAAAATCCAGATTCAACCCTGCCATTGGAAAGAGGAGCATTTTCCCTATCCATAGATGTATGATTTGGCCATAATAAGGTCAAGGTCAAGTTCAAGGTCAAATATGAATTTATAATTAAAGTCGATTATCATTAATTACTGTATCTTTTTTGTACACATGATCTCAATAAGGTGGTGAATGAGCTCAGTGAGCATTTTCTCCTACCCGTATCAATTTTTGATCATCATCATCAAAATCATAAATCATAATTAATCATAATTCATTTATTCATTACAATTTACTCAGCCTAGTAACAGACACAATATTTCTGACACTGGAAATACATACCCCCAGGTCCCTAGATGTTCCTAGATACCAAGAACATGCAAATTGACCTTGCAGAAGTGGAGCAATCTTCCATTTACTTAGGCATGTACCTTTAGGCGAAAACCTGTCAGGTCAAGGTGCTGATCTTATTGGCGACCAGTGGTGGCAGCACCAAGTGTTCCTTGACTGAAGGATTTGAAAGGAGACTTCAGAGAGAAAAGGGTAATTTTATTTTATTTTATTCTCAGCAGCGGCTTGTGTTTTCACCCCACGGGCCTTTGTAGAGACTCTTTGAGCTTTCTGTTGATCCCTTTGAAAACACAATGCGAACTTGCACTAATTAGTTAGGACGAGTTTTGACTTAACCCTCAGAATCTGCTGCGGTTATAGAGCTTTGAATATATCTGTAATGCATACAAAGCTTGTCAATAGAGCTTTAACAACTCCATGATTAAACACATGCACAAACACAACTGCTCACAACAAATTTTTTTTTATACGATTTTTAGAGACACAATGTAATATTTTGTGTGGGGCTACCTGTCGATTCCTCTGGTCCAGGATACGAGAGATCTGTATTTTCTTTCTCCCCATGTTTTCCCCACTGTCGTACACCTATGGAAAAAGGTATAATAATGTTTATGAAATAATATTATTTTCACTTCAATTGTAAATTTGTAATACAATACAAAACTGGTATTATATTATCTATTATATTCACTACGCACACACACACACACACACACACACACACACACACACACACACACACACACACACACACACACACACACACACACACACACACACACACACACACACACACACACACACACACACACACACACACACACACACACACACACACACACACACACACACACACACACACACACACACACACACACACACACACACACACACACACACACACACACACACACACACACACACACACACACACACACACACACACACACACACACACACACACACACACACACACACACACACACACACACACACACACACACACACACACACACACACACACACACACACACACACACACACACACACACACACACACACACACACACACACACACACACACACACACACACACACACACACACACACACACACACACACACACACACACACACACACACACACACACACACACACACACACACACACACACACACACACACACACACACACACACACACACACACACACACACACACACACACACACACACACACACACACACACACACACACACACACACACACACACACACACACACACACACACACACACACACACACACACACACACACACACACACACACACACACACACACACACACACACACACACACACACACACACACACACACACACACACACACACACACACACACACACACACACACACACACACACACACACACACACACACACACACACACACACACACACACACACACACAATGTCCATGCCCAATTTCAGCCTCCTAGGGTGAAACCTGTGGCCGCTAGAGGGTGGGGAAATTTGTGGACATACAGACCGATAAGAGTGACCTATAGAGCTGCTGGTCACAGCTAAAAAAGATTTCGTTTAGTTATCTAAAATCTCGGTCATGAAAGACAACTGTTTTTGTTTGTGTCAACCCATTACTGTGCAAGTCAAACTGTTACTGCATGGAGTAACCCGTTACTACAGTATGTGGAGTCAACCAGTTACTATGTGGACTCAACCAGTTACTATGTGGAGTCAACCAGTTACTATGAGGAGTCAACCAGTTACTATGAGGAGTCAACCAGTTACTATGTGGACTCAACCAGTTACTATGTGGAGTCAACCAGTTACTATGAGGAGTCAACCAGTTACTATGAGGAGTCAACCAGTTACTATGAGGAGTCAACCAGTTACTATGAGGAGTCAACCAGTTACTATGAGGAGTCAACCAGTTACTATGAGGAGTCAACCAGTTACTATGAGGAGTCAACCAGTTACTATGTGGAGTCAACCAGTTACTATGTGGAGTCAACCAGTTACTATGTGGAGTCAACCAGTTACTATGTGGAGTCAACCAGTTACTATGAGGAGTCAACCAGTTACTATGTGGAGACTCTGTACACAGTAATATGGGCCACAAACATCATATAATTCTGATGGGAAAATGTCATGTGTTTTGTTTGTAAGTCCCCCCCTTGGTAATGGCAAGGTGTTTATTTTTACCGCCATGAGGCGACGTGATCTAAAGTTAGCGCGGCTCTTGCCCCGGGCCACAGGCCGCTCAGCCCGACACCCCCTCAGTCTGGGTTACCCTGAGGCCAGTGTGCAGTGCTGCGCTACACTATAGAGCCCCGAGAGACAGGGATAAAAATATATACCAAGGCTCCCTTTAAAGGTAGAGCAGGCCATGGTGAAAACCATGCAGCGGAAGGGAAACAGTGTGTTTTTGAAAGACGACGGGAACATTTAGCTAAAGCTAAACCACCCCCTCCTCTCCCATGTCCAGCCAGGTCTGGAAAAAAAGAGGTAGAGAAGCAAAGACGTGGGTGGACTAGGGTTCACCCTGAGAAATGCCCAATCTGTTGTTTTTAATGATCAAGAAACACACTTGTCCTTCATTCTAAGGCCTGGTTTCTGATGGATCATGACCCAAAATTGGTCCAGGGTTGAAAAGGTTTAGAAAAGATTCAACCCCTGCTCTATAGATTTGGAAACAGTCTAGCAGCTTGCAAAGGGACCAGGGTTATTATAGTTATTTTTCATTCGCTTTTATTTTTAATTTGTTTTTCATTTTTGTTTTCAATTGGTTTCAAGAGTTAGTTTCAGTTTAGTTTTTATTGTTTAAAATTGTTTCGTTTTATATCGTTTCATATTAGCTTTAGTTTTGCTTAATATAATATCTGTGGTATTTGTCAGGGGCAATATTTAAGAAGTTCAAAATAGGCATTGCGTAATAATACAAACACATTAATAATAATACAAACACATCACTTTGTGAAGGCAGTTGACTCAGTCATGTAGACATTCCAGTCTCAATAAACATTATGCACCAATGCCTCCTCATGCTTGTTGCATTGACAAATTTGACCAAATTGACAAAGACTAAAATGAGATTTTAGTTTGTTTTGTAAATACACAACATAGTTTCAGTAAGTTTAAAAAAAATGTGTCCCTAAAGTTAATTTTAAATTGTTATGTTTTTTCCCAACCTAGTTTTAGTGTTTAGTTTAAGTGAACTATAATAACCAAGAAAGGGACTTTACTGCCCTGCAACATTATGGGGAACATACAGTAGATTTCTTTGGGAAAGTTCACTATGTCATCTGCATAACATTTCTTTTGGTCCTTACGGCAGAGTGACAGTCTGACTGCTGTGTTAAGTGTCCATCTGACTCCATCGCCCTGCAGTACAGTATCCAAAGCCCAGAGGAACTTTCTCTGGTTTTCCCCCTCATATTGGACATGTATGACCCCCTCTATATTTAGTTTCCTGTCCTCCTATGATGGTGACTGAGCGGATATGGTGCCTGTGTTCCCACGACCCCCAAAGTGCCCGCTGCCCCCCCAGCCTACGCTTGGCAAACAGGCATCTAGGGCATTTCTGAGGAATCCACCTAAACGCCCTCATCATTACCTTATAAAGTACTGTATATCCAACGAGACTGAGATTGCCGGCAAAGACGAGTCACACCTTGATAAAAAGCGGCCTAGATTAACTCATTCGCACATAGGCCTACCTAATACGGCACTGCCTAAACTAAACGGTTTCATAGTGACTTATTTTTGGTATACAGTGGTAGTTGAAAACAGACACATATTTTGTGGATAAATGGTTATGCCTGCTTGTAAATGTGTGATCACAATAACCTATACTGGTGGTCGGAATAAACCCTATCAGCTACACTGCATCGACTGGTCAAGCATTTAATTATCTTAACAAGAGAGAGAGAGAGAGAGAGAGAGAGAGAGAGAGAGAGAGAGAGAGAGAGAGAGAGAGAGAGAGAGAGAGAGAGAGAGAGAGAGAGAGCGAGAGAGAGAGAGCGAGAGCGAGAGAGGGGGCGAGAGGGTGAGAGAGAGAGGGGGCGAAAGAGAGAGAGAGCGAGAGGGTGAGAGAGAGAGAGAGGGGGCGAGAGAGAGAGGGGGCGAGAGAGAGAGGGGGCGAGAGAGAGAGGGGGCGAGAGAGAGAGAGAGAGAGAGAGAGAGAGAGAGAGAGATAACCAAGCCTGACCTCACATCAGAACTTGTTAATGGCGTGAAGAGAGGGGAGGTGTGCTGAAGTTGCCGGGGCTGTGAGATCTTCATCTCAGGCTTTCACAGAAAGTTCCTCTCCCCACAGCTATAACTGCACCGCCACCACCAGCATCACCACAGACAGGCCTGTGGCTCACAGGGCCCCGGGGGGGCAAAATATAGCATCACCTACACGGCTAGAACGCTGAGAAGAATTAGCCAGAATGCTCTGTGGTTTTAGAGGTCTCTCAAAACCCTAAAGACAAAGAGAGGCGGCCTCACACACACACACACATGTGCGCGCACACACGCACGCACACACAGACACACACATAAACACGCACACATGCACCTCTGGGTCTACAGTCTTCCTCTGACACCTTCCCTAAGGCTAGACTGTGGAAAAACTGAACGTACACAAACATAGCAGGCACCTAACAGCATAACCCCTAATGTAGCCCTATCCCCACAAGGAGTGGGTCTTGACTAATCACTGGGGATCTAACTGGTACGAGAGCGTGCACCAACAACAAACTGCTTCACACCATCAACAGACAATATCATCATCATACATCATATGAACGAGTAAGTGGTGGGTTTGTTCTACCTCACAGTGCTGCAATGAGTTGGGTTTTTAGACTCTAATAGTTCATTATAAACATGAATGAGAAATAAAAAAACATACAATCTTTAGTAGTATATTGGAGGTTCTGCTTGATATAATTTGGATAGTCCCTTCATTCATTATAAAGAGCATGAGGACTTGGGGTTAAGTAAATGTTTCAGAAATATTTGCAAACAAATGTATAATGCTAGTTAAAAAAGCATGTGCCCTACAAAGCACCACATTCAAAGACTCTATTGTACCGTCAATGTATTATGGCTTCATTGTAAATGAGTGCATCATCAATGAACCTTCGAGATTTAAATAAAGGTTTGAATGAATTTACACAACACTAGATAGGGACCTACAACTTTCTGGGTATCTGATGGGCAACATTGCCCAAATAATTGCCTCAGTGTTGTTGCTTTAACCATATATATGAACATCTTGTGGCCAAGAAACATTACATGACCCTGGGACTCACTTGTTCCATTTGACTGCAAATGTTGCCTCCTTGATTGCTGGGGGAGGGGGGGGGGCTTTATGTACACTCTTAAAGACATCCATCATGTAAAGCGGAGAGGGTTCAAAGGTTACATTGTGGATCTGCAGAGTTTCATTACTAAACTCTAAAAGTCAAAATCAGACAACCAATCTGGTTGACTTTTTAACACGTGGCTAAATGTAAGTGTGTTCTTACTGTGAATTGAAAACATCTCAAGTCATTGAAACAAGTCCGTAGAACTGAAATTGTAGTTGTAGCTACCTCGCGTGGAGAACTACGTCAGTAGCTTGTAGGCCACCACACACCACCAATGTGGACGGCACCTGAACGGGCCACTGCACAGCATGCTTTCACTATTAGTACTTCATACTCATGACATCTATGCTAACTGGTGAAGATGGGAAACCAGGCTCAAAACGATCTCCAAAAATAGAGGGCCGGAACCCTATTTGAACCAATACATGTATCAGCCAAATCTATAGGGCGAGAGATGATGAGGAGAATTGTTATTGTGAAATGTTAATGAATAAAATCATACAAGACATTCTTTTAAAATAGGAAGTGCTAAGATGTCAAAAGTAACACTTTATTTGCATATGAGTTCATTGCACATTTAGGACGGATGACAGAGGTTTGTGAGAAAATCTCCTAAAACCATCAATCATCAAGTTGTCAGATCGAAATGGAGAAGGAACCAATGTTCTTATTAAAGTACCAGTAACTGAATTGATTCATGAAAATAAATCAGCACTTTGGATTGTGTACGTACGTGTGTGTGTGTGTGTGTGTGTGTGTGTGTGTGTGCGTGCGCATGCCAGATCATCAGGGTCAGACAGTCCATATATGCTTACAGGGAGTTTGCGGAGCAGAGGTGAGGAAATATTTGTCTAATTTTAACAGGAGATAATTGAATTGCCTTGATATTTCTGATAGGGACAGAATAGCATACATAGATTACATAGATATGAGGCATCTGGTCTTTTTATAAAGAGTTGAAAGAAAGGTTTTTTTATGACTGCAGAAAGACAAGTTATTTTTGGTGCCATCATTGTGGTTCAATGATAAAAAAAAACAGAGATGTCTGTTCTGTCTATTGAAAAGCTGTCCGTTTTAAGCACAGGAAAGAAAAGAAAAGTTGCAAGTGATACAACTATTCGTAGATGTTCAGTGTTGGGTGTAAAGATTCTGTGTGCTATACTCTACATCATGCGGTTATGATCTCTCTCTCTCACACTGTCTTTCCAAGATATCCTTTGCATGAATATAAGCTGCAAATTATAATCTTATAATAAAAGCAGGAATGAGCATGCTGGCCATAGAGACATGTTGAAAATATCCACAGCAACCTTCCTATATAATATACAGGATTAAATCATTGCAAGTTGAGGTACCCATTAAAAATAAAGCTATAGGTCTGGACCATAAGATAAGTGCCATGAGTTGTGTCTGATTCAAATAGCAGAAGGAGGTGTGCTGTAGTAAGCATTTAACTATAAATACAGAGGCTGTGACTGTCTTTGTTAAAAATAAGTATAGCATACAAATATTTGCAGATAATTAATAAATGGTTGACGTCATTGAGAATAGTCAGGTCAAGAATAGCCTGTCTGTCTCCAAGTTACCATGCATGCCTGTCTGTTTTAGTAACATTGACACATTTCAAAAGCCACAATATACTATAACAAATAAGACAGTGGTGACACAGTTATTACATAAAGCATTAAAGAGTGTTCATATAAAAACCGTTACCAATCAATTAAATCGCAACCACACAGCCTGAGAAAAACACGGGATCCGGTCTCACCTGTTCTCTGATGACTGACTCCCGTCTCTTTTGCTATCCACTCCTGTGTTACTTTGGCCCGTTATTACGAACAAAATATGACTGCAAAGTTCTTAATAAGATACGGTTCGTATTAAAGTTACCAAACAAGAGCCATGTAGTCTTTTCCTATGAGTGAAGTGAAGTGGTGGATAAAGAGATGTTCACCTGATGCGCTCGAGGAGGATATTCACGAGCGCTCCTCTCCTAACGCGCGCGTGTCAACAGCAGAAACAGCTGGCTCCAGCCCGTCTCTCTAAATCACTAGAACCCGCCTCCTCGGCAATGCCATTGGTGTAGAGCACACAAGTCTACGGTACAGACTACACGGGCCTACGCGCCGTGTCACAATTCAAACTGTATTTTTATACTTGTGTCAATGTGGCATGCTTGACGTTAAGTTTATTAGTTTGCATTCCCATCATACAAACAGTGCACGGCAGGCTTGACAGGATCTAAACCTTATGATAAAGAAACCCCCTGGGATAAGTTACGATGCAAGTATTTATTAGACTCAAATATTCAATCACATATGAAAGAATTTCCTCTTTAAAACGGGCATTGGCGTGCATGCGAGTTA
The DNA here is from genome assembly GCF_963971535.1 of Notolepis coatsorum. NCBI lineage: Eukaryota > Metazoa > Chordata > Actinopteri > Aulopiformes > Paralepididae > Notolepis > Notolepis coatsorum. The sequence continues at coordinate 191,798,184 of NC_140166.1, forward strand.
ATTCCCCGTCAACGGTGCTATTGAAGGCCATGACAATGATGCAACTCATCAATGTCTTAATTTTTCTTATTTTCATTGCACATGATGCTCAAGGGGTGACTACAGTTCAACAGAATTAAGATGAGTCAGGGATGCACCTCTTAACATTACATTTAGCTCTGATATGAATCCCTTATGAGCCTATATACTAACCCAAATACCTGAAATGGTAACACTTTAACCCTTTCACTACCACAGTGCAAAGGGTTAACACGTTCACTACCACACTACAGAAGGTTAACCCTTTCGCTACCACACTACAACGGGTTAGTGAAAGGGTTAAACATGTGTGTGCACTTTGTAGATGTCCTTAAAAAAACATGGTGAACCTGAGCAATATTTGAATGTATGTACATTTAATTGGCAGATTCAAATGAAGCATTTAAAATGTGTGCGTTTGTGTGTGTGTGTGTGTGTGAATGTACAGAAATGAGAAGTATTCACCATATTACACAGGGTGTAATTAGTTTGAATTAGTTTCTTCCATTTAATTCCTGAGACAGAGACATCATGCATTTACCACATGCAAGCAGCACTGTATACGTCACGAAACTCTCTCTGTGTGTGTGTGTGTGTGTGTGTGTGTGTGTGTGTGTGTGTGTGTGTGTGTGTGTGTGTGTGTGTGTGTGTGTGTGTGTGTGTGTGTGTGTGGACATGCGTGTGAGAGACAGACAGGGACGGGGCCCTAGTCATTCTTCGATTGGGGTATTTTAAGCACAGACATGCTTCTCTACCTTGTTCACAAGAAAAAACATCTTGGTCTGAAAACATCAAAGAGGACATAACTAACTCTTAAAGGGGAACTAAGAATTCTTAATTCATACATGTTACTCCTTGTTATGTACCATGAGCTTGATCACTCCTGTGTCACTGGGCGCGCAGGTGAGGGCTGCTAATTAGCTGATTGCTGCTGATTGGATACCTGCTGGCAGGTTAAAGCCAGTCCCTCAGTCACACATGCAGCCTGACTGTGGCTAGAGGAGAGTGTGGAAGCAGAGACTTTTCACGTTCCACCATTCTTTGTTCTTTAGTTTGTACCAGTATTCATTGTTGTAGTAGTCTTTTGGTTTGAACACAGGTTTTGGTGTCTGTTTGCACATCCCTGGTCTGGTTGCGTCCCTTTGAGCCAGGGTCGTAACAGTTGGGGGCTCGTCCGGGATTGAATTTGGAAACAAATACCCCTAGAATTAGTTTGGTGTTTTTTTTTGTTTTGCATGGTGTGTCGTGGTGCTATAGTGTGGGTAGTGATCGTTACATGTTGTGTAACGTGGGGGCTTGAGCCGATCATCAAACAGGTGAGTATGCCCTTATTTCTTTGTAATTTGATTTGACTACTTATATGCTGTTAAAATATATAGTTTAGTGGACACCACATGTAGGTAGGGACATTATTTTCTGGTTGTTTGTTAGCTTCCTGTGCACCACTTACTCCTGGGGCAGTCATAGAAGTGATTAGTACCATCTACTTGTCTTGTACCATACCATATACTTGACGGGTGGATGGTCAATATGATCTTTGGCTGGTAGCAGGTGTGGTTGAAGAGGGTTAGGTCTACAGGGCGTTAGCTTAAGGGTAGGTAGGATAGGGTGCCAGAAAATACAGGTAGTGTGGTAGGGCCTGATGTAGTTTTCTTTTAGGGTAGACATGTGGTGGGCCGTTTGACTGCAGTTTAGATGTAGAAGCTGTAAGTAGTCAGGTCAGGTTACAAGGGGCACCTGTTTGAATTTGTTTGTTGTATTGATTTTTTGTTTTGAGTGTGACTCAGTGTTTGGATAGCCTACCTGTTAGCACCTGACCTCCTGCGCGTATGACACATCTACTTATTTCAGGGTGGTTGTTTTTTTATTTTATCTTTTGCAAATTGGAAAGGTGCGCTCAGTAGAGTACACATCTCCACCACGTCGCACGCCGATCACACAGGCGGACAGGCACAAAAGCTGACTGCTCTCCTTGTAGTTAGTGGTATTGGCATTAGCGTGTTAACACTAACAAGGGGTGCTTCGGTGGTTCTTCAGTGGTTCTTTAGTGTTTCTTTAGTGGCTCTTTAGTGGTTCTTCCGGTAGATTGTGTGTATGCTAGCGTGCTTTTGGCAGTTTTTGGTGACTCTAAAGTTAGCAGTTTGTGTGAGCAGTTTGTGGCGCTGGTGCAGTGAGGATGGCTTCCATTAAGGATTTTGTTGATCACCCTTCTCATGATATGTTGGATAGGTTTTCCAAAGAACAGCTTCTGGAGCTTGCTGTGCACTACGAGGTAGAGCTTACTGCCAGTGAGAAACGTTTGAAACCAACTGCCTTGAGTGCTTTGAGGGTTTTACTCATTAGGGAGCAGGTGCTTGTGGCGAGGGTGGAGGAGCCTCTTGTTTCTGACGTGTCTCTGCTACTATCTGGGGTGGCGGAGGGTGAGTGGAGGCTTAGAGAGTTAGAGTTTAAGGAAAGACAGCTACAGCACGAGCGTGAGGAGAGGAGAGAGGAGCGTGAGCTTAAGGAGAGACAGCTACAACAAGAGCGTTACTTGAAGGACTTAGAGCACGAACGTGCGCAGAAGGAGCTTGATTATAAGCATGCTGCCTTGTGCTCTGCATTCAGAGTTGCGTTCCGGTTTTGATGTCGGCAAAAATATTAGGATGGTGCCTGTAAACGACCCTCTAGGTAGCGTCATTCAGCTTGTGTGTGATAGGGAACCTTTATTTTGAAGCACCGCCAAACCGGAAGTAGCTAACCGGAAGCAGATACCGCGAGCATGAGCTGAGCTTGACGGTCCAAATGAACGTTATATTACGGCTTCAAGGAAAGAGAGTTCTCCGTGAATATCATCTTTATTCTTTTGTTATATGGAAATGGTCTACAAGGTAACTGCTGTGCACTTTCTATGGTTTTAATGTTGGTTTGAATTCACTTTTGTTTGTGTTTTGACAACTTAAAGTTATTCCTGCTACTGTGAAAATACGTTGTTTTCTAGCTAACTTGGTCATTGCAAATTCCTAGCTTGTCTACACATTTAATAAGGTCCAGAGTACCAGCATTTTAAGAGTTTTGTTTGATTGTAGATCTGGAAAAGAAGACTTTCATGTGGGTTATGGTTAAGCCCCTGTTGGAGAGAGAGAGGACAAGGTACTGGGATGTCTATTTGTCCTATTTATTGATATGGGCTGTTTACTTTATATTTGTATTCATTTAATGTATTGGCTATGTCACTGTTATTGGAAGCCATTTGTGTCAAGTGTTATGTTAGCTTATTGAACAATGTGAATGTGGCACTAATGTATATAATGTATATATATCTGAGTATCTTTTCTTTGTCTTTCTCTGTCTTTTCACTTCAGCTCTTACGTTGTGAATTGAAATAAACATTCATGAAACACCAGTAAAGGAGTCCATCCATCACTCTCCCAGGGATGCTACAGTAAGAGCTTACTCTATGGTGAAGTGGAACATCGGATATTCGTCTCCCGGACCCTGCACTGAACTTCACCCTCACTTGAGTTGTTAAGAGAAGGAACCGTTTCATTACCTTACTATAGACCTGATAATGAATTACCTTTTTTGTTTTAAAAATGCACACTTCATGTAGAGCTTCCTTTGTTATTGTGTGTATTCTAGTCATTGCTTTGGCATGAACACTGATGTAAATGCCCTAGATAACACATTCAATGCTGGTTATTGGCCCTAATTTACCATTCAAAGTGTATGCTGTGCTATTTCTCTGTCCATGTCTATGCTGCTCTGTATGAAGGCGCAACCACATTCACTTTATTCTAACGTTGAAAGGTGCAATAATTAGCTCATCATGGCATCCTTAGAAGGGAAAGGAGGGTTATATAAGGAAACTAGCTCCCCAGATGAGGTCAAAGGCTTAGGAGAAGAGCATCATACAGAGGTAGGCCTAGGGTTGGAAGAGTCTGAAAACCCACAGAAGGAAGCTAGTGAAGAGGAAAAAGGTCCCACTGATATCCCTGAGGAAGAGGATGACCTAACTGAAGGTCTCCGACGCTCCCACCGTACACCGCGCCCAACAGAAAGGATGCGTGCGCACCAAGAGGAAGAAGCATGCAAAAGGGAGAAAAGACTGCTGCACCTGTATGAAAAATGGAAGCGCGACATTTGCAAGGCAAGACACGAGATGAAGACATACATGTCAGAGGAGGAGCTCTGGACTCTCATCGACAAACTAAATATGTCTAAGACGGACGTTTGTATGATGTATGTCGAAATCAGAGGTCTCACCGCGCCCCCCAATGACATAAGACGACGAGTGGATACGTGCGAGACAGTAACCAGGGAATTAGTCAACATCGCTCATGATAGAACCATAGGTACAGAAGACGATTTCAATGTCCAACGGGAAAGGAGCCGACTTCATGAACTGCGTCGCCATGACTACGCAAGGTCGGTCTATGGAGCTGCCTCTGACGTCTCTGCATTAACTCAGAGCAGCAGGTCTGTACAAGGCTCGTTTATAATAACAACGAAGCGTGTGGAGGCAGCGGCTGAACTAGCCGAAAAGGAAGCCACCTATCAGATGATGCAAGTAGAGGAAAAACAAAGGGAAGTTATACGCGAACTAGAGGAACAACAACGAAAGGCTCTGGAGGTACAACGGCGTGAGTTGGAGCGACTGCAGGCCAAGAAGGAAGTGTTCGCAGCCCAAGCCAAACTAAAGGTCTACGACGATCAGATCAGACATGAAGCTGCCGAACACATCAATGAAAGCAATGCAGAGATGAGGAACGCACCTGCTGCCACACTCTTTCCATCTCATGCTGCACCAACCTCTCATTCTGACATCACTGCTCTCGCACAGGTCTTCCATGACAGCATAGCCTTGAGTAGGCTTCCTGCACCAGAGCCATTCGTTTTCAATGGTGATCCTATACAGTTCATCGAATGGAAGACAACGTTTACCTCACTCATCGACCAAAGAGCAATAACCCCAGCTGAAAAACTCTACTACTTGAAGAAGTATGTTGGTGGCCCAGCACGCCAGGCTCTAGATGGCACGTTCTATCGTAACGACAAGGAAGCCTACAAAGACGCCTGGGATAAGCTGAATCATCGCTTTGGCCAGCCATTTGCCATTCAGAGATCATTCAGAGAGAAGCTATCCAACTGGCCGAGGATTCAGCCTAAGGATGCAGAGGGACTCAGGAGTTTCTCTGATTTTCTCAATGCCTGTCGGGATGCCATTCCTCATGTCAAGGGTCTTGACATACTCAACGACTGTGAGGAGAACCGAAAGCTTATTTACAAACTGCCAGACTGGGCAGCCGCTCAGTGGAACCGTCAAGTCACAAAACGCTTGAATGAACGTCAAGAATTTCCAACTTTCGAGGACTTCACAAAATTCATGTCAACTGAAGCGGAGATTGCCTGCAATCCAATCACGTCTTTCCAAGCTCTACACTCATCAGCCACTAGTGCCGATAAAGGAAATGTCAGAGACTCTAAGCGAAACAACGCCAGCGTTCTTGCCACTCAAGCAGACACTGACAATGAGAACCGGAAGTTTAGGACTATGGCTCCATGCATTCAGTGTGAAGATGACGGACACCAGCTCCATGCATGTGAAAGATTCACAGAGATGTCACTGGATGAGCGACGCAACTTCATAAAGGAGAAGAGACTATGCTATGGATGTCTAAAGCCAGGACACAATGCGAAAGACTGTCGCCATCGTCACTCCTGTGACACCTGCAAGAGAAAACATCCTACAGCCCTCCATGATAACAACTATCAAAGAGAAGAAAGGCCTGCACCTGATACAGAATCAGATCAAGACCCTGAGGCAAGATCCCTCAGTGTAGCAGTTGGAGGCTCATCCAGCACTTCAATGATTCTACCAGTATGGGTTTCCTCCAAAAGTAACCCAACTATGGAGAGACTTGTCTACGCTCTTCTCGACACTCAAAGCGATACTACATTTATCGACCAAGAGGTGAGTGACGGTCTTAATGCAGACAAGCATCCAGTTAAACTGAAGCTGACAACCATGAGCGGAAAGGACACAATTCTCACAAGTGAGAGAGTCTGCGGCCTTCGTGTAAGAGGATATAGCTCTGCCACTCAAGTCGATCTTCCAGTGGCCTACACTAAGGACTGCATACCCGTAAACCGTGCACACATCCCCACTTGTAAGACGGCTAAGAAATGGAGTCATCTAGCAGGAATAGCAGACGAAATTCAAACACTAAAAGACTGCGAAGTGGGTTCAGGAAGCTGATCGAGACTACTTGCGCTTTCTCTGGTGGAAGCAAGGAGACCTGAACTCACCGCCCAGGGAGTTCCGCATGAAGGTGCATCTGTTCGGTGCGGCCTCCTCGCCAGGGTGTGCCAACTACGAACTAAAGCACTTAGCTAAGGAGAAGGCACACACCTACCCGCACAGATCACGATTCGTCATGAGAGACTTTTACGTGGACGACGGGGTCACAAGTGTTGAAAACACGAGTGCAATTCAGTTAGCCAAAGAAGCACGCAAACTCTGTGCCACAGGTGGCCTCCGTCTACATAAGTTTGTGTCAAACAACAGAGATGTCCTCGAGAGTATCCTGCTCTCTGAACGAGCAACCAACGTAAAGTGCATGCGCCTCACCTTTGATGAGCTGCCACTTGAAAGAGCTCTCGGGATTCAATGGGACACTGGGAGTCTGACAACTTCTGTCTCAACGTCAACCTTAAAGAACAGCCTCCTACACGCCGCGGCATCCTGTCAACAGTAGCCTCCCTGTACGACCCCCTCGGGTTTGTGGCACCGGTCCTGCTCAAAGAGGAATTTGGCTCTCCTGGTGCTGAGGAGTTCTTCTGGACCGATTCGAAAGTAGTCTTGGGATACATGAGGGAAGTCAGAAGTGCTTTGCACTTAGCACAATGACCAAGGAGCAAAGCACTATAGTTGATCACTTGTCTACGTTTTCTTCTTGGTCACTCGCTACTCGAGCTATCGCACGCATTCAGAGACTCGTCCACAAGAATAAATCTAACTCACTAACCTCTCGAATAATCAGAGATCATATAGAATTAGCGGCAGTGGCTAGTCCGTAATGAACTAGAATGGAGAAGTAAGATGACTCCTTCCATCCACTAGTCTGGGGGTCCACCTTGGGCAAGTGGTAGCACCCCCTAAGCCTCCCTACCTGGGGACACAGGCCAACTAGGTTATTCCTTATTATGGAATCAGTCGGATTTACAGTGTGATATAAATCACTCCTGATTGGTGGGAGTGTAAACGACCCTCTAGGTAGCGTCATTCAGCTTGTGTGTGATAGGGAACCTTTATTTTGAAGCACCGCCAAACCGGAAGTAGCTAACCGGAAGCAGATACCGCGAGCATGAGCTGAGCTTGACGGTCCAAATGAACGTTATATTACGGCTTCAAGGAAAGAGAGTTCTCCGTGAATATCATCTTTATTCTTTTGTTATATGGAAATGGTCTACAAGGTAACTGCTGTGCACTTTCTATGGTTTTAATGTTGGTTTGAATTCACTTTTGTTTGTGTTTTGACAACTTAAAGTTATTCCTGCTACTGTGAAAATACGTTGTTTTCTAGCTAACTTGGTCATTGCAAATTCCTAGCTTGTCTACACATTTAATAAGGTCCAGAGTACCAGCATTTTAAGAGTTTTGTTTGATTGTAGATCTGGAAAAGAAGACTTTCATGTGGGTTATGGTTAAGCCCCTGTTGGAGAGAGAGAGGACAAGGTACTGGGATGTCTATTTGTCATATTTATTGATATGGGCTGTTTACTTTATATTTGTATTCATTTAATGTATTGGCTATGTCACTGTTATTGGAAGCCATTTGTGTTAAGTGTTATGTTAGCTTATTGAACAATGTGAATGTGGCACTAATGTATATAATGTATATATATCTGAGTATCTTTTCTTTGTCTTTCTCTGTCTTTTCACTTCAGCTCTTACGTTGTGAATTGAAATAAACATTCATGAAACACCAGTAAAGGAGTCCATCCATCACTCTCCCAGGGATGCTACAGTGCCTCCTTTTTTTGAGAAGGATGTGGATAGGTATTTTCCCCTTTTTGAACGGGTGGCAACCACGTTGAAGTGGCCTGATACGGCCTGGACACTGCTGCTGCAGTGTGTTCTTGTTGGTAAGGCACAAGAAGCGTATACTGCTCTGTCCCTTGACCAAAGTGCTGACTATGAGCTTGTTAAGGCTTCCATATTGAGGGCTTATGAGTTGGTCCCAGAGGCCTATCGTCAGCGTTTTAGAGGCTATCGCAGGTTGGAGGGACAGTCGTATGTTGAATTTGGAAAAGAGAAGGAGAACCTGTTTGACAGGTGGTGCACCTCTCAGAAAGCAGAGTCAAGAGAGCAGCTTAGACAGTTGATTCTCCTAGAGGAATTTAAAAGATGTGTTCCTGATACCGTTTCCAAATCAAATCAAATCAAATCAAATCAAATTTATTTATAGGGCCCGACAACACACGTTAATGTCCCCATGGGCCGTACAGGTCTTCTTTAAACAAGTCAAGAAGACAACATAACAATAAGTCAAGAACAGAACAAGAACACCATAGGGTCCAAACATTTTTTAGATGAATGCAAATAAATGAAAGAATGCAAGCACTCCCAGACATACCCCACGCGAAGGTAAGGAAAAACTCACTAAAACCTAACAATAGGGAAAAAAGCTCCACAGGCAGTGTGGAGGAGAGAAACCTTAGAAGGGCCGTTCAAGGGGGGATCTCCCTTCTTAGATGTTGGTGATAGTAGTGTTGCAGACGGACAGTTGGTAAGCATGCACTCATGTGTGTGGTGAAACACAGATGAGTGCATGCAATAGCAACTGTACATTTTGAAAAATTAAAGATAGAGCTAATAGCGATAGCAACTGAACATTTTGGAAGATTAAAGATAGAGTTGATAGCGGATCTATTTGAGGCACAGGGGCGGCGCAGAGAGGGTCACGTCCTCCCCGTCTTAGTCACGGGACATTCAACACTCCGGTCGTTGCTCAGGGACAGCCGGAGACAGGGAGATAGGGGGTGGCGCAGAGAGGGTCGCGAACTCCCCGACATCATCGCGGGACATCCGGCACTCCGGTCACCACTACGAGACCTCCGGAGACAGGGGGGCACGCAGAGGGGGTCGCAATCTCCCGGCCTTCGTCATGGGACGTCCAACACTCCGGACAACACTCCAGGACAGCAAGTCATAGGAAGACAGGGAGACGGGACAGGCGTTAGACAGCTCATGAGATTGTAGTAGGCGGACATAGCAGTAGATACAAGTGGTAGGCATATATGTGAATGGAGTAGATATATGAAGTAAGCGTATTATGTGAATAGAATAGAAGTACTTAACCCAGCAATGAAACCGCGTTGACTGTTAATCTGTTAACAGTCTGTTAATCAGTTGACAGGACCACGGACAGACGGCGGAGAATAACTGATCCAAGGCCTCAGCGGTGCATGTAGAGCAGTCACTACAAGCTTGGCCAAGACCCCGAGGCATCCATCACCTTGGTCAGCGCCAGGAGACGGGTACTCAGAGAGAAGGGGGAGGGAGGGGGGGGGGGGGGGGGGGGGGAGAGGGGGGGGGGGGGAAGAGTTAGAGAGTTCCCATGTTTGTGGTGCTGCAAAGGAGCAGACATGTAGTACCCTGTAGTGCCATGTAGTACCCCGTAGTGCCATGTAGTACCCTATAGTACCCCATAGTGCCATGTAGTACCCCGTAGTATCCTGTAGTACCCTGTAGTGCCATGTAGTACCCTGTGGTGCCTTGTGGTACCATGTAGTACCCCGTAGTGCCATGTAGTTCCATGTAGTGCCATGTAGAGCTATGTAAGCCATGTAGTACCCTGTAATGCCATGCAGTACCATGTAGTACTCTGTGGTACCATGTAGTACCCTGTACCCTAACTAAACTACCCTATAGTAAACTACCCAGTGGTACCATGTAGTACCCTGTACCATAACTAAACTACACAGATTAATCTAAAGGTCAGTCCCCGACCAGGTGAGATCAAGGTAGGTTGAAGGAGAGAGCAGGGATTTAAAAGCTTCGACAGAGCAGGCGCCCCTGAACGAGCGTAGGGTATTGAAGATAGGCGACACCGCTGTCTTCGCTGATGAGTTTGTGTTGACACACAAGTCCGTTTTTGTGGAGGAATACCGTGTTGAGTCCAGGGATAGGCGTCCTTTTCAGGGGGGCCGTTTCCCAAAACCTGTGTCTGCTGGTCAGTTTACTTCACCTCCTAGGCGGGGTGGTTCTGCTAGTGCATTCCCAGAAGGGATTATATGTTTCTACTGTAAAGAGCCTGGTCATATCGTTGCTGGGTGCCCGGTGCTTGAACAGAAAAATGTCAGAACGGTGGCTCTGGTAGAAACCGTATGCAGAACACCTATGCCAACGTTAGAGGGTGATGGGGAAAGTATCAAACGTGTGGACAAAGAGCTTGAGGGTTCCTCAAGATTTATGATGGATGGATTTGTTTCCCTGACTGATGCACTAGAGTCCAAACAGGCTATAACAATTTGGAGAGATACCGGAGCTTTCCATTCCCTCATTCTGGAGGGGATTTTGCCGTTTTCAGAAAAGTCTTCTTTGCATTCCGGTGTCGTTGTTCGTGGCTTTGGAGGTGGATTTGTGGATGCACCTTTGCATGAGGTCACACTCAACTCTCCCTTAGTATCAGGCAATGTTGTTGTGGGGGTATGTTCTCACATCCCCATAAGAGGGGTGTCCTTCATTCTAGGGAATGGTTTGGCTGGTGACAAAGTGCTGGCTACTCCAGTTGTAACTCCCATTCCTGTGGTTTCTGAGGTCCCTGATGAGCTGACACAGAAACATCCAGGAGTGTTCCCTGTGTGTGCTGTGACACGGGCAATATCAAAGGACAAAAGTGATGTTGTTGATACTTCGACTTGTGACATTACACTTAGTGACACATTCTTTGTTGAATTGAAAAGTGAACCTGTTGAGAATTTTGGAAAGCACACTGTGGATGTACCTCTGCATAATGATTCTCTTGATTGTGCCTTTGTGTCAGGCCCGGCGGTGAAACCAAAGTTGACATGCGTGCCGGATATGCATGTGGCAGGAGATGATCAGGCAGCGCAGTGTCTCAAGGTCTTCCCAGCCTGTACGGTGGCTGAGGCCACGAACGAATTGGAGAATGAGTGTGGGAAGGATGCTATGAGAGATGCTGTTGATTCATGTGACACCGTTCTAGTTGAAGAGGCTACAAGGCCTGGCTTAGGCTGCCAGCCTTCCCACAGTAGCTCTATTGTTCCTGATGTTTCACTTGTGGGCAGAGATGGTCCCAGTATGTCAGTTGATGATTCTGACATTGATTCACGTGTCCACACTGACTCTCTGCCATGCACTAGCTGTGCTAGTCAACCTAGTTACCTGTGTCTGATGAGTGGCAACCATTTTGATCAGGACAAGGTTATTTTGTGTGACGCCATTTTGGAGGGTATTCAAGATGCTTTTGTGACTGATGTATTGCCATGTTCCGGGGACAGTGGGGTTGTACCTGAGGCGGTGCATCCTACTCTGGATGTTCACGGTTTGCAGTATCCTGAACTGCCAGTGCCAGGTGGGATGGATATGGGCGCTGTGGTGGTATCAGAGATCTATGGTTTTTGTTTTTCTGTGTTCTGTCCTGTTGAGCGCAGTGAGCTTAGCTCTCATATTGATTTTGGTTTGCAGTCTATTTTTGACAGGTCGGTATCGGTGGAGGGGCCTGTTGAAATGGAGCTCATATATGATAAGGTCTTGGTTTGTCGATGGGGTCCTAAGTCTTACGCCTCAGTGGAGGAGGAGCCTGCCCCACTCCAGCCATATACCGCAGTGGAGGAACCTTTTGTGAGGTCTAGCTTGCCCGAGAGTCGGGTCATGGTTGTTTTTTGTTTTACACAGCATTGGCGAATGTTCCACAGTGGGGAGCATGCGACACGTTTGATGGTCGTGTTCGACAGGGGCCGGCCCGTTAACGCTGTTGTGGTGGTGGCCCTGACAACTAATGGGTCACAATATTTTTTGTTTACGGGTTTGATGTGTAGTGGTTGCCTCTTGGGCAACCATTTTGGTGGGGGAGGTGTTATGTACCATGAGCTTGATCACTCCTGTGTCACTGGGCGTGCAGGTGATGGCTGCTAATTAGCTGCTTGCTGCTGATTGGATACCTGCTGGCAGGTTAAAGCCAGTCCCTCAGTCACACATGCAGCCTGACTGTGGCTAGAGGAGAGTGTTGAAGCAGAGACTTTTCACATTCCACCATTCTTTGTTCTTTAGTTTGTACCAGTATTCATTGTTGGAGTAGTCTTTTGGTTTGAACACGGGTTTTGGTGTCTGTTTGCACATAGGTTGCGTCCCTTTGAGCCAGGGTCGTAACACTCCTATAGTCTAATACAAAAATATTAGTGAACATGATGAACAACTCTCTCCTGAAAGATCTCCATAGACAATGAATTGGGAAAGATTAAAGATGACAACACCCTGGTAATGCTCTGTGTAAACAGGTACAATTTCTGTTTCAGAACTGAGAACACTACTAGAGAATAAAGCTCATTTGGGTCCACAGAACCCCGCTCATTTGGGTCTCCCATTTATTACCAATGGAGCAGCTCCAGACTTTATACCTGATGACATCACAGAGTCTTACTTCTCTGGTTTCTGGCTTTGTGAGAGAGTAGCTCATGTTCACAAGTATTGATTGAACTTTCCTAGGCCATATTGAGTGGTGTTCCTTCCTCTTTAGGTACAACAGTTTCCCACTGACAGATTATATTCTAGGTCAGAGATCATCTGTCCACCAAATCAACAATGCTAGGTTGTCCAGAATGTTACCGGTTTACTTTACATAAACCACTTTAAGGACAATTCCTGTTTTTTATTGTGATGTTGTGATATTTATATTATTTGGGCCTTAGTGCAGTCGAAGAATCAGGTGAAACTGGCCATATGAATAACAAAATTTGGACAAAATGAAAAGGAGTCATTGGGGGAACATCATGTTTCAAATTCTAAGCAAAATCGTCCTAATTTTTCATAAAACAAAATGTTCTTGTTGATTTCAGTTGATTAAAGGTGATTTGACCAATAATTGCATCTATATTATTATTATTATTATTATTATTATTATTATTATTATTATTATTATTATTATTATTATTATTATTATTATTATTATTATTATTATTATTATTATTAATAATAATAATAATAATTATTATTATTATTATTATTATTATTATTATTATTATTATTATTATTATTATTATTATTATTATTATTATTATTATTATTATTATTATTATTATCATTAGTAGTAGTAGTAGTAGTAGTAGTAGTAGTAGTAGTAGTAGTAGTAGTAGTAGTAGTAGTAGTAGTAGTAGCAGCAATGAAATCTTACATTTGTGTATAAACAGTATATATATATTTCTAAGCCATAGTTGCCCCTATGACTTCCATTTATTCAGCAGTAAATACCTTAGCTACATTTTGCAGCTGTTTGTGGATAGAGAAAGTCATTGCATCTCATTCGTACACCTCTCCGCAGGCCAAAACAAACAAACAAACAAACAAACAAACAAACAAACAAAAGAACATCTGAATACAAAACACAAAACAACAACAACAACAATAGCAGCAGCAGAAATACACAAATTATCCTCGGGGAATCTACAACATACAATATTTCCATTTGCTTGATGGTGAGCCCCACAGTACCTACTGACTTGTCTTCTGTGTTGTAGACTGTGTTGCAGCGGTTCAACAGCTACAGGAAAATGGATGAAGTCAATAATTAAGTCTAAGAATAGAGCGGGAGTGGAGTGGCGAAGGAAAAGAGAAAAAAAAGAATATATAAAGTGATCAAACGCAAAGTCCGGCTTACTGTAAGACAAAGTCCAAGGCACTATTTATAGCTGCTCTGATGGGTTTCTATTTGTGTTCACTGGCTTTTACTTCTCCCCTTGTTCTATTAAAAGTGGCTCTGCAGATCAGTGTACAATGGACATAAGAACATTGAAGACTCTTTTGTAAACTTCCACTAAGACTGATAAGGTAACAGGACAGGGTTATTGTAATGGCCTGAATCTAACTGTGACCGTCTTTGATAGGCCTATGTGATTTCGATAGACACAACCAGATGCAAATGAACTCAAATAAAATATTGCATCACTGCACCGATTATGTTGTGCACAGGTAAGAGGTTCATGGAAAGCCCACATTATGGGCGTAATAGATATATTTAGAAGTAATAACTCAATCACTATATATACAGTTGAGCTGCATCACTCTCAACTATTCTTGGGACGTGTCACAATGCTCTCAGCACTCCTAAAAATAATAACAGGACAAGTGTTATTAACGTATATCAATCAAGTGTAGAGTGTGGAGACCCAAGACACACACACACATGCACGCACACACCCGCACGCGTGCGCACGCACGCACACGCACACACACACACACACACACACACACACACACACACACACACACACACACACACACACACACACACACACACACACACACACACACACACACACACACACACACACACACACACACACACACACACACACACACACACACACACACACAGAGTTTGTGATCTGCAAGGAGGCCCTGAGCTTCATCTGATGCAATAGTTAGCAACATCCCTGCAGACAGACTGCCAGGGTCTTTTCCTACAGACTGTGAATCCCTCTGTGTGTCTGGGCAATCCAATAGAGAATAGAGATAACTCTCACCTGTAAATAAGACACTAATCACCTGTGACACTATATTGAGTGATGCCATCCTTACTTAAGGTGCTGTATATATATACTCTTGTTCACAGCAGTATTCTGAAATTGTAGGGAGGGACAGAGCTCAATAATACCTGCGATTGCGAACCAAGAAACAACATGATACTGGCCTAAAATGTGCAGTGTATTTTTTTTTTTTTTTCTCCATTTTCCTCCGATTTTTTCTCCCATCCCAATGATAGTCGTATGCCAATTCCCAATCCCCTTCCTGGTCGCTGCGCACTTACCCCCCACAGTCAGATCATCTGGGAGAGTGGAGGCTATCACGTGCTTCCTCCGACACACGTCCAGCCAATCAACCGCTTCTTTTCACCTGGCAGCGTGGATATTCTCCGAGAGGGCGTAGCGTGTAGAAGGATCACACTATCCCACTCAGGTCCCATCCGCGCTTAGCAGGGGCCCCGACCGAACTGTAGGAGTCGCTGTTTACAACGACCCGGACCCACCCCGCCAGCTTCTCCCACCCTCTAATACTGCCAATTGTATTAGTGTGAACGGCCAGCCAAGCTGGTGACAACCCCGGAGCTGTGAGCTGGATTCGAACAGGCGAATCCAGCTCACATCTCCGGGGTTGGTGACGAACGCAATCTCCGCTACGCCACCTAACCGCCCTACAGTGTTTCATGTTTTAAGAAAAAAACACACGGGCGGCTACGTGGTGCAGTGGGCAAGGCGCTCACCACGAATACTGGAGGCTGGGCTCAAACAGATCATCTCCCTGTTCGAGCCCAGCGCTCCACATTGCTTTCAGTTTAGCTGGTCGTCCGCACTAATACACATTGGCAGTATTAGGGGGAGGGAAACTGATGGGTGGGGATCGGGCGTTGTGGACAGCGACTCCTACAGGTCGGTTGGTGCGCCTGCGCAGTAGAATCAGGAAGCGACGGGAGCGGGGCCCCTCCAAAGCCCAGACCCCCGACGCTGAAAGATTGAGCCGCGCAGGTGGAAAGATGCGACTGCTGTTACCTCGAGTATTGGAGGGGACTTGTGCTATGTATGACTTAGTCCACATTGCAGCCGGCTTGTGGGAGGCATGAAACAGCGTTCAAAGACAGGGGAGGGTTGAATTGGACGATACGAAATTGGGATGGGAGAAAAATAGAAAATGGGAGAAAAAGTGGATAAAAAAAAAGATAAAAACACAGAAGTTTAAGAGAGGGTAAAGACCTCGGTACAAGCTACACACATGAGCACTTCTGTAGGCTAACACTCCAACAAAGTTGTGGACTCGATGCCATCGTTTCCAATGTAACAGAATACACACAACCCCCTCAGACAACGGTAAAGATTACCACTATAAGAAAAAACATATTTCTTCAGGATGAGGAACGAAAGTCTTTCTACCGAGTGCTAGCCACAGGCCTTGCCAAGCACATATATATAGCGACCAGAACGATTTAAAAGAAACAGTCCTGCTCTCCTAAACAACCCCACAGCTAGGCAAGGGTTCACACATCGTAACCCCAACATATACAGTGAATAAACACAGTTTGTAACAAAGAATAGTCCCTCACCAGGAGGGACCCTTTATTTATGTAACAAAAATCATATGTTTGGGGCGGGGAAGGGAACAGGGGAAAAACAGGGGTAAGTCACTAGCGGCGCCTGCCGCGTGCAGCACGACGCTTCCCACGGGGAGCCGGCCCGGAGGGACGGTTCTGGGGTGCCTGGTCACGACGATCCCTACCGTCACCTCCGGGCGTAGGGCGGCTGGTTGCCGCGGACAAGGCACTCTCTCCACTCCTAGCCTTCTTCGCCGAAGGCCCAGCAGCGGCGGCGGTGGTGGCGGTGGCAACGGTCACGTTCCCCCGACGACGTTGTCTCCATCGGCCATCACCGTCAGCATCGGGTCCGGGGAAATGGGGTTGGAGCACAGCACGCTCCTCCTCCATCTCTCTGCAGGCAGCCGTCATCTGCTGCATGGCAGACCCGAAGAGCCCAGCATCGGAGAGGGGGGCCGTGAGCAGGGGAATCCTCTTCCGCTCCGGCACCCTCGCCTGCTCCAGCCAAAGGTAGCGCTGGGACAGAGTGGCCAGGGCGCGCCCCTTCCCGGCGGCTATCCCCTGCAGCTGAGTTAGGTGCAGGATGGCTCCAGCCGCCTGGGCGTGAAGGTACTGATGGTCGTCCAATACCGACCCGCCCGCCATCATCCCCGACATGTAGCGCACCAGCTGCGTGATGTTGGACGTCGCAGCCAGGCTCTGAGTCGCGGCGATGTATGACTGGTCACTCCAGTTAGCCATCTGCCTAGCCGATTTCCCTTGGGGAACCGGCTTTCGCAATGGCTCCCACACCACTTCGGGACAAAGAATAGATGCCATCGGGCTATCAAACCGAGGCACCCCTTCCTTTAATCCCTGGACCAAACCCGCCACCCGCGTGACTGGCACGTAGGCGGGGGTAAGGCCAGTGATGCGGGAGATTACCTGTCCCTGACGCACGTAGGCCTCCATCGAAGGGAAGAATGGGCAGAAAACGCCTGTCTCCCTCACAGGACGACATTGCCAGAGATGACCTATCAAGTCATCAGGGACAGGTGCAGGCAGATGCTGCGGCAACGCCACGCCATTAGCGACAGCGGCGGCCGCCATGAGCTCGGGGAACAAGGCACGCAACTCCCCATGTGCACCTCCCTCCACGTCGCCCTCGTCCCTCACGTACGGGAGGCTGCCATGTGTGGCGCCAGCATCCAACGTGGCTGATAGCTGGGCATCTCGTCTCCGAGTCGGAGGTTCTAACCCAACATCGGAGGACAAGGGACCCCAAGGAGACACATCACCCCCTGCCACACCGAAGGGAAGAATGGGCAGAAAACGCCTGTCTCCCTCACAGGACGACATTGCCAGAGATGACCTATCAAGTCATCAGGGACAGGTGCAGGCAGATGCTGCGGCAACGCCACGCCATTAGCGACAGCGGCGGCCGCCATGAGCTCGGGGAACAAGGCACGCAACTCCCCATGTGCACCTCCCTCCACGTCGCCCTCGTCCCTCACGTACGGGAGGCTGCCATGTGTGGCGCCAGCATCCAACGTGGCTGATAGCTGGGCATCTCGTCTCCGAGTCGGAGGTTCTAACCCAACATCGGAGGACAAGGGACCCCAAGGAGACACATCACCCCCTGCCACACCCTGAGGGGGAGAGTGATACGTCTCCAACGTGGCATCAAACAAGAGCGCTCCCGCTCCCTCCATAAAATCCTCAGTTTCCATCGGATATGGAGACAGAGCAGAAACACCCTCGTCCGGCTCCAGCAGTTCCCCAAAGCCAGGCCGTTCGCCCCTGCAGCTCACCATCTTACGACGGGAGCGAGCAGAGGCGAAGAGCTTGCGTCTCAAATCCTCCGCCACCAGAGGAGCCGTCGGCCTATCGGCCGACCGTCCACTGGCGGGGAAACCAGAGCTGGAACTAGGCCATCTCACGGGAGACGGCCTTGATTCAACAGCCCCTCGGAGAGGCAAACTCCCCACCGGACGCCGCTCGGGCGCATCCGACTGCCACGACCGTGGAGTCAGAGCAGCCCCACGATGCACGGCGGATGTGGCAATGGAAAACCGCTGGTGAAGGGTGATGTTGTGAGCACTCGAACCCCCCGACTTAAATGTAGACAGTATAACTTAGCCTTTTCTCATAAAATCGCGCGCGAGAGAAAAAACAAGAAACAATGTCCACGCAGCTCCTCTCCAACAATTATTTTACACTAAACTCAAGTGGTGTATACAGACACTCGCCGTGGTGAAAATAATGAAGGAGCTGTTAGTATGACCACACCCCTGCTTATGTAGAGGAGCGGATGGGGGTGTGGCCAGACGGATGGGTGTGTATAGGTACATGTGGAGAAATGTATTCAGTATATAGACTGGATATGGAATATGTTCCAATAGAGCAGAGCGTAAGCTATACGATAATATAACCTAGATTCTAGATCATACATCCCCAGATGGGGTATCAATGGAAAGCCACACTCATTGGCTACAACCCTCCACAATCATTTTCAAGATCGCCAAATGATTGACGGAACTAGAGCCCCAAGAGTTGGGAGTGGTATATTGCGCAATACGTGTACTTTGCACAAGCCTCAAATACCAGCATGTAACGCGAGAACCGCTGAGCGGATTTTGTCAGATTTTGTCGCTATCGACAGGCAACAAATAAGCCTTCAATTCGATATATATATTGTATTACAAAATATGCACACCCGAGCCACTAGGGAGCCAAAGTGCCGGTAAGCAAATCGTCCTAAAAAGGGCCCACATGGGCCCCCGCAAGGTAAGATTAAGGTAAGGTTCAAATGCAAATGAGGTGTGAATGTAGTGCAATCTCTTTAATAATAGATAAATATAATGTAGTGTTAATAAATTGTCTAAAGTGAGTGTTATGGTGAGTGTTTGTTTAAAAGTGAGTGTGCATGTGGATGTGTGTGCAATGAGTGTAGATGATGGGTTGATTTGTTACATAGAGTCATTGAGCATCCTGATGGCCTGGGTATAGAAGCTCCTTCTGAGGCCTTGTCCAGACTAAAACGATTTTGATCTTTTTCGTTTCCGTTTCGTTTTAACGAAAACGTCTCAAGATAATAAGTGCGTGCCACACATTTACAAAATAAATATCTTTCCTGTTTCTTTTATTTTGAAAACCCCCGACCGGAAGTGTTGTCGTTGTTTTGAGCTTTCAGCTTTTGAGCTCCAGAGACAAACACAATTTAATATATTGATAGTGAAAAGATTTTAACTCTGTGACTAACCACCTTATAACTAAGACATACATTTGTGGCAGAGGCAGAGAATGGACAAAATAAACTAGCTGCATAGGTGGCATAATAAACTGTAAACGACATACACATTTGCACTGAACATTATACCTTTGTCTTTTTGCCATTTTATTATAAAACCAGAGACAAGCGCCTCTCTCTTATCGGTCTATCTTACATTACGCACAACCAGCCCGTCTATCTGAAAGCCCTTTCTGTGGAGCGCACTGGACTATTGAGAAACAATAGGAATTTTCCATTGGTTCTCCCAGTCCACATGCCCATTTCTAGCATTTCCATTGGCTATAGTGACAGACATAGATATATGATAAATGAATAGATACAGCGGATTAGATGCAGTCCAGAGAAAACAACCAATTTAGATATTTCAAGATTCTATGCTTTACATCCGCGCATTCTCTGAGAGATGCACACAATTTTTAGATCACAATCAATTCCGATACAATAAAGCAAGTCTTTATCACAAACAAATCCAACGATATTTAATGTTTTACAAAACATGTCTAGTGTTGCACCCGGCTTTAGAGGGTTAAAGGCCTAATTGTATTTTTTATTTAGTTAATAAATGTCTTGTTGTAATTCCTTATATACCTAATGTAGCGCATCTTCTTGAAGCAGATTCAGCTTTTTTTGCTCTGATTTGACTTCAATTTAATTGCATTGTTACTGTTCACATGTGTGGTGCCGTCACAGTCATATATAAGTAAAGATAAAGTTTGAATGACTTACTGAACTGGTGTTTTAATTTCACACCACACTGCTTGTTTGTTATTTCAGCACCAGGCGCTGTCCACCGACTTTTTTCATGAGCTACATTGCACCTCTCAACATGGATAAAACAAAGTATAATAAGCATTCTTTAGGTGGTGGTAGTTTATCTATTTGGACATTATATCTAACATATAGCCTAGCCTAGTTGGTCGGAATAAAAATTAAAAAAATTATATAAAAAAAAAAATTAAATAATCTGAGGGGCCAGATATTATTGCTGGCGGGCCAATTTCGGCCCGCGAGGCCGCCTATTGCCGACCTATATTGCATCACACAGTTGCATCATCCCGATCAACACGCAACTACTCTGTACATGCCATTGTTGTTTAATAATAACTCCCGGTGTTATGTGTTTAATAAACACTTCTAGACAGGACATATCTGGACATATAAGACATGTATCATGTTTCTTTTTTTGTTGGCTGGGTTTTGCATGCGGATTAAGGGAGATGTCAATCTGATGTCGACGGGGACGGGGGGACGGGGGGGGGATAAGAATGAATCATTTCCACAGGGCATTATGACCAGAGATTTAAATATCAACAGATTTTCTTCTGGTACTTCACTCTGTACTGGGCTCTGTTAAGGAAGGACAGGACACACTCACTGAGAAACATTGCTTTATACTGAAAACTAGGGTAAGCCATTTTAAGTTTATTAGTGAATCTTAAAAGTGAGGAACCAGCTGACTTGATTAAAGGGGCGTGTTTAAAACGGCCATTTTGTTTAGTTAAGTGCCCCCATTAAGGGACTGTTTCCTGTTTACTAGTAGCATCTGATTTGCTGAGTGAGCCATTAAGAGCCTGCCCTGTTTAAAAGCAGAGGTCCACACTGTGTTGAAGTCACTCTGTACTGGGCTCTGTTAAGGAAGGACAGGACACACTCACTGAGAAACATTGCTTTATACTGAAAACTAGGGTAAGCCATTTTAAGTTTATTAGTGAATCTTAAAAGTGAGGAACCAGCTGACTTGATTAAAGGGGCGTGCTTAAAACGGCCATTTTGTTTTGTTAAGTGCCCCCATTAAGGGCCAGGTGTTAAGACAGCACTAATTAGTGATAGTGATTTAAAGGCTTGCTGGTGTAGCGTCAGCGAAGCGTCGAGAAACGAAGAGGGACAAAGAGGAGGAGTTTTCCTGGAGTTCTCTGCAGAGGGATCCACCGATCCACCCAGTGCTAAGTACACCATAATCCTATATTTCCCTCCCACACTGCTATCTCTCTACTTCCTCCCTGCCACTCTTGACAATACAATGTGTCTCATACCTATATCCACAATCTGCTCCTCCAGAACTGACTCTACCCATCCACGCCAGTTTGCTAGCAACCCGGCTAATCTCTCCTACCCTCCTACAGCCACTAATACACCTGTCACAGTACGGGGAGGCTTATGGAATTGTCAATCAGCAGTCAAGAAAGCTGACTTCATTACTGCCTACGCCCATAGTCTAAATCTGCAGCTCCTGGCTCTAACTGAGACCTGGATAACCCCCAATAACTCATCAACACCTGCAGCATTATCTACAAACTATAACTTCACTCACACACCTCGACCTTCCAGACGGGGTGGAGGCACTGCCCTCATGACATCTCCTTCATGGGCTACAAACGTAACACCACTCCCAGAACTGTCACTCTCCTCTCTCGAATATCATGCAGTATCTGTCTCTAATCCTTTCAATCTCACCATTGTTACACTCTACCGCCCTCCAGGTACACTCGATCACTTCACAGATGAGCTGGACATGCTTCTTAGCTCCTTACCGGAAGATGGTACCCCTCTCCTTCTACTGGGCGACTTCAACCTGCCTGACTCATCTCAGTCAGTCATAGTAGTCTCCCTCCTACAATCGTTTGACCTGACTCCCACTGCCATGCCTCCCACCCACAAAGCAGGCAACTCCTTGGATCTCATATTTTCCCGTAACTCCAGCATCATTAACACCACGGTAACTCCCCTACATGTATCTGACCATTCCTTCATATCCTTCTCACTAACTCTCATGCTTAACCGAAAGGTCTTCACCCCAACTCAAACAGTCTCACTCAGACGCAACCTGCCCTCCCTATCCCCCTCCACCCTCTCCTCTGACATACTATCCGCTCTACCTTTGAGTGACACCTTCTCTGCTCTCTCCACAGAGATGGCAACCTCCACCCTCCTTTCAGCCCTTGCAACCTCCTTCGACAAGCTCTGTCCCCTCGTTGAGAAACCTGCCCGCCGTTCCCCACCCAGTCCATGGCTGACAGATCCAGTGAGAGAACAAAGACAGGTCCTGAGAGCAGCTGAAAGGAAGTATAGAAAGTCACGCCTCACTGCTGACATCGACACATATCACAACCTCTTGTTAACATTCTCCAAAACCATCACTAATGCCAAAGCTTCTTTCTTCCACCATAGGATCGAGGCCTCTGCCAAGAATCTTCGCAAACTGCATGCTACCATGTCCTCCCTCCTCACTCCCCCCCCACCCCCCCCTCCCTCATCTTTCTCTGCCGAAGACTTTGCGATCTTCTTTGAGGAAAAAGTGGAGAACATCCGCAGCTCCTTCTCCCAACCCCCACCCATTCCAAATGCTGAATCGAGAACCTCATCCTTCACTCTGTCATCTTTCTCTCCCATTACAGAAGCAGAGACCCTGACACTGGTAACGTCAAACCGTCCGACTACTTGCCAGCTGGACCAGCTACCCTCCCCACTCCTCCAGACCATAGCACCAGACATCCTCCCATTCCTAACTGCAACCATCAACTCCTCACTCAACTCGGGGGTGGTCCCCACCTCCCTAAAACAAGCCAGAGTCACGCCGCTCATAAAAAAACCAACCCTGAACCCTACCGTCATAGGCAACTACCGTCCTGTCTCTCTTCTCTCCTTCCTTTCTAAAACACTTGAACGTGCTGTATCCAACCAACTTACTACTTATCTCTTACAGAATGACCTCCTAGACCCTAATCAGTCAGGCTTCAGGACTGGTCACTCCACAGAGACAGCCCTCATTGCGGTCACAGAGGCACTTCACTTAGCAAAAGCGAAAGGCCTCTCCTCTGTCCTGATTCTCCTAGATCTATCTGCAGCCTTCGACACAGTCAACCACCAGATCCTCCTTGCGGCCCTCGCAGGAATGGGAGTGGCTGGCTCTGCGCTG
Source organism: Notolepis coatsorum (assembly GCF_963971535.1). Lineage (NCBI taxonomy): Eukaryota > Metazoa > Chordata > Actinopteri > Aulopiformes > Paralepididae > Notolepis > Notolepis coatsorum. The sequence continues at coordinate 191,821,696 of NC_140166.1, forward strand.
ACATGGCTGTCATCATACCTCAATGACCGCTCCTACCAAGTGTCATGGAGAGGGACCCTGTCGGCCACCCGCCCCCTGCGGACGGGTGTCCCCCAGGGCTCGGTTTTAGGACCCCTTCTCTTCTCCCTCTACACTAAATCACTGGGTAACATTATCACGTCTCATGGCTTCTCCTACCATTGTTATGCCGACGATACTCAACTCTTCCTCTCCTTCCCTCCCTCAGATATCCACGTCTCTGTGCGGATCTCGGCCTGTCTGTCCGACATCTCAGCCTGGATGACGTCCAACCACCTCAAACTGAACCTAAGCAAAACAGAATTGCTCCACCTGCCGGCCAAATCCTCCCCCCTAACCGACCTTTCAATCACAGTCGAGAATGCAGCTGTGACTGCGTCCCCGACCGCCAAGAACCTTGGTGTTGTCCTCGACGACCAGTTGAACTTCTCTGCTCACATCGCAGCGACGACCAGAACCTGCCGATTCCTCCTGAGCAACGTCAGAAGGATACGCCCCTTCCTGACAAAAGAAGCCACCCAACTCCTCGTCCAATCAACAGTCATCTCCCGCCTCGACTACTGCAATGCACTGCTCGCTGGCCTCCCGGCCACTGCCACTAAGCCTCTTCAACTCATTCAGAACGCAGCGGCCCGCCTGATCTCAAACCTACCGAAGTCGGCCCATGTCACCCCACTTCTTAGGGACCTGCACTGGCTCCCCATTGCTGCACGAATCCGCTTCAAGGCCCTCGACCTAGCATACCGTGCGGCAAAGGGAACCGCTCCCGCCTACCTCCAGTCAATGATCTCTAACTACACACCCTCAAGACCCCTACGCTCTGCATCTTCTGGCCGCCTCAGACCTACTCCTATCCAAGCTCCGGGAGGGTCATCAAAGAGAAGTCGCCTATTCTCAGTCCTTGCCCCACAATGGTGGAATGAACTACCCACCCCAGTTAGGACAGCCGAATCACGTCCAATCTTTCGCCGTCGACTAAAGACGCACTTCTTCAACCATTATCTGAATTAAAAAAAAAAAAAAAAAAAAAATCTAACCCTAACTAACCGTACTGTCATGCACTTGTCCTAATAAACTAACCTACACTGTAGCACTCAACACTTTGATGAACATTGTTGCTCAGCTGATAGAGTTGTGCCCTTCCTGATGGCTTGTCGTACAGAACTTGTAAGTCGCTTTGGATAAAAGCGTCAGCTAAATGACTAAATGTAAATGGTAAAAAAAAACAGGAATTACCGGATAATGGGAACCCTGCCCAGTGTATGTATTCAGACAATAGTTCACATTTAGGAGCATAGTTATGCGGGGTAAGAGAGAGGTGGGCTATCGCATCATCGGTTCAGGAGAAGACGAGTATCGCTTGTAAAGATGGTGACGCAATGGGGGGCGTCTTCAGAATTGCGCACTCTGGGAGCTGGTATCAGAAAGTACCGTCTTCAGGCTGCCAGAACGCAGTTCCGTGTGGCATAAAGTCTGGACATGGCCTGAGTCTCTCTGTACTGGCCATGAGACTCCGGTAGCGCTTGCCTGACTGCAGCAGTTCAAAGAGGCAGTTGTTTGGGTGACTATAGTCTTTGGTTATTCTCTTAGCCTTGGCCCTGCAACACTTGTTATAAATGTCCTGGGGAGTGGGAAGCCCACCTCCAATTGTGTGTTCGGCTGAACGGGCCACTCTCTGTAGTCTGCTGCGGTCGTGTGCGGTGCTATTCCCAAACCAGGAGGTGATGTTACCAGTCAAGATGCTCTCTATTGTGCACGAGTAGAAGTTCTTAAGGATCTTCTGACTCACTTTGAACTTCCTTAGGAACTGCCTAAGGAAGTAGAGGCGCTGCCATGCCTTCTTCACTACACTGTCAATGTGTGTGGTCCATGTCAAGTCCTCAGATATGTGGACTCCGTGGTACTTAAAACTGTTCACTCTCTCGACCGGTGCCCCATCGATGCTGAGGGGGCTGTAATCCCTGGCCCCCGACCTCCTAAAGTCCACAATAATCTCTTTCGTTTTGCTAACGTTCAGGGAGAGGCTGTTCTCCCTAGTACAGTTCTCCCTAGCTGTTCTCCCGGCACCACAGTGTCAGGTTCTCTACCTCTCCCAGGTACGCCCTCTCGTCGTTTGCTGAGATCAGGCCCACCACAACTGTGTCGTCAGCAAACTTGATAATTGTGTTGCTGTTTCGCTGTGCCACACAGTCATGTGTGTACAGCGAGTAGAGGAGGGGGCTCAGAACACAGCCCATGCAAGCCAGAGATAATGGTCAAAGCTATAGCAGTGTCTATCTCATACACAAAACATGAAGAACAAGCCTTGGTATGAGGGGAGGAAAAACAGTGTATTTGAAAAATTTTGATATATTTTTCCATCACATTGATTATTTTACCTTCTGTTATCTTCAAAGTATTGAGACGCATTTTTCACTATAGTGAATAAAGGGATAAAGAGGAGAATACAAGACTGTACTAGGTTAGTGTATTGACAAATGAACAGGGGGGGTGAAGCAAAAGTGCACCCATGGTAGGGGAGAGTGGGGTGAGTAGTGCCACTTTTTACTTAAAGTGCCTTTAAAGCAAGGGGATTACAGTAATGCCCCCAACTAAAATATGTACATATAGTTTAGGATGTTGTGCATCCCTGGGTACAATCACTTTGGATCTTAAATAAACTGTTTCAGAAATATATCTTTAGAAAAAAAAGTGGTTTTGTGGCACAACTTGCCCCCGGTGCGGGGTAAGTTGTGACATTAGAGAGAATACACTGGGGTAAATTGTGCCATTGATAATTTTACGTAAAACAGATCATTTTAATCTCAAAAGCGGTAAAAGCATCCTGCAGATCTTCACCTCCTTTCCAACCTGACGTATAGTCTTCCCCTGTTGCACCTCTTTCACTGCTCTTTCCAACTTCTCAAGAGGAGTTGAAACCCTGTCTGTCTTCCGTTTGTATATCTGTGTGGCATGATGGATTTTGGTCTAAAATTAAGAATATCACATAGTTTTAGTGATCAAATGCAAGAATGCAATGTACAATAACAATAAAATACAATAAAGTAATATATATAGTTAATCAAATAAGTTGGGGCAACTTAACAAAGAGAATATCTGGCACAACTTAACCCAGGCCCTTTGGCACAAATCACCCCAAGCCTACCATTTTGAAAAAAAATGCATCCCCCAGCTGTTTTGAGCTAGCATCATGCTAACTGTTACGAAGAATCAGATTAAACCGAATATATATATTTATTTATTGATATATATTGCATAGTATTTGTATATCGTTTGATATCCCCTGTATATTCCTTGTACATATACACGGAATATCCCTTTAGCCCAGACCATAATAGTTCATTCTCCTATTGGACAGCGGTCCACCGGCGCCAGGGACCGGCCTCCGGAGCCAGGTTCAAAGTCACCGTCAAGATGTGTCTGGACATGCCCGGCCTTGCCCAGGGATACGCGACAGAAGTGAGAGTGGAACTAGTTTTGTTCACCGTGCGTATAAATACGGCGCAGGTGAATGTAGAAGCCCCTTACCTCCGTACCCTTCGTCCTTAGTATGTTACCGATAAGTTAAAGCCTCACCCACGATACAACGTGCGGTGAAGTATGGCCTGTTTGGCCTCAGAATAGAGCATCGAGACCGCGTGCGAATTAATAACTGAATTGTCAGAGTTTGGCGCTATACCGTCGAGTGCGACATATTTCTATTAAGTCTTTAATAGTCTATTTGTGTATAGTGTATCGTGCGGTTAGAATTCTACAGTGACCAGCATCCCCAACGCTTCCTCGTATTAGCTAGAGTTCTTATCCAGGCTGGGCCGACCGCATGGCGCTTTCACCCGAGGAGACCTAGACGAGAGCCGTATGGACATGTACACTGGATTAATCTACCCGACGACTACATAGCCCTTTGCGGCTGGAATATATTTGCTTTGGTCCTGTGATTTATGGAGCGGATAATCGCCGACGCCTGCACGTGTTGGATTTACCCCGAGAGGAGTCAAGTCGAGTCGGCGCCCAGAGAGCCTGAGGCCGACTAGCTTTCTTCCCTGTGGAGCTACAATCTACAAGAGAACCAAGCTGTATTCGTCTGTGGATCAAGAGGCTACTGCACCGGCTTCTGTACCTGAAGTCTCCCTAGTCATCGTTGACCAGACGTCCTACTACCGACAGATCTTCTACCCCCCCTGCTGGCTTACAACCAGTGGGAACCCCTTCCAGTATCTTCCGCTATATTACTAGTGCACCATAGATATAATTCCCTAAGATTCAGGTTGTATAATTACCTCCTGCGTAACCAGAGAATGGACATTCAATATTGATTTGCCTACGCATATTCCTTTGCCTTACAAGTGCATTCAAAGAATAATGTAAAGTATCCTATGTACCTTTTGCTCCATTAAATACTTGATTAATACCTTTGACTGGAACCGATTTCATTGTGGGAAGTGTTCATCATATTCATATATTGTGTACTGTATGGCCAGTAATTAAAGTACATAAAGCGGTAGTGGTTTAATGATACCATACTTATCAATACAGTCAGGGAATTGTACCCCTCAGTTACAATTGGTCCTTCGAGCCGGAGGGTAACTAGTGTAATATTAATATAGTGGTATTAATATTGACATGGCCTATGATGAACACTCCACAAAACGGTTCTCCTAAAGTAGATCGCCCGCAGCGTAGACGGCAGACACCTCAGTACTTAGAGGATTACGTTGCCAGTATACTACCTAGCCTTCTACAGACGGTAAACGCGGAAAAAGTAGATAGTAAAATTATGTCCGACCCTATCGCCCAGGTTACCCCGCCAATAGAGGCCCTAGTGGGTTCTAATGTAACTGACCAAGCTCACGGTAGGGACCAGGAGGGACCTGACACGACTTTACCCCCCGCCAAGACCGAAGAAGTAGTCCCCGGAGAGCTCCAGGATAAAGACGGCTCTCCAGGGATGGAACTCTACCCGCTACAAGAAGAAGAGACCCCGGAGATGGATCTCCAGGACTCGCCACAGGAGAGCAGATCTCCAACGAGTACTGCCGGGAGCGGATCACCTCAACCAGCGTCTTCCCCCAGCGGGGCGGACAAGATGCTGGCACAGGCATTCCTCGCCAGCCTAGCAGCCTCTACAGAGCGCGATAGACTCCAAGCAGAGCGCGATCGACTCCAAGCACAGATGCTTAGCGAGCGCGAACATTCTTCCATGGAAAGAGAACGCATTCAAGCGCAGCAACGGAGCGACGAAGATCGTATACGTCTGGAGATTAGACGCCTTCAGACGGAAGAGAATATGGTAAGAGACCGGGCCGAAGCAGAGCGCGCCACCGCCGAAGCAGAGCGCGCCGCCGCCGAAGCCCAGCGCGCCGCTGCCGGTACCCAAAGAGAAGTAGAGCGCGACATCGCTCTCACCAAGCGCGAAGCCGAGCGCGACCGATTACAAGCGCAGATAATGGAGCAGCTGATCGCCAGGGCGACACCCCCTCCCTCCGCACGGGGTTCCAGGGCCTCATCAAGACACGGGTCAAGGGCACCCTCCCCTACCCGATCAAGCGACCCTGAGCCCGACCACCAGAGAGAGCCTATACCCCCCTCCGAACTCCTTCCCCGACCGGTCCACGCGAGGACCAGCTACAAGGAAGAAACGGTCTACACCGCGGAGAGGCTAAATAGACGACTACAGGATCTAGAGGACCTGCCAGAGCAAGAAGAAGAGGGAGAGGAGGAGAGTCAAGCCCGACAGCAGCACAGAACTCCACAGGACCAGGAGGTCCAGTACAGCCCAGGCTCTACCCCCGCGGCTCTGTGCTACAGACCCCCGACTCAATTCACGGGTGAGCTTGACGCACGACCAGCCCCGAGGAATAGCACCTGGATACGCGGGCCATGGTACCCAGCAGGTACCAGCCCACCAAGAGACGTAAGAGGAGACTCGCCTAGGAGGCCTCTCTTCCAACGCTCACCGATGTGCCAGCCATCCATGGCATCATACATTGGCACACCGACGTTTCTGGACTTCACCCACGAGAACAGAGCACAGTACACCGAGCTACGAATGTGCTTAGAGACAATGATGTCCGATGTAGCAGACGAACCGTACAAGTATGCTATCCTACTGAAGCACCTCAAGGTGCCCCGAGCGCACAATATAGCGCTGGCCTATGCCACCTCTACTACCCCATACACAGCGGCTCTAGCAGCACTCGACCAAAGATATGGACGTATATGGGATTACGTAATACAAGAGATAAGGCATATTGACCGCCTACCCCCAGCAACAGACAATCGCTCACTAGATGACCTGTCTATCAAGGTACAATCCCTGGTAGGGATGCTGGGGGCGCAAAGAGAAAAGGGTATGCACGAACTGTACGCAAACTCTAATGTCGAGAGGATTTTAGAGAAGCTTCCGCCCGCCCGACAAGAGCGCTTCAGGCGGCAAAGAGACCACCGTGATCCTAACGGTCCCGAGCCATCCCTCCTAGACCTAGCCGACTTCCTGGCGAGAGAAGTCAACAGCCTACGGTTGGATACGTTCATGAGGAGCACCCCAAGCTCCAGAGAGGGACCTAGGAGAGCAAACGATGGCCGAAGATTGGTGACCGTCATGCACCAATCAGAACCAGTACCGAGCAGCAAGAACCACAGTACCCCCTCGATGAAAGAGAAGTGGAAGATGGTGTGCCCGTACTGCGAGAAAGAACACTGGTTGTCACAATGTGACACATTCAAGAAGATGACCGCCGACGAGGTGGGTCAATGGATAAAGTCCAACCGACGCTGTTACCGATGTGCGCGCAGTCACATGGCAGCCGAGTGCCGCTTAAAGAAGAGGTGTAGTCGGTGTGACGGAGCCCACCTAGATGTCCTACACGACAGTAACAGAAGAAAGCCTGCACCCTCAAGCAGCACAAAGGCAAGTGTTATGTACATTGACCCCGCCAGCAGCGGGGGGGCGCCCGAGTGCTCTTAAAGGTGGTCCGCGTAACACTGAGTTACCAAGACAAGGTCATGGACACTTACGCCGTCCTTGACGACGGGTCAGAGAAGACCCTTCTCCTCGCATCCGCTGCGGCCCAGCTGGGGCTGCGGGGGAGCGAAAACCAGATGACGATTCGGACAATAAGAAGAGATCTAAAGACGATAAAGGGCGAGAATGTCTCCTTCACTATCGCAGCAAGCGGGCAGCCAGAGAGACGGTATAGGATTACTAATGCTTTCACCAGCCAAGAAATAGGCCTGTCGCAGTATACCTACCCCATCGCCAAGTTGATGGATAAATATGTGCACCTGCGTCAACTACCTATCCCGCTCATAGACGGTGCCACCCCGACCCTGCTGATAGGCTCCGACCATGCAGACCTCATAGTCCCGATAGACCGGGTCCACACAGGGCCCAGAGGCTGTCCTGCAGCAGTCGAGACCCGCCTAGGATGGACATTACAAGGCCCCCTCGCTAAGTCTCTTAACCGAACAGCAGCCACTAGCTGCCTCCACTCCAGAGTGACAGAAGAAGACACCACCCTCCTACAGCATGTCGAGAGGCTATGGACACTAGAGACAACGCCCTTTAAGAACGAAAAGAAAGACATTCGCTCCAAGGAAGACATTTACGCCATAGCACTCCTCGAGCAAGGGACAAAGAGAGTCAAAGTCAACGGAGTGATGAGATACGCAACTCCACTCTTGAGGCGAGAGGGTATGCCCACCTTCCACGCCCCAAAAGAAGCGACGGAGCGGTATCTATTGAACACAGAGCGGCGCCTAGCCAGAGACCCCGCTCAAGAGACGGTGTACCGCGCTGAGATTAACAAGCTAATCACAGCGGGACACATAAAGAAAATTGACATTAAAGAGGCCGATCAGACGACCGAATCATGGTACGTGCCGCACCACAAAGTCCACCACAACGGCAAGGATCGTATTGTGTTCAACTGCAGCTACCAGATCGGATCACAAAATCTGAATAAAGAGCTCTTGCCCGGCCCAACACTCGGCCCCTCTCTACTAGGCGTGTTACTACGTTTCCGCCAAGACAAGGTGGCCATCAGCGGCGACATCAAAGGGATGTTCCTGCAGGTGAGACTAGTGGAGGAGGACAAGCCCCTGCTGCGGTTCCTATGGAGAGAGAGGATCGGGGATAAGCAACCAGCCATCTATCAATGGGAAGTCCTCCCTTTCGGAACCACATGCAGCCCATGCTGTGCTACGTTTGCACTGCAAAAACACGTCGCAGAGGACCCAGCAGCTGATGAAGAGGTCCGACAAAGTGTAGGAAATAGTTTCTACGTGGACAACTGTCTGCAAAGCGTCTCGACGCCAGAAGAAGCCGAGGCCCTTCTACTCAAGCTCCGCGCCTCCCTGATCAAAGGCGGCTTTGATCTCAGGCAGTGGGCCAGCAGCGACCCGCAAGTATTGCGCAGCCTCTCCCCCGAGGACAAGGCAGCAAGCAGCGAGACCTGGATGGCGACCATCCCAGGAGAAGCCCAAGAAATGACATTAGGACTAGTCTGGCGCTTCAAAACAGGCTCGCTCCATTATAAACACACACCCCTGACCAAGGAGCAGGGAAGGTCGACTGCACTACCGACCACCAGACGGAGTGTATACAGAACACTCGCCAGACAATATGACCCGTTGGGATGTATTCTACCTTACACCACCAGGGCAAAGATGATTGTAAGAGCGTTATGGGACAAGGACCAGGGCTGGGACGACCCCATACCCGAACACCTTGCATCCACATGGAGAGAGTGGGAGACGGAACTCAGCTCACTCCCAGGTGTCAACATTCTGTGACCATTCTCTGGCTAAGATGTTTTGATGATTGATTTGACTTCTATGGACCTTTTATAAAATATTTAGCCCCCGTGTCCCTCCGAAAAATCCCGGCATTTTTTGTCAGATGGCCAAATCCAAAATACCTGCTGACGCCATCTTGAAAAATTTACTTTTGATCCAGAGCACCTAGAATCATGTATGAATACACTTTTTTGTGTAAGTCAACCATGACGATTCCAATTATGACATCAGTTTGACTCTATGACATCAATTTGTCCCAGAAATCCAAGATGGCCACCATATAGTAGAGCGAAAATGTAACTTTTAATGTCAAAACCAATTTTACCATGGTACTGCTGTACTTTAAACAAACTACCTTCATAAGGATCTCAGCAAAATATTTGATGAATGTACAGTATGATAAGATAACTAATTATACTTTACAAAATACGCTCTCTTAAATAGCTGTAACTTGAACAGATTAACTACTTTTTTTTTCTTCTTTTTTTTACTTAATTATTTTTTAACTTTATAGCATTTTCAGCTTTTTCTGGCCACGCAGGACAGATAGAGGGAGAGAGGGAGAACGGGAGGAGAGGTAGGGAAGACATGCAGTAAATGGTCGCCGGGACTCGGAAACGAACCCGGGACGACCGCTTCGCGACTCAGCACGCTATGTGGTGTGCAACTGGAGCGCCCCAACAATGAAACCACTTTAAACATGTCATGATCAGTCCGAATCAGAGCATTCTGCCTCACTAGATTCTGAATCATCAGATTCCAATGAATCACCCCTCCTCCTCCATACATCATCATCTCCCTTCTCATCATCATCCTCCTCACTCTCCTCTTCCTCACTTTCTTCAGCTGGCCCTGGTGCAGGTAGATGTGATGGGAGAGCAGGTCGTGTGTGGCGGACAGGGCGACAGCGACCACCCACCAGCTCCCAGCCATGTCCGAGTGGCGAAGGGTGTCGCTTCAGGGAGGGGTGGCGCACTAGATATGCCAAGTAGTTGGCACGGAGGCAGTGTTGGCGTAGGCTATCTGCATCTGGAGGGAGATGGATGAATGATTTGTTCTTCATTCTCTTCCACTTTGTGGCACGGGCCTCAGCCATGGTGCTACTCTTCTTGTCGCCATAAATAACATGTTGTGTGAACTCGAACAGCTCCTCTAGCACCTCCTCCTCAAGGTCAAGGCTATCTCCACACCGCGAGAGCAGCCGTCGTGCCATAGGGCTCTTTGCCACCTTGTCATACACCGACGACTTACCCTTGTCATAGAAGCCTGAATTGGCATCACAGCCTGTAATGCAGTGTAGCTGCACAATACAATACAAAAAGACCGTGTTCTGCTTTCTCTTGATGCAGAGCATACCGGGCAGCTGTTGAGAGATGACCGCTGCCATGACATAGGCATCGGTGTCGGCTGCATCAATGACCACAGTAGCCTGACTCACGTAGAACTGTGTAAGCAGAGAAGAGGATGGTGTCAGCCTCAGACTGGTCAAAGCTGTAGTTCTGCATTGGTTGCTGGGTTGACAAGTTGGTGCAGTGGGAGCCAACAGAGTAGACGATCTCTGTATACACCCTGTGCAACAAGGTCAGGCAGATAGCTGCATATTACTTTTTGTAGCCGCCCCCTCTTTCTGACGCTACACAGCAGTGTTTTGAACTCTCTGGCAGAGGGGAAGGGGTCGCCCAGCTTCATGTACGTGTTGGGGACATGTACCTTACCTTGTACCCGCAGATCTCGCTCATCATCTTTAGTTGAGTATGCTGCGTCGTACGGGTCATTTACACAGAAAATACGGTCAGCATCACCATGGCGGCCAAGGATGATGGATGATACCTTGTGGACATAGTCCAACCACTTGTATGGGGTGCCATCTTGTGTCTGCTGATGGGGTTGCCATCCTCCAGATCATGCCCATGTCGACAAGAGCGGTGTAGGGTTCTTGCAGATCTACAGATTGGAGAGAGAGCTTCTGAATGAGCTTGCTCTTCTGTGTCTTCCTATATGTGCCATTGGAGTTGAATAAGGCCACACATTCCTCGACAACACGATGTTCCAGCAACTCTGAGAGATTCACAAGTTGACTGACCTCAACCAGGTCGATCACTGCCTTGAGAGCACTCCGCTCCATCTCAGCAGCTCTTGCTTTGAGTTCCTCCCCGGGCTTCTCCATGCAGGGCTGCTTGGCAAATGTCAAGCGTTTGCTCAGAGGGACAGGTGCATGGAGGGAGGTTCTCTTACTGAACACTCGGTCTTGCAAGAAGCTGGTCAACTTCTCCTCTCCCACAGCATAGGCTGAGTTGAAGTCCGCGATGAGTTCATCAGAGGCAGGCATGGCTGACTGTAGGGTGCGGAGGGTGGGTGAGGCTGGATCAAATGGGAAGGAATCAAACTCATGCATGCATGCGACCAGGTCCTGCACTCGCTGCTCATCTTCTCTCATCCTTTTCGGACCACATTCTATGTGCTTCCTCTTGGCTTTTTTGTGTGTGGCCAGGGCATTGTGAGCCACCCGGATCTTGGCCAAATTGTTCACATTTCTGGAGTGCACCAGCAGCTGCTTCTCATTCTGGAGGATGGAGAGCCAGCCAGACTTCATTTAGCTGCCCTTGTTCATTGTACACTCGATCCACATGTCCCAGGCCATGTTGGAGTAGGGGTTGCCTGTGATGGACTGAGTGAAGTCAGTACGAAGGAAGGCGACCTGATCAGCAGGGAGAGCTGTCAGCATTGCCCAGAAGTCAGGCAGCCACCTTCCATACCTATTGTTGTCGTACACTACCATCCATGGCAGCATGGCACGCAGAGAGCTGACATACTCATCCAAGTTGCAGATATGTACTGCATGCACATTCTGCATGAGTGCATCCGTCATAGACAGGAAGTCCCTCCAGTAGTCCGCCATGTCACTGGCCTCCACCTGGGTGAATAAATTGGTGATGAGGCTCTCGAGGTCAGTATCATCCTCCAGTGCCGCATGTGCAGCTGCACGGGGTTCTTGGGAGAGACTCATATCTCTCAGAATCTCAAGGTTCTCCCTTGTCTCATCAGCCAGGTTGGGCATGAGCCTCCCCTTTACCAGCTGACTCATGAGTGCCTCATAGATGAGCCTCAAGCAACGCAGCCACCTCTTGTAATGCTTGCCTTTCAGTGCACGTCGACGGAGCCCTCTGCAATAACTCCTCCTGCCACAAGTACATCTCCTAGCTCACTCCCCTTGTAGTGCTTGTAGATAGCGCTCATCATCACACACTGTGTATGGAAGGGACCAAGAAAGGGTACAATGTCATGGTACTTGTTTGGGTTCTCGGCATTGAGCAGAGTGATGAGGACATACACAGGATGATCCCCCCCTTTAAGAAGGCGAAGGGCATGTGCTTAGTTGCGATGATGGTAGACAGCTTCTCCATGATGTCATTCACAACTGACTTGTTGGGCGGTTTATTGTAAGATGTATGAAAATAAGCCTTGCTCTTCCTCTGCTCCATATTCAAGCCAGCGTGAAACCCATTGTATGAAGGGATAGTACACGCATGCACGCACGTACACACACATGTGCACACGCACGTATGCGCACACACACACAAACACACACTCGCAGTCTATTGAAGAAGAAGGCCTGGATGAGCGAGGTCAACAGGAGTTCTTCATGTCAAGGAATGGCGAGATGGCGTGTTCCAAGATACCTTTTGAAACAGAAGGCTGAGCACAAGCTCAGAACATCATCAAAATAACTCCTGAAAGAAACAGCTTTCGAACACAACACAAGGGTTAACAAACCCCAAACACGGCTACAATGACTATATTAGCTAACTAGTTGTTGTTGCTAGCTAGCTAGCTATTGGGAAAGTTGTTAGTCTGAAGCCCTGCCCAAACACCAAATCTTACTTTCCCATTCAAAAGTTACATTTTCGCTCTGCTGTCTCTTTCTACATTTTTGCTCTACTTGGATTTCTGGGTTAAATTGATGTCATAGAGTCAAACTAATGTCAGAATTGGAATCGTCATGGTTGACTTACACAAAAAAGTGTATTCATACATGATTCTAGGTGTTCTGGATCAAAAGTAAATTTTTCAAGATGGCGTCAGCAGATATTTTGGATTTGGCCATCTGACAAAAAATGCCGGGATTTTTCGGAGGGACACGGGGGCTAAATATTTTATAAAAGGTCCATAGAAGTCAAATCAATCATCAAAACATCTTAGCCAGAGAATGGTCACAGAATGTTGGTTCTTGACCCAACTATGTACACTGGATTAATCTACCCGACGACTACATAGCCCTTTGCGGCTGGAATATATTTGCTTTGGTCCTGTGATTTATGGAGCGGATAATCGCCGACGCCTGCACGTGTTGGATTTACCCCGAGAGGAGTCAAGTCGAGTCGGCGCCCAGAGAGCCTGAGGCCGACTAGCTTTCTTCCCTGTGGAGCTACAATCTACAAGAGAACCAAGCTGTATTCGTCTGTGGATCAAGAGGCTACTGCACCGGCTTCTGTACCTGAAGTCTCCCTAGTCATCGTTGACCAGACGTCCTACTACCGACAGATCTTCTACCCCCCCTGCTGGCTTACAACCAGTGGGAACCCCTTCCAGTATCTTCCGCTATATTACTAGTGCACCATAGATATAATTCCCTAAGATTCAGGTTGTATAATTACCTCCTGCGTAACCAGAGAATGGACATTCAATATTGATTTGCCTACGCATATTCCTTTGCCTTACAAGTGCATTCAAAGAATAATGTAAAGTATCCTATGTACCTTTTGCTCCATTAAATACTTGATTAATACCTTTGACTGGAACCGATTTCATTGTGGGAAGTGTTCATCATATTCATATATTGTGTACTGTATGGCCAGTAATTAAAGTACATAAAGCGGTAGTGGTTTAATGATACCATACTTATCAATACAGTCAGGGAATTGTACCCCTCAGTTACACTAACTGTATAGACTCATGGTGTAGCTTACTAAAGCACTAAAACATGTGTGAACTGTTTTCAAAGTTGTCTATAATTGTTCAAACACAGCAATCAAAAAACCTTGATCATACAAATTTTACTTTGGAGGGCAAAAAACTGTTTTTTGAACTTAAATGTGCTTACCTCTCAAGCCAGGTGTCTCCCTTCTCTGCAGGTTGAGTGAAATGGATGCCTCTTCAAAAATATGTTGTCACATGACCAACTTCTTCTATGGTTTTCTAGATAACAGGGGTGGAACTACATGCCCCTTGGCACTGCTCACCCCACTCTCCCCTAAGTGTATTTGTTTCCAAGGCAATGAGTTAAAAGTTTATTATATTCAGAGTTGTGAGACTGTATTGAAGAAAGAGTGGGAAAGGCAGCATGGTGGAGTGAGAAGCTGAGGGTGGTGTGTGCAACTCATCACCCCCCCCCCCCAAGAAAATCAGTTAAAGGTTAAAACAATGCTGATTTATTTTGCATAATCACATGCATCGAAAAATCTAAACCCGTTTGCACACATTCATTTAGTTTGCCAGTTATTGAGAGTAAATTTGTTTGAATATATCAGTGATGTCATTGAACTCTTGTGGTGTATTAATTACAGCTCAATGAAATGATAAAGTGCAGTCCCGACAAGGTATTGCTACATGAAGCTGTAATTAACACAATGCAACGGTTTAATGTCCCCCCGATGACATCACTGGTGGCATAATATTCAAACAAATGTACTCTCAATAACTAAACTAATGTGTGCAAAACTGTTTCGAATTTTTGGATGCGAGATAAATCGGCAGTTTTTTTTTGTGAAGTGCCCCTTTAAACTGTAGCCTCATCTCACTTCACTATGCCATAGCTATATGCATGGAAACAATAATCCTATAGGCTACAGTGGATTTAACATCACTTAATGGTGTTTGATGATGTCCAACTACACTTAGCGATTGTAGTTAAACAATTTAATTAATAAGAAAATAGCATAATAATCATCTAATTTTGTTGTATTGCTTCATGACTTAAGGCATATTTTCCTTTTATTGATATGTTAACTACTTTGACTCCAAAAAAGCAGTCAAGCTAATTAAATTAATCGTTTAATAACATACATGTCCAATATCCATTTCCAGTGTTTGCAAACTGGTTTGGGGCTGAGCTCAGCCTCTCGGAGGAGCACGTCGTCAACCCAATTGTTTCGGAGAATCCAAGTGAAAAGTCCATTGTTGTTGCGAAGTTTTTAATCTGGGGATTTTAAAGCACATCACATGCTCAGCCGGGGCAGCGGGGGAGCTCCCACAACAGGAAAATAATTGCAAATTCCATGATCGAAGAAACCGATCCATCCAAAACTGACGCCCAAAAGAGTTTGGTGGCTGTGATGCCAGCGCACTTAATGGAGGACTGAACGTTTCGACTTTCGAGACTACAAGAGTAGTTGCAAAATTCCTATCGGCATCATTTTTTTTCTTCTAAAGCGGACAAGTGCCTCGGAGCCGGTGATTTAAAGGCCCTAAACATGACGTACACCTACAGCCAGCGTTCTCTGATGGTTTTATCGTCACTGGGGGTCATATCAGCCATCATGTCTATTTTATCGGTCATTCTGATTTTCCAGCTCCAGTCACAACAGACCGCAGTAAAGGGATCTCTCCCTTCCATCTCTATTGTGTTGTCGAGTCATGTCGGCGCAGCGCTGCTGCCGGTGTCCACGGTGCTGTCCGCTCTGTCCCTCACGCTCAACCTGAGCTCAGTGGTGGTCTGTCTCATCCACAGCTACTTAACCACTGAGGTGTGCAGAGGAGAGCACGACGCCGAAAGGTACTCGTCAATAACGTTTCTATAACTAGATGTCCATGTTAGACTAGGCTGGTTGTTTCATTGTGCACCTGTTGTGTTAATTAGCCTACCCGTTTTTTTTTTATCAGAGTAAAGTCTATATTATGCAATGTTTTTATTTATTTATATAAATATATATGTATCACTATGAACAGCTATAATACACTTCAAGAGTAAACGTGTGCGCAAAGTATGTCAGTGTGCAGGCAGCAGGAGAGTGCACACACAGTGGTAGATGGCCGACCCCCACCTCTAAACTCCATACTACTCCCATTCAACAATGGCCCTTCATTATGAACCCTATAGACAGCCCCTAGATGTCCCTTTCCCACGTTGGTTTAGAAATAAGCCAGTGCCTCAGGATCTTTACCAAAAGAGGGGGACAGGTGAATAATGACAAATGTAACTGTTAAAAAAATGAATTTACTTTGAACATAAAATATCCATACATTTCGGGGCAGATAAAGAAATTAATTGAAAAATAAATAAATCACGAGTTCCAAGTTTTAACTTAAGTGTAACATACACAAAAAAGTTAAAGTAACATTTAAAATCATACACAGTCATATCCAAATCTAAAACATTGAAGAAAAACAAGCATAATCAATACCATACATTATAGGCTACATACGTCTTCATTCTAGCTGTGATAAAAACTACTTGGAACAGTAACAATCTGCAAACATGTCTATAAAATAAAAGCTGAGCAATGACAGCTGGTGAGATGATAACACTTTGTCATTTCCTCCCACAGAGCAGACTGGTTCCTATTGGATAGCAGAGCTGGACGCCATGTGGCTATGGGACTGTTCTGCCTGGGGATTTCATTGTACTTGGCAGGTAAGTTCAGAAGGGGTGAAACAAAAAAATAGCAGGACTTTATAACTTTTTAAGACACAGATGTCGATGATGATCAGGCCTGCCGTTCATTTGTCTACAACAAACTCCTCTTCGGTCAAGGTGCATTAGAGAGTGGACATACACAGTAATGGAATAATGTCAACGTCACCTGTACTTGAAGGACCAACTAGCTGCACACTTGTAACATGTCCACGTGCCAGAGCGCTGAAGGAAGCCTGTGCAGTTTGCTGCTGTAGCCCCGTTTTAAGCCACCTGCACTTTGCAGATTTTTAGTTTTTGCACTATGGAATAGTAAAGATATTTTTTCTAAAGATTGAAGTCCTGGTCCACTAACTTGTGATAAGCACGTCATTTCAAAAGCTGATTAATTCATTAAGTCCAGGATGGACTGGAGCGAAACAAGCTGGTGTTTGTACACAACATTTTTAAGTTTTGAAAGCTACTATAGGGTGACTTGGGAAAAGGAAAAGCCCAAACCTCTCTGCATGAAGACAGAGTTGACCACTTGGCCCCTATATCGCATTGGATTTGATCAGCAGAGGTAAAGTACTGGTTTCTCGCATGCGTCCGGCTGATACAAGAGAACAATGCAGTCTTTGAGCTGAGTGACGTCCATTACTTAAGTGTTTTAATGCAGAACCTGGCAGTGCTAGTGGTGCTCCATTCCACTGAGTGGGTTGTTGGAAGAGAGAGCGAGGGGGGGGGGGGCAGTTGCTCCATTGTGACAGGAGGAGGTGTTGGCTCATTGACCCCACTCAGAGTGAGAGAGAGCAGAGTGAGACTGCAGTGACGATACGTCACATCCCAGCACTGTGCTTCTCTCCGCCTTCCTTTAGCATGCCGCCAGGGTCCATAGTTCTCCTCCTGCAGACAGAGACAGAATGACCCATCATCACCTCACAAACTCACATGTTCAAACAAACAGACAAAATGCCATCTGTGTGTCTTAACATTTCACTAGCATCCCCCCCCCCCCATTTATTATTATTATTATTTTAGTTTTTTAAATAATGGATAGCTAATGTACACTGTAAAAAAAATAATACTGGGGCGGGGCAATAACAATAAATTCTCATCTGCCAAAACAACTTTGGAAGGAGACAACAGGCTTTTTTTGCCATTTATGCTGGCATCTCTTATCGCAGAGTAGTAGCTTCATACTTACAGAACTATTTATCTAATAATAACATTAACTGCATTCATAATAGTACATTATACTATACTACATAGGCAGCATTCGGCCGATATGCTCTCTCCTCATTGGGAACAATAAAAAAAAAATAGACAGAAAAAGATGATAATGGACACAAAGTCCTATATTATGAACCCATGATTTGTAAACATTCAGGGAAAAGTATATTGACCGTTTCTCTGACTCTGCTCTCTTCCCACAGCTATGTCCATCTACATGCTCATGATATTTGAGTTGGAGACGGGCATCGCCAGTGCGTGTATCCTCTCATCAGGGATTCTGATCATGCTGGTCATTGTAATCCACTCTCTGGTCAAATTTTCCCGTGCCGCCAGGCTCTATGGCAGCGATCTCCCCGAAACACTGTACCAGAACCAGTCCGAGAGCAGCGGCCCCGTCTCCCGGCCCTGCGAGCTCAAAGTCGGCGTGGACAAACCCAGGATACACCGCAGCCAGTCCCACCTCCAGCGCCAGTTCTCCTACCCTCCCTGTGTCAACCGCACGCACTCACAATCCAGGCAACACCACCAACAGCAGTACTCCCCACCCACAGAGCCCCGGAGCCATGGCAGTGACAAGGACGGCTACAGCGGCGGTGGTTCTAGGATGCAGAGGACCCGGTCCACGGAGTCTTTCCTACTGCAGGGTCAGAATAAACCCTGGAATGGGGTCAATAACGAGATGAGGAGTGTCCTGGCACGCAAGTCAGGGATTTCAAAAGACTCTACTCTAGTGTGACCCTGGTGGGAGGGAGCAAAGCTAGATGGACAAGATGGACCTTTTAAATGTTATGCGAGGACTGCCAACACTGTGTCACCATACAGATCCAGAACTGCCAATTTACAGAGTTTTACATTTCAAATGATACTTACCGCTAATTGTTTGCCGTAGATAATACATGTGGTGGACTTTACACATGCTATACATGGACTGTGAGTGTGAACATGATATAACCTTTACTAGGTTTAAAACAAAAAAGAAAGGCTGAAAATGTTTTCTGAAAAGGATTTTATGTTCTGATGTAAGATGTTATAAAAGAATGAGATTATAATGAAAAGAATAACTCATCAGATGTATTACATTCAGTTCACATGCTATTCATTTTCTAATTAAATATATAGTTTAAGTCTCTGAAACATAACTGTTGTAGAATATATGGCATTTTTATGATAAATTGATCAAACTCATTATTCATACCCATGTTGTTTATATCTCAAATTTGTAAAAAGTCATCTCAAGTCAAGAGTTTTATTTGTCACGGCATACAAGTATACAATGAAATGTGGGGGGTCTTGCCCGCAACAATGTGCATAATACAATAGTAATATATAATAGAATCCAATAGAACGACATTGTGCAATAAAACAAGTAAACAAAGTAGGGCATATCGGTATATGTACATGAGTTATTTACAGAGCATGGTAGGACATGCTAGGTCCTGTGGTAGTGCAATACACTGTTAGCTACGGATGAGGCACTGGGTCTTTATCTACACTGCTATACAATGCTATAATATTATACAATCTCAAGTTATACTATACTATTCTTAAAGTGACCCTTCCTTTTGTAAAGTGACCATAAGTGTGAGCGTGTGCAGCATGAGTGTGTGTTTGCTCATGTTAAAGTGGCTGCTAGTGTGTGAGCGTGTACAGTGTGTGTTGTGTGTGTGTGTGCTCATGTGTGCTTGTGTGTGGAGAGTTCAGTGTTCAAGGCTCTGATGGCCTGGGGGAAGAAGCTGAGCCGAAGTCTCTCTGTCCTAGTAGCTGGTGTTCGCAGGCGTCTGCCTGACCGCAGCAGCATGAACAGGCTTAGTGCTATTCTGTTGTTCACTTGGAGCTTGAGTTAAGCGACACACTCCCATACAATGCCAAAGAAGAAATAGGTCAACACAAATTCTATAATTGGTCAACAATCAGCTGTAAGGTGCGGCTGGGTAGCGCAGTGGACTAAGCACTCGCCTACCACCGCAGAGACTGGGATCAAATCCAGCTGTCAGCGGTACCTCCGGCATGGTCAGTAATCCCTACTAACACAATTGGCAGCGTTAGCGGGTGGGAAGCCGGTGGAGTATGTGTCCTGGTCGTTGTAAACTGCGATTCCAACTGGTCGGTCGGGCAGGGGTTCAGCAGGGAGGGGATCTGGGGAAATAGCGTGAATCTCCGCACACGTTATGTTCCCCCAGTGAAACTCCTCGCTGTCAGGTGAAAAGAAGCGGCTGGCAACTCCACATGTATCGGAGGAGGCATGTGGTAGTTCTACACCCTCCCCAGGCCGACAGTGGGGCAATGCGCACAACAACCAGGTAGGGAATTGGCATAACGACTAAATTGGGATGGGTGAAAAATACAGAAAGCCAGCCCCCCCCCCCCCCCCCCCCCAAAAAATAACAATCAGCTGTAAAACTACAACGGACGGACCAAACTGCCAGATACAAATTGTCTGCTGGTATATTAGTGCGTCCCTATAAAAAGCCTATTCCGTAAATGGTCAATCGAGAGCATCTTTCTCTGATTTTCAAGTGACCTTACAAGAGACCATGCATCTAAATATAGGTGTGATTGTGTCATGGCTGGAGGAACTACTAACCTTGGCCAATGCCCTCCAGGGGTCATGAGGAAGTGGACGGGGGATGTGGAGGAGGGACAGGGGAGGGGGTCACATCACATAGGCTGCATTCATGTGCCAATGGGGGAAATGAAAGATTAAAAAACAAACAAACAAAAAAAGCACAGAAGATGAGGCTCCCACTAGCTTAAAAAGAAGTTCAGACTTCAGAGTAGACCAGGGGTTCTCAAACTTTTTTATACCACAACCCCATTTTATTTAGGATTTTTTTTGGCGACCCCACACTTAATGTATTGCGTAATTTCAATGTGGAATTAAGGAATATCAAAATAAAAGCACACGTTTTTTTAACTTGATCATGCATATTTATTAGAACATTTAATTTTGTATGTTATCAATACACATTTATAAAACAAGGCATATTTAGCCTAAATATGTTGCCACTTGCCAGAACATTAAATTGCCAATGCGCGACCCCACTGTCACCTACCCACGACCCACTTTGGGTCGCGAGTCGCGACCCATAGTTTGAGAACCACTGGAGTAGACCCATGATGGAAATTTGCATTTGTTAACATACTGTACCAGTATGCTATATTAGCTAATGGGATCCTCAAAGCATAAATTTAATAAAAAAATTATTGTAAATAACAGGATGATTCTTAAGAGTAAAGAAACACAAATAATGAAAGGGAATAAATGGTTTATGTGGGGCAGTGAATAAGCATTTATACTGTAGTGGAGTGAAACTCAAAAAGGTGCTCATTCATATATTCATCTGTCCTTGCTTCAGGAGATGCATGGTCCTCATTACCCCCCCCCCCCCCATGAGTTTTGAGAAAAGGGCGAAGGTAGGGAATATAAGAACTTGAGGGTAGACGCTTAAGACTTTGTAAACCACCAGGTCCCAGAGAAGCAGGTTCTCTGCTGCCTCCTACCTGCGTCCTTGCGAGTTGCTGATCTGTTCCTTCATGTTGATGGCTTGGCGGAGGAGGCCATCTATGCTTTTGAAGTACATGCTGCTGTTTGTCATGCTTTTCACTGCACTGTAAAACCCACGGATCAGTGTGTTAAGAGTCAACAGTTGAGGAAGTAGACAGAGTCAGACAGAAGAACTCTTGAAATATTAAAAGGAGCACTTCACCCAAAAGTTATAATTTGCATATCAATTACTTGTTTTGATATAAGTTAGCTGTTGTTAAACTTCAAAAAAAATGAAATACACACACACATATATATTCATTAATTCAAGGCATTACAGGGGGGGGGGGGGTAATTGATATACAAATGATAATTTGTGGGTGAAGTGCTTGTTTAAAGTCTATATAACTTCTAACCTGCATGCATACTCCACAGTGTAAATGGCTCCTTGGCTCTGCTCCTCCCAGCTCTGCATGTCTGTCTATGTGGAATATGAATAGTTCATATAAAAGGTTACTCTGGAACGACAGTTTGGCCCTAATAATTCCACCACCACTGGCTTTATTTATGTTTATTCTGTGAAAATAATGAAGACACTTCAAGACTAAAGTCCCATGCACAAATTAACTGATCTTCCAGTGCAAG
This sequence comes from Notolepis coatsorum, assembly GCF_963971535.1. Classification (NCBI taxonomy): domain Eukaryota; kingdom Metazoa; phylum Chordata; class Actinopteri; order Aulopiformes; family Paralepididae; genus Notolepis; species Notolepis coatsorum. The sequence continues at coordinate 191,843,484 of NC_140166.1, forward strand.
GACGAAAGATAGCATGATTAGCATCATTATAACACACATTATAAATGTATTTCAAGATGAAAATGGATTTAATGTTTATTTGTTTAAAACATTTTAGTAAAATGGATACGTATTTTGAGCTATGATCAAATTAATCTGAAAGTTGAAGATATAATTTTTTCATCAGATCAGTCAATTCTACCTTAGAATAATATTGATTGATTGAATTGATTGAAAACTTTATTAACAGATTGCAAAATGGGTACAGTACAGTACAGCTCAATACATATAATTGTTGTTAAGGGGATGCAGACCAGAGAAAGACTTTCATCTTGTTTACATCAGGGTCCCCCATTTTCAATTCATCATGACATACACGACATACAGACAGTACTGCTACATCTATACATTCATGACATACCAGATTTTCAAATACAGTACTGTTTGTGATACAAAAAGGGTCCAGAAAAGAGAGTATATACATTTGACGTAGAAACTGTACATTGGAGGAGGTTGGGTAGGTGGGGTGGGTGTACATTGGAGGTGGTTGGGTGGGGGGACGGACACTGTACAACTGTACAAGCAAAACTGTACATTGGAATATTGACAAAACCATACTTGGTCATTTACTGTACATTGGAGGGGGTTGGGTTAGGACATTTACAGGGGCCAGTTTCGAATTGCAGTCTCCCATAGGTGTTCTTTGAGAGTGGTTTTGAAAGTGGGTAGTGATCCACATTCCTTTACAGCTTTGGGTAGGGCGTTCCACATTGATGTGGCATAATTGCGAAACGTGTTTAGTCCATCGTTTGAGCCGAATCTGGGTTTAACATGATTTGTGGAGCTCCCTCTGGTGTTGTGATCGTGGTATTCACTGACCTTTGGGAAGTATTTTGACATGTACAAGGCTTGGTCGTGTAGTGTATCTTGTAGACCAGGCCCATTGCAAGTTGCTGTACTCTGTTGTCTACTCTCTAAGCCATCCTAGTTTGTCAAAGTGGGCAGGGGTGAGGTGGGTTCTAGGAGTAAGGTCAAGCAGTAGTCTGACCAGTTTGTTTTGAGATGTTTGTAATTTTGTTTTTAGCGCCTTTGAGGTGCTTTGGTACCATGAGGTGCAAGCATAGTCGTAGTACCCTTGAGTCTTCAGGGTATTCTTGTTTACCAGAGAGGAGATCCGGTACAAGAATCGAGTTCGTTGGTTGACTTTTTTTTATTACATTGGATACCATTTTGTCACAGGAAAGATTTGCCTCTAGGATGGAACCTAGGTATTTTCATCTTTCCTTGTGACAATATTGTCACCCACTGTAACTGAGAAGCCGTCGGTCTTGCTGAGTTTTTTTTATTTGATCCGAAGAGAATGGACTCTGTTTTGCTCATGTGTAATGATAGTTTGTTATCAGCAAGCCATATGCAGATTTTGCCTAGTTCCGAGCTGAGGGTTTTCTCAACCTGTAACTTGTTCTTGTCAGAGACCAGCAGGGCTGAGTCGTCCGCAAACAGGAACAAGTTGCAGTCACAAGCTGACTACATGTAATTTGCATCAATTAGGATCCTAGTATGCTTCCTTGTGTAACACCACAGCTCACTGGGAGGGGGGGGGTACTGTTTACCTCCACCATCTGTTCTCTCCCCTCCAGGTAGGATTGCATCCAGCTCACTGATAAGACTATCAAAACCAATTGCTTTTAGCTTGTCAATCAGAATGGTGTGATTGACAGTGTCGAAGGCCTTGTAGTGTATGAGAAAGTGATATAAAACCAAGTATTGACAATCAAGATTCTCAGTCGTGTTTTAAATGTAGCTGCTGCAATTACCTTATGTTGCACAAGCTCTGGCAAAGACCTTCTGACGTGTTCTTGTAGTCGATAGAGGGCCACAGATGGTTCATTTGCCAAGACGTACATACTCTCCGTGAATTTGTCAGTCACTGTAAATTAAAGACCAGAGATATATTACCACCGGTGAACCGTATTGATAAGAAAACAAAGGTTTTATCGCAGGGAACGAGACAAAACTAACATGCTGACAGCATTGTAGGATTAGCTAGAAGCTAACGTTAGATAACAAGGCAAGCTATTTATTTGCCGATCACTTTAGTTCACGTTACCGCGTTTAACTTTCAGTTGCATCTCCTGGTCCTCCATAATGTAAGCGAACAGACAATGAATTATACGACAATATGAAGTGCAATAAACAACTATGTCAGTTGACGGAACGAATTTGTTGCCAGCTTCTTCCGTATTGTTGTTGATGTGCCCCAAGTTTACCTTCCGGAGTGAATCATGGATCTCGACGGGAACTATATTATTCCTAGCCTCACGTGTGATATGATCATACTACTATCATAATCATAACCCACGCTGGTTCAAACTTCAAATGTATCGTATTGTCAGAAGATTACAGCTTTTATAACATGACGAAGTGACTGAGATGTGAGTATTGCGTTTTCCGTGGCATAATCTGATAGCCTTCCTTCGCCACAATCGTGTGATTCAGGCTATACATTTACTTTCAGTTGTGTCATGAGGAAGTTAGAGCATATTTACCATAGTTTGTCTTGAATTCGCATCCGTTTATATTTGACGACCTAACTAATACATTGGATCTGATGTAATTTCCCTTACACTGAAATGTTGATTTGATTGCATTAGTTACACATCATTGTGCCGGTAATTCTAGCAAGCAAGAATTGTTTTCTATGCCTATTGCATCTCTGTTTAAATTACAGTTAACATGGAGGACATAGATGATGCCAGTGGCAGTGATACAGATGACCTAACTACTGAATCAACTGATGGTTGTCCTCCAGATCCCACAGAAGGGAGGTCAAACGGTATGACTGGAGCCTATTAGAATATATTATGATCCGAAATACCATTCTATTTCCAGGATTTTGAAATTAGTCAGTTGTTAGATGGCTTAATCTAGGTATTTCTATTAAACTCCCTTTACATTTCTACAAAGTAACACTTCGCAGACTACAGAAGTTTGCGTTTGGTGATATGTATCTTATCTTCCTTGTCCCTTGTTAGACCTGATGGTGGCACTGCCCCCAGATGTGGACGAAGAGAGTTTATTGAAAAACTCCAAAACTCTCACCAACAGACAGCGTGGGAATGAAGTTACTGTGCGTCCAGCAACTTTAGACTGTAAGCAGCCTATTCACTGAACACATTGTTGTGAGCCAAATGTCAACAAGTAGGCTAATATGTATAACATTAGTGTTGGTTTTTGATATTTGAGCAATAGTGGTATACTGGTATTTCCCTCACTTGACTAATTCTGTCTTTCTATTCTTACTGTAGCTCTGTCCATACACCAGCTGGCAGCTCAGGGAGAGGTCTCACAGGTAGCCACACACCTGAGTAAAGGCAAGGAACCTTGATCTCTAGTAGTATATAATACACCACAGATTCTGTACCTGCAGTATTATATTCAATATTGATTGCAAGTCTTATTAACAGACTGTAAGCTAACCATATTTTACCTATGTAGATAGTTCACTGCTAAACACACCGGATGAACGGGGCTTCACTCCCCTCATGTGGGCAGCTGCGTTTGGGGAGAAAGCGATGGTGGATTTCCTCCTGGAAAAGGTAAACTTAATAACAAGTCTCCTCTAGCGAGGTCATAACGGGTTGAAATGACCTATGTCCCACTGATATCCGTTTGTGTTGTGTTTCAGGGGGCAGACCCCAAAGCTATTGCATGGGAGCGAGAGAGTGCCTTGACCCTGGCCAGCTCTGGTGGTTTTGTTGACATTGTCAAATCTCTGCTTGGACATGGAGTAGACATTAACACTTATGACTGGGTAAGGTTATGACTGTCTTTAGCATGTTATCAAACACACACTAGTATCTTTCTGCCTCATGTTTGAGACTTGGAAGTTATGGCAATGCACGACTACCCATGAATTTCATCTCTATAACATTGTCAGATTTCTATACCGAGTGTGTCTTACTTGTGTCATTTTATTCCAGAATGGTGGGACTCCCCTGCTCTATGCTGTCCGGGGGAACCATATCATATGTGTTGAGGCACTCGTAGGTATGTTGTATATAGTATATCTCTATTGTAAATTCATGACAGTTGGATGTTTGACTATTTGATTAATTGTCAAACTGTATCCCAGACAAAGGTGCAGACTTAACAATTGAGTCAGACTCTGGATACAGCCCACTGGCCTTGGCTGTTGCCCTTGGAAACAAAAAGAGTAGGTACCCTCTTGTACTTCAAAATGACAGTTTTACTGGACGTTAACTCCAAGTAATAGTGTTGTGTCACACAATGTTAAACATTTGAATTCCATTTGATTTTTTCCAGTCCAGAAAGTGTTGGAGGATCACATTCTGAAACTCTACAAGCCAAAAACGTGGACATAGCTGGACAGCTTCAAAGAGTTGGTCTTGGGACATACCACTTACAAATAACTAGTGAAATGTTTGATCAACACTACAATAACTATGATAAGGGATCAAGACTATTGAGAATGGACTCGAGTGTACAAACACAATTGTGTTAGTTTAATTGTTTATATTTCTTGTATGAATTCATTCCACCTTTTCTATATCTTAAGAAAATGTTATACAAAAAAGGACCAAGCAATCCGAATGTTTGCAACAAACACTTTTTTGAGATAGCATAAATGGGTTTTGTAAACAAAGTTTTAATACAAAAAGCAATATATTTTTTATACTGTGTGTTGATTTGGAATGGCACATGCAACTGCAAGGCACAAATAATAAACAAGGGAATATGAGAGGGTGATTACGAAACAAGTGTTTGTATAATCTCCAATAAGCCAATAAATCTGATCCAGATTCAGAGTCTTTGCCAAGTCTTCTTATTCCCCCCTTCTTAGTTTCTGTGATAGTGTCGACGAGCCAGGTGACCAGTCCCCCCCAAAAAGGCGGCGGTGGAAATAGCCTTCATTCACATCAGTTCATACACGGTGCTTCCACAGCTACCACACAGCTCCCCCAGGAGCCACTGACTGCACCGTTACACATCTCATACTCCAGGGTCCCTCGCTCTCTCATGGTGCTGGATAATAAAACTATCATGAAGCTCGCTCCCCCAGGAAGTCCAAGGAGTAAACAATAATTCTCCCAAAAAAGTCAGCGCTGTTCTCAAACACTATTTTTAGTCTGTGCAGCGCAGGGGCCTCCTGGATGGGAAAGCTGTGGGTGTGGAGTTAAGAACCAGACAAACATGGCAGTAGGGGAGAGACATGCCCAGACAAATATTGTTCAGTAGTTACTGTATATGTATAGGCACCAAAAGGGGAATAGCCTGTGTATTATTTTACAAAGCAGGTATACTGTAGCATGAACAGTGATAACACATTTTGTATTTAATATATATATATTTTTTTTACACAAAATCCATTAGGATAAAGTGTGCTAATATTTAGGTCAGACAAATATAATGAGCTAATTATATTTATAATTATAATTTCTTTCCATCAGCATATATGAATCTGTTCCTATATATATTAAATATACAGTAGAATAACAGATTAATAGAGAATTAATATTTTAAGACTTTAATGTAAAAGAAAAATTTGCCATCAAGACATTTTCTATGAGAACTACATTTCTGTTATATTTTGCAATCACAAAAAATGTCTAATAGTAGATCAAATGTCTCTCTACAGTAACTCCTTTATCAGTTGGTCCCCATTTCATCTCCTCTATCCCCAATAATTGATTGATTCTTCCGTCACAAATAAAGCCGAATCAGAACAAAGGATATCTGAAGACAGTTGTTGTCCTCGGGGTAAAAATGAGTGATGGTTGTCGAGTCTCCGTTTTCTGATAACCCTGAGCAAAGAATAAGAAAAAGTCATGCATTCAGTTAATCTTTTCACAACAGTGTTAATGGCCTTATTTATGATATATAGTGCAATGAAAGGAGAACAATTAAATCGGTGGAGGAATGATAATCAGGATTCGTATTCACAAAGCCTCTCATGGGAGTACTGGTCTAGAGTCAGCTTCAGTCTGTTCGTCACAAATAAGGTCACAAAGACTGCAGTGTTCTCCGTCACTGTTCCAAGATCAGCACCCTTACTCTGGGAACCTGTGAATAGTCTGAAAACTGAATGTAGTGGGGAAACGGTAATCGTGGCTTTACCTTCCAGTCTGCACGTTTTCCCAGAGAAACCTCCTTGGAACTGCACCTTAAGCTCCGACACCTTGACAGGCTGCGGGAACTCCAAACGAACCCACTGAGAATCACCCTGCCAAAGCCACGATATCTCATGATTAGGCAAGGCACCGTTAAAATATACTGTACATGGCAAGTAAAGGTCAATATAGTTGACCATAGTCGAATTAACAGCTTGCTTTGATCATAAGCATCCTAGTAATGGGCTGCACTTCCCCTTACAAAAAATATGATAGTATGACGGTACTGGATAGTATTGTGGCTACATTGTGATGGTACAGTATTGGATGACATTTTCAATTTTACCATAGTACCACTGCCATGTATAAATCATTTACAGCCATAAAGTTATGGATCATAATAATACCATGGTACCAATTTAAACCATGACACTGATGGTACAGTGGCCTGGTAAAAAATATGGTTGGTTACTCTTTTGTAGTAACCAACCATAGTTGAACAAATTGTCATTGAACACAGTGGTGCAGTAGTGTCTCAGCTTTACCTGGTCTGAGTTCCAGCACGTTTCTTCATTGCAATCAAACATGTATTTCTTTCCAAATTGCTTCACATCTCTATTTAGCACTGAACTGACCCTGAAAAACACAAATTGCTGTTATTAAAAGCCCATGACAGCGACACACCGATCAATTCATTCCGAAATGACAGGCTAATACACGTGCTGTGCTTAAACTGAGTAGTTAGTGAGTCCATCCGTACAAAACATATGATGTTGACAGACTATTGCTAAAAGGCGGCCATTGAAATACGAGAGTAAAGTACCGTTAGGTGCCCGCGTATATTTGTTCCATTTAGTAAACGTGATTCTTACCTGCTTTGTGTCTCACTACAGATCAATGAGGAAGCCATGTCGGATTTGCTTTCTGTTAAGGGTAATTTGCCGTACAGTAACATTAAGTCATTGACGCCGTACGCCTTACGACAGTGGTGGCAAAATAGTGTGTGCTAATACCCGTTTCTCCACTAGGTGGCAAGCATGCTCTTTCAAATGCTGAATGCAAGGCAGTAGCGCCCCTTTGGAGTGGTTTGGTTGCACTCAAGTAACACTGAATCATTAGTAATTAGTAAAGTGTTGGATGGCGAAACGGTACCTACACCAGTACACCGGGCCGTTTCGTCATCATTATTACCCTTGGCACTGACTTAATTATTTTTAGTATGAAACATGTGTAACGGATGGTATCGTGAAGCGCAGTCAAGAAGGGCTGGAGTGAGTAGCAGTGCTATGGGTTAAACTCACGCTCACATCCTCAAAAGACACATAAACCCATTACTTAGAAGTGGATTCATCTCTTGGTTTAGCGGTCTGTGTTGCTGCCTGCAGTGTGGGAGACCGGGGTTCAACTCCCACTCGGGCCATTGAAGTTTGAGGTGATGTTGTCACAACCGTTACAAATGTAACTTAATCCTATCAATTTTCCTAAGTTAGGTTTATGTAGGCCAAAGCTTTGCTTGTCTTCTCTTCATTCGGACATGCACAGGCAACTTCCCCATCGTCCAAACGGCCGAAAGGTCATCGAGAGAGGAATTGATCGGGAAAAAGATGGGAGATGAATCGCTGGATCACTGGTGAATTGATGTTAACCAAATCTTCGATTGAAACAGACATTACAGTGGAAAAGCACCCCTGCGCATGAGGTGGAATATATGATATATCTACATTAAAGCATATTTGAAAGTAGTTTTTCATTGTTAAAAAGGCATTCAGATTTCAACCAGGTCTTCAAAGAAAGAACTAACATGCTTTGAACCCTGCTTTGAACTCTGATAATTGAGAATAGTTGAGCAAGAACAGAAGAGGTGTGAGGGGGGTATCTGACACATGGCTGCTAAGGTTTGGTCATGGCAACCCCCTCTCCGTTGATAATCAATAGGTCTGAATTACAAAACCTGATGAAACCCAGCCTCCGTGAAAATTGCTCAGGGGTCTGTGGGGGAAGAGAGGGAATTGAGCACAGGTTTGCACACTGCAGTGGAGTGAAATCCCCTTCACCCTCCTCCTTGGACTGACTTTGTAGGACCAATAGGAACCTCTGGATCATATCAAGGGTACACAACAATACGCCTCTGAACAAGTTGTGATAAAAAAAAAAAGATTTGGATAACATTTTTATTTAACATTTTTCAAAAACAAACACAACATTGACGTCAACACCCACCTAAACTCAGTTCGTTTTATGTTTACTGTGATCATCAAATGAATAGAATAGAATAGAAATACTTTAATCATCTCGAGGGAAATTTGGCACTACAAATCGCTCACAGTAAACATTTAGGTAGACAGAACAAAGTCACAAATAAGAATAACAAAAAAATTGCCTAAGAATAAAATAAGCCTAAGAATAAGATAATAATAATAAAGTACGGTCCGGGATTCACATTTCCTGTTATGTATATACATTATTGTATAAAATATACAGAAGTCTACAGTAAGTGTACAGTAAGTGTAATATTGAACAATGTTTTTTTTAAAGTAAAAGTCCAGGAAGATGGTAAATGTCACCCTGTGCTCAGTGATGCAGTGTAAAGTCTGATGGCTGTCGGAATGAAGGACTGTTGTTAGCACTGACTGACTGATCCCCGCTCAGTTTTTCTTTCTATGGTTGATTGTAAATGAGATAGGCGTATGATTTAGAGATCTACATTTATATCAGGATTAGGATCTCTGTTGTATTGTATCACAGATGAAGACCTCCTGTATGGCGTATGATTTAGAGATCTACATTTATATCAGGATTAGGATCTCTGTTGTATTGTATCACAGATGGAGACCTCCTGTATGGCGTATGATTTTGAGACCTACATTTACTTCAGGAATAGGATCCCAGTTGTATTGTAGCGGCCACCGTTTTTCTGGAGGTGATTGGCAAATTATGATACAGGCGTCTTATTGTGTTCCTCATTTTCTTTGAAATGTGTGGTGAAAAACAAATGCACTGTACCCAGACCAGTGCTCAGGCAACTCACTATTCATCACATCGCCTATTGTATATGATGGCATTGTAATATTTTGCCAGTATTACGATCAGGTGATCTTGAAAGAGATTTGTGTATCAGAGCAATGAATATAGAGATGATGGAGGGATGCAGTAATAATAGGCCACTTGAATCTGATTGTTGGTGATTGTTATCACGAGTGTGTTGTATTATAGTGTTCATAAAAACAGGAGAGGGGGACGTGAGGAATAGACATAAAATATAGTAAGACACACACACACACACTCGCGCACACACACATGCACGCACTCGCGCACACACAGACACAAGCCAATGGAGAGGGAGAGAGAGTATGAATGAATGATCATTGCATTTATATAGCGCTTTTCTAGACACTCAAAGCGCTCCCCACAATGTAGGGTGGAAATGGCCATACACTAGCACTTGGCACACATCACACTACACATGGCTGAACAGCTCAGGAGATAGGGATTGATGTCAGCCAATTAAAGGGGGAGGGATGATTAGGTGGCCTTGAAGTCAGAGACCTGATTGGGAATTTGGCCAGGAACGTCGGGGGAACCCCCTACTCTTTGTTAACGACCAAATTCAGGACCTCGGTTTAATGTCTCATCCGAAGGATGGCACTCACAGCTGTATGGTGTCCATAGCACTGTAACAGGGGCATTGGTACTGACAAGTCCAGAGGACAGAGTGCTCCCTGCTGGACAACATCACCACTTTCCGACAATGGCTTGACCGGGGCTCAAACCGGTGATCATCCGATCATGAGTCCGAACTGCAGCTCTACCCATGTAGCCACGCTGCCGGAGTAGGCAGGGCATACTGTACACATTGTTTCCCAGTAGAGGTTTATTTGTGGTCGGCCCACCACAAATAGATAGTAGGTAGATGGTGGTAGTGATGGTGTTAGTGATGGTGGTAGTGATGGTACAGTAGTTGTGGTAGTGATGGTGGAGGTGGAGGTGGTGGTGGTAGTGGTAGTGATGGTGGTAGTGGTGGTGGTAGTGATGGTGGTACTGATGGTGTTAGTGATGGTGGTAGTGATGGTGTTAGTGATGGTGTTAGTGATGACAGTAGTTGTGGTAGTGATGGTGGAGGTGGTGGTGGTAGTGATGGTGGAGGTGGTGGTGGTGTTAGTGATGGTGTTAGTGATGGTGGTAGTGATGGTACAGTAGTTGTGGTAGTGATGGTGGTGGTAGTGATGGTGGTGTTAGTGATGGTGGTAGTGATGGTACAGTAGTTGTGGTAGTGATGGTGGTGTTAGTGATGGTGGTAGTGGTAGTGATGGTACAGTAGTTGTGGTAGTGATGGTGGAGGTGGTGGTGGTGTGTAGCATAACGTCTTCAGCAAAGGTAAAAACCCAACAACTAACCATATGCCTAGGATGGCAGAAAGACAGAGAGGGAAGATGTGTGGGGAGCAGTTGACTAGTTGATTAGTCTTTTGAGTGGTATATAAGTCAGACCTTATGGGGGAAGATGGCCGCTGTGATCTATTCCAGAGTTTACGAGCTGTGGGCACTTGTGCAGATTGTCCTGATGACTCGCATCATTAATCCTGTTGTTGCCGCTGCTAGCTAAAGAGACACACAGCAGCTCAGTCAGGCAGCTGGGTCAGGCCACAACACCCTGTCTGTCCACAGTGACAAACTAACTGTCTGCACTGACAGTCTGAATTAACTAACCTTGTTTGTAGTTCTGGGTTCTGGGTCCTGATGGGAGAGTCTGATGGTGGTGGATTCTGATAGGATAGTCTGGTGGTGGTGGATTCTGATAGGAGAGTCTGGTGGTGGTGGATTCTGATAGGAGAGTGGTGGTGCCGGTGGATTCTGATAGGAGAGTCTGGTGGTGGTGGATTCTGATAGGAGAGTGGTGGATTCTGATAGGAGAGTCTGGTGGTGGTGGATTCTGATAGGAGAGTCTGGTGGCGGTGGATTCTGATAGGAGAGTGGTGGTGGATTCTGATAGGAGAGTCTGATGGTGGTGGATTGTTATAGGAGAGTCAGACGCTTCTGATAGGAGAGTGGTGGTGGATTCTGATAGGAGAGTCTGGTGGTGGATTCTGATAGGAGAGTCTGTTGGTGAATTCTGATAGGAGAGTCTGGTGGTGGTGGATTCTGATAGGAGAGTCTGATGGTGGATTGTGATAGGAGAGTCTGATGGTGGTGGATTCTGATAGGAGAATCTGGTAGTGGATTGTGATAGGAGAGTCTGGTGGTGGTGGATTCTGATAGGAGAGTCTGGTGGTGGATTGTGATAGGAGAGTCTGGTGGTGGTGGATTGTGATATGAGAGTCTGGTGGATGGTGATAGGAGTCTGGTGGATGGTGATAGGAGAGTCTGGTCGATTGTGATAGGAGAGTCTGGTGGATGGTGATAGGAGAGTCTGATTGATTGATTGATTTATTGATTGATTGAAAACTTTATTAACAGATTGCAGAATGGGTACAATACAGTACAGCTCAATACACACAATTGTTAAGGGGATGCAGACCAGAGAAAGACTTTCGTCTTGTTTACATCAGGGTCCCCCATTTTCAATTCATCAGGACACGGTGGATGGTGATAGGAGTCTGGTGGATGGTGATAGGAGAGTCTGGTGGATGGTGATAGGAGAGTCTGGTGGATTGTGATAGGAGAGTCTGGTGGATGGTGATAGGAGAGTCTGATGGATGGTGATAGGAGAGTCTGGTGGATGGTGATAGGAGAGTCTGGTGGATTGTGATAGGAGAGTCTGATGGATGGTGATAGGAGAGTCTGGTGGATGGTGATAGGAGAGTCTGGTGGATTGTGATAGGAGAGTCTGGTGCTGTTGAAATAGTATAGGCCCGCTTGCTGGAGCTGTCGATTTGAGGCTACAGAACTTTTTTATTTCTCAACTTTGTTTTCTCCACAAGGCTTGCCTTCTAATCCTGTAGTTTTGGATACGCTGTTTGTAGATGATCGCCGTAGTTAATGATTAAACATGCGCTCAGTTGCTCTGAGACATAGACACATGTGGGCCTTTACCGATTTTTGGCGAGAAGAATTAGCAAATGAGAACGACACAATGTTGCTTAGTGGTCGTAAATCATTTGGTTTACGAAGACAACATTTGGTGTTCTTTGGGGCCCCACTCCTTTTAATAAGGCAGGAAATGGGCAGAAAAGTGAGGCACATCTGTCGGTTTCTGCAGCAATTAACACAGGGTCTTGAGCTGCTCTGCCGTTTCCTGGCAAAGCCTCTCGCTCATCTCCATGGCGAAACTTTCTGTTCCAATTTGAGTGAGGTTCCTTAATTAGACCATTAAAAAGCAAAGCATTCACACAATATGCTCCGCTGCCTTCATTACAAAGCACAATCACTTGTAATTTATTCACTTACAAATGGAGAGCAATGGATTTGAGTCGCTGTCTGTCTCTCTGTTGTGTGTGAGCACTGAGTGAGCTCACTTTCAATAGCTTGTCTACTATTATTCTCCCAGCTAGTGGATGTGTATGCAACAACTGCTATAATGTCACACATTCACAATACAAAGACATGAATGGCTGGGGCACAATATTGTGCTGTGATTATCTGTTGTTGTGTTCATAGGGTTTGGAGACAATAAGGCAATAGAGAATGATGAACAATGATGAGCATAATGGAGAGAATACTTTAGGTGCATACTGCTATATGTGGACAACGGAAGTTAGTTCATTAGTTGAATCGTTTACCTACAGTAATAGTTGTTTAGGTGAATAGTTGTGTCTGCTGTACAGTATACAGCTCGGTACAGTAAGTAATAGCCCGAGGGCCTGTGTCCCCAGGCTATATGTACCTGAGTATAAGCAGTGGATTGGAGAGGCTTTATGAAGTGTGGCCACTCCAACTTCATGCTCCAACACGCAAAATCCCATACTTGTTCTTGATGTGGTTGGTAGCCCATAGTTTCAGCCTCCTCAGCCCCAGCTCCTGACGTCCGTGGGAGGAATAGGGCCTCTGCCTGCCTACGGTAATGACTGGAGCTCCACCATGGTCTCAAAGGAGAGACTAAAGTGGACGTATAGCAACTACACCTTCGCCACATCATATCACGGTGCAGGGCTCACTGGGATTTGTCATGGGGATAGCAGGATCTCATGGTCCAGGGGGTTTCACTTAAATCCGCAGGTTCTGTCGGTTCACAACATGCACGCACAGAACCTTGGAAAGGGCAGACGGAGTCTGAAGAGCAGGCGTCTATTCTACGGCTGCACTGTTCTATTGCTTTTTAGAAGGTAGGGTGATGGTGTAATTACACACTGATTACAGAGCCGCGGCGCCTAATCGAGATTCGACAGCTGGTCCTGGATTTCAGCTAAGGCATTTTCTCTCTCCCTCTCTCTGTTTGATGCCTTAGGCTTCTCACTGTCACAGCCTCACCCAGCTCAGGTGGTCTAGACGAGGCAGGGAGCTAACTTAACCCCCTGGTACTTTGTATTCCAGGAGGCCAGCTCTGTTGCATGCTTCATCCTTCCCTCCCTCCATCCTTCCCTCCATCCTTATTCTTCAATCTTTTTATCTCACTCTGTTCACAGCAGCAACACACCATGTGTGAACACGAGGCACTTCCAAGACCCCCTGCCTGGTTACTGTGGTTACCTTATGACCTCATGAAGTAAGAATAGGTCTTACACTGTCAGAGGTCATAGGAAAGTAATTTTTGGTGTAAAAAGTGGATCACAGAAGGCAGGTAAGGGTGAATGGTAGCGGATGTCCCCCCCCAAATTGACTTCAAGTTTCAAGTTTCTTTAATAGTTGTCATACAGAAGTACAGAATACTTTTATACAAAATGCTTCTTACTGTTACGCTCCAGAGACTGTGCTAGACAAGATAAGTATCAAATAACATAGTATAGCATGTAAATTAGAAGTAGAAAATGAGGTCACAGTGTTCAGTATAGACATATGTACAATGTTCGATGCAGAATAGACGTAACTGAGTTACCATATAATATACAGTACAATACTATGCAGTGTACTAATATACAATACTATATAGTGCAAAGCAGAAATGGGATGAGGTACAATTTAGGTACAATTTACAGTAAGGTGTACAAGTTGTAGTGCAATCCTTTATCAATAAATATAAAGTGTGGGGAGTGGGTGCTACAGTGTGTTTGTTTAAAGTGAGTGTGTGCTATAAAGTGTGGGGAGTGGGTGCTACAGTGTGTTTGTTTAAAGTGAGTGTGTGCGTGTGGATGTGTGTGCTATGTGCATTTGATGGTTGTTGTGTAGTGTTCATTGTTCGTTGAGCAGCCTGATGGCCTGGGGATAGAAGCTTCTTCTGAGTCTTTCTGTGCTCGCCTTGAGACTCCGGTATCGCTTGCCTGACCGCAGCAGTTCAAAGAGGCAGTTGTTCGGGTGACTGGAGTCCTTAATGATTCTCTTAGCCTTGCCCCTGCACCGCTTGACTTATCAATACAGTTGACGTATCTGGCAGTGGCCCAATGGAATCCAACACCTCCTCTTTTCAGCCTTAAAAGTCTTAAATAGGATTTTGATAGGTCTTAAACATTTATTGGATTAGGAAGTTACTTCTGTGTTGCAATAACTTCTATGTATCGCATGTGTTTGTGGGAAATGTCCGGGCTGCAAAGTAAGTAGTATGGTAACAGCCCCCAAGTTCCTCTTGCCCTGAAATTTTCTTTCTTTTCTTTTACATGAACCAATACAACACAATACAGTAATAATAACAATAAACAGGACTTCACAGGACATAGCAATAATAATAACAACAATAATGACAATGGAAATAACAAAAATAATAAAACAATATAAAAATAAAATTGTGTTACCACAGACATTACAAAAGACATTTCTTCCCCCACTCCCACCCCCCACCCCAGGACCCCCGGACCCCCCAGGATCAGCACCCCGACTCCGCTTCACCGCTAAATCATGGCCTTTACCTTCTCGGCCGCTGAGACCCATAATTCAATATTGGATTGGATTATAATATGTAATCTGACAATTCCACACACGGCAGCAATAATAATAATATAATAATATAATAATAATGCAGGACCTGTTCAGAGGTCTTTAGTTGGCATGCAATTATCCTCAATGTTTAGCGGTTAGCACAGACGGTTAGCACACACACACACCGGAACACACACGCATGCATTGTCTTTGTAGGATCGCCGATGCGATTCGTCTCTGCGATTAACCCATCCCGTCGTCCTTCCCCCCAAGGGCAGCCGGGAGCAGACAGGCGTCGGCGAGGGCTGCGCCCGGGGACCAGTCCAAGTGCTCCTGCCCGTCTTCGTCAAGGACGCCACAGCGTTATCGATCTGTTGTTGTGCATGTTTTTCCATTGGGTTTATCTTATCGGGGGGGAAACCCTTGCGAGCACGGGGAGAACATGCAAACTCACCCAATACTACTCCTAAATGATATATCATTACTACCGGCCTCCATACAGCAAAATATAATCTTACTGGCAGTAGAGATCTCCATATTGAACGTTTAGTTGTTATGGATTTCCAGAAATGAGCCACCGGTGGGCAGTCCCAAAACATGTGCATTATAATCCCAGTAGTGCTTAGAGCGCACAGAGTGCACCGAGAGTCTTCCACCAACCCCATAGCGCACAGCTTCCTAGGTGTGAGATACGTCCTATGAATATAATTGAAATGTATTTGCTGGTGATTAGGGTTGTGGGAAGCTAATGTAACATTAGTCCAAATATCATCCCAGTCAAACTCAGGGTCTAATTCCGGGATGTCCCCTCACCAGATTATGTCTAATGTTAAGTTTTTATATGTGGATTTGTTTAATAGTGTATACAAATCCTCTCAAGGTTGTCCTGTCTCTAATAAGCTTAAGAAAAGGGTGTGGATGTAATGCTTGGGCCCACGGGACCCCATGTGCCTTAACACTTTGGTTGCCAACAGGGGGTGCGCTTTATCGCTTGAGTGCCAGAGCTTTAGTCAATGAGAGGACGGGGATATTTGCGAACGCATAAACTATATCTTAAATTATGGCTATGTGTCTAATACACCCGTCGCTTATCGATGACTTGCTTGCAGTCAACATGTATGAAACGGATTGTTTTTTCATCAGTACATTTCCGTTTTATACCGTTTTGAATACGAGTATAGTTTTGAAGATTTCTAGTGATTCCAGAAAAATCCGTGAAAATAGCCCTTTACTGGAATACACAAAACACGTTGTAATTTTTCTGCCTATTTATGAATCGTTTTCAAATAAACGCTAGATTATCGATAGTATATGTGTACTTATGCACGCTAGAAAAGCAGGCTGAAAAATCGATTATCTATGCCCTGCCTGTTACGCACACACATATGAGACACGTTGTGAAATATGTGAAAAAACATCTGATTACCCCAAGACTGGTAAAATAAAGTCCTTATCTCACATCAGATGTTCTGCAAAAAGATTAATCCAATTCCTGATCGCCATTCCAAATATCGATCGCGTTTATTGATCCAACGTTAGACCTCGAAACAGAAAATCCACGCTGCTTTCGGTTGCCTCAATTAATGCAATAGTCTCAGGTTACATGGCTCAGAAGTAAAATGTGGAATCTGGAGTTTTTTTTCTCATGCATTTTCATTGACTCCAATCCAATGGGTGCAATACCACCCGGGAGACGATAGGGGGCGGTATTTGCCCTTTTCGAGCTGGATGGATGAAAAATTAATGGATATCGCTAATAAAAGAAATAACGATTAAATAACGAGATTTCTCGTCATTGGCACTCAACGCATGGCGGCCAACAACGAGATTTCTCGTCGTTGGCACCCAATGTGTTAACACATTGTGCGCCAAAGACGAGTTAACTTGTTTTTGGCCACCATGCGTTGAGCGCCAAGGACGAGTAAACTAGTTTTTATATCCTTTGATCTTTTTCCTCTGATCCCCATTCTAAATCATCATCCGGATCATTCTAGCCACCCCTGTGTCGTTTGTATATGTTTGAATTGCAATGCCGATCGACTATCAGCAGGTGGCAGTATCGTCTGTGTCTGAACTGGAATGGATTGGTGTTGATACACGGCCTCCTTTTCTTTCTTTTTTTGGTAGGGGCCCCTCCTCCTGCTTGAACATAGATTCACATTGATCGCCTCGAAATTACGTTGCCTAAGTGTATTTTACCATTGAGACGTGTATATACATATACACTGGTAATCGCGATGGCGATGCGATCATTTGGAATTATTCTTTTTGGAATACCTTCTGGCTAAGCTATATTCTATGCCAGATTTTTCCAATGGTGTGCTCAAGGCCTGGAACACATATTGGTTTTCTGTATTGCATGCAGCAGTAATTGGCTACTGTATGTGAAAACAGGATATGCCTTGCACTAAAAGTAATTGGTTATTATGGCTTGGTTATTGGCTAATGGGCTTCTGAAAAACTGGATAATATTGATAAACATGAGGCAGTAATGTACATACACATATACATATACATATACACACATATACATAGTGAAGTGACAGAATGAGGTATGAATGTTATTTAGCAGCTAAGAGGTGATTTTATGGCCATTTTCCGTATGACAATTAGCCTGTTTTGTCAGGTTGTGTGTTAGCAGGGCAGCACCCACCACATTAAGGTCAGACCACTGTGATGGTTATGTCTAGACACCTGGGCAGGCAGGGCCACTTAGTTTAATCCTGATAAATTGTGTTACTGCAATTATAGCCAGATAGCACCTCCAATTAGGAGCTTTCCTTCTCATTAGTGTCTGCTCAGTGCTCTTCTTCCTGGACTTGACAGACACTAGCGGCAAACACCTGCCTGGTGCTCTTCACACTGTGTGTGTGTGGGTGTTTCTTTGTATGTTAGATGGGGTCTAGTGGAGAGGAGAAGATGTGTGTTGTGTTTGTGGGTGACAGGGTCAGGTGTGATGACAGGTGTGTGTGTGTGTGTATGTGCAGTGTCAGGTAAGTTGTTTTGACTTAACAGATCAGTCTGAATATGTATGTTTATGTATGCAGTTGCCAAGGTTAGATGTATTGCTTTCTTGCACAGAACTGTGTGTGTGTGTGTGTTTGCATGCACGTTTGTGTGTTTATGTCTGTGGTTGTGTGCACCTTGCCTGCAATACTGAGCCGCTGTCAGATGGCTTGGCTCTTTAATCTGCCCAGGCAGCTTTGTAATTGGTGAACTGCATGGAGAAGGAGACCTGCAGCTGATAATACGCCCACAGTCTGGGGGCTGGTGGGGAAATAATAGGGATAGAGGGATGGGTGGATGGATGGATGCAGAGGGTAGGCTAGGCTGGGTGGGTGTGGGGCGGTTGTTGTTATACTGGTGGCAGTCCCAGGGGGGATGGGGGTTTCCTCGGTCCATCACTGTGGCGACAGCGCCATTGTCTGGGTGGATTCTTTTGATCCCCTCCCACTCGTCCAATCTGGTCAAAACCAATTGAGCCTCCCATCTAAATGGATTCCAATGGCTGCCTATAAGAGCCTCCCAATTTCCATTCGAATCTAATTCAAACAGTTTTACTTTTCAATTGGCTCCCAGTGGCCTCGGCCTGGCATAATGGGGTCTCTCTCCAGCCCCCGGTGGAGCCTCTGTACAGACAGGTGCCATACTACTCTGAATCAAATCAGCCTCTGGCTCCATTGTGTCCTCTGAAATTGACTTAGGCCATCATCAGACCCTCCCGAGCTCTATCTCTCTCGGTCTCTCTCTTTCTCCCCCTCTTTCTCTCAGGTGTAACAATAACCAATAATGTTTGTGGTGAAGAGCGCCTCCATTTCGACCTGTTTACAGTGGAGGAATATATGAAACTGGAAGCGCATTTACTCTGTATCATGGAACCAGGGGAGAGATGTTTATCGTGGCAGCTGCAATCAGAAATCCTGTACCAAGGCTATAACAATCAGCAAGCCTCCATTTGTGAGTAACCCATATACAAAATGACACCATTGCTCACGCTATAATATCATATAGTACCAAACAGGTGTAGTCCGCTGAAATATTATGGTGGTAAGTAGACGCGCACAGCTCCAAATCTTGAACCCTGTATCGGGTCCACGGTTGTGGCAAGGATCAAAACAAACAGAATACTGGTACTCACAGATCAATAGTCTGCTATTCATTGTGGGCAAAAATAGACACATTTCAGCTAAAAGCCATCATTTACATTACCCCCACCCTGTATCTTTGCTTCAATAAGGACGAGTAAATAGCGTCAAGCACACAAGTTGACTTAGCAAAGTTGTAAAAGGAAATAATACAATTAATTGATATTGAATGCAAGCAACTGATAGAACTCCAAGTCTCAGATGATGCAGAGTGAATGTAGCTTTAGCTACTGTCAGAAATGCACCACATAGATGTGCTAAGTTAACGTCTGTGGTTCGCTACAGAATATGTTGTTTTCATAAGTTTGTGCAGCTGCTGCCGCTCAGATGCTGTGGTCTGGTCAGTACACTACAACACTCAACAATGGGGAGTCAGTCAGTCACTCACTCACTCAGTAAGCGACGGAGACTCGTATTGGCTGGCATAAATAGTCAATAGAAAAATAAATCTGAACAAGGATTAGTCTATAATAGGGATAAATTGCATGTACAAGGAATTCGCTATATGACCCTATTGAATAGTTCATAGTATTTTTTTTCAGCGCCTAGTAAAATGTCATCGAAAAATACATCTACACAATCTAAATATAATAAGTATAAAATGACTTAAAGGGGAACTATCTTACTATTTCTTTCACTATTTGGGCAATTTTACAGTCTATGGAACACATCTGTAAGTAAAAAAAAAAAAAAAAAAATTCATTGTTTTGTATTTCTAATCAAGTACTCTAGACTAGAACAGCATCTTCTTCACTTCCAGATTCCAAGCTGTTTTTGGCTGGGCTCCGCCCATACTCGCAATGCGCTTTGAGTGACAGTCACCCACAGTCTGCACTGGCAGACAGAGAGATAGAGAGATAGAGAGGGAGACTAATTCATTTATCCGTGCGGGGGGGGGGGGGGGGGGGGGGGGGGCATAATCCCACGGGACAATGCATTGGTAACTTGTTTCAAATGACAATATATACCCCGTGAATATTATTGCACGGATTAGAATACGCGTGGGAGTGTGCGCTATGATATTTTGCAACAGGTTGATGTGACGCGAGTGCTGATAGAGAGAGAGCGAGAGAGAGAACGAGCGAGAGAGAGAGGGAGAGGGAGAGAGAGAGATAGACAGGGAGAGAGAGAGAGAGAGAGAGAGAGAGAGAGAGAGAGAGAGAGAGAGAGAGAGAGAGAGAGAGAGAGACAGATATAGAGAGAGGGAGAGAGAGAGGAGAGCTGCTCCGAGAGCACGCGTGTGTTTCCCCCCACACACATGCAGTCGGGAGTGTGTGTAAATGCTCCGAGACGAGTTGCACCGTATGAGAGCCTCTCTCTCCCTCTCTCTATCTGTCTGTCTCTCCCTCTCTCTCTCTCTCGCTCGCTCGTTCTCTCTCTCGCTCTCTCTATCAGCACTTGCGTCACGTCAACCTGTTTGAGGAAGTGTCAGTGACAGGGAAACTGCTTTCGCATTATTTCCACTCGCTCCATTGTTGAGCGAATTGTTGATTGTGGGGGGTGGCTACAACCACAGAGGGGGCTGAGATATGCAGATCAGCGCCTTGCTACGTAGGATAGCGAGTAAATTCTAAATGGCTTGGTTCAGTGGGGGAGGTTCTTGTCTGAGCTGAACTGAATAAACGGGAGTAACTAGAGATTTCACATCTAGTCAGTGTTGGTACAACCCCACAGAAAACAATGCAAACCACAGGAAAAGGCCATTCATAAGATAGTTCCCCTTTAAGTTTTACGCTAGCTAATCGCTTCTCATCCGCTTCCATTAATTGTGCTAAGCTAGGCTAACTTAGCACAATGAATCTTCTAAGCTAGCATTGTGCTAAGCTAGCATTGTGATAGCGGATGAGAAGTTACATCACTGATGATTAGTGACCTTAGTGAAACAACATGCAATATCTCTGGTCTCTCTTTCTTTCTTTATCGTTCCTTTCTGTTCTTGAATGTACTAGAGCCTCTCCCAGCTGTTATGCTACCTGGCTAGCTAGCGAGCTGTACCCAGCATGCCATTCAGCAGCGTAACAGTTAATAGGGGTCCCCTCTCAATACACTACACAGTGTAAGTGCTGGTAAAAAAAATAAAGGGAAAACATATTTTTTTAACATCTTAAACATGAGACGACCGTCATGCACGCATGCACACTTCGTGGCACTTTGTCCTCGTCTGTCGGCCTAGTATATTTTTGCCGATCAACCTACACATTGTTGGAAAGCTAAAATGGCCGCCGTTTGATTGACACCCTATTCAACCTATTACGTGCTTCCAATCTCGGGTTACAAGGCCGAACAACCAACGAGCGTCCGTCTGTTTCGGACAAGCGACCACGTCCGGTTTCGGCTGGCCCTCAACAAACCAGTCACCTCTGATGGTGAAAATGATTGACCGTTTTTGTAGCCAATGCAATTCTGGAGCTAACGGTACCTTACGCAAGGGCTGATTCCTATGGTAAAGGGACAGAAGAAGACGGGGAAGTTGTTTGTTTTGAGAATTCCTCACTCGCCCGTCCAAATGAATTGAGTGGTCAGCCATTTTGGACAAATTATTACCGATACAAACATTACAAAAACATCTCTAAAACACAAATCTTCCGTGGGATTGTCATCAACTTTGGACCTGTCCTAGATAAGACTTCAGGCTATGGAACCATTATGTTTTCCAGCTCCTACCTCTCAAAAACTGGCATCTGGCAACAAGTAACCAAAGACGTGAGTAAACAAAACTTTTATTTCAGTGTGTTCAAACCTATAACTATAGGGAGGTGTAGTCTGATGTCACTGGTTGTTCCACCCGTATAGGGATTTATCATTGGGAAAATGGATTATCGGCTATTGTAACAATTCTGCCACATGGAAATTGAAAAGCTTTCCATTTTTGCACAAAATGAGTTCCCTTCTATCACGAACATGATTGTTCAAGCATTTTTGGTTGAATTTTTTTTTGGCGATTTTTTGTTATGATTAATTGCAAATATTTTCATGTTGAGCTATAGATTGTGGATGAATAAGCACAGAAAGGTACACCATGCAAATGTTAATGCTTTATTTGTTTTAAACGAGACGATTTAGAAATGGGCAATGGGGAAATACATTGCGTTGGACAGAGGGTGGAACACGAAAAACGGCAATGACGTAACCACTACACCTCCCTATTACATTAGCACTCAGAGTGATTCTGAGAGAAAGTTCAGAATGTTTCCTTTCAAAAGAGACCATAAGTAAGCTATAAGTGGTTCAAGAATAAATCATTAATTACTTTGGGTATGCAATCGTCAGGCGTGTTACGCAAAACTAGCCCCATTTTTGCCCGAGGCTAACTGGTTAAAGACAAAACAATAATCGCATAAACTATTGCATTTTTTAAAGTAAAAATCTAACAACTATTAGAAAATGTGAAAATCAATGCCCAGCCCTAGTAGAAAGAATCTTCACATTTTAAGTAATTTCTGTTAAGAACCAGCTGGGTATGTTCTACCCCAGTAGGATGGGTCTGATTTTTTTCTCAAATGAGTCAGTGCTTTGTGTGGAACATTTGTCCAAGATCCTGAATAGAAGAAATTGTGAGGTTTCTGTCCTTGCTCACTCACTCGTTCTGTTCCTTTAAACCACCTCGCTCTGTTTTCATTTGTTTCTGTTAATCATTTCAATTCCCCATTCACACGCTTCTTCCCAGTGACGTCGTCAGAGACGTCGTTGATTGGTTCTCTCCCGTCCGCACGCCTTTCAATCACATTCCCCAGCTGTCACTGCTTGTCAATCAATCAATCCCGTATTATTTATACCCTGTTTCTCCACTCTAGTTTTGTTGGATCGTTTTGATATTTCTCTGTTTGCATTCTCCGTTCCTGCTGCTGCTGCTGTTTGCTCTCTGTGCTTTACCTCCAGGATATTCCAAGAAGCCTTCCTCTTGGACACCTTTTCCCCGTGGCGACGCGCTCGCTCCGCTGCTGTTCCAGCACCATTACGCACTACGTCTGGGTGAGTTTTTTACTGACTGTCTTGATCAAATTCCGTTTTCGTGTGTTTCTATAACACTGAAGATTACCACCTTTTTATCAGACAGTCACTCACCCAGCGATCGCCTTTTTGTTGTTCTCACTGGGATAATATTTTGGGACTTTACATCTCCCACTGTGTGTTGTTTCACACCGAAGATATTATTCACATTGGATTGTTTTTTGGACTTCACTCTCAGTGTCTATTTTTGCACCGAAGATATTCACTTGGGATTGTGTTTTGGAACAGTGCTCACTGTGTGTATTTACACGAAGATATTCACTTGGGATTGTGTTTTGGAATTTTGCTCACTGTGTGTATTTACACGAAGATTGGTTCACTTGGATAACTTTGTATTTGGGTACAAGTCACCTCTCCTGTTCTCCTGCTCGTTCTACCTGCACCCTTGTTGACTCGCTCCCTCTCTCTCTCTCTCGGTTCCGCAACACCTCGGAGATTCTGCCGAGAGAAGTCTGCAGAGCGGTTCAGACGTCAGCATCTGCTACCCCCTACTACCACCACGGGAGACGCTGCAGAGCAGCAGAACATTTCCCCCCTTGCTTGTGTACCTGTCTTGTTAGACTTGCCTATTCTGTGCTCATTAATTAGTCTCAATAAACAAGCCCTTGTTTTTGGCAACTCTGAATTCCTACTCTCTTGTGTCGTGCGTTTGGGGTCGGTGTCAAACCATAACATTACGATCCAACCAAAATGACGACCCCAGCCGACACAGAGAGGGTCAGAACCGCACTTGCTAATCAAGTCGAGTTGACCAGGGATCACAGTCTCCAATTAGAGCGGGCTGCGGCTGCGGTGCAGAATCTCAGGGATCAGGTCCTGCCTATGCAAGGGTCAATGGCCGCTATGGCGGGACAACAGTCCGACATTCTCGCTCAGCTTCACTCGCTGGGTGACACCGTTAATGCTTTTCATCTCTCACAACCTTCAGGAGCATTCCCCGCAGCCCCAGCAGATCCCGCACCTCGGGAACCCCGTCTCTCCGTCCCACGGCTGTTCGACGGCAATCCCGAGGAGTGTGCCACATTCATCATGCAATGTGAGTTGGTTTTCCGTCATCAACCAAGCCGTTTTTCTGCTCGTGGGTCCCAAGTGGCTTATATGACGAACTTGCTTTCAGGCCATGCTGCCCAGTGGGTCACTTCCTCCTGGGCAATGGAAGCAGATTTTGTGTTTTCCTATCCAGACTTCGTGGCGGAGCTCCGCAGAGTGTTCCACCATCCAGCCCGAGGTCTGGACCCTGGAGCCCGGTTGGGGACTTTCCGACAGGGGAGCGGCAGGGTGACGGACTATGTCTTGGAGTTTCGACTGGCGGCGGTGGAGAGTGGATGGAACGAACCTGCTCTTCGCCTAACCTTCTTGAGGGGGCTCAGTGACGCAGTCCGGGACCAGCTCGCTACCCGGGAGTTGCCCGACTCCCTCGAGGATCTGTTTAGCCTCGTCATCCGTATTGACGGACGCCTCCTGGAGAGAAGGCGCGAGAGGACCCGACTGTTACCTCCTGAGGCACCCCGGATTCCCCGGACGCATGACGTCACTCCTGGACGTCCTGTCCTCAACACTACTGGTGGTAGCAGGCCCCCCCGTTCGGTTCGCGAGGAGGAACCCATGCAGCTGGGACGCTCTCATCTGAGCCAGGCGGAGCGTGAGGCAAGGCTCAGGTCCGGTCTCTGCCTCTACTGCGGAGGTGCGGGACACCGAATCGCCGACTGCCCCACCCGGCCAAAAGATCAGGCTCACCGAGACCCCGGGAGATCCTGGTGAGCCGTTTTTCCCATTCCCAGCGCCGCGCACCACCTGACCATCTGATGAGCGTCACCCTGGCCTGGGGGGACCAACGTGCCACGGTGGAGGCCCTCATCGACTCTGGGGCAGACGAGAATTTCCTCGACTTCGAGTTCGCCACCCGAGCCAACATTCCACTTGAGGACCTTGTGAGGCCCTTGGAGATCTTTTCGTTGGACCAACACCGCCTGGCCGACATCTCTCAACGCACCGGCCCAGTCGTGCTGTCCATCGCTGGGAACCACGTCGAGAGAATCCAGTTCCTCATCACCCAATCCCCCCTTGTCCCGGTGGTCCTGGGTAGGCCCTGGCTCGCGCTGCACGAGCCCCACATCGCCTGGTCCGCTGGTGAGTTGCCTCCGGACCTCTCGTCCATACCTCCCGAGTACCACGACCTCTTGGAGGTTTTCAGTAAGACCAGGGCTCAGGCCCTTCCACCTCACCGCCCCTATGACTGCGCCATCGACCTCCGCCAAGGGGCTCCCCTTCCCGGCAGCCGCCTCTACAGTCTGACTGTCCCGGAGAAGAAGGCGATGGATCTCTACATCTCTGAGTCATTGGAAGCAGGACTCATTCGGCCTTCCTCCTCCCCGGTGGCGGCCGGGTTCTTCTTTGTTGGTAAGAAGGATGGGGACCTGCGACCCTGCATCGACTATCGTCAGCTCAACGAGATCACCATCAAGAACAAATACCCTCTACCTCTCATGAGCTCCACCTTCGAGCCACTGACCCAGGCCTCGTTCTTCACCAAGCTGGACCTCCGGAGTGCCTACCATCTTGTCCGTATCCGTGAGGGCGATGAATGGAAGACCGCCTTCAAGACCCCCAGGGGCCACTACGAGTACCTTGTAATGCCGTTCGGCCTCACCAACGCCCCGGCGGTATTCCAGGCACTCATGAACGACGTCCTTCGTGACATGCTGGAGGTGTTCGTGGTGGTGTACCTGGACGACATTCTCATCTTTTCCAGGACCCTCGAGGAACACATCCAGCATGTCCGCCGTGTGCTGGAGCGCCTCCTCCACAATTGGCTCTTCGTCAAGGCGGAGAAGTGCCGTTTCCACTCCAACTCCGTCGACTACCTGGGCTTCATCGTGGAGAAGGGCTTGACCCGAGCGGATCCTCGCAAGATCCAGGCTGTGGAGGATTGGCCAGAACCCACCACTCGGAAGGAGTTACAGAGTTTCCTCGGGTTCGCCAACTTCTACCGAAGGTTCATCCGGAACTACAGTCAAGTGGCGGAGCCACTTACCAAGCTGACCTCCCCCGCTCTGCCGTTCGACTGGTCCCCAGCGGCATGCGCTGCGTTCCGCTCCCTCAAGAGAAGGTTCACTTCCGCCCCTATCCTGCTCCACCCTGACCCCAAGAGACAGTTCATCGTGGAGGTGGACGCCTCGGATTCTGGCCTGGGCGCTGTCCTATCCCAACGTTCTCTTTCAGACCAGAAGGTGCATCCTTGCGCCTTCTACTCGCGTCGCTTCCTCCCTGCCGAGAGGAACTACGACACCGGCAATCGGGAGCTGCTGGCGGTCGTGGCTGCGCTGGAGGAGTGGCGTCATTGGCTAGAGGGTGCCGAGGAGCCTTTTACCATCTGGACGGACCACAAGAACCTGACGTTCATCCGCGCTTCCAGGCGCCTCAACGGTCGGCAGGCGAGATGGGCCAGTTTCCACAGTTGGTTCGACTTCTCGCTGACCTTCCGCCCCGGTTCCCGCAACACGAAGGCCGACTCCCTGTCCCGGATGCACTCCAAGGGGGCTCCACCCTCTGAGGACCCTACTCCCATCCTCCCGGAGGCCCGAGTGGTTGGAGCCATCACCTTGGGCATCGAGGGTGTGGTAAGGCGTGCCCTACGCTTCCAACGTGCTCCTAGCAACGTCCCTAGGAGTCGTCTCTTCGTCCCCGACTCTGTCCGGTCCCAGGTACTGCTGTGGGGCCATACCAGCCGGTTCGCCTGCCACCCTGGCGTCCATCGCACGTTCTCCTTCCTGGCTCGTCGTTTCTGGTGGCCCACCATGCGGAACGACGTCAAGGAGTTCGTATTGGCCTGCACGGTCTGTGCCCGCAGCAAGGCCTCTCACCAGGCACCCTCCGGGCTCTTGCAGCCACTTCCCGTTCCGAGCCGTCCGTGGTCACATGTGGCGCTGGACTTCGTCACTGGTCTGCCCTCCTCCCAGGGGAACACCTGCCTTCTGACCGTGGTGGATCGATTCAGCAAGGGGGTTCACCTCGTGGCCCTCTCCAAGCTTCCCTCGGCGGCCGAGACGGCGGACCTCCTGACGCACCACGTGTTCCGCCTTCATGGGTTTCCCCAGGACATCGTCTCTGACCGGGGGCCCCAGTTCACCTCCCAGGTATGGCGGGCCTTTTGCAAGGGATTGGGGGCAACGGTCAGTCTTTCCTCTGGTTATCATCCCCAGACTAACGGGCAGACGGAGAGGATGAACCAGAGCGTGGAGTCTGCTCTTCGGTGTGTGGCAGCCGAGAGACCAGCATCCTGGAGCCGTTTCCTTCCCTGGGTTGAATACTCCATCAATTCAATGGTCAGTTCCGCCACCGGCCTCTCCCCCTTTGAGGTCTCCCTGGGCTACCAGCCCCCTCTTTTCCCCGCACAGGAGACGGAAGTGGCAGTTCCCTCCGTGCAGGTCCACCTCGACCGCTGCCGACGAGTTTGGGAGATCACCAGGACCGCGCTGCTCCGGACATCTGAGCGCGCCTGTCGTGGTGCCGACCGGCGCCGGGTTCCTGCGCCGACTTACCGCCCTGGGCAGAGGGTGTGGCTCTCCGCAAAGGACCTCCCGCTACGGTCCTCGGCCAAGAAGCTCAACCCCCGTTTCGTCGGACCTTTCGAGGTCCTGAAGGTACTCAGTACGGCGGCCCTGCGCCTGAAACTTCCTGCATCCATGCACATCCACCCCGTGTTCCATGTCTCCCGGGTTAAGCCCGTCTCCCTCAGTCCCCTTATGCCTCCAGCTCCTGATCCGCCGCCTCCCGTGTTGGTGGATGGTCACCCCCAGTGGCAGGTCCGCCGGTTGATGGGCGTTCGTCGGCGGGGCCGGGGGTTCCAATACCTGGTGGACTGGGAGGGTTACGGCCCTGAGGAGCGTAGCTGGGTCTCCCGGCAGCTCATCGTGGATCCCGGCTTGATCACTGACTTCCATCGTGCCCATCCTGGCGAGCCGGGTCGGCCTGGTCGCCGGGTGGCTCCCGTGGAGGGGGGGGTACTGTGAGGTTTCTGTCCTTGCTCACTCACTCGTTCTGTTCCTTTAAACCACCTCGCTCTGTTTTCATTTGTTTCTGTTAATCATTTCAATTCCCCATTCACACGCTTCTTCCCAGTGACGTCGTCAGAGACGTCGTTGATTGGTTCTCTCCCGTCCGCACGCTTTTCAATCACATTCCCCAGCTGTCACTGCTTGTCAATCAATCAATCCCGTATTATTTATACCCTGTTTCTCCACTCTAGTTTTGTTGGATCGTTTTGATATTTCTCTGTTTGCATTCTCCGTTCCTGCTGCTGCTGCTGTTTGCTCTCTGTGCTTTACCTCCAGGATATTCCAAGAAGCCTTCCTCTTGGACACCTTTTCCCCGTGGCGACGCGCTCGCTCCGCTGCTGTTCCAGCACCATTACGCACTACGTCTGGGTGAGTTTTTTACTGACTGTCTTGATCAAATTCCGTTTTCGTGTGTTTCTATAACACTGAAGATTACCACCTTTTTATCAGACAGTCACTCACCCAGCGATCGCCTTTTTGTTGTTCTCACTGGGATAATATTTTGGGACTTTACATCTCCCACTGTGTGTTGTTTCACACCGAAGATATTATTCACATTGGATTGTTTTTTGGACTTCACTCTCAGTGTCTATTTTTGCACCGAAGATATTCACTTGGGATTGTGTTTTGGAACAGTGCTCACTGTGTGTATTTACACGAAGATATTCACTTGGGATTGTGTTTTGGAATTTTGCTCACTGTGTGTATTTACACGAAGATTGGTTCACTTGGATAACTTTGTATTTGGGTACAAGTCACCTCTCCTGTTCTCCTGCTCGTTCTACCTGCACCCTTGTTGACTCACTCCCTCTCTCTCTCTCTCGGTTCCGCAACACCTCGGAGATTCTGCCGAGAGAAGTCTGCAGAGCGGTTCAGACGTCAGCATCTGCTACCCCCTACTACCACCACGGGAGAAGCTGCAGAGCAGCAGAACATTTCCCCCCTTGCTTGTGTACCTGTCTTGTTAGACTTGCCTATTCTGTGCTCATTAATTAGTCTCAATAAACAAGCCCTTGTTTTTGGCAACTCTGAATTCCTACTCTCTTGTGTCGTGCGTTTGGGGTCGGTGTCAAACCATAACAGAAATGTTATTAAGGAAGTTAGTGGTGTAATGTAGTTAAGAAGGAAGCTGATAGACCAATTGTTTGATATGTATATATATATATATATATATATATATATATATATATATATATATATATATATATATATATATATATATATATATATATATATATATATATATATATTGTGATATGAGTTCAGTTGTTCACTGGTTGCCCACAGCTATAGGGTGCCCAGGGACCAGTTCTATATATGATTTGCGAATTTTGGGGAGGGTATGGAAAATAGGATGCGCTGGCTGTTGCTCCCACATAAAATCACATGTTTATTTTATATCAGCTCATCATTTAGCTTTACTAAGAAAACGTTCAAATTCTTGAGTAAATTGAAGAGAATCTGGGCAGTTCATTCAAAGATGGATCCTATCCTGTATTCTCTTTGCTGACTGGTGTTTGGACCTTACCTGTTTTCTGTAAATTGTCATTTCTGCTGGTTTTGATCACACTGATGATGGCTTTTAGCTGAAACTCGTTTGTTTCTGCCCACAATGAATAAAATACTATTGATCTATGAGTGCTGGCATTATGTTTGTTTTGTAGATGAAATAGAGTAAAAAACAAAAAGTAAAAAACCCTGAATGGTTCAATTTGTAAAATAATATGTTAAATCATCCACCTTGTTCCTACAGTATTTTCCCCTCAGAGTGGTCCATACAGATAATCTGGTTAGTCAACAGAGAGGGGGGTGGGCTTGGGGTGGGCCCTAATTAACTACTGCATCAGAAAGCAGCTACATGGCAGGTTCTGGCATCAATTAAAGCTTTATCCTGTGTCCCTGGTCATATTGCCAAGCTATGCCAGATTACTGTACAGCACAGGATGTTTGAGCAATATGGTCCTTAGAGACTACATTAGAGTCTTATGAGGGAATATCACCATTGTCTCTCATTGCCAAAAACAGAGAGCAGAGTTTGTCCTGCCTCCTTATCTCGGATCCCCATGATGTACAGCTGCAATGCCAATGGACTGGAGATGATATGATAAAGTACACAGGAGGATGATGTGCTGGGCATTAGGGATGGGCAAAACTCACAAAATAGCTAAATATTAACAAGAATCGCCATGGCAACAGGTGGGGATCTGACTGATGCATCAGACCGAAATTGTGTCACCAGCACTGCACGGTAATCGCCACTTTTTTGGGGGAAAACAACTTGTTGACAATCTACAAGGACTAAATAAACTCAGCTTTAGGACTCAGCATAAATAACTCATGCTGAGGACCACCAACAAAATGCAAAAAGGAGGTAGAAGAGGTATTCACAATAAAGTAATACAAATGTAAATACTTACCTCCCACCCACCCACCCCCTCCTAATGTACATTTCCCTCCCCCTTGTATGTATATATTTACTGTTGGGATCTCTGTTTAACAGTACTGTATATTTGCATATCTTTTATGTCATAAATGTAACAGTACTGTATAGTCATGTCGTAAATGTCATGATTAGATTAGATGATTTGATTTTTATATCTGTATGTTGTATATCTGTCATAAATGTCATTATGAATTGAAAATGGGGGACCCTGATGTAAACAAGACGAACATCTTTCTCTGGTCTGCATCCCCTTAACAATTGTGTGTATTGAGTTGTACTGTACTGTACCCATTCTGCATTTTGTTTATTAAAGTTTTCAATCAATCAATTCAATCACACATATACAGTTATTATACATATAATTCACCAGAGCGCCCTTTTCACATTCTTCCTGGAGGGGGAGGCTTCTCTGTACTTCCTCAAAACCTGAGCTGCCTGTGTGACACTAAACATGCAAAGCTATCATGGTGGCTATTCGGGCTGACCTCAACTAGTCGACTAATCGATCGAAAGGAGCCGTAGTTGACTGCCAACCTCTTAGTCCAATGCAAAAAAATGGTGGCTAATGATGCGCATACCAGCGAGGCTAACTGCCTAAGAAAACGGGCACAGAAAGAGGATTTCACCCGTCTAGTGGAGAGTGATAGGCAACCTTCGGAACAAAGAAGCCACCTGATGATGATGAATGAACACACTAGACAAATATAAAGATGTATCAGTTGACTCCTTCAGACGTTAAGCACCCCCCACAGGGGGGGGGGGGGCATAGTCGACTATCAGTCGACTATCGGCACATTTTGGCCTATCAAAGTCGACTATACAAATCCTTAGTCTGGGACAGGTCTAGTGGCTATTGCCCAGCTGGTCACACTGTATTCCAGGAAATGCTAACTGCTAACGTGAAATGTTAACATGAAGCTCATATTATACGTTGATGTATCTAGTGATCTATGCACAAAAACAATCATTTCTTTCAGCTAATCTCTTAGTTATAACAAGATTGGGTAAGCTAAGAAACTAAGAATTTTTGGTGATCTGTTTAGGTGGAAAAAGATAAAGTTAACCAGCCTTGGGGAAGACGTGAGGGGAAAAGGGGGCGCGGGACGTTGATAGATCGTTGCATTCTCAATGAAGGGAGAGGTGTAGAGATGCTGCTATGCCGTTATCAGTAGTTTATTGAACACTTTTGGTGGAAAAACCATACCAGACAAATTGTTATTCAATATTCAAAATGTTTTAAGTAGTGCTGTCAGGCGATTAACATTTTTTATCTAATTAATTACAGGATTTGTAATTAATTAATCTAATTAATCGCATAACCATTTTATGCCTGATATTCTATATTCTGTAATCATATTTCAAATTGCATGTGTCCGGATGGCAGAATTCAGTACTGTATCTACAAAACCTTCTGTTTAATCATCTTCCATCTATTAATTTGCTTAGATTTTTCAGGACTGGTCAATTTGAGCATGGTTGTTACGATTGGGGGTGATGATGAAGGTGAGAACACAGTTTGCAGACAAGGGAGAAGGAACGAAGGCAGAGACGAGGAGCGATGCTTGAAGAAGGGGTGTTTACTACTGATCCAATATACAACACAAATAAAAGACACTACTACTAACAAAACAACGAAGGAAATCAAGAAAACGACAGGAGTATACAGGCAAGGACTCACTAGACCAGGGGCGGGGCTAGGGGGTGGCTACTTGGGCTCAAGCCCCGAATGTTTTTATATATATATATTTTTTTCTTTTACAATTAATCATTGTTACATGAAAATATGTTTGCACCAGATTTAGCAGAAGCTAATTTCCATCTGTAGTCTATCCAGCTGCTAACTGTATTTGAGTGAGTTAAGTCTTGGTGTTATGGTAGACTCAGACCTAATCTTTAAATCAACAACGGCATGCAAATTTCTCGATTCTGATTGGCTGAAACAGTCCATTTACACGTCTTTATTGGCAACAATCCACGGTCCTGGGCTCAGGACCCGCCCACAACCGAATCACATATCACTCCGCCGGCTCACTCCGGGAGAAAACAAGATCGCGGACAACAAATGGATATGTTGATAGCGCCATAGCGACTAAATATGAAGCGATTCTGTCACTGCGAATGTGTTAGTCCTTTAAACCAGCGGTTCTCAACAGGGGTTCCGCGGCACACAGGGGTTCCGCGGAGAGCTGTCAGGGGTTCTGCGAGATGCCTGATGGGAATGTTTCTTTAAGAATATAGAATGACAACTATTAACTAAACAAATAGTCTATCTAGTGCTTCATGTGTATACAATAATTGCCTAATCTAATAACATGAACTAAAAAAGAAATCGATCAAAATGTCTTCACACGTTTCGTAAAGTTATTATAGAAACAACTTAACGTCCGCGTCAGGCGTCATTGCTTTTACCAACAGATTTTAACGCATTTCCAGAGAAGTCGCATTCGTGTGACGTCACATCGTGGGTCCTATCTCCGTTAGAGCCGGCTCTGATCCGTTATCAATGAATTGCAAAGCGGGCGGCTGTCGTGATAATAATTACTAAATGCATTCAGTGCTGGATCTAATCAAATGGATTTATCGAGACACGTTATGGAAAGTTCAAGACCGGATCACAAGCGTGCTAATTACACGCTTGGGCTACGGTGATGGGCTACTCGCCAAGTGCAGACAAAGTGAGTGTATCCGCTGCTGTTATTATTATGATACAAAATGTGAATGAATGAATGAATGAAAACTGTATTTAACAGATAAACAGTAAAAGGCACTCTGCAGATTACATTTATATATAGCTGTTTTATACGTCAACATTGTGTCCCTGACCGTCAACAAAGAATGGCAGGATGTGATGTCATAAACAAGCGTCACCTCACTAGAATAATATTTCCAAATGGTCACACTATGTTATTTTTATAGAAAACAGTGCAGCTGCAACAGATAGCACCTTATTGATATTTTTCTGTATTTAAAAAAATAAATACATGATTTTCTGTTTTGAGAAATGGTCACACTAGTTTATTTTTTTTTGAAAACAGTGCAGCTGCAACAGATAGCACTTTATTGATATTTTTCTGTATTTAAAAAAATAAATACATGATTTTCTGTTTGATAAATGGTCACAATGTTTTTTGTATAGAAAACAGTGCAGCTGCAACAGATAGCACTTTATTGATATTTTTCTGTATTTAAAAAAATAAACAGACGATTTTCTGTTTGATAAATGGTCACACTATGTTATTTTTATGGAAAACAGTGCAGCTGCAACAGAGCACTTTGATATTTTTCTGTATTTAAAAATAAAATACATGATTTTCTGTTTGTTTCCCGGTTTCAATGGGTTAAATAAACGTTATTTTGAAAGCAAGCACTTTTGTCATCATTGTAGCAAAAAAGACAGGACCGCAAAAGTCTTTATCGTATGTAGGGGTGCCCTGGAATATTTTTTTGGACACAGGGGTGCCTTGGCAGCAGAAAGGTTGAGAACCCCTGCTTTAAACAATGTTGGATGATGTAATTGATGGGTCTTGAGTCATTCTAGAACAAAAGAAAAATCGCGATTTGATTGATTGATTAATTTGCATTTTTTTTTCAATTTCTTTTTCCTTCTCTCTGACTGTCAGCGCTAGCTCTAGTCTCCACCCACCGCCACACACCCCCCCCCCCCCACACACACACACACACACACACACACACACACACACACACACACACACACACACACACACACACACACACACACACACACACACACACACACACACACACACACACACACACACACACACACACACACACACACACACACACACACACACACACACACACACACACACTCCTGTCTGCAACGCGGGGGATAGTCAGACTGAGAGAGAGCTGGGTGCTGCGCTGTTCTAAGTGAGCATGGCCTATTGAGTTGATTGATTGATTGATTGATTGCTAATTTTATTACTGTACGCTTGGTTTCCAACTGGTTAAGTTTAGGCCCTCTACAGTAGGTTTAAAAAAATAAATAAAAAAATAGGGCGAAGAAAACGTTTTTTTCCTATAGGGCAAAGAAAACTTTTTAATTTGTTTTACCTACTTTCTATAGAAGCATTTAAGAATGAAGTTCTATGGAAAGTAGGTCTGCATTCCCCTAACAATTGTGTGTATTGAGCCGTACTGTATTGTACCCATTCTGCATCTGGTAATAACATTTTCAATCAATCATTCCAATAATACACAGTTGGATGTGTTAGTTGGTTGGATGCACTTCAAGCTGCTTCCACATGAGGCAACTTCTCTCAATCATTCCAATAATACACAGTTGGATGTGTTAGTTGGTTGGATGCACTTCCGATCTGCTTCCACATGGAGGCAAATTGTCTTTTTTGTAGTTGTGGGAACTACTTTTTCTGGCGGATGGTTTTTTCAATAAATCTTCGATTAATGTGTTTATTGTATAGAAATAAGGTTGGATGAATGTGGCAGTTGTATAAAAGCTTTACACCACTTGCAGTCGTGATTTGTGAACAATAAACCATGCCTAGGGGGGTCTAACGACCCTCGGCTGCGCCTCGGGCCTAACGACCACCCCTAGGCATGGTTTATTGTTCACAAACCACTCCTGCGCGTGATGTAATGCTTAAATCAACAAGTTGACAAAAACATCATTCTTCCACCTTAGAAACATAGCTTTTGAGATCTCAGACCCATCCCCAGTGATAACACAGGCTGCCGGCATGTCTTTATGAATGGAAATATCGAATAAAAGAAACAACGATGAAAACCCGACTATACTCTGGTTTTCGGGGGTCCTGGCGGCGTGAATATTAAAGGCAACCAACTTGTGTTCAGCTTTTCGTTCAGCGTTTCTCTGATTGGCCACACGGCCAATCAATCAATCCACTAGCACGCGGCCTTGCGGCAAGAGAGACAAGAGAGACAAGAGAGTCGCGGCAGAGAGCCGCGCATGCGCATGAGGCTCCCCCAGGTCCTTGTGTTTGAGACAGCCATATTAGACACATAGCCATAATTTAAGATAATAGTTTCCACAGCTCCAGTTAACCTAATTTATACCGTAATGAATCATTAAAAAATATACCGTTAACTGGAATATGTTGTTTCTTTACACATATGTTGGATTATGTAATTGGGTTTTCATGACAAAACAATAAAAATCGCTACTTTACATCAGGGTGAACGCTGAACCGAGTCAAGCCGCGGGCGGCGCACTGAAGCCGGTGAATGAACAACCGCATTGCCCCGCTGGCTCTAGTTAACCTAATTTATACCGTAATGAATCATTAAAAAATATTCCGTTAACTGGAATATGTT
>NC_140166.1:191882007-192013141 GCF_963971535.1 Notolepis coatsorum
TGAAACGGTCGCAGATCTGATATCTGCTTGGAGAATGGCATTCTGTCTTTTTTTTAATCTACTTTTTCTCCCATTTTTCTATTTTTCTCCCATCCCAATTTCGTATTGTCCAATTCTACCCTCCCCTGTCTCGAACGCTGTTAGGCCATGCCTCCCACAAGCCGGCTGCAATGTGGACTAAGCCGTACATCACATGTCCCCTCCGGTACTCGAGGAAGCAGCAGTCGCATTTTTTCACCTGCACAGCGCAATCTCTCAGCGTCGGGGGTCTGCATTTGGAGGGTACGCCGCCCCTGTCGCTTCCTGATTCTGCTGCGCAGGCGCACCAACCGACCTGTAGGAGTCGCTGTCCACAACGTCCGATCCCCACCCATCAGCTTCCCACCCCCTAATACTGCCAATTGTATTAGTATGAATGACCAGCCAAGCTGATAGCAATGCGGAGAGCTGGGCTCGAACCCAGTGTCTCCTGCATTGGTGGTGAGCGCCTTGCCCACTGCACCACCTAGCCGCCCGCATTCTGTCTTAAACTCAAAAGCGCGTTACCATTCAGGTAATTTGCATACAAAACAACGCCTCCAGAGCTCCTTATAAGGCAAAGTAATGACGCAGCTGTGTGGAAATGGATGCGGAAGTGCCTTGCGAGTCTTGCGCGACCCATCAAAATGAGATTAGATTAATGTATTGTCATCATATATAGTACAGCTCGTGGTACAACTGCCGCAGCGCACACACACGCACACACACACGCGCGCGTGCGCAGTATACTGTAGCCTACGGCGTATGAATGAACGCAGTATAGGCTTATTATTCCATTAATGACTTGTTGCATTAGGATTTAGTAGATACTATATGCTCTGCCCTACGTACAGTATAGGTACAGTCTGTACTTATACTGTACGTAGGGCAGAGGCAGAGCATATATAGTATCTACTAAATCCTAATGAAACAAGTAACTAGAATATTTTTTTTTTGTGAACAAATGTTTTTTATTTTCCCTTTTTTAACATAAAACTAAACAAACAATACAGTAACAGTAAAAATCAATGATAAATCACAGGACAATGACATAATGACACAATGACAATGAAATAATAATAACAATAATGACAATCCAGTAATTAAATCAAAATAAATGTAGATTAAAAGACATACAAATAATAAATAAATACAATACATGTGCTCTTGCTCGCTCTTCCTCGCTCTTTCCTTCCCCTTCTCCCCCTCCACCCCCCCCTCAGGACTATACATCCACTATTCCATTTAACATTCGAAATTACAAGTTCATATGCTTCCCTTTATCTTCTCCACCACAGCTAACCAGATTGCTATGCTGGCTTCATTAACACCTAAAATTCGTGCAGTAGATATCTCTAGATAAATCACATCGAGATAGGTAAGAACCCACACCTTCCGGCACATTTTATCCGGTTGAATCCAGCGTGACGCTATCAACTTTTTGGCAGCCGTAAGACCGGACAAAATTAGTCTTTTTACATGTACAGAGGTTGATAACTGAGAAACATCATTCAACAACAATACAGAAGGCAGTATAGGTATGGTCAGAGATAAAAATTCTGATAATTGAGTGGTTACTTTTTCCCAGAATATCTTAACAGGAGGGCATTCCCAATACATATGCATAAATGTACCAAGATCACCGTTTAAACATAAGGAGCATCGAGGGTCTTGTCTAACTAGAATATATTAAGCCTATAGGCCTACTGTTCATTAGACACGTAGGCCATACTGGCGCACACAAGACTTGCTATTTCCATGCGATTAGCTTTAGTTCTTATTTATTTATTTATTTATTTATTTATCCACTGTCATTTCAGTGTTGGTGTATAGGCTATAGTGTATTTCAATATACGTTCAATTGATTAATGATATATCCGAAGGAATGCAGGTTTATAGCTATATCAACCCCCTCCAATGTACAGTAAATGACCAAGTATGGTTTTGTCAATATTCCAATGTACAGTTTTGCTTGTACAGTCTGTCAAGTTAATAAAATGTTCAATTAGTCTGTAGCAGGGTGGATTATCCCTGCTTCGTGGGAACGGGTGTGCACAGCCACTGGGTAGCGAGACACAGTAGATCTCTGTCTGACTGCACCTCCGTCTTTGGGTCTGGAGCATCAACTGGAGGCTGGCCGTGGGAGTGAATGGGGCCTGGGCCCTCATTTATCAACTTGACGTACGCACAGATATGTGCGTAACCCGTGCGTACGATCATTTCTAAGCAAAGTGTGGGATTTATCAATTTGAACTTGTGCTTGACTTTGTGCGTATATTTAAGCACAGGTTGGACCATGCGTAGTTGGCGCCCGGTGGTAGAATATTTTTACAACGCGGAAATAAGCACTGACTGCGCTCCGCGTAACTCAACTCGTTATTATTTTGCGCATATATTGCAGAAATACGGGAACGTTTTGATTATATTTAAAAGGCTTTGCCATTGTTAAACGTAATAAGTGGAACCCCGAAGCTGTAAGCAGAATACAAGTCATATGAACACCCACGATATAAACGCATTGCAACGAGAACAGACAGAGGTTATTTGTTGAGTGTATGTGTATACAAAACCCTTGCAATAAATGTGTCTTAAATGAATGAAAAGCATACATGCTCTGGACACAGAGCATATATCGTGTGGGTGATATCATGACTTGTATTCTGTGTCAAAGCCTAAATCAAAACGTCCCCGTATTTCTGCAATCTATGCGTAAAATAATAACGAGTTGAGTTCTAACTGTTGTGAAGGATCAGATTAAACCGAATATATATATTTATTTATGGATATATATTTAATAGTATTTGTATATCGTTTGATATCCCTTGTATATTCCTTGTACATATACACTGAATATCCCTTTAGTCTACTAACAGCCCATAATAGTTTCATTCTCTCATTGGACAAGAACTTGGCGCCAGCAGCCAAGCCCCTTGGTTCAAGTTCAATCGTGCCGACGAACATGTCGTTACTAGCCCGGTTCCGCGTAGGAATACGTCTGGCGAAATACGAATGGTACTATTTGTTCACAGCGCATATATATATGGCGCAAGTAAAGTAGAACTTTCTTTTAGTCCCTTAGCCCTTAGTTCTTTACCCTCCAACCTAGTGGCAAGACGTTAAGCCTCACCCACGATACACGTGTGGTGCAGTATGGTCAACTTGGCCTCAGAATGGCATTGAGAAATCGTGTGGATTAATAGTTGAATTGTCATAGTTTGGCACTATACCGTCGAGTGGGACGTATTTCTATTAAGTTAATAATAGTCTATTATGTATGGTGCATCGTTCGGTTAGAGTTATAAAGTGAGCAGTACCCCCATCGTTTCCTCGCGTTATCTAGAGTCTTAACCAGGCTGGGCAGACCACGTGTGGTGCTTTCATCCGAGGAGTTCTGGGCCAGGACGAGTGGACCTGCACATTGGATTACCTTACCCGGACGACGGCGAGCCCTACACGGCTTGGATTATCTACTTGCTTTGGGTGCTTTGATTTATGCCATGGATAACAGCCAACACTGGTGAGTGTTGGAACTACCCCCCGAGAGGAGCCCAGGTGAGACGGCGCTCTACCCCGAGTGAGGTCGCCTCACGTC
Source organism: Notolepis coatsorum (assembly GCF_963971535.1). NCBI lineage: Eukaryota > Metazoa > Chordata > Actinopteri > Aulopiformes > Paralepididae > Notolepis > Notolepis coatsorum. The sequence goes on from NC_140166.1 coordinate 191,885,618, forward strand.
TCTTCGTTGTGGACCGGCAGCTACCGTCTACAAGAGGGCCCAACGGTATTCATCTGTGGACCAAGGTTCTGTGGGCACCGTGTTCAGCACTCTGAATTCTCCCAAGAAATCGTTGGCCAGATGGGATATCGCCAGCGGCTCTCCTAACCCCCCCCCCCTACTGACTTACAACCAGCGGGACCCCCCTTTAGTGTATCCAGCTATAATCATTTAAGTACCATCGCTATAGTTCCCTAAAGAACCAGGTTGTATACTTGCTTCCTGCGTAACCAGAGATTGGACATTCAATGTTGATTTGCCTACGAATACTCATTTGCCTTACAAGTGCATTCAAATCATAAATGTCATTAAGTGAACGTTGTATATACCCTTTGCTATATATTAAATATTCGATTTATACATTTGTGTGGACTTGGTTTCATGGTGGGAAAGTGTTCATCATATCTATATCATGTACTGTGTGGCCAGTAGTTAAAGTACATAAAGCGGTAGTGGTTTAATGATACCATACTTATCAATACAGTCAGGGAATTGTACCCCTCAGTTACAATTGGTCCTTCGAGCCGGAGGGGTAACTAGTGTAATATTAATATAGTGTTATTAATATTGAAATGGCCTATGATGAACACTCCACGAAACGGTCCTCCTAACGTAGAACGCCCGCGGCGCAGACGACAGACACCTCAGTACTTAGAGGATTACGCTGTCAGTCAACTACCTAGCCTTCGACAAACGGTAAACGCGGTAAAAGTAGAAAGTAAAATTATGTCTGACCTTAACGACCAGGTTACCCCGACCACAGAGGCCCTAGTGGGTTCTAATGTAACTGACCAAGCTCACGGTGGGGACCAGGAGGGAGCTGACATGCCTTTACCCCCCGCCAATACCGAAGAAGTAGTCCCCGACCAGCCCCGGGAGGAAGACAACCCTACAGAGAGAGAACTCTGCACGGAAGAAGAGGAGGAGAGCGCCGAGGAAATAGAGCTCCAGGACTCCCCAACGAGTACAGCCAGGAGCGGCTCACCTCTACAACCGTCTTCCCCCAGCGAAGCGGAGAGGATGCTATCACAGGCGTTCCTCGTCAGCCTGACAGCCTCTACCGAACGCGATCGACTCCAGGGTGAACGCGATCGATTTCAGGGTGAACGCGATCGACTCCAGACACAGCAACGGAGCGAAGAAGAGCGCATACGCCTGGAGATGAGACGCCTTCAGACGGAAGAGAATATGGCAAGAGACCGAGCAGACACCCAGCGTGCCGCTGCCGGTGCCCAAAGAGAAACAGAGCGCGACCTCGCTCTCATCCAGCGCGAAACAGAGCGCGACATCGCTTTCATCAAGCGCGAAGCCGAGCGCGACAGACTACAAGCGCAGCTAATGGAGCAGCTGATCACCAAGGCAACACCCTCTCCCTCCGCCAGGGGTTCAAGGAACTCGTCGAGACAACAGTCAAGGGCAGCATCCCCTAACCGAGCAAGCAACCCTGAACTTGACCAACAGACCAAGCCTATACCCCCCGCAGACCCCCTTCCCCGACCGGTCCAAGCGAGACCCAGCTACAAGGAAGGAGCAGCATACACTGCGGAGAAGCTAAATAAACGACTACAGGATCTAGAGGACCTGATAGAAGAAGAAGAGGGAGAGGAGGAGAACCAAGCCCGACGACAGCACAGTACTCCACCGGACCAGGAGGTCCAGCACAGCCCAGGCTATACCCCCGTGGCGCTGCGCTACAGACCCCCGACTCTATTCACGGGTGAGCACGACGCACTACCAGCCCCGAGGAATAGCACCTGGACCAGCGGGCCATGGTACCCTGCCGGTACCAGCCCACAGAGAGGCGCAAGAGGAGACTCGCCTAGGAGGCCTCTCCCCCAACGCTCGCCGATGTATCAGCCATCCACGGCGTCATACATTGGTACACCGACGTTTCCAGACTTCACCTATGAGAATCGAGCACAGTACACGGAGCTCCGGATGTGCTTAGAGACAATGATGGTGGATGTCGCTGATGAACGCCACAAGTATGCAATATTACTGAAGCACCTGAAAGTACCCCGAGCGCACAATATAGCGCTAGCCTATGCCACCTCTACGACCCCATACACCGCGGCTCTAGCAGCGCTGGACCAGAGATATGGACGTATATGGGATTACGTAATCCAAGAGATAAGGCATATTGACCGCCTACCCCCAGCAACAGACAATCGCTCATTAGACGACCTGTCTATAAAAGTGCAGTCCCTGGTAGGGATGCTGGGAGCGCAACGAGAAAAGGGTATGCACGAGCTATACGCCAACTCTAACGTCGAGAGGATTTTAGAGAAGCTGCCACCCGCCAGACAAGAGCGCTTCAGGCGGCAGAGAGACCACCGTGATCCTAACGGTCCCGAACCATCCCTCCTCGATCTAGCCGACTTCCTGGCGAGAGAAGTCAGCAGCCTACGACTGGATACGTTCGTGCGGAGCACACCAAGCTCCAGAGAGGGACCTAGGAGAATAAACGATGGAAGAAGATCGGTGACTGTCATGCACCAATCAGAATCAGTACCGAGCAGTAAGAACCACAGTACCCCCTCGAGAAAAGAGAAGTGGAAGATGGTGTGCCCGTACTGCGAGAAGGAACACTGGCTGTCACAATGTGACCTGTTCACAAAGATGAATGCAGAAGAAGTGAGTCAATGGATAAAGTCCAACAGGCGCTGTTACCGATGTGCGCGCAGTCACATGGCAGCCGAGTGCCGCCTAAAGAAGAGGTGCAGTCGGTGTGACGGAGCCCACCTAGATGTCCTACACGACAGTAACAGAAGAAAGCCTGCACCTGCACCATCGAGCAGCACCAAGGCAAGTGTCATGTACATTGACCCCGCCAGCAGCAGCGGCGCCCAAGTGCTCTTAAAGGTAGTCCGTGTAACATTGAGCTACCAAGATAAAGTCATGGACACTTACGCCGTCCTTGATGACGGGCCAGAGAAGACCCTTCTGCTCGCGTCCGCTGCGGCCCAGCTGGGACTGCGGGGGAGCGAGAACCAAATGACGATTCGGACAATAAGAAGAGATTTAAAGACGATAAAAGGCGAGAATGTCTCCTTCACTATCGCAGCAAGCGGGCAGCCAGAGCGACGGTATAGGATTACAAATGCTTTCACCAGCCAAGAAATAGGACTATCGCAGTACACCTACCCCATCGCCAAGCTGATGGATAAATATGTGCACCTGCGTCAACTACCTATCCCGCTCATAGACGGCGCCACCCCGACCCTGCTGATAGGCTCCGACCATGCAGACCTCATAGTCCCGATAGACCGGGTCCATACAGGACCCAGAGGCTGTCCTGCAGCAGTCGAGACCCGCCTAGGATGGACACTACAAGGCCCCCTCGCTAAATCTCTCAATCGAACAGCAGCCACTAGCTGCCTCCACTCCAGAGTGACAGAAGAAGACACCACTCTCCTGCAGCATGTCGAGAGGCTATGGACACTAGAGACAATGCCCTTTAAGAATGAAAAGAAAGACATTCGTTCTAAAGAAGACATTTACGCCATAAATCTCCTCGAGCAAGGGACAAAGAGAGTCACAGTCGGCGGAGTGATGAGATACGCAACTCCACTCCTGAGGCGAGAGGGAACGCCCACCTTTCACGCAAAGAAAGACGCTACGGAGCGGTATCTATTGAACACAGAGCGGCGCCTAGCCAAAGACCCCGCTCAATAGAGTGTGTACCGCGCTGAGATTGAGAAGCTAATCACAGCGAGACACGTAATGAAGATTGACATTAAAGAGGCCGATCAGACGACCGAATCATGGTACGTGCCGCACCACAAGGTCCACCACAACGGCAAGGATCGCATTGTGTTTAACTGCAGCTACCAGATCGGATCCCAGAATCTGAATAAAGAGCTCTTGCCCGGCCCCACACTCGGCCCCTCTCTACTAGGCGTGCTACTACGCTTCCGCCAGGACAAGGTGGTGTGGTATAATATGTCCTCATGTAAATATATCCCCCTCCCCTGTGTTCCCTTTACCTGTGCCCCCCCCCCCTCTCTGTGGAATAAGACACCCCCCTCCCCTGTGTTCCCCAAACCTGTACCCCCTCCCCCCCATCTGACCTATCAAATGGGACCACACACCCCCTTTGTTGAACTATAAAGGGCTCCTCCCGACCACAATAGGGGCTTCTTACCTGGGTAATTTCAGCTGATCACCTGGGGCGAGAGCCTCAGCCATTCTCTCTATGTATTCTATCTGTTTGGTTAATAAACCTTGTTATTATCCAAGCCTCGGTTGACTGAGACATTCTTCATCAGGATATCCACAAATATCCCACAATTGGCGTCTACGAACTTGTGACGGACTTTTTGCGTCCTCCCGGCGTGCTGTATCATTCAACTATACAGAGAAAAGTGAGTATAATAGGATGGTCGACCAAAAATGTATGGAAAGGAATTGAAACCTTCCCGCTTTTCTCTGTGCCAGGTGAATATTACAGAATGTTGTCCAATATTGAGATCATGGCTGAGTAGAATAATGTGCATTAATATATCTGATCTGTATTGAGAATCGTTACCAGGGCGCGCGTGCACCTGGGTCCTTATCAGGAGGTTCTGAAAGGATGGGTTATATGTGCTAGTCCCAAAAAGTTTAGGCACAAAGGTTGAAGTGCTATTCCTGGTCGAGTCGGAGCCGACCAAAACCTAAGGCACACACACAGGTTGTTGGATTGCTACCCCTAGTCTAGCTGATGCAGACTAAAAATATAGGCAACAAAATAGATACGTGAGCTTATTATGATGTGATATCCTTGGAAAACGCTACTCTGTTAAAAACGTTCTGTGATTCCTTTGCAAAGAGGCGGGAAGTAGGACCGAGAAGCTGATAGAATCATAATTAGAAATTACCAGAGTAGCGTCATAATATTCATTGTTTCAACCTCAAACTAAGCTCACAATCTCTTCCATTTCCTGAAAACGATGTATTTTGGATTAAATTAACCAATTGATCAATACAGATAGCGGGAAGATGATCACGCGATGTCCTAGTTAGTACATGATTACGCGATGTCCCGGGAGTACGTAAATGTACATTAAACGGGACATCAGTCGCGGAAAGTACATTAAACAGGACGTTAGTCGCGGGTTAAGAGGCCGAGAGTATGATTAAAAGGTATATATAATCTAATATATCGCTGGTAAATTTCGAAGTCAGGTTCGGTCGTTATGATTTTAATAACGATGTGTAGTTATATATCAAGGGTATGAATGCCTTGTCGCAACAGATGTTGGTCGACTAAACGTACAGCGATCCAATACAGTCAGATATACACACACGTTAACTTATATGTATTAATGTTTGTTTGTCTGTTTTAAGTCTCGTTTGTATGTGCACAAGTATTATAGGACCCGTCGCGTTGCTTTATTGAGTCAAGAACCGGCTGCGGATAGCGCGACGAGCATTGAGAGACGAGTTACCGTTATACAAAGAATAACATTGAAGTGCAGTTCACGGGAACAAACTAGGATAGTAATTTCCGGATTCCGCAGAACACCGGCCCACGGGAACGGCCATTTGGGGAAGTATAGTTTTATCGTTTCAGTTTGTTTACGTTTCACATATGCACAGACGCGTTCATTCGGTAACAAAACGCTGGTATAGGAATTCCAGGCTATTGAGAGCTTGTGGAAAAAATACTGTATGAATTGCAAAGCGTTATTTCCGAGGCGAATGAGAACACACGAACGTCGCATGGAGCGATGACGTCACGCTATGCGCGCCGTGAAGTTATTATTTTATATTAAACTATTGTCATGGGGCTATCCCATGCCCTGTAAGTAGGGATGCACATGGGCCTTAAGTGGTTTGACCTGTTCCCACATGTGGTCATGTGGCCAAACATTTAGTTTAGGCCTTCGGCCTAGTTTGTTTTGTTATGTTGTTTTGTAATACAGACACATTGGTTTAAAGCATAACATGTTATGTAGAATTAAAGTACATGCATTTGTTGATAAATACCGTTTGTCTGTGCTCCCACTTGGTTCCTTGTAGGATCTCTGGCTGCCCAACCAGAACTGGGAGAGGCCAGGGCCTTTTCTGGAGGGGAGATTCGGAAGGAACCAAGTGTGGTAGAGTACAGGGGGGGGGGATTTTCATAACGAGAGGGGAATAGGTTTATGAAGCGCCCTAAACACTGTTTAGTGTTTGGTGATGATAGAACATGATGGAGTAATGTATCCATGTTGTCCAGAGTTATTGGATGTGTAAATTGATGTCTGTATTGATTAATTGATTGTTTGTTTTTGGTTTGTCCCTGTAGGAGGAGCTTCCAGCATAAAGCCAGGGATGGAGGCTCCTCTCGGGGAGAAGTAGTGACAGGCTTGGAAGCGAGACACAGCCGTACTAAGACCTAGGTCCCTTAGCCAAGGGCCTAGTTGTTTATATTTGTTAAAAGAAAGTTTAATCATTTTGTATTATTTTTGTATTTATGTTAAAATATGTTTTTTCCCGTTTTTTCCCACTGGGGAGCAAAAGAACAAATAGAATAAAAAACCAACCACTGGGTGATGGCAACCTGACTCGGACTGCATTTTTCCTTCGCTTGGCCGCCTCCTCACAATTGGTGTCAGAAGTAAAGAGGACTACAAGCTTCAGGGATGCCTCCCAAAAAGCAACAGCAACAGCAAGAGCCTGCAGAGGAGTGTGCCACAGGGGGAGCCTTCGAGGATGGCTTTCAATCGGAAAGTGGCCCCACTGCAGGTCCGGAGGCCAGCTTCGCCAGGTTGGCACGGATGTTTGAGATGCATATGCAGTACCAGATGGATCGGGATAAAAGGCAGGATAAAGAAGCAGAAATAAAAGAACGGGAGTTCAGTGCTATCAGCGACAAGGTCACCGAGCTTCAGTTGGACCTGGAGGCAACCAGGTCTGGTCCACCAACGGGACGAGCCAGTGGGGTCCCAGGCGGAGAACCCAGGATGGTGAGGTTAGAGGAATCTGATGACGTTGAACATTTTTTGACCACTTTCGAGAGACTGGCAGCAGTGTATGGCTGGCCACGACAAGAGTGGGCTGTCCGCCTCATTCCTCTGCTGACTGGTAAGGCCAGGTGTGCCTTTGTAGCTATGGACCCAGCTCATACCAGAGACTATGACATTTTGAAAGCAGCAGTTTTGAGGAAGTATGAGATAAACAGTGACACTTATTACCAATGGTTCCGCTCCGACGACACACCACCAGATGAGGCCCCCCATGAGCTCTACACCCGCCTCAAGGACTTGTTCTGTAGATGGGTGGGTTATGGCACCTCCACCAAAGAGGAGATCATGGAGAAGCTGGTCCTCGAGCAGTACATCAAGGTGTTGTATCCAGAGGTTAAGACCTGGGTGAGGGAGCGCAACCCAGAAACGGCGGCGGAGGCTGCAGAGCTTGTGGAAACATATGTGACGGCACATGGAGGTCCAAGGGGCCACCGCTACGCTGGCGCACTACTCCAGGCCAGAGGTAAGTCTGAGGGTGTTGGGATGGGTGGTTCAGGTAGTTACTCTCCTAGGCAGCCCGGTTTCAACCATCCCAGTTCGAGCCAGACTAGGCCAAAGCCATTTGTAAGAGGATATGCCAGGAATAGGTCAGAGGTTGTATGTTACAACTGTGGTGAGGCAGGCCATATCAGTCCAGTTTGTCCCGTTAGAAAGCCAGAGATAGCAAGTCTCTGCTATGTACCTAGGCCAGCTCTAGGCGCCTCCCCTAAGGACAGTTCTGAGTCACCAGTCATGTCTGTCATGTTGAATGGCAGGCCCCTGTCAGCCTTATTAGACACAGGTTGCACACAGTCTCTGGTACAGGCCAAGTATGTCCCCAGGGAGTTGTGGAGTGAGGAAAGAGTTAAAATTGTCTGTGTCCATGGGCATGAATCAGAAGTCCCCATAGCGGAGGTATATGTTGAGGTAAACAACCAGGCATATCTGGTGAAGGTTGGAGTGGCCCCCGAACTGCCCTACCCTATTTTGCTGGGGACAGATCTGCCTATTTTGCTAGACCTCATTCATGAGAGTAAAGGGAGATTATGTGGGGTAGTTACTAGGTCCAAGGCGAGAGAGCACACTAATACACCAGTCTCTGTGACACAACCACTGATTCAGCCAGACACAACTGACACAGAAATACCCACCACTATCAGGCCAGACTCCGATTCACCAGCTACCAATGCGGACACAGTGCAGCTGATGCCATTTTTTGGGGTAGAGGTAGGTGGAGTGCCAGGAGTCACACAAGAGGAGAGATGTGAGAAACGCAGGGAGCAAGTCAGAGGAATTGTGTTGCAGTCAGCTGACCAGCCAGATCAGGATATGGAGTTTCCAGGGCTGTCGGTAAAGGAGGTTTTTTCTGGGGATCTTGCCAGACAACAGAGAGGGGACCCCACTCTAATAGACTGTTTCAAAGAGGCAGAGAAGGAATCCAGTTCTAGTCCCCTTAGCAAGCGGTTTCTGCTCGACAATGGGTTGCTTTATAAACAGAATGAATATGACAGGCAGCTCATACTGCCAAAGGCATGCAGGGAGGAAGTGCTGAGGCTAGGCCATACTATTCCTTGGGCGGGTCACCTAGCTTTTGAGAAAACCTTCCAGAGGATTTCAAAAAGGTTTTTCTGGCCAGGGATGTATAGCCAGGTCAAATATTACTGCAAGACATGTCCAGAGTGCCAGCTTACAGCAGGGAAAGCTACAGCCCCTGTACCCCTTATGCCACTCCCTGTGATAGGCACCCCTTTTGAGCGGATAGGGGTGGATATTGTTGGTCCATTAGAGAGAAGCCAGGCAGGCAACCAGTTTATCCTTGTCATTTGTGACTATGCCACCAGATATCCAGAGGCCTTTCCATTGAGAGAAGTGACAGCCAAGCAAGTAGCTACAGCTATGCTGCAGTTTTTTTCTAGGGTAGGGATCGCGAGGGAGGTACTTACGGACCAAGGGACCAATTTCATGAGTCGCACACTCAAACAGGTCTATCAGCTGTTAGGTATCAAGAGAGTAAGGACCACTCCCTACCACCCTCAGACTGATGGCCTTGTTGAGCGTTTCAATCAGACCCTGAAACGTATGCTGAAAAAGTTTGTTTCTGAGTCAGGGAAGGACTGGGATAAATGGCTGCCATTTCTGTTGTTTGCCTACCGTGAGGTTCCCCAGGCCTCAACTGGGTTTTCACCTTTCGAGCTGCTTTATGCCCACCAGGTCAGAGGTCCATTGGATGTGCTGCGAGAAACCTGGGAGGAGTTGGACAAACCACAGAACATGAACGTCATCTCTTTTGTCCTGAAAATGCGAGAGACGCTCATGAGGACCACCACAATGGCACGTGAAAACCTTCTGAAGTCCCAAGCCAAGCAGAAGGAGTGGTATGACCGGTCGGCAAGACAGCGGAGCTTGGAACCTGGGGAGGAAGTCTTGTTGCTTTTGCCAACGTCAGAGCACAAACTGTTGGCAAGGTGGCAGGGCCCATACCGGGTCAAGCAGAAGATGGGGCCGGTAACGTATAAGATCCACATGCCAGAGAGGAGGCAGCCACTTCAGATTTTCCATATAAACATGCTCAAGAAATGGCACCCCCGCCCAGTCTCTGTGACACCTGTACCGCACTCGCTCTTCATCCAGGCAGTGGAGGAAGAGGAGGAACCCATGGAGCAGTACCTACCCGGTCGGGAGGAGGGGAAGAAGCTGGACATGGACCACCTTTCAGCAGGAAGGAGAGAAGAGCTCCTTCGGATCTTGCCCCTCCATCTCTTCATGGAGACTCCGGGGCGCACGGACATGGTGCACCACCACATCACTTTGAAGGAGACTAAGCCCCTTCGTCAGCCAGTCTATAGGGTGCCAGAACGTCTGTTACCGGTGCTGAGGAGGGAGTTGGAAATGATGAGGGAACTGGGGGTGATTGAGCCCTCCTCCAGTGAGTGGAGCAGCCCAGTCATCTTGGTCCCAAAGAAGGATGGCACCCTGAGGTTTTGTTTGGACTTTCGGAAGATCAATGGGGTGAGTAAATTTGATTTGTACCCCATGCCCAGGATCGATGATCTGGTGGAGAGGCTAGGAGGCGCCAGCTTCATTAGCACTCTTGATCTCTGCAAAGGGTACTGGCAGGTTCCCCTTACAGCAGGGAGCAGAGAGATCACAGCTTTCCGAACCCCCTTTGGTCATTTCCAGTTCACAGTCCTTCCTTTCGGCCTTCATGGAGCGCCGGCGACATTCCAGAGAATGATGGACAAGGTCCTGTCGGGCACAGAGGCCTTTGCCGCTGCTTACCTGGATGATATAGTGATCTACAGCAATAGCTGGGAGGAGCACCTGTGTCATCTCGAGGAGGTCTTGCAGAGGATCAGGAAAGCAGGCCTCACCATCCGCCCTGACAAGTGCTCACTGGCCAAGCAGGAGACCAGGTACCTGGGTTTTGTGTTGGGGAAGGGACTGATCCGACCGCAGGTGGGGAAGGTTGATGCTATCAAGTCCGCTCAGAGGCCCACGACCAAGACTCAGGTCAAGTCCTTCCTGGGTTTGGTTGGCTGGTACAGGCGGTTTATACCTGACTTCTCAACTGTTGCTGTGCCTCTCACGAACCTCACGAGGAAGAACGAGCCCAACAAAGTGCGGTGGACGGACGGGTGTGAGGAGGCCTTCCAGGGTTTGAAGACCTCGTTGTGCGGTGAGCCCCTGCTTAAGAGTCCTGACTTTGAGCAGCCATTCACAGTCCAAACGGATGCATCGGATCTGGGTATTGGAGCCGCCTTGTTGCAAGGGAAACCGGGTAATCTCCAGCCCATTGCTTACATCAGCAGGAAGCTCAACTCTCACGAAGTCAGGTATTCCATTGTGGAAAAGGAGTGCCTTGCCATCAAGTGGGCACTGGACTCTCTCCGATACTACCTGTTGGGCAGGAGATTCAGCCTGGAGACTGACCATCGGGCACTGTCTTGGCTGGGGAGCATGAGGGACACCAACTCCAGAATCACGAGATGGTTCCTTGCCATGCAACCTTTCGACTTCGAGGTACTGTATAGGAAAGGGAAGGAGAACTGTACAGCAGACTACCTCTCCAGAACGCCACAAGTGTCTACTCCAGAAGGGGGGGGTAATGTCATGGGGCTATCCCATGCCCTGTAAGTAGGGATGCACATGGGCCTTAAGTGGTTTGACCTGTTCCCACATGTGGTCATGTGGCCAAACATTTAGTTTAGGCCTTCGGCCTAGTTTGTTTTGTTATGTTGTTTTGTAATACAGACACATTGGTTTAAAGCATAACATGTTATGTAGAATTAAAGTACATGCATTTGTTGATAAATACCGTTTGTCTGTGCTCCCACTTGGTTCCTTGTAGGATCTCTGGCTGCCCAACCAGAACTGGGAGAGGCCAGGGCCTTTTCTGGAGGGGAGATTCGGAAGGAACCAAGTGTGGTAGAGTACAGGGGGGGGGGATTTTCATAACGAGAGGGGAATAGGTTTATGAAGCGCCCTAAACACTGTTTAGTGTTTGGTGATGATAGAACATGATGGAGTAATGTATCCATGTTGTCCAGAGTTATTGGATGTGTAAATTGATGTCTGTATTGATTAATTGATTGTTTGTTTTTGGTTTGTCCCTGTAGGAGGAGCTTCCAGCATAAAGCCAGGGATGGAGGCTCCTCTCGGGGAGAAGTAGTGACAGGCTTGGAAGCGAGACACAGCCGTACTAAGACCTAGGTCCCTTAGCCAAGGGCCTAGTTGTTTATATTTGTTAAAAGAAAGTTTAATCATTTTGTATTATTTTTGTATTTATGTTAAAATATGTTTTTTCCCGTTTTTTCCCACTGGGGAGCAAAAGAACAAATAGAATAAAAAACCAACCACTGGGTGATGGCAACCTGACTCGGACTGCATTTTTCCTTCGCTTGGCCGCCTCCTCACAACTATCCATAAGCGAACGTAAAGTGTAATGTGCCCAAGGCCAAGGGTGCGTGAAATCCACGTGTAGTATATGTTTTATTTGTATATATATGTGCGCGCTGCCATTGGAAAATGTTGAGTTGCAGTGGCAAGATGCAGGTTGCACCATCCCAGACCACCGGAGAAACGAACCGAACATTGCAGCTTTCCCCGGTGAGTATGAAAATCATAAATATAGATGCTTTGATTGATTGATTGAAAACTTTATTAACAGATTGCAGAATGGGTACAATACAGTACAGCTCAATACACACAATTGTTAAGGGGATGCAGACCAGAGAGAGACTTTAGTCTTGTTTACATCAGGGTCCCCCATTTTCTATTTATCAGGACATATTATGACATACATGACATACAGATAGTCAGTACTGCTACATCTGTACATTTATGACATACCAGATTTGCAAATTCAGTACTGTTTGTGGTACACAACTATCATCTCAGTTACAGTAAATTACAACTATCTCAGATCACTTGAGTGTTTATGTTGCTTTAATTTACACATTATAAGTCACATAAAGCTAATTACAATGTCTGTTTCAGAATTATAATACATCTGTGGGCGTACCTTGTAGTCCACATAAACAGCGTTAGATTAGACTTTATAAGCTTTCAATGTTGAAAAACTTGGGCACAAACAACATAGATCATGTTTAAAAGTAAGATGTTTAGGTTATATTCACTTGAGTTAATGTGTTTATCTAAAGAACCAATGAAAGATAACTAGCCCTATCCATTGTAAGACATTTTAAACATGATTCAAAATGTGTGGGTCCACATTCATGCTTGTGTACATATGCGATATGATTGATAAATGATAACACTATCATTACATCCAAGAACGGGATGGATGAGATCTAGCTAATGTTTGTTGAGCACACAAACAGTCAAAGAGGATTCACCCAGGTCTTAGAAAAGAGTGGAAAATTAACATGTGTTTGTATTTACAGATCTGGCTCTGAGGCGAGATGCAAAACAGTGAATGACTACACCCAAATTGTATCACAAAAGACAGAAAATCCAACAATTTGCATGTCAACCGAGAGACAGTGCAGAGCTGAGAGACAATCGATTGACCATTTGGAACAAATCTACATCTAAAACACCCACATGTAAATTTCTTCAGAGTGGGCACTTGGGAGACAAAGCAATGCAAATGCCTGCACTCGTGACCACAGACTTGATGAACTCACCTGGCGGTGGATGGCAACAGAGAACCACTTAATTAACATGAATTAGTTACAGATGATGAATTTGCAGTTATGAAAATCTACCTAACTCCCATACTAACAATAACTAACCAGTCGTTTTCATCATCTCTTTTCAAAAGGCACATGAATTAGAGAAGTGCCCGAGATGAAAGATTAATGATGAAAACAACTACTTACAATCCCCTCCTTCTATTCTCTGTTTATAACCAATAACATGCATGACTTTCCTTAGACTATTCTTTTAACAACTAATACTTTCCATGACTGCAAAATTATCAACCACCAAAATTGCAGCACAATTATCTAAATGTACAAGATATCAACAACATTGATCATTTAGCTGACACTTTTATCCAAAGCGACTCACAGGTTCTGTACGACAGGACATCAGGCAAGGCACACCTCTATCAGCTGAGTAACAATGGTCATCAAAGTGTTGAGTGCTACAGTGTAGATTAGTTTATTAGGACAAATGCATGACAGTAAGGTTAGTTAGGGTTAGATGATAAGAAATGATTGTTTTTCATGCAAAATTAACTGGCTACCTAGATTTTATGTTTTTTCCCCATGCTATGCTATGATGAGCCACACTGAGATGTGAAGAACAACCGAGAAGTCATGGCGAGGTAAGTATCTTGAAGAAGCACACCATCGTACGCGGCCTGAGGTAAGATCAACTTCAATTTAAGACCATCAGAATATGAAGACAAGGAGCTATTTTATCTGATTCAAAACTTTGGCCATTCATTTACAAATTTTATTTAAAGCCTAATGCTGTAAGATCTAGTTAGATACAAAATCTGATAAAATTGTAGTAAATGTGACCTTCTTGACGTAAAGAATCACTGCTAATGCAATTGGCTTGCATTTCCTATTGTCAATTAAGTGATTTTATTTACAATGAATTGAATTAATCCCAAAATGATTTTCCACTTTAGCAGAAAGGCATTGAATCATTTATGTGAGGAGTTTTCTAAGGCAGTGTTTATCACCCTCAGATCACAAATTGATGAGAGGACAGGACGAGTGAGACGACGCGTGACCTGAACCACGAAGCTGCGGACACAACCAGAGGCGACGACAACAACCGTGGGAGAACCATCCAACCCAGCCCACAGACATCCCCAAGAAAGTGGAGCAGAGGACCACGAAGGAGACTGACCAAGGAGACACTGACGAAGAGGAGATCAACCTTTTGACGGCCTCCACCCCGGCACTGCATGACCACGACAGACCGAGATCAAGACGGAGTCTAACGTGGCTCTGTCGGACCACGGCGGGGAGCTGATCGTGGAGTCGGACAGCGGGATGGTGATCCACGAGACCCACGGCCTGGAGTGCAGCGAGTGCGGCGAGATCTTTGGCAGCATCGCCGACCTCCACCAGCACTTTGAGATCCACAAGGACATCAACCCGTACATCTGTGTCCACTGTGGCGAGAGCTTCGCCGTGGAGGCCAGCCTCAAGCAGCACATGAAAATCCACACGAAAGAAAAGGCGTACGCCCCCACCGGGGTCGAGATGGTCGGCAAGGGCGTCATCGACGCCTTCAACCTCAAGTCTCACCAGATGCCGGAGAAGCCCCATCAGTGCTCCGAGTGTAGCAAGAGCTTCGCGGCGGCCATCTCTCTCAGAGAACACATGAAGATGCACTCGGATGACAAGCCGTACAAGTGCACCCAGTGTAGGAAGAGCTTTGTACGCAGGAGGCATCTGAAGAAGCACCAGGAGCTCCACACACGCGAGAAGCCGTACACCTGTGGCCAGTGCAGTAAAGGCTTCACCACATCCTCCAACCTGAAGCAGCACCAGAAGACCCACGCCGCGGGGGCCGGGGGCAAGCCCCGTCGTAAAGGCTTCGCCACCGCGTCCAGCCCCAAGCAACACCAGAAGACCCACGCCGTGGGGGTAGTAGGGGACAAGCCCCATCGATGCACACAGTGTGCGAAGTGCTTTGCAACCGCGGCTAACTTGAAGGAGCACCAGAGGGGGGTCCACTCGGGAGAGAAGCCGTACAAATGCAACATGTGCCGGAAGAGTTTCGTTCGCAAGCGCCACCTGAAGAAGCAAACCCATCACCTGCAAACGGGAACTGAAGTCCCCGACCATCAAGGTGGATTCCCATGACAAGATTGTCATCCGTGTGAGAAAGAGCGTCCTACTGACTAGCCACTACACCGGCGGGCCCTCGCCCTCCATCAAGTGGTACCGCAATGACGAGGAGAGGACAGCGAAACCAGCACAACACATTCAAAAACGCCCGCCCCCTCGCCCCTCTAGTACCGCGATGACGAGGAACGGGGGGGACCAACCACCACGTTCAAGAACGCCCTGACCACCATGTCTCTAGGCCCGATAGGGGCCAAGCGTGAGCACAGTGGCAGACATGTAATGGTGGTGGAGAACAACATAGGCTGCAGGAAAAGACCACTATAGTTGACTGCTACCGGTGACCCTTGACAAGGTACACAGGGAGCGGACGGCGACCTCCTGTAGGCCCCCTCTGAATGAACGACGACCAGTGAATGTTCCCGACTGCATCGTCAAGAAGAGACATCATCAGAGACCTGTAGAACAAGATACTTCTGAACACACATTGTCCACATTGTTATGTATGTATTGGCCCTGCCACACGACAGACCGAGAACAGATGATCAACACTTCACAGCAACTGTCAGATTCACAAACAAGAACTGTTTCACAGAGTTCATATGTATCTGGAAAATTATTGACTAGGAATATGATGAAATACAATCAGTAAGATTGCATTAACCAATTTTATAATGACAATGAGAAATGATCACAGAGTCACATTGCAAAATGGTATTGTTAAACAGGGCAGAACCAGTTGGATTGTTCCAAGACACCAAGTTGTTTTGACCATTGATAGTATGCACCACAGAACAATGCATAACGATTATCATAATCACCTTTTATATTAACCACTAGGTTAACGGTTTTCAATTTTATTTTGACACATTAGCCACTAAGGTAATGTCTATTGTATATATTTATTTAATTTTTATGTGTTACTGTTTGGCCCTGCCACACGACCGACAGAGAACACCTTGTCAACAACGACGCAACATCATTCAGATTAATACCTTCACAAGCAGGAAACTTTTCACACAATTGTATGTATCTGCAAAACGATGAACTAGGGATGTGATGAAAAGAAATCAATGAGAAAACATTAACAATGGTTAGTAATAATGAGCTAAAATGTATTGCTGAAGGAAGAAGTGACCACATGATCACATTACATCACATTAGAATTACTTAGGTTACAAAATTGTATTGTCAGACAAGAAATAATCAGTTGTTTTATTCTCTCATAGAAGAGGACATGCAACGTTGTTTTGCACCTGTATGGTGAACCATTGATAGTATATGCACTAGAATTACATACAGAAGTGTAAGAGCCAATTTACATGGTTGTAGTGCCATATGTTATATTTTATGCATTTGTTTGGATTTATGTATTTATGATGAATTCTGCCTGTAATACATTGTGCCTGCCAGCCTGCCAAATTGAGTTTGTGGCATCAGTTCCCGTTGCTCACCAGTAGGTGACATACGTAGCTACTTAATGAGTAACGGGACTGATGACAGGCAGGTGCGTTTGGTTACCGGTAGAGCCAAACAGTTTTTGACCGTCAAGTCGTCAAGTTGTCACGTCGACACGGCACGTTGTTTGTTATCGTTTTGTTTGTAGGGTAAAGTGTTTTGTTTGTTCTTTTGAAAGGTATCGTTTGGCAATTGCGTTTTATCACGTTTGTGTGGTAAATAAACCCATTTGGGGTGTTATTGGAACGAACCTTGTGGACATTCATTCCTTTCACCAGACGGTTACAACAGCGGCCACAGACGCGTCAATTATAGGTTTTTAGCCGGTAGCAGCCTCCTCAAGGGCTTATAGATTTATTGTTTTGTTAAATCAAGTTTGGCCCTTATACAAGTCAAAAACTGTTTGGCTCTACCGGTAACTTTGATTTGTTTGTGCGCGCCACCGTTGGCGTTGAATGATAATCCGTTATGTGCGCCACGCACAACTATCGTTGACTGTTTGAATCCCTTCGTGCGCGCCGGGCATAACGTTATTGCTTCAATCATTTCACTGCTGATTGTCAACATGAGCGTTGCGGATGACAATCAAGACATTAATAATGAGCAACTCGTCGGTGCAGAGGCGGCTGTGAAAACTGTCACAATGGAAAAAAGGGAAATTAAACTGACCTTAAAGGCTGTAATGGAAAAATTGGGAAAATTGGAAAATAAAAGATCAGATATATTAAATAAGGCACAAAAGTTGTACAAAATGATGGAGGTATTTATGCACAATGCTGACGTGACAGGGGTACAAGATGTATTATGTGAATATGTAAGGCTGTGTGAGACAGCCAAATCTGTACAAAATGAATTTATGAATACGTCAACTATGTCCCCGGACGAAAATACATTACAAACTGCCTGGTTTGGGTCAAGAATAAACACGTTGGAAAGCTTCCACATGCTTGTTGAGAGTTGGCTGGCACAAAATATGGCAATTACAAATAGCCAGGGTGAAGTGCACTCAGAACCTGTGCACACAGAGGATGTGCACACTGTCTGTGTAGACACAGAGGCTGTGCACACAGAGGATGTGCACACAAGGGAGGTGCACACTGTCAGTGCACCCACAGAGGACGTGCGCCCAGACAACATACAAACAGTGGTTGATGATGTGAAACCAAATGACAGTATTTCAAATATCTCCTTTGGACGCTCACAAGGCAGCAGAAAGAGTGGTAGCAGTGCCAGCTCTGAACGCCTCATAGCAGAGGCTAAAAGAGCATCACTGCTGGTGAAAGCAGCATACTTAAAGGAGAGACAAGCTCTGGAGGATCAAGAGGAAGAGTTAAGGAGGAATAATGAGGAGCAAGAGCAACAGTTAAGGAGGAGCAAGGAAGTGTTAAGGAGGAAAAAGGAGCAGCTTGAAATGGAGGCTGAGTTGGCTGTATCCACTGCCCATTTGGCTGTTATGCATACTACGTCAGATGCAGGGAGACGGTCACGAACCTCTAGCCAAAGGCATGTGGGAAATCACACCGGACCTCCTCATTCAAGCCATACTGTGCTAAATCCGACAGCACAGCAATTCAGCATTCCTATGCCAGAGCCTGTTGTCAAGCCAAAGGTTAAACCTCACCTCTTCCACATGCCCTCACAAGGTGGAGCTGCTGCACAACCAACCCTCTTCCACTTGCCATCACAAGGTGGAGCTGCTGCACAACCAACCCTCTTCCACATGCCATCACAAGGTGGAGCTGCTGCACAACCACCCCTCTTTCACATGCCATCACAAGGTGGAGCTGCTGCACAACCACCCCTCTTTCACATGCCATCACAAGGTGGAGCTGCTGCACAACCACCCCTCTTTCACATGCCATCACAAGGTGGAGCTGCTGCACAACCACCCCTCTTTCACATGCCACCACAAAGTAGAGCTGCTGTCCAACCACAATTGTATCAACCTTTTCAAATGCCACCACAAGGTGGAGCTGCTGTGCAACCACAACTGTATCAACCTTGTCAAGTACAACTTCAAGGAGACTTGAGTACAGTCCTGCAACGGCAGAATGAAATCACTAATGCTCTTGTGCAACAACAGCTCACAATGTCTCTACCATCCAGAGACATACCTGCCTTTGATGGTGACCCGCTTCACTACAGGAGCTTCATAAGATCCTTTGAGCACAATATTGAAGCAAAGGCCAACAAAGCTGATTGTTTATATTTTTTGGAACAGTTCACAAAAGGACAACCACGTGAGCTGGTAAGGAGTTGTCAGCACATGATGCCAGACCGTGGTTATGACATGGCCAAAGGTCTCCTGAAAGAACATTTCGGGAATGAATTTAAGATCGCTACGTCATATATCGAAAAGGCCTTGGCCTGGCCCGCAGTTAAGGCTGAAGATGTAAAGGCACTACAGGACTATTCTCTGTTCCTGCGCAACTGTTGCAACGTGATGACAGAGATGCAACACATGCAGGAGCTTGACATGCCTACCAACATGCGCATGATTATAACCAAGCTGCCCTACCGATTTAGGGAAAGATGGAGGACAACAGCTTATGAGCTACTTGAGCGACGACATCATAGAGCTGTTTTTAATGATCTGGTCACATTCGTGGAACGTCAGGTCAGGATCCTTTCTGACCCACTTTTCGGTGACATCCAGGATAAACCAACCATAAAGGATGGATTGAGCAACAGGAGCAAGTTCCAGCCTCAGTCCAAGTTTGGCAGAGCTGAAGGCAACAGCTTTGCTACAACTGTCACACGTCTGGACTCCAA
This sequence comes from Notolepis coatsorum, assembly GCF_963971535.1. Classification (NCBI taxonomy): domain Eukaryota; kingdom Metazoa; phylum Chordata; class Actinopteri; order Aulopiformes; family Paralepididae; genus Notolepis; species Notolepis coatsorum. Next base: position 191,905,131 of record NC_140166.1, read on the forward strand.
GGACCCAGACTCAGGCCCAGTCCATAGGGGACAGGATTCCAAAGCCAATTCAGGCTCTGTCCATAGGGGACATGATTCTAAACCAGACTCAGGCTCTGTCCATAGGGGACAGAATAGCGGAGCATACTCAGGCTCTGTCCATAGGGGACATGATTTCAAAGTCAATTCAGGCTCTGTCCATAGGGGGCAGGATTTTGAAATGGAGAAATCTGAGTCATGTGTATGCTGCTTTCAGGATCACTCTCTGTCAGAGTGCCCGCGGCTGAAAGGCAAGAACCACAATGATAAAATTATCTTCATAAAGCAAAATAGGATTTGTTTCGGATGTTTGTGTTCCGGTCACATGAGTGCTGGTTGCGACAAGCGCCTAACCTGCAAGGTTTGTGAGAAAAAACATCCAACCATGCTTCACATTGACAGGCCTTACCTCAGCACATACCAGCAGCCTAATGCATCTGCAAGTGTCACTTCAGCTGTCAAGTCAAGTGTCACTATAGCCACGCAGACGTGTGGTCTTACTGGGGCCGGCGGAGGAAATTGTAAACTGTCCATTCTGCCAGTCCAAGTCAAGTCCACAAATGGAAAGATACTGCAAACATACGCCTTTCTCGACCCTGGCAGTTCTGCAACATTTTGTTCTGAACATTTAATGAGTGCATTGGATGTGACTGGACCACAGACTAGCTTCCTTCTGCGCACTTTGAGCCAGGAGCAGGTGGTATCAAGTACCTCACTGAAAGGTTTGGAGGTCTCTGGTCTCAATGGGGACACTTTCTATAGCCTCCCAGAAGTCCTTTCACAAAGGAAAATGCCTGTGACAAGTGACAATGTTGTATCACAGGAAGATTTGCTGAAGTGGCCTTACCTGTCCCATGTCCAAATTCCCAGCATAAAGGCAAATGTTGATCTATTGATTGGTACCAACGCTCCCAGGTTATTGGAACCTTGGGAGGTGATCAACGGCCGTGGAAATGGTCCGTATGCTATGAGAACTGTTCTGGGCTGGGTGGTCAACGGCCCCCTGCAAGAAAATAACGGTCCTGAAAATGGGATTTCAGTGGCCACTGTCAATATGATTTCTGTGAGCAGATTGGAAGAGACACTGAGCAACCTGGGAACTTCGCTGAACAACCAGATTTCGGTGTGCCATCCCTTGAGTTTCCTTGGCCCAGTTACACTTCCTGCCAAGTCCATGCTGCTCAAATTGTGGAGAAGAGTGTGCAGCTGGGATGAAAACATTCCCAATGACATTGAGCGCCAACGGACAAGATGGCGGGAGATTTTATCACTTCCTGCCAAGTCCATGCTGCTCAAACTGTGGAGAAGAGTGTGCAGCTGGGATGAAAACATTCCCAATGACATTGAGCGCCAATGGACAAGATGGCGGGAGATTTTATTGACATTTGCAACTCTGCAGCTCCTCGGCAGAGTTTTTGGAGGCCTTCCCAGACGAGAACGGCTTAGGGTGCTCGGTGCTTAAAGCCAAGACATTGATCTTGGAATGACCATTGACCGGGCTTGGTCCTAAGTTTGTTTTGCACGAGGCGATAGTCTCATATTTGATTTGTTTTGTGGTTATATGGCATTGATTTGTTTTGTGGTTATATGGCACACTTTGGCTCTTTGTTTTTCATTTTATGTTATAATTGTTATATGTTATGACATTTAACAATTAGAGGCCGGCGTGTAAGAGCCAATTTACATGGTTGTAGTGCCATATGTTATATTTTATGCATTTGTTTGGATTTATGTATTTATGATGAATTCTGCCTGTAATACATTGTGCCTGCCAGCCTGCCAAATTGAGTTTGTGGCATCAGTTCCCGTTGCTCACCAGTAGGTGACATACGTAGCTACTTAATGAGTAACGGGACTGATGACAGGCAGGTGCGTTTGGTTACCGGTAGAGCCAAACAGTTTTTGACCGTCAAGTCGTCAAGTTGTCACGTCGACACGGCACGTTGTTTGTTATCGTTTTGTTTGTAGGGTAAAGTGTTTTGTTTGTTCTTTTGAAAGGTATCGTTTGGCAATTGCGTTTTATCACGTTTGTGTGGTAAATAAACCCATTTGGGGTGTTATTGGAACGAACCTTGTGGACATTCATTCCTTTCACCAGACGGTTACAACAGCGGCCACAGACGCGTCAATTATAGGTTTTTAGCCGGTAGCAGCCTCCTCAAGGGCTTATAGATTTATTGTTTTGTTAAATCAAGTTTGGCCCTTATAAGAAGCGATGCATAAGACGTTTTATCTCCTCATTTATAGAGAAGAAATGGAGAAAATTGCCTGATTCTAAGTAAAAACCAACAAAGCTGAGGCAATCACAGATGAAAGTGACACTCAAACTCAGATTAAATACAACTGGATCCTAAGTAATTTCATCAAGAATCATCACAAAATGTGCAAATATATATATATATATTTGTGAACAATTTCCCATAATCAATCATGTTAGTTTTATTAACCACCAGGTTAACGGTTGTTAAAATGTTTTTGTACACATTAGCCTTATGTGTAAATCCGATTCCTAATAATTATGAACACAATTTTGTTTTTTCACCTTGTGCACTCTGACCACACAGACAGTGCATGTATTTAATTGGTTTATTACGATGCCTGTATGCACAACGATCACATTAGCTCCCCAGAGTCACGACATGAACGACTGAAGGTATGCCAAGATATTTGCACAGCGATAGCTTCTAATGATTATGTTAATTGTTGTTTGATATCAGAGATGAGGACCACTCATTGATATAGGTATTTTGAGCGATTAATAAAAGAAAAGGGTGATATCTATTCCCACATCTCTGATATCAAAATAACACAGACCGCAGTCCAGTCGATCATGTCATGAATCATGTATGTAAATAATTCTATTAATCATGTATGTAAATAATTCTATTTTTAAACTATTATCCCCACTTTTACCTGTTCCAAACAATCCTGGTATATTATACATTAATCTCACCCACATTATAAGAAAGAAAAGTGAGTATTGTGGTATAATATGTCCTCATGTAAATATATCCCCCTCCCCTGTGTTCCCTTTACCTGTGCCCCCCCCCCTCTCTGTGGAATAAGACACCCCCCTCCCCTGTGTTCCCCAAACCTGTACCCCCTCCCCCCCATCTGACCTATCAAATGGGACCACACACCCCCTTTGTTGAACTATAAAGGGCTCCTCCCGACCACAATAGGGGCTTCTTACCTGGGTAATTTCAGCTGATCACCTGGGGCGAGAGCCTCAGCCATTCTCTCTATGTATTCTATCTGTTTGGTTAATAAACCTTGTTATTATCCAAGCCTCGGTTGACTGAGACATTCTTCATCAGGATATCCACAAATATCCCACAGTGGCTATCAGCGGGGATATCAAAGGGATGTTCCTGCAGGTGAGACTAGTGGAGGAGGACAAGCCCCTGCTGCGGTTCCTATGGAGAGAGAGTGTGAACCGGACTTGCATTGCTGCACTATACAATACTTCATCCTTTGCAAGTCAACGCCCCCCCCCCCCCCCCCCCTCCTTCCATCAACTCACTGGACTGAAATATTTATATTTATATTTATAAATTTATTTGCACAAGCACTAGATGCACTTGGGACAATGATGGTATGTTATATATTGGGACATTGGGACATTGATAGTCTATTACTTTATTACTATATTACTATTATTATTGACATTATTATTTTGCACATGTTATATCTTATGTTGTATGCCAGTGGTGATGTTCCTAACAAATTTCGTTGTACCAACAATGACAAATAAAGATCTATCTATCTATAGAGGATCGGAGATGAGCACCCAGCCATCTACCAGTGGGAAGTCCTCCCCTTCGGAACCACATGCAGCCCGTGCTGTGCTACATTTGCACTACAGAAACACGTCGCAGAGGACCCAGCAGCAGATGAAGAGGTCCGACACAGTGTGAAGAACAGTTTCTACGTGGACAACTGTTTACAAAGCGTTTCGACTCAAGAAGAAGCCGAGGTTCTCCTACTCAAGCTACGCGCCTCCCTGATCAAAGGCGGCTTTGATCTCAGGCAGTGGGCCAGCAGCGACCCGCACGTATTGCGCAGCCTCTCCCCCGCGGACAAGGCTGCCAGCAGCGAGACCTGGATGGTGACCATCCCAGGAGAAGCCCAAGAAATGACACTAGGACTAGTCTGGCGCTTCAAAACAGACTTGCTCCACTATAGACACAAACCCCTGACCACGGAGCAGGGAAGGTCGACGGCGATACCGACCACCAGACGGAGTGTGTACAGAACACTCGCCAGACAATATGACCCGTTGGGATGTATTCTACCTTACACCACCAGGGCAAAGATGATTGTACGAGCACTATGGGACAAGGACCAGGGCTGGGACGACCCAATACCCGCACCCCTTGCCTCCACATGGAGAGAGTGGGAGACGGAACTCCGCTCACTCCCAGGCGTCAATATACGCCGCAGCTACTTCCCACCCACAGTGAGGCCAGAGACATGCAAGATGGATCTACACGTCTTCAGTGACGCCTCCGAAGTAGCCTATGGATCGGTGGCCTACTTGCGTGCCCAAGAGAAGGGAGGAGAGATACACACCGCTTTCATCCTGGCTCGCTCAAGAATAGCCCCACGAAAGCAACAATCTATCCCGCGTCTAGAGCTCTGCGCAGCCCTAGCAGGAGCGCATCTAGCCACGTTAATCCAACGTGAACTCACCATTCCGGTGCACAGAACAATCTTGTGGTCAGATTCCACGACAGTACTCGCATGGATCAAGTCTGATTCATGCAGATACAAGGTCTTCGTGGGAGTCAGAGTCACCGAGATTCAAGAGTTAACAGAAGCAGCGAGCTGGCGGTATGTGGACACCAAACACAACCCAGCTGACGTCATCACCCGGGGAATGTCCCTAGATGACCTCACCCGTCGCAACATCTACAGTGACGGACCAGAGTTCCTCAAGCTCCCGGAAGAAGAGTGGCCTATGCCCACCCCACGGGAAGCGAGTAAAGAGGAGGCTGAGAACAAGAAACCTATGTTCTGTGGACTGAGCACAGTCGCCTCCACAGACCCCAACATAGATGATTGTCTCACCCTACAGAGTGCGCAACTAAAGACATTTCTGCGGCACCACCCAGAGATTCAGCCCACTGCCGACATTTCAGCAGCTGACTACGAAGAAGCAGAACTTCTTCTACTACAACGAGCCCAGAGAGACTCGTTCCCCGACGAGCTAGACTGTCTACAGGGAGGAAAGCCCGTCCCATCAGACAGCAGATTGCTCCACCTGGCACCCGAGAGCGACGCCCATAATCTCATCAGAGTGGGTGGTCGTCTGCGGAGAGCCCCCGACCTACCGGATGACGTTAAGTACCCGATAGTCTTGAACAGCCGACACAAAGTCACAGAGCTGATCATAAAGAAATACGACGAGGATGTACACCACGCAGGAGCAGAGAGAGTCTTCGCGGAGATCAGACGTCGCTATTGGATACTTCAAGGAAGAGAAGCAGTGCGACGCTTCCAGCGAACCTGTCTAGACTGCCGAAAGTGGCGCGCGCAGCCCAGCATACCCCGGATGGCTGACCTACCTCCCTGTCGCCTCCGACTCTGCGACAAGCCATTCCACTCCACAGGCATGGACTGTTTTGGCCCGTTGTATATAAAGAAAGGAAGAGGAACCGAGAAGCGGTGGGGTATTGTATTCAAATGCATGACCACCAGAGCGATACATATCGAACTCCTTCCAACCATGAGCACAGACTCATTCCTTATGGCCTTCCGAAGATTCACATCACGGAAAGGAAAACCGTCTACATTGTTGTCTGATCACGGGACAAACTTCAAAGGCGGAGAAAGAGAGCTGAGAGAGAGCTTCCAAGCTATGGGCCCAGAACTTAAGACCCACCTCGCTCCATCCCAGATTGACTTCCAGTTTAATCCCCCGAACGCACCCCACTTCGGTGGAACCTGGGAACGAGAAGTACGTTCTATAAAGACAGCCCTGTACGCCGTGCTTGGGGCCCAGACTGTAGCGGAAGAAGTCCTAATGACAGTCCTCACGGAGATCGAGGGAGTATTGAACTCCAAGCCCCTCGGCTACGTCTCCAGTGATATAGCAGATGTCGACCCAGTCACCCCCAACACACTCTTGATTGGGCGGCTGGACCCCGCGCTACCCCAGACAATGTACAGGCCTGAAGAAGCGAACGGCCGAAGAATGTGGAGGTACAGTCAAGTACTAGCTGACAAGTTTTGGAACAGCTTTCTACTCCACTACCTACCGTCTCTACAGACCCGCCAGAAGTGGGTAAAAGAGAGAGACAATTTGACAGAAGGAACAGTCGTCATGATTATCGACCAGTCACTACCCAGAGCTATGTGGCCGGCTGGCCGCGTAAGCAAAGTGATCACCGGTGCCGATGGCAAGGTCCGAGCAGCTGAGGTGCTCGTCCAAGGGCGAACTTACACACAACCCGTGGCGAGGCTAATAGAACTGCCCAGACTCCCAGACACTATCGATGACGACCATGACCCCACGACTTTGTTTTTTTATGACTTATACTTTATTGCATATTTTTTCTTTTTGCACACAGTACTTCAGGACAATACAATGAATGACATATTTTGCATCAGCATGGGTCAGTCCTGAAGGACAACATAGACACCTGGACCCCTAACGTCTAGGTTACACTGATACCCCCCATATGGGGGGGAAGACAGAAAAAAAATAAAAATAAAAAAATAAAGACATTAGAATAAGTAAACCTAAACAAACGAAAAATTCTACCATAACAAAAAAGAAATAAAAAATAAAAAAATAGAAAGATAAATTAGACTAAGCCGAGAATATAATGGAAAGTAGTACCAAAACAGAAAGGAAACACCAAACGAAAAAATAAATCTACATTAAAACATAGAGCCATTCTTGTCTACATAAACATGGTGCATTTGTCAGGTATTCTATACTCATGTGTATCGTCGCTGTCTTGGACAAGTGTGCCCCTCCTCCTTTTATAGTAAGTGAAATTGCAAATATTTCCCCCATTTGCTAATATATTTGTCTCCTTTCTCTCCTAAACTAAAAGATATTTTCTCATAGGCAGCTACCCTACCCAGTTCTCCACTCCACTCTCGGAATGACGGGCCTTCTGGTGCCTTCCAGCCTCTCATTATGATCTGTTTGCCTATCATTATACTAGTCTGTATCCAATCAGCTAGGGGCTTTGCGATATGGCTAAGACTGCGGGGATCCCCCAGGATATATAAACCAGAACAGAAATCATACTCCGTCCCTGTGACCTCTGTGATGTAGTCATGTATGTTACTCCAGAAGTCTCCGATTTTCGGACATGACCAGAGTGCATGGACTAGGTCCCCCTCCCCTGTGTGACATTTCCAGCAATCTGGGTTCTCTTTCAGGCCCAGTCTATACATTTTAGAGGGGGTCCAATAAATGCGGTGGAAGATCTTGAATTGTATTAGCCTTGTTCTAATATCCCTGGACACCTGTTTGGGGATCCCCGAGATTATATCCCAGTCCTCTTGCTCAAATGTGACCCCTAGATCCTTTTCCCAGACTATTTTGAGAGCAGAGGATATCCCACTGCCCTCCCTGTCGATAAACATGGAATAGTAGACCGAGGCCTCATGTCCCAACCCAGAAATAGCCAAAATCTTTTTCAGCAGGTCTGTACCCTGGGGGAGGGTCTGTGGCGAGCCAAATGTGCCTATGAGAAGATGCCTCAATTGTAAATATCTCCAAAATTGATTGTTGGCCAGCTGATATTGTTGAATCAGTTTTTCAAAAGATTTTAATGCATCGTCTTCATAGAGGTCCCCCAGGGTGAGGATGCCTTTGTCTATCCATTCCTTCCACATAAAGGGGGATCTGCATATACACAATTTTGGGTTGGCCCATAAGCCTGCTGACAGGCTTAAATGGGGGTTGATATGAAAGATGCGAGACACCTTCTTCCATACGGCCTGTATGTGAGAGATAATAGGGTGAGTTCGGGCAGTTGGTGGTAATTTAGCTGTAATATACGACAGTGGGGGCAGCCGTGTGTATACCGACTGCTCCATTATGTACCATGGAGGCGCTCTCTCAGGGGGCAGGGCCCACTGTGTCATATGTCTGAAACTGTAAGCATAATGATATAGTAATAATTTGGGGAGACCCAGGCCACCTCTGTCCACAGGCTGTTGTAGTTTACCAATACGCATCCTGGGTCTTTTACCGTTCCACAGGAATGTGTTGCATATTCTATCAAATTGTTTAAAATACTTGCTAGGTATTGCTATCGGCAGTGACTGGAGGAGGTAGTTTACTCTGGGAATGCAGTTCATCTTAAGAACATTAACCTTGCCCCATAGTGACAAGAAAAGGGGAGCCCATCTCTCCACATCCGCTGAGATTTTGCCTAGTAGTGGGTCAAAGTTGACACTAACAATGTCGTTTACTTGCTTGGGGAAAAGAATCCCTAGATACCGAATACCCTTTTCAGGCCACTGAAAGGAGCCATCTTTAAATAGTGATTTGGGGCAGTAGGACGTTAGGGGAAGAGCCTCCGACTTCGACCAATTAACCTTATACCCTGAAAATCTTGAGAACGTATCTATTGTCTTGAGTAGTGCGGGTACAGCATTGCCTGGGTCTGTAACAAAAAGCAAAATGTCATCTGCATAAAGCATAAGTTTTTGGGCCGTGCCCCCCACTGTAACTCCAGGGAAACTTGGGTCCTTACGTATAGCTGCTGCCAGGGGCTCAAGCGCTAAACAGAAGAGCAAAGGAGAAAGGGGTGACCCTTGGCGTGTCCCGCGGCCTAGTTTGAAATATGAGGAGATTATCCCATTTGTTTGCACCGCTGCCTCCGGTTGGTTATACAACAACTTCACCCATTTTATAAAGGTCTGACCGAAACCAAACGCCTCCAGGGTTGAAAATAAGTACTCCCATTCTACGCTGTCAAACGCCTTTTCCGCGTCCAGTGAGATGGCGGCCGTTGGTTCATTATCGCTACTGACTGCCCACATTACATTGATAAGGCGTCTGACGTTATCAGACGAATTTCTTTTGCGAATAAACCCAACTTGGTCAGGATGCACCAGGGAGGATATTACTCCATCCAAACGGTTTGCCAATATTTTGGAAAGCACTTTTACATCCTGGGAAATCAGGGAAATTGGACGATAATTCTTGCACTCGGAGGGTTCCTTATCTTTTTTCAATATTAAAGATATCAAGGCCTGTGATAGGGTGGGGGGTAAATAGCCTCTATCCAAAGCTTCAATATACATACTCTGCAGTAGAGGTGTCAACTCTGTTGAGAAGCATTTAAAGAACTCAGCTGTAAGACCATCAGGCCCCGGCGCTTTACCGGACGGCAATTTCCTAATAACCTCTGCTATTTCATCTTCCGTTATTGGGGCGTCTAAATACTCACGTTGAGCCGCGTCTAATGTAGGGAGATCCAGCCCGCTAAAAAATAAAGGAATTTCCTGCTGTGTCGCCTTGGAAGAGGAAGTGTAAAGACCCATGTAGTATTCTTTGAAAGTATTGTTAATATCGCTAGCCTTAGTCACGACGGCTCCCCCCTGTACCTGAATAGCCGAAATAGTGGATGATGACTCCTTGTGTTTAATATACCTGGCCAGCAACTTCCCGGCTTTGTCCCCCGATTCAAAGTAATTCTGCCTGGCCCTAAACAATCCAAACTCGACCTTCTGCGAAAGGATACAGTTATACTCATATTTTAATTGAGTTACAAGCCTTAAGTTATTTGGTGATATTTTTTGTTTGAGCTGACGCTCCGCAACCAGCAGCATTTTTTCTAAATCGCCAATTTTTTTGGCGTTCTGCTTTTTCTTATATGATGCATATTGAATTACGTGACCCCTCACAAAAGCCTTCAGAGCTTCCCAAGCAACCCCTGCTGATGGCGCAGAAGGAACATTTGTCTCTATATACATATCAATCTGATTTTTCAGCATGGCTTTAAAGTCTGTATCCTGCAATAGAGATGAGTTAAATCTCCATCTAGAGGACCGCTTTGCATGGTCAATGGGGAGCAGCTCAAGGGTCACCCTTGCATGATCTGACACTATAATGTTGCCAATTGAACAGGCCAATGTAGATGGGAGCAGATCTTTAGAGATAAAAAAATAATCAAGCCTTGAGAATACACCGTGAACCGAAGAAAAAAAAGTATAGTCCCTCCCCTTAGGATTTAGAGTACGCCAAGCATCTACCAGCCCCAGGGCAGAACACATTCCTCCCACTGTGGAAGTTGATCTGGGGGGTCTAGCAGTGGTTGGTGTACTTCTATCCAGAACAGCATCCATAGTAATATTCAAGTCCCCTGCCCATATGATTGGATAGTCACCCATGTAATTTAATTTACATTCCAGGTCAGTAAAAAACATTGGGACATCCCCATTAGGAGCATATGTATTGGCTAGGATAAATACTTTCCCCTGAATCTCAGCCAAAATAATGACAATCCTCCCTTCTTCATCTTTGAGTTCTCTCAGACATTTAAATTGCAGCTGTTTGTTCACTAGTATAATGACTCCCCTACTTTGACTGGTACCGGCACTGCAGAACACGTGACCCACCCATCCCTTACATAAGCGCTTTGATTCATCCAATGACAAATGACATTCCTGCAAAAACATTATATCATACCTGGAGGATTTCAATTTATAAAGTACCTTGTTCCTCTTGATTACATTACCCAATCCATTTACATTCCATGTGGCGAGGCACAGTTTATTATTATTCTGAGCAGACATGGGCGTGTAGAATAGTAATAATGACCGATGATATACTGACAACTAAGTGAAGTATTTTTAACCATGTCGACAAACGCAGGGCTCTTGACAAAAAACAATAAAAAAAAACATGACACGCTGTAAACAAAACATAGCGTGATGAAAAAAACACAAAAAAAAAACTAAAACAAAAACACCGACAGATACGATTCTGGTCCATGATCCGTCGGTAGAGTGGTTCGCTCTGAGCGCCGCCCACCCGCGGCATTGTTTTGGCAAAAGTTTGCGCACGTTTGTCATAAAGTGACATCATTCATTCTCAATGAATTAGCGAGAATCCAGCTCGTTTAACGCTAAAGGAACGCTAACGGGATATTGAAGGACAGCCGGTAGGCTAGTAAAAGGAAATGAGAAGAAATCAAAATAAAAAATCAAAATATCAACCCCGCTCATCCATAACGAGCGAATATAGAACAATTCATACCGCAAATGTCATACGTGGGGGATAAGTAGCAAGTAACCAAGTCACTGCATTGTTCAATAGTCTTGTAGGCTAGTCCCCAGTTGGCTCACAGTCAATATACTACACCTTACCGGCTAGGATGATTCCCTTTCATACCGCTGCACTCAGCTGGACCTTGAACAGGTTAGCAGCCCTCAGATAAGCTAGCGAGCTAGCCAGCCAGCTTGCTCAGCGAGCTTCGGATGAAATCCATGGCTTTCTTCGGGTTGTCAAAGCGCCTGGATCCCTCGCCGGTGTCAATTCTGAGTGTGGCCGGGCGCTGCAGTGCAAATTTAACCTGCCGTTCATGTAGGGCTTTCTTGCAGTCTTTGAAGGCATCCCTCTTAGCCTGTGTGCCCCTGGAATAGTCAGGGAAAATCATGACTCGTTTTCCATTCCATCTCAGCTCTCCCTTCTCCTGCGAGGCGCTTAGGATCTTGTCTCTATCTCCCGAGCGAAAGAATCTTGCGATCAACGTGCGGCTTCTGCTTCGGTCCTCCGGGCGGAGCGGGGAGTCAGTCTGTGAGCACGCTCGATGTACCACCCCTTAGCGGGGGTAGTGATGCCCAGCAGCTCCGGTATGAGATTCTCGAGGAAGGTATTTGCGTCCCCTGTCTCGCTGCCCTCCGGTATCCCGACGAAGCGTAGGTTATTGCGTCTGCTTCTGTCCTCCATGTCGTCCATTTTATCACGGATAGCCTCCATCTCAGCTCTGGTAGCGGGTGGTTCAGACTGTAGCTGTTTGTCGGCGTCCTCCAGAAAGCCCAGTCTCCCCTCCACGTCACTGATCCTTGACACGAGTGATGTCAGTTTCCCTTCCATCGACATGGTGGCTTTGCGAATTTCACCCAAGCTTTGCATCTCTTTAGAAATTTTCTTCAGGATTATAAAAATATTCGCTATGTCCTCCCCCGTCGAATTTGCACTTTCTTCTGTAGTAGGAGATTCATCATCGCCATCTTGGTCCACGTTGGGACCCCCCGAGCGTAAACCTTCCTTTTTAGTGGTACTCTGAGGTGGGTTTTTCTGTTTGCTCGCCATTTTCAGACTCCCAAGATGATCGCTCCTCTATGATGACTTTGTTGTGTCTATTTGCCGACTAAGGATACTGTTTTAGGATATAAATCAAGATGCCGCTGCGAGCAGCTCTCTCTCAAGCGGCCATCTTCTTCACCGCGTCACGTCAACGACGACCCCACGACTTTGTGAGTTGACTGACCCTTACAGCGGACCTTGAGTGGTAGACAGTGCGGTTAATCTGTCTCTGCTTAGCTAATTAGGTGGGACTAATTAGGGGGCGGCTGTTGTGAAGGATCAGATTAAACCGAATATATATATTTATTTATGGATATATATTTAATAGTATTTGTATATCGTTTGATATCCCTTGTATATTCCTTGTACATATACACTGAATATCCCTTTAGTCTACTAACAGCCCATAATAGTTTCATTCTCTCATTGGACAAGAACTTGGCGCCAGCAGCCAAGCCCCTTGGTTCAAGTTCAATCGTGCCGACGAACATGTCGTTACTAGCCCGGTTCCGCGTAGGAATACGTCTGGCGAAATACGAATGGTACTATTTGTTCACAGCGCATATATATATGGCGCAAGTAAAGTAGAACTTTCTTTTAGTCCCTTAGCCCTTAGTTCTTTACCCTCCAACCTAGTGGCAAGACGTTAAGCCTCACCCACGATACACGTGTGGTGCAGTATGGTCAACTTGGCCTCAGAATGGCATTGAGAAATCGTGTGGATTAATAGTTGAATTGTCATAGTTTGGCACTATACCGTCGAGTGGGACGTATTTCTATTAAGTTAATAATAGTCTATTATGTATGGTGCATCGTTCGGTTAGAGTTATAAAGTGAGCAGTACCCCCATCGTTTCCTCGCGTTATCTAGAGTCTTAACCAGGCTGGGCAGACCACGTGTGGTGCTTTCATCCGAGGAGTTCTGGGCCAGGACGAGTGGACCTGCACATTGGATTACCTTACCCGGACGCGTGAATATTAAAGGCAACCAACTTGTGTTCGGCTTTTCTCTGATTGGCCGCGCCCCCACGCGCAGGCAAGCGCACGTCCCAAATGAAATCCAAGGAGCAAGCGAGCGGCAAGCGAGCGGCAGGCTGCTGTTCCAACCAACTTGTGTTCAGCTGCGGTAGCAGTGGACATACAGTACACCTCCTATCTATGTTGGGATTATGTTTGGTCATGACAAAACAATAAAAATCGCTGACAGAGCTCTCATATTTGCGAATGCATAAACTATATCTTAAATTATGGCGGATATAGTTTATGCATTCGCAAAATATGAGAGCGCGCCGCTGTCATTGAAGGGCTTCCTACAACAGAGCACCGCCGCTGCTGCTGCTGAAGCTGTATCAAGCCGGCGGCGGTGCACGGACGCCGGGGAAAAACCACCGCGTCGCCCCGCTGGCGCTTCAGGCTCAGCAGCCTCCACGGGCGAAATAACATATAACGTTACAGTTCCACACTGATGTACAGTGAGTGTCTAATATGGCTGTCGCGAAGTCATGCCTCTCCCTCTGAAAGCCCATCCACGCTGTGTATCATAGACTACCAGATTCGCACTTGTGTATAAACAAAGCCCATACAGTTATGAAATGCGCTGAACTAGAAAGCGTAAAGTTATTATGTTTCGCGTTCCATTGATTAACGCCATTAACTGCTGTGCTGTAGGAAGCAGAGGTACAGTAAGTTACAGTAGGTGTAGGTTACATGTTTAATCAAAGCCCATACAATTTTTCATAATATTTCAAATATCATAATGATGTGTTTTCTATATTATATCCACAATCATTCATCTAAAAAATTGTATGGGCTTTGATTAAACATGTAACCTACACCTACTGTAACTTACTGTACCTCTGCTTCCTACAGCACAGCAGGTAATGGCGTTAATCAATGGAACGCGAAACGTAGTTTATGATACACAGCGTGGATGGGCTTTCAGAGGGAGAGGCATGACTTCGCGACAGCCATATTAGACACTCACTGTACATCAGTGTGGAACTGTAACGTTATATGTTATTTCGCCCGTGGAGGCTGCTGAGCCTGAAGCGCCAGCGGGGCGACGCGGTGGTTTTTCCCCGGCGTCCGTGCACCGCCGCCGGCTTGATACAGCTTCAGCAGCAGCAGCGGCGGTGCTCTGTTGTAGGAAGCCCTTCAATGACAGCGGCGCGCTCTCATATTTTGCGAAGCGATTTTTATTGTTTTGTCATGACCAAACATAATCCCAACATAGATAGGAGGTGTACTGTATGTCAAATGTCGGTCATGTGGTGGAAGTGTTTAGTACAGTCACACAACAGAACACCGCTGTAGAGTACAGTCACACAACAGAACACCGCTGGTTCGACCAGCGCTTTTGCCGCGTCTCTCTTTGCGCGAGGGCGTGTGCTAGTGGATTGATTGATTGGCCGTGTGGCCAATCAGAGAAACGCTGAACGAAAAGCTGAACACAAGTTGGTTGCCTTTAATATTCACGCTACCCGGACGACGGCGAGCCCTACACGGCTTGGATTATCTACTTGCTTTGGGTGCTTTGATTTATGCCATGGATAACAGCCAACACTGGTGAGTGTTGGAACTACCCCCCGAGAGGAGCCCAGGTGAGACGGCGCTCTACCCCGAGTGAGGTCGCCTCACGTCTCTTCGTTGTGGACCGGCAGCTACCGTCTACAAGAGGGCCCAACGGTATTCATCTGTGGACCAAGGTTCTGTGGGCACCGTGTTCAGCACTCTGAAATCTCCCAAGAAATCGTTGGCCAGATGGGATATCGCCAGCGGCTCTCCTAACCCCCCCCCCCCTACTGACTTACAACCAGCGGGACCCCCCTTTAGTGTATCCAGCTATAATCATTTAAGTACCATCGCTATAGTTCCCTAAAGAACCAGGTTGTATACTTGCTTCCTGCGTAACCAGAGATTGGACATTCAATGTTGATTTGCCTACGAATACTCATTTGCCTTACAAGTGCATTCAAATCATAAATGTCATTAAGTGAACGTTGTATATACCCTTTGCTATATATTAAATATTCGATTTATACATTTGTGTGGACTTGGTTTCATGGTGGGAAAGTGTTCATCATATCTATATCATGTACTGTGTGGCCAGTAGTTAAAGTACATAAAGCGGTAGTGGTTTAATGATACCATACTTATCAATACAGTCAGGGAATTGTACCCCTCAGTTACACTAACAAAGAACGTATTACATGCTGGTAGGCTGATAGAGTAAACTATGATATGAATATGAATATGATATGATATGGTATACTGGTCCGTCCGCAAGGATATCGAGGACTCGAGTTGGGGGACCCTGATGTAAACAAGACAAAAGTCTTTCTCTGGTCTGCATCCCC
This sequence comes from Notolepis coatsorum, assembly GCF_963971535.1. Taxonomy (NCBI): domain Eukaryota; kingdom Metazoa; phylum Chordata; class Actinopteri; order Aulopiformes; family Paralepididae; genus Notolepis; species Notolepis coatsorum. The sequence goes on from NC_140166.1 coordinate 191,920,790, forward strand.
TTAACAATTGTGTGTATTGAGCCGTACTGTATTGTACCCATTCTGCAATCTGTTAAATAAAGTTTTCATTCATTCATTCATTCAGCCATTAAATGCAATTTGAGAATATAGGCTAAAGCGACGGCCTATAGCCTATACATATTATTTAATGTTTTCATAAGCGTAAAGATACAACAGCTAGATCAATGATCAAGTTAGTTTACTGTATGCAGGCTTCGCAGGGCTGTGTGTTATTATATGCGCAAGTTACTGTTGCATAATGTAGGCTATGGGCTGGCTGCTATTATATGTACTTCATATAGGCTGCCTAATACCAACAACAAAATAGATTGTATCATATGCCTCTACACACATTATATTATACACATCATATTATATCTTGGTTCAGCAGCGCCTCTGTGAACAATCTCTCAGAGTTTGCTCCATCAGTAATCAGTAATGTGAACGGGATTCCACTTGGTCAATGTACAGATAATCTGCGATGCACATTTTGGCTGATAATGTGCCGGTGGCCGGAGTCTCATTCATATTCACTTAAATGCAGATCATAGTTATCCACTGAAGCCATATGACTCTGACCAGAACAGGCTCATGACGAGCACACATAATAGGCATTAGAGCGCAGAGTTGTCTGTGAACTTGGCAACTTCATTGGATTTATTTATTCTCTAAAAATATCTATAATCATACGATTAAATATTGTTTAAAATAAAACGCTAAATACTATTATTCTGTGTGTCATGTTTCCAAATAAGATTGTTCACAACGGGAAATGCTGTATACGTTCAATTTGTTGGTTGGACCTCGGTGATCAATCTCGCTCTCAGTGAAGTCTCTCAGAGTTCGCTCGGGTTAGTCCACTTTTCCACATTTCATGGGGGTGTTCCATTACCGTATATGGTTAATCGGGGCGGTTCTGGTATGCAAATACTTAAAACAGTGCACAAGCTCAAACGTAGGATCAAAGTCATATTTATCAAGACAGGTGTGCGTAGGACCTGTGTACGCACGTGTGATAAGTCCCGTTTTTTTTGTGCGTGCACACATTCTAAATTCTGTGCTTACGTATGAAAATAGAATACTTTCTGAGAAAAATTGATAAATGAGGGCCCTGGGATTTACCAACCTGGTCTGGTACTCTGGTCTTCCTCTCCCTTCCAGGGCGGTCAGCAGTACTCCCCAACAAGCTCTCACTTCCCCCAATTACTCCTTTAACCCTCCCACACCTAGTGACTGAATTGTAAATAAATAACTTGGTTCCCCCCGCAAGCAGTACCCTCCCTCAGTGACACTAGAAACCTTACAGTAAGAAGGGAAAGGTGGAATAGGAAGGGGTTAATTGCAGCAACGTTACCCACACCAAAATGGCTAATACTGGGCACAGGAATGGACACGCACACCGAACCCCATTTAAGCCTTTATGTTAGTTGGTACTATTCGGTTACAAGGATTTAATAATCATGGTCAAATAGAATGAAGTCCTACTATTACTCCGTTTGTAACTCAAGACCTTATAGACTCTTATTTACACCCACCTCTGGGTCAGTACCAGTGATAATATATTCCAATGTGCTCGACTCATCACCCACGTCTGGGTTAGTACCATGTATAATACCTCTAAGGCTTTACTTATGATGCACCAGGTCTGTAACCTCCCCACAGGGAAAGGGTTAATTAAATGGGAATTATTATTAAAGAACCAACACGTTATCACACTCAAAGGAAATAAAAAATGTGGGCCCACTGTACCAAAACAAGAGTCCTATCCTAATGCCGGCATAGAATGTATATGGGGTACCCCTATGAACTGTAGTTAGCAACCATTAGCTTCGCCCGTAGGCCGCATTACACTGTGTACCGTGCAATAAGATCCGGCGCACTGGCGCTCTGCTGTACTCAACCAAGATGGCGTCCTCGCCGCGCCCCCACTGTTCGGGGTAGCAAGATGGCGTCGAGCGCTCTCGTCACGGACACTAGCAAGCGGGGCTGGAGCAGAGGAAGCAGTAGGGGGCTGTGAGCGTGTGCTGGATGATGGCGCCTCTGCTGGACGGGAAGAACTCCCGTGCTGGGCTGAAGACCGCCGGTGCAGAGCAGACATCCACGCCGGCGAAGACTGGTTGTTGACGGCTGGTGCTGGATAGACGCGTAGCCATACACTTGCCCTACCTTACACTGAAGCTACTCTCTGGGTCCCAAACAGCCCTCCTGCTAGCCGTGATATATAATGACGCAGGGTGTCTCTAAACACCGGTTCTCTTCAGGCCACGCTGGCGGGGCACCTCACTAGAGGGAATATCTTTAACTTAAGCCACACTTGGCTATACCGCACTTCTTCTAGGATAACTCGTTGTATCACTAGGGTTATTCAGTGGGGAAAACATGCAACGCTCCACTACGGTTACTCTTCTAGGATAACCCGTAATATACTCAAGTTCAATACGTTCGCCCGTGTGCTCCACAACGGGGGCTCTGTCGAGACACGTCTGATCACATCCAAGTCCAAACTCGAAGAGGCTCGTTCTCTTCCTTCTGTCTCCATTCACCTGCTTCCTCCCCCGTCGCTCTCGTACGCTCACTGCCTGCCACCGCCCCCTGCTGGTCGCCAACTAGCCACACAGGGAAAACTGGATGGGTGAATATGATCCAGTGATACTGCTTATAATCCATATTCCAGCCAGTAGAAAAGGAGAAGCCCGCGTCATTGTCCGAGAGAATATTAATGGAAACTAGTTAGTATGTCTTGTTGCACCAGGGGAGATAAAATGCAAGTCAGCACTTCTGAATAATAGCCATATTTTCAGGGTGCTACAAGTCAATCAATCATAAGTGTGCTCCTCAGCACTCTTAAATTCTGCTCTCAGCCACGCTCAAATCTGATCCCAAGGAAAATTTGGAGACTCGCGCTACCAGCCCTAATATGTCTTAAAGGCCAACTTGCAGGTTGTATTTTTGTTCAATAAACAATGTGACTAGGCCAACGCTGACGTTCATGAAGAGGGGGGGAAAATATTATCGAAATGTACCCAGTTTTAGCGTTTTTATCAAACATTTTGTTGACCAAACCACAAGCTCCACACACATGCATATTTGAATTGCATGTTTCATAGCGTGCGTGTGTCATCTTAATGCTGACGTCACGTCAGGTGCAGGGCAGCAGGGGCTCTGAGAGTCACACACAGCTAGTGGCAGGAAGCAGAGCCTTGCTACTACTAGCCGAGGAGTGATGAATGAAAATGTATCTGTTTCACCTAACACTATTGCTCCGTGATCATAGCCATTCATCTAAGCTAACCACTATTTGTAACAGCCACAACCACGTTACCATATTTGTAATAATGTAAATCATTGTGTCGTTGTACATATTGTGTATGCAACGTTAGCAGCTATCGTAGCTTAGCTTGGTAGCCGCCGTTCTTGAAACTCCTAACAATAGAATAGAAATACTTTTATTATCCTGTGGGAAATTAGACACTGCAAATCGCTCAACATTTAAACATTTAGACAGGACAGGTCACAATTTAGAATGATAACACAAATCAAATCAAGTTGCCTAGGATAAGAGTAGAGTAAAATAAAATAGGATAAAATGAAATGAAATAAAATATACAGAAATAAATACAGTAAGAATATACTGAGCATACTGAGCATGGGGTAAACAATTTGGTCAATATAATTATAATTTACATCTAACTAATGAAATATGAAATATATATTCCAGTATTCACAGTGTCACAAGGTGCAGTATGCTTTAGGTAGTGTATTGTCCTCCTTGGGTTCCAATAAGACCTAGATCTATGTCTGGCAGCCGTCGCTGCCCCCTGTTGTGGAGCCTGGAGGCCGCTAGTCGCGTCCTCCTGCCACTAATGAGCTGCCGCTCTGTGCTCAGTGATGCAGTGAGGCACAGTGATGCATTATATAGTCTGATGGCTGTTGGAATGAAGGACTTCCTGTGCCGTTCAGTGCTGCATTTGGGTAGTGTGAGCCTAGCACTGAACATGCTCCTCCTGTGAACCACCAGGGTAAAAAATCGCGCTGAGCCGTGGATGCACTCCAAAATACTGGCCGCTATGAAAACCAGAGACAAAAAATGCTCTGAGTTTCGTAAAAGTCAGTCAAAGCTTACTAAAAGCACGAGCAGTGAACTCCAAGCCCACGTGACTGAACTCAAACTAGAAAGAAACAGACTAAGAAACGACGTAAACTCCATGATCAAAACTGCAAAAAAGAATTTCATCAATGACAAAACTGAGGAAAACAAAAACAAACCACGTGAACTTTGGAAATTACTCAATAATCAACTAGGATGCAGTAAAAAACTTAAAACCAGATTCTCAAACATAAACATAAAAACGGACAACACGCTCATCACAGACAAGCTGGATGTAGCCAATTACTTAAACATTTTCTTCACAAACATAGCCACAACACTGGTAAACAAACTACCCTCCCACTCAGGGCTTTATGGGGTAGAACACATAGTAGCTTACTACAAAAACCTAGGGGTCCGCAAGGACGACTTCAAGCTGGAAATGGTAACAACAGATGAGGTACTCAATAAACTGAGCGCCCTCCAACCTAACAAGGCCACTGGCCATGACAACATCCCCTCCAAATTCCTCAGAGACTCAGCAGCCGCCATCACCCCAATCATCACACACATAATAAACCTCTCCATAAAACAGGGACACGTCCCCAAGGACTTCAAAATTGCGAGGGTGACCCCTCTGCACAAAAAGGGCAGCAAATTAGACCCAGGCAACTACCGCCCTGTTTCTATTCTCACCTCCATCTCGAAAGTCATGGAAAAAATAGTCTACGAACAGGTCGAAAAGTACCTAGCGGAAAAAAATCTAATCTACAAATTCCAATCTGGCTTCAGAACATCCCACTCCACTGACACATGCCTTCTCTATTTGAATGACCACATCAAACAAGAGGTGGACGCAGGCAAATACTGCGGCATGGTCATGCTGGACCTACAAAAGGCCTTTGACACGGTCAATCACTCCATTCTGATTGACAAGCTAAAAGCAATTGGTTTTGATAGTCTATCAGTGAGCTGGATGCAATCCTACCTTGAGGGGAGGGAACAGATGGTGGAGGTAAACGGTACCCTATCCCCCCCCCTCACAGTGAGCTGTGGTGTTCCACAAGGAAGCATACTAGGACCGCTACTGTTCCTAATTTATGCAAATGACATGTCGTCAGCTTGTGACTGCAACTTGTTCCTGTTTGCGGACGACTCAGCCCTGCTGGTCTCTGACAAGAACAAGTTACAGGTTGAAAAAACCCTCAGCTCGGAACTAGGCAGAATCTGCATATGGCTCGCTGATAACAAACTATCATTACACATGGGCAAAACAGAGTCCATTCTCTTCGGTTCAAATAACAAACTCAGCAAGACCGACGGCTTCTCAGTTACAGTGGGTGACAATATTGTCACAAGGAAAGATGAAATTACCTACCTGGGTTCCATCCTAGAGGCTAATCTCTCCTGTGACAAAATGGCATCCAATGTAATAAAAAAAGTCAACCAACGAACTCGATTCTTGTACCGGATCTCCTCTCTGGTAAACAAGAACACCCTGAAGACTCTGGCAGGAGCACTCATTCAGGGGTACTACGACTATGCTTGCACCTCATGGTACCAAAGCACCTCAAAGGCGCTAAAAACAAAATTACAAACATCTCAAAACAAACTGGTCAGACTACTGCTTGACCTTACTCCTAGAACCCACCTCACCCCTGCCCACTTTGACAACCTAGGATGGCTTAGAGTAGACGACAGAGTACAACAACTTGCAATGGGCCTGGTCTACAAGATACACTACACGACCAAGGTACCCATGTACATGTCAAAATACTTCCCAAAGGTCAGTGAATACCACGATCACAACACCAGAGGGAGCTCCACAAATCATGTTAAACCCAGATTCGGCTCAAATAAGGGACTAAACACGTTTCGCAATTATGCCACATCAATGTGGAACGCCCTACCCAAAGCTGTAAAGGAATGTGGATCACTACCCACTTTCAAAACCTCTCTCAAGGGACACCTACGGGAGACTGCAATTCAACACTGGCCCCTGTAAATATCCTAACCCAACCCCCTCCAATGTACAGTCATTTACCTAGTATGGTTTTGTCAATAGTTCAATGTACAATTTTGTTTGTTTGTACAGTGTCTCCTCCCCCCCCCCCTCAATGTACAGTATTACTTGTTTATACAGTGTGCCCCCCGCCCCCCCCCCCCCCAACCACCTCCAATGTAAATTACCCAGTATGGTTGTCAATATCCCAATGTACCCAACCCCCCCCACACAACCTCCTCCAATGTACAGTTTCTACGTCAAATGTATATACTCCCTTTTCTTGACTCCTTCTGTATCACAAACAGTACTGTATTTGCAAATCTGGTATGTCATAAATGTATAGATGTAGCAGTACTGACTATCTGTATGTCATGTATGTCATATATGTCCTGATGAATTGAAAATGGGGGACCCTGATGTAAACAAGACGAAAGTCTTTCTCTGGTCTGCATCCCCTTAACAATTGTGTGTATTGAGCTGTACTGTATTGTACCCATTCTACAATCTGTTAATAAAGTTTTCAATCAATCAATCAATCAAAGCCAAGTCTGTGTATAGTGGGTGGGTGGGGTTTTCCCTGATGGCCTGGAGCTTAGCGAGGCTCCTCCTCTCCGCCACCCTCGCTAGAGAGTCCAGCTCCACCCCAACCACGCTGCTGGCCTTCCTGACCAGCTTATCCAGCCTGGTTGTGTCCACTGCTCTCAGTCCGCTGCCCCAGCAGGTCACAGCGTACAAGAAGGCGCCCGCCACCACCGACTCATAGAACATCCTCAACGTCCTTGTACAGTACAGACATTGAAGGATCTCAGCCTTCTGAGGAAGTAGAGTCGGCTCTGGCCCTTCTTGTACAGTGCTTCTGCATGTTTTGACCCGTTCAGTTTGTTGTCGATGTGCACACCGAGGTATTTGTACACCTCAACCATGTCCACATCAACTCCCCTGATGGAAACGGGGGTCACAGGTGCACTCCTCCTCCTCCCCAGCTCCACAACCAGTTCCTTGGTCTTCGCCACATTTAGCTGCAGGTGGTTTTTATCGCACCATGTGACAAAGTCCACTACCAGTTCCCGGTATTCCCTCTCGTCACCGTCCTTTATACATCCCACTATCGCAGAGTCATCAGAAAACTTCTGAAGGTGGCAGGACTCTGACCGATAGTGGAAGTCGTTGGTGTAGACCAGGGGTTCCCAAACTTTTCAGGCCGGGACCCAGAAAATAAGGCGTCAGAGAGCCGCGGCCCAATGCACATCGTCAGGCTTTTTAATTTTTTGCCAGGCGACCCATTTTTTAAGCCAAATATCACTTCAATCCTTTTTTTTTATCCACTTTTTCTCCCATTTTTCCATATTTTCTCCCATCCCAATTTCGTATCATCCAATTCAACCCTCCCCTGTCACGAACGCTGTTTCTTGCCTCCCACAAGCCGGCTGCAATGTGGACTAAGTCATACATAGCACAAGTCCCCTCCGGTACTTGAGGTAACAGCAGTCGCATCTTTTCACCTGCGCAGCTCGATCTCTCAGTGTCGAGGAGTAACGCGTGGGAGGCTCACGCTGCCCCCGACACTTCCTGATTCTACTGCGCAGGCGCACCAACCGACTTGTAGGAGTCGCTTGTTCACAACGTTCGATCCCCACCCTTCAGTTTTCCCTCCCCGTAATACGGCCAATGTGTATTACTGCGGACGACCAGCCAAACTGAAAAACAATGTGGAGAGCTGGATTCGAACACGCAAATCCTAGCGTCTCCACACTGGTGGCGAGTGCCTTGCCCACTACACCACCTAGCCGCCTCATATCACTTCAATCCTATTAAGTTAGTTCAAGTTAGTTATTCATTTATATGTGCTATTTATGAGAGGGCTAACTTGTTGCAAAATAATAATGATAATAATAATAGCCTCATTAAAATACTATTGTTGCTTCGGTTGTTTTCAGCGTTTTATGTGCATAATCTGTTATTTAGTTTGAAATGTTCATTGAAATAAGTAGATTTTTCGTTTTTGTTTATTTATTAAGTTAATATAAAACCATATAGTCACATTTTAGAATACAATAGAATAGAATTTTAGAATACAAGTAGAAACACTGTCCTGGCCTGCTTCTAAGTTCAGTGGCCTGACAAAAAAAAAAAAAAAAATGGGATTTTTATTTTTATTTATTTTTTGGAAATCATCTCGCGGCCCTCCCGTGGCTGCTCGCGGCCCACCTTTGGGTCGCGACCCCGACTTTGGGAACCACTGGTGTAGACAGTGAAGAGGACAAAGCCCGAATTAAAATGGTTCTCTCCTCTTTGTATACCTTTGTCCTCACAAGTATTCTGCCAGGGAACTTATGGACACGACAATAGTAGTTATAAGGTGTTTGATCATTGTGTCGTTGTACATATTGTGTATGCAACGTTAGCAGCTAACATAGCTTAGCTTGGTAGCCGCCTTTCTTGAAACTCCTAACAAAGCCAGAATTAAAATGGTTCTCTCCTCTTTGTATACCTTTGTCCTCACAAGTATTCTGCCAGGGAACTTATGGACACGACAATAGTAGTTATAAGGTGTTTGATCATTATGTCGTTGTACATATGCACCGAGTGCAGCTAAAGGGGCTATCCACCGAGTGCAGCTAAAGGGGCTATCCACAGAGTGCAGCTAAAGGGGCTATCCACCGAGTGCAGCTAAAGGGGCTATCCACAGAGTGCAGCTAAAGGGGCTATCCACCGAGTGCAGCTAAAGGGGCTATCCACAGAGTGCAGCTAAAGGGGCTATCGTATCAACATGCCACGACGTGTAGCTAACGTAGCTTGCATGATGCGTGTGCAGTGCTTTGCCCCACAGGTCTGAGAAGAGGACCTGCACATTTTACTCGTTCCCAAAACTCTTTTCATGCACGACAGTAGACATAATGCTAACGTTAGCGGGGTAACGTTAGCCAGAGCTATATAGCCAGCTTGATACTATGACCCGGGGATAAGGCGACAGCCCACAGACCAGTAGCGCTGCTGTACTGAACAACAGGCTGCCTAGTGGTAAATGTAGTTCTTTTTTTACAACATTAAAAACATTATAACTACCTTGTTTCAACCAGTTGTAGCTGGTCCATCAAAGTCTCCAACGATTAAACCCATTTGCGTCTTGTAAGGCGTCCATTTGGATCAAGGAAATAGCTTTCTGCACTCGTCAAAACTCCTTGTAGTGGATCAGAAGTAGGGGAAAGATACCCGACGTGACGTCATGGCCCTGATAGCTCTGATAAGCTTTTTAATTTGCTTGTGCATGTTATTCGTGCATGGACCTTTTTAACCATTTCTGAGTGGCATTTCCGGCATCAAATGGAAAAAAAATAAATAATGAAATTATATACCAATGATGTAAACTACCCATAATTGATCAGTAGGGTTTAACCTGCAAGTTGGACTTTAAATGGACAGAAATCTGCCTAAGAGGATATTTTTGGTCGTAAATTCGTTCGGGAATGAGACCCAGTGCTGCTGAGTCTTCTCAGAGTATTGTAAACAATGACTGAGTATTATGACTGAGTTATATGTAAACGAGTATGGAGTCGTAGTACGTTCTGTTGGATAAACTATGATGACACCATTTCTAAATTACCTCAAGCATTTCCCTCTGCATTATGTTCTGATACTTATGTCTGTGATTTAATTTATTGGCCGGGCTCTAATGATTTCCTTTGCATAAATTCACATAAAAAGACTATATCCACAATGAAAATGAATTTAGAGAACATAGATAATAAAGCCACAGATGAAAGTAATCTACCAACATGGTAATAGCTGTATTTTCAAACACAAGGCATAGGAAGCAACATTCACACCTATAGCTTTTTGGGCTTAGTTCGCTTATGTCTCGGCCCGGCCCTGGATTGGATCACTCCTGTGTGCACATATTGCTTTCTCCTGCGGAGTGTGTTCAAAACATTAGGCAGATAATGAGTAAACTTGTTATCTGGGCTCATGCGATACTGTTGTGCTTGGATTAACTTGGCGTGGGCTGAAGGGACATGTTTCTGTTTTCTCATTCCTAGTGGGGGTCGGGTTGTCTCTGTAAAGATTGGGTTCTCACAAATGCATTCTGCATGCTGCAAGCAATGAAAGGTTTGTCACAATGTCAGCTGTAGTATCTGTGTCACTCCGATACAATCAATCATTCAATCAATCAATCAATCAATCAATCCACACTACTGTGATATGTCAACATACTTGTGTATTTTCCAATGTAGACTTGTTTTGCATGTGTGTGTGTGTGTGTGTGTGTGTGTGTGTGTGTGTGTGTGTGTGTGTGTGTGTGTGTGTGTAGGTGTGTGTGTGTGTGTGTGTAGGTGTGTGTGTGTGTGTGTGTGTGTGTGTCCCATTTGTTTGTATTTCTGATGTATCTTCTGCTATTGTGGTGGTGGTGTCCAAATAAAATAACCTGTGTGAATGTGGCACAGAACTACAATACATCACTGTCAACTATCACTGAGCTCTGGTGAAATATGATTTCCTCTCTGCGTGTAGAAATAAGTTCCCTGCTGAATAAAAGGGAAATAAACTGCTAGAGTTGCTTGCCTCGGTCCATTTCCCAGATGTAAGCCGCTGATGGTGGAAGATTTGTAAAGATAGAACTTCACATGGCTCACATTTCATGGAACTAAAGGACTGAAGAATAATCCATGTCCCCAGTGAGTCAAACACATTAGGGATAAGGGGCGGCTGGGTAGCGCAGCGGACTAAGCATCTGTCTACCACCGCAGAGACAGTGGGATCGAATCCAACTGCCAGCGGTACCTCCGGCTTGGTCGGTCGTCCATACTGACACAATTGGCAGAGTCAGTGGGTGGGAAAGCCGGTGGGGTGGGTCCTGGTCGTTGTAAACAGCGACTCCTACAGGTCGGTCAGGGCGCCTGCACAGCGAGGGAAGGAACTGGGGAGGGTAGTGTGATCAAATGCGCGCAACGACCAGGAAGGGGAAGGGGGAATTGGCATAACGACTAAATTGGGATGGGAGAAAAATACAGAAAAGGAGGAGAAAAAGTAGATACAAAAAAACACATTAGGGATAGATTTGGCTTTGGGACTCGAGATCTCCACAGTCTATGGTTTGGCAGAATGGGGTTACCAGGGAAATTAGATTTGCAAGATTTTTTAAATCTTTTTTTTCATCAGTAAGTAATTTTAATTTCTTTTGATCCACTTTTTCTCCTCCTGTTTTTCTGTGTTTTTCTCCCATCCCAATTTAGTCGTTATGCCAATTCCCCCCTTCCCTTCCTGGTCGTTGCTCACATGTGCCCCCCACTGGTCGGTCTAGGGAGCCCTGAAGTCTATCAGATGCTTCCTCCGAGACATAGGAGACAGCCAGCAGCATCTTTTTCACCTGCCAGCACGGACTCTCATTGGTGAGGTGTAACGTGTGGGAGGTCACACTACCCTCACCATCTCCCTCCCTCGCTGTGCAGGCGCCCTGACCGACCTGTAGGAGTCGCTGTTTACAACGACCAGAATACCACCCCACCGGCTTCCCTCCCGCTGACTCTGCCAATTGAGCCAGTATGACGGCCGGCCAAGCCGGAGGCAACGCTGACAGCCGGATTCGATACCAGTGTCTCTCGCGTTGGTGACGAGCGCTTAGTCCGCTGCGCCACCCAGCCGCCTAGTACGTTTTATTTCTAAATCACATTTAAAACTGTAGTTGCACCAACGTGCTGTCCATATAAATGGCACTATAATAAAACACAGTAAAACATGGTAAAGAAAGCAATACAAATATAACAACACATAAATACACAAGATAAAACAGGGTAGGTGTGAGATCCAGACTAAAGGATTTTATCTATCTATCTATCTATCTATCTATCTATCTATCTATCTATCTATCTATCTATCTATCTATCTATCTATCTATCTATCTATCTATCTATCTATCTATCTATCTATCTATCTATCTATCTATCTATCTATCTATCTATCTATCTATCTATCTATCTATCTATCTATCTATCTATCTATCTATCTATCTATCTATCTATCTATCTATCTATCTATCTATCTATCTATCTATCTATCTATCTATCTATCTATCTATCTATCTATCTATCTATCTATCTATCTATCTATCTATCTATCTATCTATCTATCTATCTATCTATCTATCTATCTATCTATCTATCTATCTATCTATCTATCTATCTATCTATCTATCTATCTATCTATCTATCTATCTATCTATCTATCTATCTATCTATCTATCTATCTATCTATCTATCTATCTATCTATCTATCTATCTATCTATCTATCTATCTATCTATCTATCTATCTATCTATCTATCTATCTATCTATCTATCTATCTATCTATCTATCTATCTATCTATCTATCTATCTATCTATCTATCTATCTATCTATCTATCTATCTATCTATCTATCTATCTATCTATCTATCTATCTATCTATCTATCTATCTATCTATCTATCTATCTATCTATCTATCTATCTATCTATCTATCTATCTATCTATCTATCTATCTATCTATCTATCTATCTATCTATCTATCTATCTATCTATCTATCTATCTATCTATCTATCTATCTATCTATCTATCTATCTATCTATCTATCTATCTATCTATCTATCTATCTATCTATCTATCTATCTATCTATCTATCTATCTATCTATCTATCTATCTATCTATCTATCTATCTATCTATCTATCTATCTATCTATCTATCTATCTATCTATCTATCTATCTATCTATCTATCTATCTATCTATCTATCTATCTATCTATCTATCTATCTATCTATCTATCTATCTATCTATCTATCTATCTATCTATCTATCTATCTATCTATCTATCTATCTATCTATCTATCTATCTATCTATCTATCTATCTATCTATCTATCTATCTATCTATCTATCTATCTATCTATCTATCTATCTATCTATCTATCTATCTATCTATCTATCTATCTATCTATCTATCTATCTATCTATCTATCTATCTATCTATCTATCTATCTATCTATCTATCTATCTATCTATCTATCTATCTATCTATCTATCTATCTATCTATCTATCTATCTATCTATCTATCTATCTATCTATCTATCTATCTATCTATCTATCTATCTATCTATCTATCTATCTATCTATCTATCTATCTATCTATCTATCTATCTATCTATCTATCTATCTATCTATCTATCTATCTATCTATCTATCTATCTATCTATCTATCTATCTATCTATCTATCTATCTATCTATCTATCTATCTATCTATCTATCTATCTATCTATCTATCTATCTATCTATCTATCTATCTATCTATCTATCTATCTATCTATCTATCTATCTATCTATCTATCTATCTATCTATCTATCTATCTATCTATCTATCTATCTATCTATCTATCTATCTATCTATCTATCTATCTATCTATCTATCTATCTAGATGACTCTGACCAGAACAGGCTCATGACGAGCACACATAATAGGCATTAGAGCGCAGAGTTGTCTGTGAACTTGGCAACTTCATTGGATTTATTTATTCTCTAAAAATATCTATAATCATACGATTAAATATTGTTTAAAATAAAACGCTAAATACTATTATTCTGTGTGTCATGTTTCAAAATAAGATTGTTCACAACGGGAAATGCTGTATACGTTCAATTTGTTGGTTGGACCTCGGTGATCAATCTCGCTCTCAGTGAAGTCTCTCAGAGTTCGCTCGGGTTAGTCCACTTTTCCACATTTCATGGGGGTGTTCCATTACCGTATATGGTTAATCGGGGCGGTTCTGGTATGCAAATACTTAAAACAGTGCACAAGCTCAAACGTAGGATCAAAGTCATATTTATCAAGACAGGTGTGCGTAGGACCTGTGTACGCACGTGTGATAAGTCCCGTTTTTTTTGTGCGTGCACACATTCTAAATTCTGTGCTTACGTATGAAAATAGAATACTTTCTGAGAAAAATTGATAAATGAGGGCCCTGGGATTTACCAACCTGGTCTGGTACTCTGGTCTTCCTCTCCCTTCCAGGGCGGTCAGCAGTACTCCCCAACAAGCTCTCACTTCCCCCAATTACTCCTTTAACCCTCCCACACCTAGTGACTGAATTGTAAATAAATAACTTGGTTCCCCCCGCAAGCAGTACCCTCCCTCAGTGACACTAGAAACCTTACAGTAAGAAGGGAAAGGTGGAATAGGAAGGGGTTAATTGCAGCAACGTTACCCACACCAAAATGGCTAATACTGGGCACAGGAATGGACACGCACACCGAACCCCATTTAAGCCTTTATGTTAGTTGGTACTATTCGGTTACAAGGATTTAATAATCATGGTCAAATAGAATGAAGTCCTACTATTACTCCGTTTGTAACTCAAGACCTTATAGACTCTTATTTACACCCACCTCTGGGTCAGTACCAGTGATAATATATTCCAATGTGCTCGACTCATCACCCACGTCTGGGTTAGTACCATGTATAATTCCTCTAAGGCTTTACTTATGATGCACCAGGTCTGTAACCTCCCCACAGGGAAAGGGTTAATTAAATGGGAATTATTATTAAAGAACCAACACGTTATCACACTCAAAGGAAATAAAAAATGTGGGCCCACTGTACCAAAACAAGAGTCCTATCCTAATGCCGGCATAGAATGTATATGGGGTACCCCTATGAACTGTAGTTAGCAACCATTAGCTTCGCCCGTAGGCCGCATTACACTGTGTACGTGCAATAAGATCCGGCGCACTGGCGCTCTGCTGTACTCAACCAAGATGGCGTCCTCGCCGCGCCCCCACTGTTCGGGGTAGCAAGATGGCGTCGAGCGCTCTCGTCACGGACACTAGCAAGCGGGGCTGGAGCAGAGGAAGCAGTAGGGGGCTGTGAGCGTGTGCTGGATGATGGCGCCTCTGCTGGACGGGAAGAACTCCCGTGCTGGGCTGAAGACCGCCGGTGCAGAGCAGACATCCACGCCGGCGAAGACTGGTTGTTGACGGCTGGTGCTGGATAGACGCGTAGCCATACACTTGCCCTACCTTACACTGAAGCTACTCTCTGGGTCCCAAACAGCCCTCCTGCTAGCCGTGATATATAATGACGCAGGGTGTCTCTAAACACCGGTTCTCTTCAGGCCACGCTGGCGGGGCACCTCACTAGAGGGAATATCTTTAACTTAAGCCACACTTGGCTATACCGCACTTCTTCTAGGATAACTCGTTGTATCACTAGGGTTATTCAGTGGGGAAAACATGCAACGCTCCACTACGGTTACTCTTCTAGGATAACCCGTAATATACTCAAGTTCAATACGTTCGCCCGTGTGCTCCACAACGGGGGCTCTGTCGAGACACGTCTGATCACATCCAAGTCCAAACTCGAAGAGGCTCGTTCTCTTCCTTCTGTCTCCATTCACCTGCTTCCTCCCCCGTCGCTCTCGTACGCTCACTGCCTGCCACCGCCCCCTGCTGGTCGCCAACTAGCCACACAGGGAAAACTGGATGGGTGAATATGATCCAGTGATACTGCTTATAATCCATATTCCAGCCAGTAGAAAAGGAGAAGCCCGCGTCATTGTCCGAGAGAATATTAATGGAAACTAGTTAGTATGTCTTGTTGCACCAGGGGAGATAAAATGCAAGTCAGCACTTCTGAATAATAGCCATATTTTCAGGGTGCTACAAGTCAATCAATCATAAGTGTGCTCCTCAGCACTCTTAAATTCTGCTCTCAGCCACGCTCAAATCTGATCCCAAGGAAAATTTGGAGACTCGCGCTACCAGCCCTAATATGTCTTAAAGGCCAACTTGCAGGTTGTATTTTTGTTCAATAAACAATGTGACTAGGCCAACGCTGACGTTCATGAAGAGGGGGGGAAAATATTATCGAAATTTACCCAGTTTTAGCGTTTTTATCAAAAATTTTGTTGACCAAACCACAAGCTCCACACACATGCATATTTGAATTGCATGTTTCATAGCGTGCGTGTGTCATCTTAATGCTGACGTCACGTCAGGTGCAGGGCAGCAGGGGCTCTGAGAGTCACACACAGCTAGTGGCAGGAAGCAGAGCCTTGCTACTACTAGCCGAGGAGTGATGAATGAAAATGTATCTGTTTCACCTAACACTATTGCTCCGTGATCATAGCCATTCATCTAAGCTAACCACTATTTGTAACAGCCACAACCACGTTACCATATTTGTAATAATGTAAATCATTGTGTCGTTGTACATATTGTGTATGCAACGTTAGCAGCTATCGTAGCTTAGCTTGGTAGCCGCCGTTCTTGAAACTCCTAACAATAGAATAGAAATACTTTTATTATCCTGTGGGAAATTAGACACTGCAAATCGCTCAACATTTAAACATTTAGACAGGACAGGTCACAATTTAGAATGATAACACAAATCAAATCAAGTTGCCTAGGATAAGAGTAGAGTAAAATAAAATAGGATAAAATGAAATGAAATAAAATATACAGAAATAAATACAGTAAGAATATACTGAGCATACTGAGCATGGGGTAAACAATTTGGTCAATATAATTATAATTTACATCTAACTAATGAAATATGAAATATATATTCCAGTATTCACAGTGTCACAAGGTGCAGTATGCTTTAGGTAGTGTATTGTCCTCCTTGGGTTCCAATAAGACCTAGATCTATGTCTGGCAGCCGTCGCTGCCCCCTGTTGTGGAGCCTGGAGGCCGCTAGTCGCGTCCTCCTGCCACTAATGAGCTGCCGCTCTGTGCTCAGTGATGCAGTGAGGCACAGTGATGCATTATATAGTCTGATGGCTGTTGGAATGAAGGACTTCCTGTGCCGTTCAGTGCTGCATTTGGGTAGTGTGAGCCTAGCACTGAACATGCTCCTCCTGTGAACCACCAGGGTAAAAAATCGCGCTGAGCCGTGGATGCACTCCGAAATACTGGCCGCTATGAAAACCAGAGACAAAAAATGCTCTGAGTTTCGTAAAAGTCAGTCAAAGCTTACTAAAAGCACGAGCAGTGAACTCCAAGCCCACGTGACTGAACTCAAACTAGAAAGAAACAGACTAAGAAACGACGTAAACTCCATGATCAAAACTGCAAAAAAGAATTTCATCAATGACAAAACTGAGGAAAACAAAAACAAACCACGTGAACTTTGGAAATTACTCAATAATCAACTAGGATGCAGTAAAAAACTTAAAACCAGATTCTCAAACATAAACATAAAAACGGACAACACGCTCATCACAGACAAGCTGGATGTAGCCAATTACTTAAACATTTTCTTCACAAACATAGCCACAACACTGGTAAACAAACTACCCTCCCACTCAGGGCTTTATGGGGTAGAACACATAGTAGCTTACTACAAAAACCTAGGGGTCCGCAAGGACGACTTCAAGCTGGAAATGGTAACAACAGATGAGGTACTCAATAAACTGAGCGCCCTCCAACCTAACAAGGCCACTGGCCATGACAACATCCCCTCCAAATTCCTCAGAGACTCAGCAGCCGCCATCACCCCAATCATCACACACATAATAAACCTCTCCATAAAACAGGGACACGTCCCCAAGGACTTCAAAATTGCGAGGGTGACCCCTCTGCACAAAAAGGGCAGCAAATTAGACCCAGGCAACTACCGCCCTGTTTCTATTCTCACCTCCATCTCGAAAGTCATGGAAAAAATAGTCTACGAACAGGTCGAAAAGTACCTAGCGGAAAAAAATCTAATCTACAAATTCCAATCTGGCTTCAGAACATCCCACTCCACTGACACATGCCTTCTCTATTTGAATGACCACATCAAACAAGAGGTGGACGCAGGCAAATACTGCGGCATGGTCATGCTGGACCTACAAAAGGCCTTTGACACGGTCAATCACTCCATTCTGATTGACAAGCTAAAAGCAATTGGTTTTGATAGTCTATCAGTGAGCTGGATGCAATCCTACCTTGAGGGGAGGGAACAGATGGTGGAGGTAAACGGTACCCTATCCCCCCCCCTCACAGTGAGCTGTGGTGTTCCACAAGGAAGCATACTAGGACCGCTACTGTTCCTAATTTATGCAAATGACATGTCGTCAGCTTGTGACTGCAACTTGTTCCTGTTTGCGGACGACTCAGCCCTGCTGGTCTCTGACAAGAACAAGTTACAGGTTGAAAAAACCCTCAGCTCGGAACTAGGCAGAATCTGCATATGGCTCGCTGATAACAAACTATCATTACACATGGGCAAAACAGAGTCCATTCTCTTCGGTTCAAATAACAAACTCAGCAAGACCGACGGCTTCTCAGTTACAGTGGGTGACAATATTGTCACAAGGAAAGATGAAATTACCTACCTGGGTTCCATCCTAGAGGCTAATCTCTCCTGTGACAAAATGGCATCCAATGTAATAAAAAAAGTCAACCAACGAACTCGATTCTTGTACCGGATCTCCTCTCTGGTAAACAAGAACACCCTGAAGACTCTGGCAGGAGCACTCATTCAGGGGTACTACGACTATGCTTGCACCTCATGGTACCAAAGCACCTCAAAGGCGCTAAAAACAAAATTACAAACATCTCAAAACAAACTGGTCAGACTACTGCTTGACCTTACTCCTAGAACCCACCTCACCCCTGCCCACTTTGACAACCTAGGATGGCTTAGAGTAGACGACAGAGTACAACAACTTGCAATGGGCCTGGTCTACAAGATACACTACACGACCAAGGTACCCATGTACATGTCAAAATACTTCCCAAAGGTCAGTGAATACCACGATCACAACACCAGAGGGAGCTCCACAAATCATGTTAAACCCAGATTCGGCTCAAATAAGGGACTAAACACGTTTCGCAATTATGCCACATCAATGTGGAACGCCCTACCCAAAGCTGTAAAGGAATGTGGATCACTACCCACTTTCAAAACCTCTCTCAAGGGACACCTACGGGAGACTGCAATTCAACAGTCCCCCTCCAATGTACAGTCATTTACCTAGTATGGTTTTGTCAATAGTTCAATGTACAATTTTGTTTGTTTGTACAGTGTCTCCTCCCCCCCCCCCTCAATGTACAGTATTACTTGTTTATACAGTGTGCCCCCCGGCCCCCCCCCCCCCAACCACCTCCAATGTAAATTACCCAGTATGGTTGTCAATATCCCAATGTACCCAACCCCCCCCACACAACCTCCTCCAATGTACAGTTTCTACGTCAAATGTATATACTCCCTTTTCTTGACTCCTTCTGTATCACAAACAGTACTGTATTTGCAAATCTGGTATGTCATAAATGTATAGATGTAGCAGTACTGACTATCTGTATGTCATGTATGTCATATATGTCCTGATGAATTGAAAATGGGGGACCCTGATGTAAACAAGACGAAAGTCTTTCTCTGGTCTGCATCCCCTTAACAATTGTGTGTATTGAGCTGTACTGTATTGTACCCATTCTACAATCTGTTAATAAAGTTTTCAATCAATCAATCAATCAAAGCCAAGTCTGTGTATAGTGGGTGGGTGGGGTTTTCCCTGATGGCCTGGAGCTTAGCGAGGCTCCTCCTCTCCGCCACCCTCGCTAGAGAGTCCAGCTCCACCCCAACCACGCTGCTGGCCTTCCTGACCAGCTTATCCAGCCTGGTTGTGTCCACTGCTCTCAGTCCGCTGCCCCAGCAGGTCACAGCGTACAAGAAGGCGCCCGCCACCACCGACTCATAGAACATCCTCAACGTCCTTGTACAGTACAGACATTGAAGGATCTCAGCCTTCTGAGGAAGTAGAGTCGGCTCTGGCCCTTCTTGTACAGTGCTTCTGCATGTTTTGACCCGTTCAGTTTGTTGTCGATGTGCACACCGAGGTATTTGTACACCTCAACCATGTCCACATCAACTCCCCTGATGGAAACGGGGGTCACAGGTGCACTCCTCCTCCTCCCCAGCTCCACAACCAGTTCCTTGGTCTTCGCCACATTTAGCTGCAGGTGGTTTTTATCGCACCATGTGACAAAGTCCACTACCAGTTCCCGGTATTCCCTCTCGTCACCGTCCTTTATACATCCCACTATCGCAGAGTCATCAGAAAACTTCTGAAGGTGGCAGGACTCTGACCGATAGTGGAAGTCGTTGGTGTAGACCAGGGGTTCCCAAACTTTTCAGGCCGGGACCCAGAAAATAAGGCGTCAGAGAGCCGCGGCCCAATGCACATCGTCAGGCTTTTTAATTTTTTGCCAGGCGACCCATTTTTTAAGCCAAATATCACTTCAATCCTTTTTTTTTATCCACTTTTTCTCCCATTTTTCCATATTTTCTCCCATCCCAATTTCGTATCATCCAATTCAACCCTCCCCTGTCACGAACGCTGTTTCTTGCCTCCCACAAGCCGGCTGCAATGTGGACTAAGTCATACATAGCACAAGTCCCCTCCGGTACTTGAGGTAACAGCAGTCGCATCTTTTCACCTGCGCAGCTCGATCTCTCAGTGTCGAGGAGTAACGCGTGGGAGGCTCACGCTGCCCCCGACACTTCCTGATTCTACTGCGCAGGCGCACCAACCGACTTGTAGGAGTCGCTTGTTCACAACGTTCGATCCCCACCCTTCAGTTTTCCCTCCCCGTAATACGGCCAATGTGTATTACTGCGGACGACCAGCCAAACTGAAAAACAATGTGGAGAGCTGGATTCGAACACGCAAATCCTAGCGTCTCCACACTGGTGGCGAGTGCCTTGCCCACTACACCACCTAGCCGCCTCATATCACTTCAATCCTATTAAGTTAGTTCAAGTTAGTTATTCATTTATATGTGCTATTTATGAGAGGGCTAACTTGTTGCAAAATAATAATGATAATAATAATAGCCTCATTAAAATACTATTGTTGCTTCGGTTGTTTTCAGCGTTTTATGTGCATAATCTGTTATTTAGTTTGAAATGTTCATTGAAATAAGTAGATTTTTCGTTTTTGTTTATTTATTAAGTTAATATAAAACCATATAGTCACATTTTAGAATACAATAGAATAGAATTTTAGAATACAAGTAGAAACACTGTCCTGGCCTGCTTCTAAGTTCAGTGGCCTGACAAAAAAAAAAAAAAAAATGGGATTTTTATTTTTATTTATTTTTTGGAAATCATCTCGCGGCCCTCCCGTGGCTGCTCGCGGCCCACCTTTGGGTCGCGACCCCGACTTTGGGAACCACTGGTGTAGACAGTGAAGAGGACAAAGCCCGAATTAAAATGGTTCTCTCCTCTTTGTATACCTTTGTCCTCACAAGTATTCTGCCAGGGAACTTATGGACACGACAATAGTAGTTATAAGGTGTTTGATCATTGTGTCGTTGTACATATTGTGTATGCAACGTTAGCAGCTAACGTAGCTTAGCTTGGTAGCCGCCTTTCTTGAAACTCCTAACAAAGCCAGAATTAAAATGGTTCTCTCCTCTTTGTATACCTTTGTCCTCACAAGTATTCTGCCAGGGAACTTATGGACACGACAATAGTAGTTATAAGGTGTTTGATCATTATGTCGTTGTACATATGCACCGAGTGCAGCTAAAGGGGCTATCCACCGAGTGCAGCTAAAGGGGCTATCCACAGAGTGCAGCTAAAGGGGCTATCGTATCAACATGCCACGACGTGTAGCTAACGTAGCTTGCATGATGCGTGTGCAGTGCTTTGCCCCACAGGTCTGAGAAGAGGACCTGCACATTTTACTCGTTCCCAAAACTCTTTTCATGCACGACAGTAGACATAATGCTAACGTTAGCGGGGTAACGTTAGCCAGAGCTATATAGCCAGCTTGATACTATGACCCGGGGATAAGGCGACAGCCCACAGACCAGTAGCGCTGCTGTACTGAACAACAGGCTGCCTAGTGGTAAATGTAGTTCTTTTTTTACAACATTAAAAACATTATAACTACCTTGTTTCAACCAGTTGTAGCTGGTCCATCAAAGTCTCCAACGATTAAACCCATTTGCGTCTTGTAAGGCGTCCATTTGGATCAAGGAAATAGCTTTCTGCACTCGTCAAAACTCCTTGTAGTGGATCAGAAGTAGGGGAAAGATACCCGACGTGACGTCATGGCCCTGATAGCTCTGATAAGCTTTTTAATTTGCTTGTGCATGTTATTCGTGCATGGACCTTTTTAACCATTTCTGAGTGGCATTTCCGGCATCAAATGGAAAAAAAATAAATAATGAAATTATATACCAATGATGTAAACTACCCATAATTGATCAGTAGGGTTTAACCTGCAAGTTGGGCTTTAAATGGACAGAAATCTGCCTAAGAGGATATTTTTGGTCGTAAATTCGTTCGGGAATGAGACCCAGTGCTGCTGAGTCTTCTCAGAGTATTGTAAACAATGACTGAGTATTATGACTGAGTTATATGTAAACGAGTATGGAGTCGTAGTACGTTCTGTTGGATAAACTATGATGACACCATTTCTAAATTACCTCAAGCATTTCCCTCTGCATTTATGTTCTGATACTTATGTCTGTGATTTAATTTATTGGCCGGGCTCTAATGATTTCCTTTGCATAAATTCACATAAAAAGACTATATCCACAATGAAAATGAATTTAGAGAACATAGATAATAAAGCCACAGATGAAAGTAATCTACCAACATGGTAATAGCTGTATTTTCAAACACAAGGCATAGGAAGCAACATTCACACCTATAGCTTTTTGGGCTTAGTTCGCTTATGTCTCGGCCCGGCCCTGGATTGGATCCCTCCTGTGTGCACATATTGCTTTCTCCTGCGGAGTGTGTTCAAAACATTAGGCAGATAATGAGTAAACTTGTTATCTGGGCTCATGCGATACTGTTGTGCTTGGATTAACTTGGCGTGGGCTGAAGGGACATGTTTCTGTTTTCTCATTCCTAGTGGGGGTCGGGTTGTCTCTGTAAAGATTGGGTTCTCACAAATGCATTCTGCATGCTGCAAGCAATGAAAGGTTTGTCACAATGTCAGCTGTAGTATCTGTGTCACTCCGATACAATCAATCATTCAATCAATCAATCCACACTACTGTGATATGTCAACATACTTGTGTATTTTCCAATGTAGACTTGTTTTGCGTGTGTGTGTGTGTGTGTGTGTGTGTGTGTGTGTGTGTGTGTGTGTGTGTAGGTGTGTGTGTGTGTGTGTGTGTAGGTGTGTGTGTGTGTGTGTGTGTCCCATTTGTTTGTATTTCTGATGTATCTTCTGCTATTGTGGTGGTGGTGTCCAAATAAAATAACCTGTGTGAATGTGGCACAGAACTACAATACATCACTGTCAACTATCACTGAGCTCTGGTGAAATATGATTTCCTCTCTGCGTGTAGAAATAAGTTCCCTGCTGAATAAAAGGGAAATAAACTGCTAGAGTTGCTTGCCTCGGTCCATTTCCCAGATGTAAGCCGCTGATGGTGGAAGATTTGTAAAGATAGAACTTCACATGGCTCACATTTCATGGAACTAAAGGACTGAAGAATAATCCATGTCCCCAGTGAGTCAAACACATTAGGGATAAGGGGCGGCCGGGTAGCGCAGCGGACTAAGCATCTGTCTACCACCGCAGAGACAGTGGGATCGAATCCAACTGCCAGCGGTACCTCCGGCTTGGTCGGTCGTCCATACTGACACAATTGGCAGAGTCAGTGGGTGGGAGAGCCGGTGGGGTGGGTCCTGGTCGTTGTAAACAGCGACTCCTACAGGTCGGTCAGGGCGCCTGCACAGCGAGGGAAGGAACTGGGGAGGGTAGTGTGATCAAATGCGCGCAACGACCAGGAAGGGGAAGGGGGAATTGGCATAACGACTAAATTGGGATGGGAGAAAAATACAGAAAAGGAGGAGAAAAAGTAGATACAAAAAAACACATTAGGGATAGATTTGGCTTTGGGACTCGAGATCTCCACAGTCTATGGTTTGGCAGAATGGGGTTACCAGGGAAATTAGATTTGCAAGATTTTTTAAATCTTTTTTTTCATCAGTAAGTAATTTTAATTTCTTTTGATCCACTTTTTCTCCTCCTGTTTTTCTGTGTTTTTCTCCCATCCCAATTTAGTCGTTATGCCAATTCCCCCCTTCCCTTCCTGGTCGTTGCTCACATGTGCCCCCCACTGGTCGGTCTAGGGAGCCCTGGGCCCTCATGCATCAACGTGTTCTACGCACAGATCTGTGCGTAACCCGTGCGTACGATCATTTCTAAGCAAAGAGTGGGATTCATCAACTTGAACTTGAACTTGACTTCGTGCTTACATCTACGCACATTTCGGACCTGGCGTACCTCGCGCCCAGTGGTAGAATATATTATTACAACAAGGAAATGAGCTTCTGTGCATAATAACACTGGATGTTCTATGAACCGTAGTTCATTATAGTTCATTGTAAAATAGCAACAGTAGTGTAATTATGGTCAAAACCCTATAAATAGCATTTGGAATAATAGATCTTTCTCTCAGAATGAATGCAGCATGTCATATATGTTACGATTAATTGAAAATGGGGGACCCTGATGTAAACAAGACGAAAGTCTTTCTCTGGTCTGCATCCCCTTAACAATTGTATGTATTGAGCTGTACTGTACTGTACCCATTCTGCAATCTGTTAATAAAGTTCTCATTCATTCATTCATTCATTCATGGTTTATATAGCGTTATCGGAATATACGGGGTGTAGGCTACTGACTGACTGCGCTCCGCGTAGCTTGATTGATTGATTGAAAAGTTTATTAACAGATTGCAGAATGGGTACAGTACAGTACAGCTCAGTACATACAATTGTTAATTGGGGATGCAGACCAACTTTCGTCTTGTTTACATCAGGGTCCCCCATTTTCAATTCATCATAAATCATAAAGCTCAACTCGTTATTATTCTGCGCAGACCGCAGAAACACGGGAACGTTTTGATTATATTTAAAAGGCTTTACGTTAAACGAAACAAGTGGAACTTCGAAGCTGTAAGCAGAATACAAGTCATATTAATATAGTGTTCTTCCCCCTTTTTACTGTATAAGAAAGAATAGAAAACGCATTGCAATGACACTATAGTGGACAGACTATGTATATGATGGGATTCAAGTTCATGTATTGAAAGGCAGGCTATCATACATGCAGTGAGATTCATTGTTCTTGTATATGCTCTCGTATTATATTGTTTATATAGGCTACCCAATACTGACGTCAAAATAGATTGTAGTATGCCTCTAGAAATCATATGCAGCAGGTAGAAAATTGACGGGAGATCCATCGCGATTTGGAATAAAATTGAGGAGAACTTTAATCCATGGGGTATTAATCAAACAACACGGGAAAAGGCAGTCATATTCCAGCGCGGTCTTTATTAGCCGACAACAAAATAGATGCATCTAAAAATCATATAGCCAATCGAACACAACTAATAAAGGCATTCATATTACAAGCACGGTTATAATGACACACAACCAACGCCAAACAGTGGTCAACGAACGGTCTTTATTAGTATTTTGAGCTGTCCAGGCAGAATTGCAGCAATGGTCTTAGGGAGCCGTTGATATCTGACATCACCGTTTACAAATCCGCCTTTTATTTATCCCACAATACGCGATAGTGTCTTCTTGGTTCGACAGCAGTGAATTCTCCGTGGAGTTTCTCGGAGTCCCGCTCGGGTCGGTCCATTATTTCACATCCCATGGGGGGTGTTTCCTCATTTTCATGACCATATATGGATAATCATGCACGAGCATTGACGGTAGAACAAAGTGGTATTCATCAACACGGAGGACCATAGAGCCTGCGTACGCACGTGTGATGAATGCCGACTTCCCTGTGCGTACGCTAGTTCTACATTCCGTGCTTACGTGTGGAAGTAGGTCAAGTTCAAAGTCCACGTTGATGCATGAGGGCCCTGAAGTCTATCAGATGCTTCCTCCGAGACATAGGAGACAGCCAGCAGCATCTTTTTCACCTGCCAGCACGGACTCTCATTGGTGAGGTGTAACGTGTGGGAGGTCACACTACCCTCACCATCTCCCTCCCTCGCTGTGCAGGCGCCCTGACCGACCTGTAGGAGTCGCTGTTTACAACGACCAGAATACCACCCCACCGGCTTCCCTCCCGCTGACTCTGCCAATTGAGCCAGTATGACGGCCGGCCAAGCCGGAGGCAACGCTGACAGCCGGATTCGATACCAGTGTCTCTCGCGTTGGTGACGAGCGCTTAGTCCGCTGCGCCACCCAGCTGCCTAGTACGTTTTATTTCTAAATCACATTTAAAACTGTAGTTGCACCAACGTGCTGTCCATATAAATGGCACTATAATAAAACACAGTAAAACATGGTAAAGAAAGCAATACAAATATAACAACACATAAATACACAAGATAAAACAGGGTAGGTGTGAGATCCAGACTAAAGGATTTTACAGGGTTAAATAAGGAGCCAAGCCATTGAGAGTTTGAAAACAAATAATAAGACCTTACAATGGATCCTGTAATGGACTAGGAGCCAGTGAAGGGAAGATAAAATTGGGGTGATGTGGTCTCTCTTTTTTTAGTGCTAGTCAGCATTCTGGCTGCAGCATTTTGTACAAGCTGCAGACAGGATATGGATGACTGGCTGATTCCTAGATACAGGCAGTTGCAGTAGTCTAGGCGGGATGTGATGAAGGCATGGATAACTTTCTCCAGGTCAGGAAAGGACAGAAGAGGCTTGATTTTTTCTATCTATCTATCTATCTATCTATCTATCTATCTATCTATCTATCTATCTATCTATCTATCTATCTATCTATCTATCTATCTATCTATCTATCTATCTATCTATCTATCTATCTATCTATCTATCTATCTATCTATCTATCTATCTATCTATCTATCTATCTATCTATCTATCTATCTATCTATCTATCTATCTATCTATCTATCTATCTATCTATCTATCTATCTATCTATCTATCTATCTATCTATCTATCTATCTATCTATCTATCTATCTATCTATCTATCTATCTATCTATCTATCTATCTATCTATCTATCTATCTATCTATCTATCTATCTATCTATCTATCTATCTATCTATCTATCTATCTATCTATCTATCTATCTATCTATCTATCTATCTATCTATCTATCTATCTATCTATCTATCTATCTATCTATCTATCTATCTATCTATCTATCTATCTATCTATCTATCTATCTATCTATCTATCTATCTATCTATCTATCTATCTATCTATCTATCTATCTATCTATCTATCTATCTATCTATCTATCTATCTATCTATCTATCTATCTATCTATCTATCTATCTATCTATCTATCTATCTATCTATCTATCTATCTATCTATCTATCTATCTATCTATCTATCTATCTATCTATCTATCTATCTATCTATCTATCTATCTATCTATCTATCTATCTATCTATCTATCTATCTATCTATCTATCTATCTATCTATCTATCTATCTATCTATCTATCTATCTATCTATCTATCTATCTATCTATCTATCTATCTATCTATCTATCTATCTATCTATCTATCTATCTATCTATCTATCTATCTATCTATCTATCTATCTATCTATCTATCTATCTATCTATCTATCTATCTATCTATCTATCTATCTATCTATCTATCTATCTATCTATCTATCTATCTATCTATCTATCTATCTATCTATCTATCTATCTATCTATCTATCTATCTATCTATCTATCTATCTATCTATCTATCTATCTATCTATCTATCTATCTATCTATCTATCTATCTATCTATCTATCTATCTATCTATCTATCTATCTATCTATCTATCTATCTATCTATCTATCTATCTATCTATCTATCTATCTATCTATCTATCTATCTATCTATCTATCTATCTATCTATCTATCTATCTATCTATCTATCTATCTATCTATCTATCTATCTATCTATCTATCTATCTATCTATCTATCTATCTATCTATCTATCTATCTATCTATCTATCTATCTATCTATCTATCTATCTATCTATCTATCTATCTATCTATCTATCTATCTATCTATCTATCTATCTATCTATCTATCTATCTATCTATCTATCTATCTATCTATCTATCTATCTATCTATCTATCTATCTATCTATCTATCTATCTATCTATCTATCTATCTATCTATCTATCTATCTATCTATCTATCTATCTATCTATCTATCTATCTATCTATCTATCTATCTATCTATCTATCTATCTATCTATCTATCTATCTATCTATCTATCTATCTATCTATCTATCTATCTATCTATCTATCTATCTATCTATCTATCTATCTATCTATCTATCTATCTATCTATCTATCTATCTATCTATCTATCTATCTATCTATCTATCTATCTATCTATCTATCTATCTATCTATCTATCTATCTATCTATCTATCTATCTATCTATCTATCTATCTATCTATCTATCTATCTATCTATCTATCTATCTATCTATCTATCTATCTATCTATCTATCTATCTATCTATCTATCTATCTATCTATCTATCTATCTATCTATCTATCTATCTATCTATCTATCTATCTATCTATCTATCTATCTATCTATCTATCTATCTATCTATCTATCTATCTATCTATCTATCTATCTATCTATCTATCTATCTATCTATCTATCTATCTATCTATCTATCTATCTATCTATCTATCTATCTATCTATCTATCTATCTATCTATCTATCTATCTATCTATCTATCTATCTATCTATCTATCTATCTATCTATCTATCTATCTATCTATCTATCTATCTATCTATCTATCTATCTATCTATCTATCTATCTATCTATCTATCTATCTATCTATCTATCTATCTATCTATCTATCTATCTATCTATCTATCTATCTATCTATCTATCTATCTATCTATCTATCTATCTATCTATCTATCTATCTATCTATCTATCTATCTATCTATCTATCTATCTATCTATCTATCTATCTATCTATCTATCTATCTATCTATCTATCTATCTATCTATCTATCTATCTATCTATCTATCTATCTATCTATCTATCTATCTATCTATCTATCTATCTATCTATCTATCTATCTATCTATCTATCTATCTATCTATCTATCTATCTATCTATCTATCTATCTATCTATCTATCTATCTATCTATCTATCTATCTATCTATCTATCTATCTATCTATCTATCTATCTATCTATCTATCTATCTATCTATCTATCTATCTATCTATCTATCTATCTATCTATCTATCTATCTATCTATCTATCTATCTATCTATCTATCTATCTATCTATCTATCTATCTATCTATCTATCTATCTATCTATCTATCTATCTATCTATCTATCTATCTATCTATCTATCTATCTATCTATCTATCTATCTATCTATCTATCTATCTATCTATCTATCTATCTATCTATCTATCTATCTATCTATCTATCTATCTATCTATCTATCTATCTATCTATCTATCTATCTATCTATCTATCTATCTATCTATCTATCTATCTATCTATCTATCTATCTATCTATCTATCTATCTATCTATCTATCTATCTATCTATCTATCTATCTATCTATCTATCTATCTATCTATCTATCTATCTATCTATCTATCTATCTATCTATCTATCTATCTATCTATCTATCTATCTATCTATCTATCTATCTATCTATCTATCTATCTATCTATCTATCTATCTATCTATCTATCTATCTATCTATCTATCTATCTATCTATCTATCTATCTATCTATCTATCTATCTATCTATCTATCTATCTATCTATCTATCTATCTATCTATCTATCTATCTATCTATCTATCTATCTATCTATCTATCTATCTATCTATCTATCTATCTATCTATCTATCTATCTATCTATCTATCTATCTATCTATCTATCTATCTATCTATCTATCTATCTATCTATCTATCTATCTATCTATCTATCTATCTATCTATCTATCTATCTATCTATCTATCTATCTATCTATCTATCTATCTATCTATCTATCTATCTATCTATCTATCTATCTATACCCCCCACCTCTCCACCTGTCTTTACTATGCAATTTTATCTCACTTTCTCCACTGTGCAAAAAACAGCAATATGCAATTTACATAAATGTTATATACACTAATGTAAAATTGTTGGGTAATTATACAAATATTAAATTAATTATAATATATATAATTTTAAAATACTGGTTTCCACTCTGCCTCATTTCCTTCACCACAGCTTGGTTTTACACACCTTATTTTCTATTGTTTGTATTTACCCAGAAAAAAAACAAGCATGGTGTATATTAAGCTAATCATAATTTCTAGTTATAAATTTGAGTGTGCACTATATTATTAACTTGAGTGTTACTTTGATTACAGTAATATGCTATATGATCACTGAACCCAGTGAGTTTGCAGTAAATCCACAGCTAAAGAGATTGGTTTTATCGGGTATCACAGTAGCTAAAAAGCTGATCGCATCACGCTGGTTTCAACCGGAAAAAATTTGCCGGAAAGTTTGGTTTCTTACATATCTCGATGTGATTTATCAAGAAATATCTACAGCAAGAATTCTGGGTCTCAATGAATCCAAAATGTCAATGTGGTTAGAAGTGGTGGAGAGGGGGCGGTTAGGTGGTCGAGCGGAGATTGCGTTCGTCACCAGCCCCGGAGCTGTGAGCTTGGTTCGCCTGTTCGAATCCAGCTCACAGCTCCGGGGTTGTCACCAGCTTGGCTGGCCGTCTGCACTGATACAATTGGCTGTATCAGAGGGTGGGAGAAGCTGGCGGGGTGGGTCCGGGTCGTTGTAAACAGCGACTCCTACAGTTCGGTCGGGGCGCCTGCTAAGCGCGGATTGGACGTGAGGGGGATAGTGTGGTCCTCCCACACGCTACGCCCTCTCAATGAGAATCCGCGCTGCCAGGTGAAAAGAAGCGGTGATTGGCTGGACGTGTGTCGGAGGAAGCACGTGGTAGCCTCCACTCTCCCAAATGATCTGACTGTGGGGGGTAAAGCGCAGCGACCAGGAAGGGACTGGGAATTGGCATACGACTAACATTGGGATGGGAGAAAATCGGAGGAAAATGGAGGGGGAAAAAGACCAAAAAAAAAAAAAAAAAAAAAAAGTGGTGGAGAGAATAAAAGCTAGCTTATAATGGTAGTGTCTGGTTAGGAGCGAGGGATAATGGAGGTACTATCCAAAGAGGGGTCCGGGAGGGGGGGTTCGAGCTGGAGCATATGTGTGTAGGTTTTTAGATAACAGGTATTAGGGGTATATCCTGTATAAGACATTGGTATAAATGGTAATTTCGTTGGATATACACTGTATATTAATGCTTGTGTATCTTATCGTGTGTTGTCATGTTTGTTTATATATGTGTTAAAAAAAAAAAAAAAAAAAAAAAAAAAAAAAAAAAACATTACCAACGTAAACAAGCTATC
Organism: Notolepis coatsorum; assembly: GCF_963971535.1. Lineage (NCBI taxonomy): Eukaryota > Metazoa > Chordata > Actinopteri > Aulopiformes > Paralepididae > Notolepis > Notolepis coatsorum. Next base: position 191,952,311 of record NC_140166.1, read on the forward strand.
ACAGCCATTTACATTTAGTCATTTGAAAAGTCATCAGGACATAATTAGCATAGTAGTAGTATAGACATAGTAGCATAGTACATAGTAGATGGTAGTATAGACACAGTAGTAAAGTATATAATAGTAAAAGACAGTAAAAAGGTAACATTTTTAAAATGTTGTATTTCAGATATTGATTGAAGAGCTGTGTCAGCTCTCCTGACTCAACTGAACATGCCTTGTATCATGTGATCATTCAAGTAGATAATCAAAATATGCCTCCATTTGTTTACGTCAGGAGGATCACGGATTGGGCCTTTTAATATCTCCTATCTCTTGGAGTTCAGACTCATAGCGTGTGTTTTGTTCAGCATGAACGCACCATTAAGCACTCCATCCCTGCCGTGTTCCTCCTCCCAGACACGGTCAGTGACTCGCCTCACTTAAGAGCACGTTTACCTAATTACCACTAATAATGCTCAGTACGTGGTTTTAGGATCTCACTGTGAGGGCCACCCTCTTACTTTCTCTCTTTCTCTCTCTCCGTCTCTCTTTCTCCTCTTACCTTAAGTGGTTCTCGACTGGTTAAATACAGTACTCCAAAAAACGAAGCATTTGAGTAAATTTCCATGGCATTTATTGAAGCTGCTACAGTTGAGTCTAGACTGGCGAAATCATTAATGTAGTCCAAACAAGACAGTTTATTTATTCTTGGTTTTGGAATTGGTTTCAGAATTTGCAGTGGTGCACTGTCGCCTCACAGCAAGAAAGTCCTGGGTTTGATTCCCGCTTGAGGACCAAGTTGCCGGGTTGGCAGGTACCCAGGTGGGGTATCTCCCAGTTTGCATGTTCTCCCCGTGCTCGCAAGGGTTTCCCCTCCAGAAAAAGAGATAAACCCAATGGAAAAACATGCAGAACAGACTAACACAGTCTCGTTCCTGACAGTGACGGACAGGAGCACTTGGATTGGTCCCTGGGTGCAGCCTCACGCCACCCATGTCTGCTCCCGGCTGCCCTTGGGGTGAAGGACGACGGGATGGATCAAGCGAAGAGAAGACATTTAATCGGTGACCCCCAAAAAAATGCATGTGTGTGTTCCTATCTGTCGCATGTGTCGCTGCATGACTACGTTGCAATGTGTGCTACGAATAAAAACATATTCTTCAAGTCCAGTATCTTGGCATCTGGCTTGATGAGACATTTACATTTAGAATACCATATACTGTAGACAGTCTTGCCAGCAAACTGCAACACAATTGGTTTCTTTTACTGAAACAGAACCAGCTTCCCTATGAAAAGAGGATTTTTGAAGCAGTTTTCCTATCAGTGTTGGATTATGGAGATGTAATTTATAGAAATGCTGCTCCTTCCACTCTTAAACTTCTAGACATAGTCTATCATTCAGCTCTCAGATTTATTACTGGTGATAGATAGTAATTGCTAAAAACACATGCTAAAAATCAATACTCGACTATCTTATGGACAATTTAAAACCATGATCACAAACCTCCCTGCTTCAGTATGTAACTGTTTTAACCTTTTAAGCCTGATGGGTCCGGCACCGGTCCCAAAATGACATCACGTCATAAATCAATCTCTCTAGACTGTATGACATAATGTTGCATTTCTTTTTCAAATGTATCCAAGAGTAAAGACCATAATCCTGTCAAAACAGCAGTCATAGTGTATATTTTCAACAATACATTTGTTTACCAATAGGGTAAAGTGTTATTAGTGAGATTTTAGTTTATGGAATGTGTTTATAATTTAGCGAATATCCACCATTTTGAATTAGCAAAACGTCGCATCCAGAGCTCTCAATGAGCGTTGAAATTTCGAAAAACTACCTTTCCCAGCCGATTCCAGCTTCCTGCAAGCAAATTACTTCTGTATGACTTTTCTTTATTTATCTTATTTCTCTGGATTCTCTATCACAAAACTGAACGTTATTGGCATAGATTGGAGTGCAGTTAGTGTGTCCACCTTCTGTGAACATTTAGCAACAATCCCGTTGCAATCCGATCCAAAATGGCGGAGCCATATCCATTATAAGAATGGAACTGTACATACAGTAGATTTCATTCACGGTTCTTCCTGCACGCCTGGAGATACTAAATCCAAATTGAACTCTGCCATTGGAAAGAGAAGATTTGGCCCGATCCATAGATGTGCGAGTTGGCTATAATAAGGTAATTTATAGGCCTTGTATTCTATATTCTATAATAATATTTCAAATTGCATGTGTCCGGATGGCATAATTCAGTACTGTATCTACAAAACCTTCTGTTTAATCATCTTCCCTTTATTCATCTGCTTCGATTTATTTTATATTCTTCTTTGTTTCATCACAATTTACTCAAGTCTAGTAACAGACACAATATTTCTGACACTGGGAATACATTCCATGAGATCCATAGATGTCCCTAGATACCAATAACATGCTAATGGACCTTGTAGAAGTGGAGTGATCTTCCATTTACATAGGTATGTATTTTAGGCGGATTTTCAGAAAATAGGGCTAGGGCTTAACAGGTTAATTCGATTTTTCTTTATTATACCTTTTTATACCTCTTTTTTTAACCTATTTATTCAATGTCTAACTGTCTAAACAGCAGGGGTGGCTGACTGATTATGGCGATTTGTGCGTCGCCCTCCCGGCCACAGGTGATATATATATTTGTACACCCCCCCCCCCAAAAAATTATTATGATGATGTATTTTACATATAATAATAATTGAAAAAATCCTGCCTCTGAATATCATAGTCCAATCGGCCGCAGTATCTAATTTTGTCCTGGAATGTATCTCAGAATCACTGTCTGACTCCATGGGCGACTTCTCTCTGGCTGCCGATCGCCCCTCAGTCCTCTCGTACATTCACGTTGTGGCAGACCGGCTGGCGTGGTAATAGACGGTCGCTATGTGTTGGCCAAGATACGGGGGCATATGCCCATATTAGGAGTTCCGGAGAGACTCCACTCCAGGCAGAGCGGAGTGCATCAGCACAGATGAAGCGCACCTGTGCCAGACGCGCCCGAGACAGGTGAGCGCAATCACCATACAATCTTCTTCTTCTTTCGTGTAACATCAGAGGTCCAACTCCGTATCTTGTCGCCATGCCCTTATCTCTGGTCCAACGTCAAAGAGGCTGGCTTCCGAGGGTGGTCTGTATAGGGGGAAGATGGTCAGGATATGCTCTACAGTCTGCTCAGGGTCTCCACACTCGCATGCAGCGCTGTCTGCCAGGCCCCACTTCTTTAAAGGGACCACATGTGGGCACTCTTGAGGACGATTTGCCCACCGGCACTTTGGCGACCACTAGTGGCTCGGGTGTGCATATTTTGTAATACAATATATATCAAATTAAAGCCCCATTTGTTGCCTGTTGATAGGCCTTTCAGGTGACAAAATCCGTTCGGCGGTTCTCGAGTTACATGCCGATATTTGAGGCTTGCGCAAAGTACACGGTATTGCGCAAATACTACTCCCGACTCTTGGGGCTCCAGTTCCGTCAATCATTTGGCGATCTCGAAGATGATTGGACAGGGTTTTAGCCAATGAGTGTGGCTTTCCAATGATACCCCACCTGGGGATGTACAAATCCTCATTTATCAATTTTTCTTAGAAAGTATTCTAGTTTCATACGTAAGCACATAATTTAGAATGTGTGCACGCACAAAAAAAACTGGATTTATCACACGTGCGTACACAGGTCCTACGCACACCTGTCTTGATAAATATTACTTTGATCCTACGCTGGAGCTCGTGCACTGTTTTAAGTATTTGCATACCAGAACCGCCCCGATTAACCATATACGGTAATGGAACACCCCCATGAGAGTAACACCCCTGCACAAAAAGGGCAGCAAATTAGACCCAGGCAACTACCGCCCTGTTTCTATCCTTACATCCATCTCGAAAGTCATGGAAAAAATAGTATACGAACAGGTCGAAAAGTACCTCATGGAAAAAAATCTAATCTACGAATTCCAATCTGGCTTCAGAACATCCCACTCCACTGACACATGCCTTCTCTATTTGAACGACCACATCAAGCAAGAGGTGGACGCGGGCAAATACTGCGGCATGGTCATGCTGGACCTACAAAAGGCCTTCGACACTGTCAATCACACCATTCTGATTGACAAGCTAAAAGCAATTGGTTTTGATAGTTTATCAGTGAGCTGGATACAATCCTACCTGGAGGGGAGAGAACAGATGGTGGAGGTAAACGGTACCCTATCCCCCCCCCTTACAGTGACCTGTGGTGTTCCACAAGGAAGCATACTAGGACCGCTACTGTTCCTAATTTATGCAAATGACATGTCATCAGCTTGTGACTGCAACTTGTTCCTGTTTGCGGACGACTCAGCCCTGCTGGTCTCTGACAAGAACAAGTTACAGGTTGAAAAAACCCTCAGCTCGGAACTAGGCAAAATCTGCATATGGCTCGCCGACAACAAACTATCATTACACATGGGCAAAACAGAGTCCATTCTCTTCGGTTCAAATAACAAACTCAGCAAGACCGACGGCTTCTCAGTTACAGTGGGTGACAATATTGTCACAAGGAAAGATGTAATTACCTACCTGGGTTACATCCTAGAGGCTAATCTTTCCTGTTACAAAATGGCATCCAATGTAATAAAAAAGGTCAACCAACAAACTCGATTCTTGTACTGGATCTCCTCTCTGGTAAACAAGAATACCCTGAAGACTCTGGCAGGAGCACTCATTCAAGGGTACTACGACTATGCTTGCACCTCATGGCACCAAAGCACCTCAAAGGCGCTAAAAACCAAATTACAAACATCTCAAAACAAACTAGTCAGACTACTGCTTGACCTGACTCCTAGAACCCACCTCACCCCTGCCCACTTTGCCAACCTAGGATGGCTTAGAGTAGACGACAGAGTACAGCAACTTGCAATGGGCCTGGTCTACAAGATACACTACACGACCAATGTACCCATGTACATGTCAAAATACTTCCCAAAGGTCAGTGAATACCACGATCACAACACCAGAGGGAGCTCCACAAATCATGTAAAATGGAGGATCAAGAAAAGAGGGCAGGGTTTGAGATAGGTCCATTATGCCACATCAATGTGGAACGCCCTACCCAAAGCTGTAAAGGAATGTGAATCACTACCCACTTTCAAAAGCACTCTCAAAGAACACCTACGGGACACTGCAATTCGAAACTGGCCCCTACAAATGTCCTAACCCAGTTGTACAGTAAAGACCAAGTATGGCCTTGTCAGTATTCCAATGTACAGTGCCCCCCCCCCTACCCAACCCCCCCCCCACCTCCAATGTACAGCCCCACCCAACCCCACCCCATCTACCCAACCTCCTCCAATGTACAGTTTCTATGTCAAATGTATGTCAGTATTCCAATGTACAGTGTACAGTGTACAGTGTCCCCCCCCCCCCCCCCCACCTCCAATGTACAGCCCCACCCAACCCCACCCCACCTACCCAACCTCCTCCAATGTACAGTTTCTACGTCAAATGTATATACACTCTTTCTGGATTTTTTTAGTATCACAAACAGTACTGTATTTGCAAATCTGGTATGTCATAAATGTATAGATGTAGCAGTACTGTCTATCTGTATGTCATGTGTGTCATATGATGAATTGAAAATGGGGGACCCTGATGTAAACAAGACGAAAGTCTTTCTCTGGTCTGCATCCCCTTAACAATTGTATGTTTTGAGCTGTACTGTAGTGTACCCATTCTGCAATCTGTTAATAAACTTTTCAATCAATCAATCAATGAAATGTGGAAAAGTGTGAGAGACTTCACTGAGAGCGAGATTTATCACCGAGGTCCAACCAACAAATTGAACGTATACAGCATTTCCCGTTGTGAACAATCTTATTTGGAAACATGACACACAGAATAATAGTATTTAGCGTTTTATTTTAAACAATATTTAATCGTATGATTATAGATATTTTTAGAGAATAAATAAATCCAATGAAGTTTCCAAGTTCACAGACAACTCCGCTGAGGAGGAGGGAGCGTATATCTTCGGTGCGCCGGGAGCCAAGGAAGTTGACTGACCCAGTCCTGCTACAGAACCAGCACATTGACAGAAATAAATGACAAGCTGACCCGACATTAAGCACTGTAATGACTGAAATTAAATCAATTTCAGCAGGCCAACTCTGCGCTCTACAATGCCTATTATGTGCGCTCGTCATGAGCCCGTGGTTCTGGTCAGAGTCATTATGGCTTCAGTGGATAACCCTGATCTGCATTTAAGTGATGTTTTAGATACCCCAGTAATAATATTACAATTGAATTAAATACAATTAGGCCTGAATGAGACTCCGGTCACCGGCACATTATCAGCCAAAATGCGCATCGCAGATTATCTGTACATTGACAGAGTGGAATCCCGTTCACATTACTGGATTTGTTTATTGATGGAGCAAACTCTGAGAGATTGTTCACAGAGGCGCTGCCGAACCAAGATATAATATGATGTGTATAATATAATGTGTGTAGAGGCATATGCTACTATTTATTTCCCCAAGGGGATTAATAAAGGAATATCTTATCTTATCTTATCTTATCTTATTTTGTTGTTGGTATTAGGTAGCCTATATGAATTACATATAATAGCAGCCAGCCCATAGCCTACATTATGCAACAGTAACTTGCGCATATATAATAACACACAGCCCTGCGAAGCCTGCATACAGTAAACTAACTTGATCATTAATCTAGCTGTTGTATCTTTACGCTTATGAAAACATTAAATAATATGTATAGGCTATAGGCCGTCGCTTTAGCCTATATTCTCAAATTGCATTTAATGGCTATCCTACTCGAGTCCTCGATATCCTTGCGGACGGACCAGTATACCATTATATCATATCATATTCATATTCATATCATAGTTTACTCTATCAGCCTACCAGCATGTAATACGTTCTTTGTTAGAACTCAACTCGTTATTATTTTGCGCATAGATTACAGAAATACGGGAACGTTTTGATTTAGGCTTTGACATTGTAAAACTAAATAAGTGAAATTCTGTAAGCAGAATACAAGTCATAATATCACCCACACGATATATGCCCTGTGTCCAGAGCATGTATGCTTTTCATTCATTTAAGACACATTTATTGCAAGGGTTTTGTATACACATACACTCAACAAATAACCTCAGTCTGTTCTCGTTGCAATGCATTTTTTATTCTTTCTTATAGGAAGGGGGAAGAACACTATATCGTGGGTGTTCATATGACTTGTATTCTGCTTACAGCTTCGGGGTTCCACTTATTATGTTTAACAATGGCAAAGCCTTTTAAATATAATCAAAACGTTCCCGTATTTCTGCAATATATGCGCAAAATAATAACGAGTTGAGTTACGCGGAGCACAGTCAGTGCTTATTTCCGCGTTGTAAAAATATTCTACCACCGGCGCCAGCTACGCATGGTCCGACCTGTGCTTAAATATATGCACAAAGTCAAGCACAAGTTCAAATAGATAAATCCCACTTTGCTTAGAAATGATCATACGCACGGGTTACGCACATATCTGTGCGTACGCCACGTTGATAAATGAGGGCCCAGATCTAGGTGAAAAGTTACGAGAGAAAACGGGAAGAGAAAAAACGCACAATGAATTGAAGTCTATGAGAAAACAGAGCTTTTCTTTTGTACACAGTTGACCAAAATCACTCCTAATCACTCATTTCTGAAAGGATCTTTATGAAATTTGGACATGTACTACATAAGACTTCAGGCTATGGCCCAGCGCTCTCCCACTTTCTCTTCCAGGCTTCCGCCAGCCATCCATTTTTGGATAGGTCCTCAGTGGTGAAACGGAGCATCTCTTGTGCTACCTTGTTGTAGGGGTGGCGGGACTTGAGTCTGCTCAGAGGTTCTGCTGTTGTTGTGGTGTTGTGTAGGGTGTGCCAGTCATGCTTCACTGCTTTCCTTGCTAGGGCGAGAGTGGCAGCCTCTCGTCGTAGGCCAGCTGGTGTGATTCCTGCAAGGACTGGCAGCAGGAAGACAGGTGTAGACTTCAGGCATCCAGTGATGATCCGGAGGGCATTGTTAGTAGCCGCATCACCTTTTTCACGTGTGGGCTTCTGCTCCAGACTGGGGCACAGTACTCCGCTGCCGAGAATACCTGGGCCCTCATTCATCAACGTGACGTAGAAAGTGTTCTATTTCCATACTTAAGCACGGAATTTAGAATCTGTGCACGCACAAAAAAAACTGGATTTATCACACGTGCGTACACAGGTTCTTGATAAATATGACTTTGATCCTACGTTTGAGCTCGTGCACTGTTTTAAGTATTTGCATACCAGAACCGCCCCGATTAACCATATACGGTAATGGACACCCCCATGAAATGTGGAAAAATGGACTAAGCCGAGGGAAGCGTGTTATGAGACAGGCTGACAGACGTGTACACGTACGGTGATGTCGGATATGATATCTATTAACCATTGCTGCCTGGGCAGCGCAAACACTAATAAAGACCGTGCTGGAATATGACTGCCTTTTCCCGTTTTGTTTGATTAATACCCAGGGATTAAAGTTCTCCTCAATTTTATTCCAAATCGCGATGGATTTTCCGTCAATTTTCTACCTGCTGCATATGATTTCTAGAGGCATACTACAATCTATTTTGATGTCAGTATTGGGTAGCCTATATAAACAATAATACGAGAGCATATACAAGAACAATGAATCTCACTGCATGTATGATGTAGCCTGCCTTTCAATACATGAACTTGAATTCCATCATGTTTGTGTGCGGGACTCACAAGGCTGTTGTCACAATGGGTGGTACCGGTACAGTAATAACAGTCTACACAATATCACGATGGACCATGCCATAGCCTATGTTCTATTATGACATGATCTGTGACTACAAATGTTCTAGAATGTTTGATTAAGATATCATACTCTGACAGCATGCCTATGATCAACAAAAACGCGAACTTGAATCCCATCATCATATTTACATAGTCTGTCCACTATCTGGTGTCATTGCAATGCGTTTTTTATTCTTTCTTATACAGTAAAAAGGGGGAAGAACACTATATCGTGGGTGTTCATATGACTTGTATTCTGCTTACAGCTTCGAAATTCCACTTGTTTCGTTTAACGTAAAGCCTTTTAAATATAATCAAAGCGTTCCCGTGTTTCTGCGGTCTGTGCGCAAAATAATAACGAGTTGAGCTACGCGGAGCGCAGTCAGTCAGTACACCCCATATATTCCGATAACGCTATATAAACCATGCTGCATTCATTCTGAGAGAAAGATCTATTATTCCAAATGCTATTTATAGGGTTTTGACCATAATTACACTACTGTTGCTATTTTACAATGAACTATAATGAATTACGGTTCATACAGAACATGCCAGTGTTGAAACTAATGCACAGAAGCTCATTTCCTTGTTGTAATAATATATTCTACCAACGGGCGCCAGGTACGCATGGTCCGAGCTGTGCGTAAATATAAGCACGAAGTCAAGTTCAAGTTGAAATTGATGAATCCCACACTCTGCTTAGAAATGGTCGTACGCACAGCTTAAGCACATATCTGTGCGTAAATCACGTTGATGAATGAGGGCCCAGGGCTTGGGTGGACATCCAAAGTGTCTTGGCAGTGGCTCCCCAGGTTGTACCAGGTTTCTATAATTTTTCTCCCCCAACTTCCCTGATACGTGGAGTCGCCAGCCGCTTCTTTTCACCTGACAGCGAGCAGTTTCAGTGGGAGAACATAACGCGTGCAGAGGTTCACGCTATTTCCCCCAGCTCCCCGACCGACCAGTATGAGTAGCTGTTTGCAATGACCAGGACTCATACCCCATCGGCTTCCCACCCGCGAACACTGCCAATTGTGTTCGTAGGGACGACTGACTAAGCCGGAGGTACCGCTAACAGCTGGATTCGAACCCAGAGTCTCTGTGGTAAGCGAGTGCTTAGACCTCTACGCTACCCAACTGCCCTTGGCAAGGGATATTTGAACAAATGTAGAAACTATTCAATTGTATGAAAGTTGTTATTTTTTGTATTTCAAATGCTGTGATTGTAAGAGTGAGTTACATTTATGAGGTCAAATACTATATTGGGGCGTATGCATTGCAACAACATTATTACTGTATGTTATCGACATAAATTCTGTTAGAAATTAGGCGTGTATGAACAAATGTGCGGGCATATAGTTGTGTACAGTTAAGTATTCTTAGCTATTTAACATAGTTTGATTATTGGATATTGGATTATTGGATATTGGAGCCTGTCTTGTGGGTATGTACTTGTGTGTGTATTAGTCCAAGTCTCTAGTCTAGTCTTGTTTACTTGTAATGTCATGTTATGATGTAAGTATTATTAATGAACCGCCTTTCATTAATAAACGCACCCAACATTGGTTTTTACCCCCTGCCTGTCTGCCTGCACCAGGTTTATCATGTACTAGCTGTGACTCATCCAGGTGTAAATAGCTAGTGTATAAGATAAGGTGCACCTTTATTGATCACCCATAGGGGAAATTCTATTAGATGCAGCAGCACAGGGGAATGTAGTCAAGAAAGAAAGACATTTCCATAAATACCTATACATAAAAAAGTAAGTAAAAGATCAAATAGGAACAATAGATAAAATAAAATAGATATGTGTATATACATGTGCAATATCTGTGTGTATACTGTATATATAAGCGCAACAAGCTGTGGCTCATACATTATCTAATGTGTGACCTGGTGCAAATAGCATTGTTGGCTACAGACACCTGGGTGCTTGTCTCTGCCATGCTATACACACAGGTGTAAATAGCATTGTTCGCTATGGACACCTGGGTGCTAATAGCATCTGCCATATTTTTTACATTTGACTGCTTGTACATGAATGGAGTGTTATTCCATCTAAGGTTGTTGGTTTGAGAACTGCTATTGCCATTCATGTAGAAAATGTCTCCTAACTGTACGCTGCTTTGATCTGCCAAATTACATTATTAGTGATTCATTCTGTGAGCAATTGAGAATTACATTGAGCTGCAGGGCTCTGCAGTGGTGAGCAAGAGCTGGGGAAAGCTTGTCTGGCTGACATACAAGCTGATATACAAGCTATACAAGCTGACATACAAGCTGACACAAGCTTGAACTTGTCTTAGGCTTTGACAGATTCCCTCTTTCTCTCCCTCCTCTCTTTCACAACAGCGGGGGACACAACAGCATTGCATAGCCTGGCACGTGGTCACATAACCTCACACACACACACATCATCTGTCGGATGCAACAACTGCATTAATCATACAAGCGTATAGATGGAGGTAACATTAAGCCGGCAACCAACATGCTCAGTAAAGATCCTACGCTTTACAATCGCAACAGGAGATGACAGGGCTTGGTGTTGAACACATAGTGTAGACTATTAAACACTGTTTATTGAACACTTAAATTATTTTACTATAGACCAAGGATTCAGTCTACTGGAGAGGACATCATGAACATGAGAGCAGGGACATCAGTCTGTAATATGTCCCCACTGATACCCTGATGGCAGATTTGATCCAATTAACAGTTGAAAGGAGTCTTTGGTGCTGGCGAGCTGTATAGGCTAGGGCTGACCTTCAAATTCTTTTTTCGCATTCGAAGCTTCGGGGCCAAAATTCGATTTTAATTAGAAGCTTCGAGATAAAAAAAAAATATATATATATATATTATATATATTATATATATTATATATATTATTATTATTATTATTATTATATTATTATTATTATTATTATTATTATTATTATTATTATTATTATTATTATTATTATTATTATTATTATTATTATTATTATTATTATTATTATTATTATTATTATTATTATTATTATTATTATTATTATTATTATTATTATTATTATTATTATTATTATTATTATTATTATTATTATTATTATTATTATTATTATTATTATTATTATTATTATTATTATTATTATTATTATTATTATTATTATTATTATTATTATTATTATTATTATTATTATTATTATTATTATTATTATTATTATTATTATTATTATTATTATTATTATTATTATTATTATTATTATTATTATTATTATTATTATTATTATTATTATTATTATTATTATTATTATTATTATTATTTTATGTTGTGGGACATGTACAGCACTTTGGTCAACTTTGTTGTTTTTAAATGTGCTCTATAAATAAAGTGGATTGGAATAATTAATTTAATTAATAATGAGTCTGGAGCTGCGCTGCCTGCGGGCGGCTGCTCTCGTTACACAGCCAACAACATTACATTACATAATTATGTTGCAACCTTTGTCTATAAAGCAAACAATTATATAAATATTTATATGTAGTTAATAGAGACAAAGGCAGAATTTGACTTAATTTTTTATTAAGACATGTTTTTTTTTATTAAGACATGCTTGTTGTAGTTAAAAAAGAGAGGCAGAGTTGATTTTGCAAAAAAAATTCAAATTATTTTCCCATTCAAATCCCAATGCCCATCGAACGAAGCTTCGAAGTATTTAAGACAGCCCTAGTGTAGGCTACGTTTCTGCTTGACTGAAGGTAAATTAATCCATGCTGCTTCATCGAGAGTCTGACTTTCCCATCACATCTCTCATACCCTCACAGAGAATAGTGTTGTTTGTCTGACTCCAATCAAATGCGTCCATATCTCCTCGTGATTTTATTCATCCGTTTTCTTTCCTAACAGGAGAAACTATTTAACCCTCCAGTCACCCTTCAAAAAACAGCCACCTTTCACCCTAGTGACGGAAACTGCGATCTCATTAAAAACATATCATTTTCATGTATTGTTCAATATTTTTTTCATGAATATCATTAACTTCAGTCCTCATCGAATATTTATTCATTTTCAGGATTAATTTTTTTTTAATTAGGGTTAAGGTTAGGGTTAGGGTTACCCTAACCCTAATAACCCCCTAACCCTAACCTGTTAAATTCTGTGACTAGGGTGGAAGGTGTGACACATTTATGCAGTGCGCTTAACACATTGGACGCCAGACCCGACATAAGTCAGGTTAACTCGCCGAACGTTGGGCGCCAAACCAGAGAAAAGTCGGGTTTTCATTGTTATTTCTTTTATTCTATATTTCCCTTCATAATTCATCCATCCTGCCTGATGTTATCATTGGTAATGGGTTTGAGATCGCAAACGTAAAATATCGCCGCCTAACGCCTTGCGGCCGATATTGCACTCCATTTGATTTTATTTTTTATGACTTATACTTTATTGAGTTTTCTTTTTTCTTTTTGCACACACAGTACTTCAGGACAATACAAATTAATGATGATATATTTTGTGAATCAACATGGGTCGGTCCTGAAGGACAACACACACACCTAGACCACTAACATCCAGACTACAATGACACCACCCCACATGGGGGGAAGACAGAGAAAAAATAAAAAATAAAAAAATACTTTTTTTAAATAAAAATAAAAAACACAAACGAAAAATTCTAAAAAACTAAACCCAAAAATAGAATGAAAAGTAATAACATGTCGATCTGCGAGACATAATACATTATCCAGAATAGATTACGTTTTCACAACCCCGAGACTATTTGATAACTACGATGTGGAAATGATACCCAATGCATTGTCTGATCACTGTTATTTACTCTTAAAAGGATTTGGTATACTATCATCCCGAGCCCCAAGATGGCGATTTAACACGATGCTGCTTAATAACAAGGAATTCATTACACAAATCAAAGAAGCTCTTACGGTATTCCTACGGATAAATGTGAATTCGGTGCAGGACCCCAGAATATTATGGATGTCGACAAAGGGAATGATCAAGGATTTCACTGATAGCTTTTCCTCCCAAATACGCAAGAATCGATGCTCAAAACTGGCTGAACTGGAAACACTTTACTCAACGTTATTTAATTCTTTGCAATACAACAACTCGGTTCAACTGGAAAATCAAGTCAATATACTAAAAAAAGAGATTAACGCCATATACAGACAACAATCTGAACTGCAAATACGTAGCACAAGACAACAGCAGTACTCCCAAGGTTCCAAACCAAGTCACCTATTAGCTATGCGACTAAGAGTCAACGCAAAATTTGCAGATATAACTACCATTAGAGCACAACAAGGACTTGTTACAGAACCCAAAGAAATAAACACGACATTCAAAGAATTCTACTCCAACTTATACAAATCAGAAACGACCTTCGATCAAAACAAGATGGACACATATCTTAATCAAATTAACCTCCCTAAACTTTCAGAGGATGACGCTAAACAGTTAGAAACACCGATCACACTAGATGAACTTAGGGAGGCCATATCTGAAATGCAAAGTGGAAGGGCCCCTGGAAGAGACGGTATCCCACCAGAAATGTACCTCTCTTGTTGGGACATAATTGGACCCTTATTACTAAATATGATTTTATACTCAGTCAAGGAGGGGAACTTCCATAAGAATGACAATATTGCACTCATAACAGTCCTCCTCAAAAAAGACAAAGACCCCACCGAGTGCGGTAGTTACAGACCTTTAAGCCTCCTCGGAACCGATATCAAACTGTACTCTAAGGTATTAGCCATCAGACTACAAAAGCATATGACGTCTTTAATTCATCCGGACCAAACAGGCTTCATAAGAGGCCGCCTGATCACTGATAACATAAGACGATTACTACACGTACTAGATGCTAACAAGGAAGACAACACACCTAAGGCGATGCTGTCCCTGGATGCAATGAAAGCTTTTGACAGGTTGGAATGGTCGTATCTATGGGCAGTGTTAGAAAGGATGGGGTTAGGAAAAGGATTCATTGATATGATTAAAGTATTATACAAAGACCCATCGGCCATGATTACAACAGGTACAATCACCTCCGAAATCTTTCCAGTATCACGGTCTTCCAGACAGGGTTGCCCCCTTAGTCCCGGACTATTCGATCTATCATTAGAGCCTTTAGCACAATATATAAGACAATCCCAATCCATAGAACCAATCGTAATCAAGGGCACACAACACAAAATTAGTTTATATGCGGACGACGTAATACTGTTCATGCAAAACCCCAACACCGCATTGCCTCATCTTCTCAAGTTGATTGAGGACTTTGGAGATTTATCGGGATTTAGGATAAATTGGCCGAAATCGGCCTTCCTCCCACTTAACGCCCCTGCAAAAAGAATTATAACCCTCCCAGAAGAGATACCGATGGTAAAACACTTTAGATGTTTGGGAGTTGAAATATTCCCTACCATAAGCCAAACGGTGAAGCACAATTACATAAAAATCCAAAACAAAATCAAATACGACCTTGTCAGGTGGTCAAAACTTAAAAACTCAGTACAAGCACGGATATCAATAATTAAGATGGACGTCCTACCTAGAATCAACTTCTTCAGCTCAATGCTACCGTTACCCCCTCCAAAGGGTTACTGGAAAGAATTACACTCCTCCACATACAAATTTATTTGGAATAACAAACCACCACGTATAAAAAGATCCACCGCACAGAGAAACAAAGCAGACGGTGGTATGGCATTTCCAGATTTCCACCACTATTTTAAGGCATACACTTTAAGACCACTGACAACATGGTTTGATCCCCAAGCATCAGTATCCTGGAGAAATTTTGAAGAAAATATAGTAGCTCCACATAGGCTGAAGGACATAGTGTACACCAAATTATCAATTAAGCAATGCGAACGGAAATTTGGCCCCATAATCACTCATGCAATCCGGATATGGCGTGAAACACAAAAAAAAGACTCTATCCCACATAAATGGCATAATCATACTCCCTTATTCAATAACAATGCACTCTTGATTGGAAAACAACCTATAAGATTCCCAAGATGGGAAAAGCAAGACATACACACATTAGGAGACGTTTTCAACAAACAGGGTTTTTGTAGTTTTGATGAGATATGCAAAAAATTTAATCTCACCAAGTCCTCATATTATTTTTACGCACAGTTATTGGCATGTTTGAAGGCTCACGGTGTTCCATTAAGGATACCAATTGTACACCACAGATACCACAAATTCTTCTATGAAAGAGAGACATCGAGAGGTTTTGTTTCAGATTTTTATCATCAATTACTAACGGCCTCGTATGAAACCCTACATCTAGACTCAGTCTGGAGGAGGGATATACCAGACCTGGAGATAGACTTTGACTGGCAAGAAGCCTGGGCAAATGTACGCCTTGCATCAAGGAACCCGGACCATCAACAAATCAATCTTAACTATATTCACAGGACATACTTAACTCCTATAAGACTGAACAAAATGGGTCTTAAACAAGACTCCAAATGCTCCTTATGTACAAATGGGGACGAAGGGACATTTATGCACATGTACTGGGACTGCCCACCAGTTAAGATATTTTGGAAAGAAGTGACCCAGCAATTGTCAAATCTCTTAACTCTGGATATACCTGTACACCCCTCTGTATTACTGCTGAATGATGTCTTTGAGCATGCAGTACCTCCACAGCTAAAGAGATTGGTTTTATCCGGTATCACAGTGGCTAAAAAGCTGATAGCATCACGATGGTTTCAACCGGAAAAAATTTGCCGTAAGGTCTGGATTCTTACATATCTCGATGTGATTTATCAAGAAATATCAACAGCTAGAATTTTGGGTCTCAATGAATCCAAAATGGCAATGTGGTTAGAAGTGGTGGAGAGAATAAAAGCCAGCATATAATGGTATTGTCTGGTTAGGAACAAATTATAATGGTTGGATTATCCAATGGGGGGTCCGGGAGAGGGGGGTACGAGCTGGAGCATATGTGTATTTGTATATCCTATTGTGTGTTGTCATGTTTGTTTATGTGTTTGTTTAAAAAATAATAAAAAAAAAAAATACAAAAAAAAAAAAAATAACAAAGCAAAAAGAAACAACACAAAACAAAAAAAAATCCGACTACATTACACCGAAAATAAATCTACATTAATACATAGAGCCAATCTTGTCGACATATATTATACATAGTGCATTTGTCAGGTATTCTTTCACCTAAAAAGTTTCTTTCTCCTGAACCTGAGCCGTACCCTCTACTCTCACCGGTCCAGTGTGATCCAAAGTAACTGTACCTTCCCCACCTTTACGCCTCCGACGCCTATTTTCTCACACTTGTATAAATATAATCCTCCTGTGCATCGTCGCTGTCTTAGGCAAGAGTGCCCCCCCTCCAGTTATAATGAGTGAAATTGCAGATATTTCCCCCATTTGCTAATATATTTTTCCCCTTTCTCTCCTAAACTAAAATAAATCTTTTCATAGGCAGCTACCCTACCCAGTTCGCCACTCCACTCTCGAAATGACGGCCTCTCATTATTATCTGTTTGCCCATCATAATACTAGTCTGTATCCAATCAGCTAGGGGCTTTGCGATATGGCTAAGACTGCAGGGATCCCCCAGGATATATAAACCTTGCACTCCATTTGAAACGATGTGGCTTGGTGTCTGGGCCGAGCTGCGGCGTGCGGGCGGGGTCGAACTACTCGGGCAGGGCAAGCGGTTATAACGGATGCATCGACGAGGGTCACCCTCCCCCCGTTCATGTTCAATGCTGGATTACATTGGAAACACGATCACAATCAGTACTTGGAATGGCGATCAGATAATTGGAATATTCTTTTTGCAGTACATCATAGACAATGTAAGGGCTATATGTTATCAATCTTGCGTTGATCCGGTAATTCCTTCCCCAGGTGTGTGTGTGGCGTGTTCCGTTGGTTGCGATCAAAGCACGGAGGAGCGGCTTCCCCTCCCCCTTTCATGCATCCATGATGAAACATAATACCGATAATCTAGCGTTGATTTCAGATTGATTATTGATCCAGGCGAGGAATGGCACGATTTATAGTGAAATGCAGTAAAACGCTGTTTGGCGCCGTTTCCTGGGATTACACAGAATTACTAGAAAACTATACTCATAT
The DNA here is from genome assembly GCF_963971535.1 of Notolepis coatsorum. NCBI lineage: Eukaryota > Metazoa > Chordata > Actinopteri > Aulopiformes > Paralepididae > Notolepis > Notolepis coatsorum. The sequence continues at coordinate 191,970,262 of NC_140166.1, forward strand.
TCACCACGGTATAAAACGGAAATGTATGGATGAAAAGATTATCTGTTTTTTGCATCTTGACCGGAGGAAACTCAATGACAATCGACTATATTATTAGATCCATAGCTCTAATATTTGATATAGTTTTAGCACAGCAAACACAGGCATTTATCCCCATTGAACAAAGCGCTGGCACACACGGCCATACGCCCACAGCAACCTCTGGCGCTGAACCTATTAACACATCCTGCGCCATAAACGTTGTACGACGGGTTTCAAGTTCATGCGAATTCTGCCAATCCACGGCGTACGACGTTATTGAGATCATATTTCATATTTTCGCCATGTTATTCATATTTCCCTCACGGAGCCTGGTCTGATGCTGTGTGAGCCGGCACAACTCTGCAACGCTTCAATACTGCCCCCTGGTGGATGATCGTCGAGTTGCCAAACCGGAAATGGCCGGTTGGATCTCGGTGCGTCTCCGAAATGCGTCCGGCCACTCGCATATCGTTGCGGGACTCTAGCCACACACCGTGGATATGGATCGCTGTCATAACTCAATGATTTGGGCGTGTATTATTATTATACAAACCGGAAATGGATCGACTCGATCCCCATCAAATAACTGGGATCTTTTTGCTCCAGTCTCATCGCCCAACGGTAAGAGGACGTTGACGTTACTTTCAGCCTGTTTGTTTATTATTATCCATGCAAACTGCTCTGATCTATATATCACCCATACTACATAAAGCATTTTAACGACGATCACGGAATTATAAACGCCCCCCCCCCCCCCCCCCCTCCGTTCATCCGCGCATGATCAGTCATAATGTTTAGGATCATGTACAGTTGACATTTTTAATATAGCGTGGATCGGCAACAAACGGCATTTGATAATCTATATATGCGTTTATGCCAGATATCTCACGTTCTAGGAATTACTGCAGAAAACGATAAAAACATATTTATATTCTAGACGGTATTTTCGTATGAATGTATGCATGAAAAAGTAAAACGTTCCTACATCCTGAACGATAGATAATCGATGTTGAATGGGCCATAGTAATGTCAATTTAGCAATACAATTAAAAAAGTTATAGCCCTGCAAAGAAGGTGAACATCTCCATAGACTTACAGTACTGGCAGATAATGGTATAAGATGCTGAAAGTGCGTGGCAGGAATGTGTTAATAGTGATTTTTGAAAGAAAAGAAAAATTATTGGAATGTGAGTCAAAGATGTGAGACTGAGCTACTTTCCTGGCATATACATAAAATATAGCCAACGCTATCCACACACACACACACACGTGAAAAAAGGCTATTTGCCGAGAATTGCGACAAGGGTGACTGGAGGGTTAAATATGTCCCCATTCCTGTCCACCATCTTCTGCCCTCCTTGTCTACTCGTTATTTTGAATGTCTCAACCAATCAGATAATGCTGCAGGCGGGACATAGAGTGAGACTGTGCCTTCCAGAGAGTGGTGGCTGCATCAGCGGAGCACATAAATGTTTCCATCACATATTCGGATTCGGGGTCATCCCTAACCAGTGTTGGGCAGGTTACTCAGGAAGAGTAATTCGTTACTTATTATACTGATTACCCCTTTAAAAATGTATCAAAATTACTTTACTGATTACTTTGTATCAAAGTAACTAGTTACGTTACCTGTTACTTTTGCTTTTCGCGGTTGCAAACTTTTTGCTTCCCCCACATAGTTTACAACGGCCAGCTATTGAACAAGTAACGGTGCCTCTCTTCCTCACCCTCCATGCCGCTTTTTGGCTAGTAGCCGACGTGACCTCGCTCTGGCCTACCCGCCCGCACACGTCATCTAGGACTGCCTACAATCTAATGTCATAGGAGGACAACAAAACATATTGCATTCTGGCAACAATGTAACGCAGCCAGTGGCGGACTGGCCATCGGGACGTTCGGGACGAATCCCGATGGGCCGGGACCAAAGTGGGCTGGTCCAAAAAAAAAAAAAAACATTTTTTTTTTTTTTTTTTTTTTTTTTTACTTTTTTACTTTTTTTTCTTTTGGGCCAGTGTGTGGGCCAGTGTGTGGGCCACTAATGTGGGCCGATGTGTGGGCCAGTGTGTGGGCCAGTGTGTGGGCCAGTGTGTGAGTCGGTGTGTGGGCCACTAATGTGGGCCAGTGTGTGGGCCGGTGTGTGGGCCAGTGTGTGAGTCGGTGTGTGGGCCACTAATGTGGGCCAGTGTGTGGGCCAGTGTGTGGGCCGGTGTGTGGGCCAGTATGTGGGCCGGTGTGTGGGCCGGTGTGTGGGCCAGTATGTGGGCCAGTCTGTGGGCCGGTGTGTGGGCCAGTGTGTGAGTCGGTGTGTGGGCCACTAATGTGGGCCAGTGTGTGGGCCGGTGTGTGGGCCAGTATGTGGGCCGGTGTGTGGGCCGGTGTGTGGGCCAGTGTGTGGGCCAGTGTGTGGGCCACTAATGTGGGCCGGTGTGTGGGCCGGTGTAGTGTGTGGGCCGGTGTGTGTGGGCCAGTGTGTGGGCCATATGTGGGCCGGTGTGTGGGCCATTATGTGGGCCGGTGTGTGGGCCAGTGTGTGGGCCGGCAATAAAACAATAAACAAGTTGCATAAACTAAATCAGATTAAAAATGATCACAGTTCTGGTTTGCCTTAAGATGCAGTTTAAGATGGGTCTTGAACATGGAGTATGTAGGGCACTCTCTAATCACAACTGGAAGGCTATTCCAGTAGTTACCACTTTTAACAGAGAACACAGTTTTTGCAATGGTAGTATACCGAAAAGGCACCTTACAGTCCCCTCTACTGATGGCCCTGGTGGTAATGCCAGTGTCTGCTTTCTGTTGGATGAACTCATTCAATGGGGGAGGGGCAAGTCCATGCAGAACCTTGTACATGAAGCAAGTATATTTGAAAACTTGGAAATTCTCGAAACTTAGCATGTTATGTTTTTCTAAAACATTACAGTGATGAAATGAAATTGGTTTCCTATCAAATACTTTTATGGCTTTTTTGTAGAGTAATTATATTGGTGTAAGAGTAGTGACATATAAAAGAGACCAGTTGATAAAACAGTAGGCCTACTCGATGTGTGATAAAATCATTGAATGCAGAAACATCCTTGCAGCATTAACTGGCAGGCAGGGCCTGATCTGCCTGAAGTTTTCGATGTTAAACTTGACTGTTTGTCACTTTCTTCACATGACTTTTTGAAGGTCAATGTAGAGTCCAATGTGACCCCAAGATACTTGAATTAATGTACAATGTCCAGCTCCGCCTCTCCCAGAAACACATTAGAGTGAGTGACCTCTACTGGTGACTTTGTGAACATCATACACACTGTTTTCTTGGTGTTAAGTGAAAGACATGCTTTTGTTAGCCAGTCTTGAATGAGACATGAGACATCAGTGAATGAGATTCACGTTTCCTCCCAACCGCGAGTAGGCCTAGAAGCGCAGAAATGGAGAATGCAAAAAAAGAAAGGGTGGAGCTGAAAAAGCTAGAATTAAAAAACTAAAATTGCTAGTAAAAGACGCAGAACAATGTTCTAAAATTACAGACATGTTTACCCGCTGCTGCTGCTAATGATGATGAAGTTCAAGTGGAAGGAACCAACAGTAACAATGTGCTTTCCGTATTCCTGATTCCTTACAGCACGTGGACGTAAATAGTTGTGACTTGTGACGTTTTTTCTCTGACTAAAAGTTTAGTTAGCAATGTTAGGACTAGTGCCCACCACAGCATCAGAAGCTAAAGTGCTAACCTAGAGAGCCAATCAGAACCTAGGACGGGCTGCAAATTAATCGGCTACTAATATTATAATAGTAAATACTAAAATAAAATACTATTATGTTCCCTTCCAAATTGTCATGTTGATATAATATTGGTAATCTAATTGATTGAATTGATTAGTTGCCATTTTACATGCTTAAATAAGATGTACCTTAGAATTCCCAACTGTTAGCCATGTTCTCGATCTGTATATGATTAGTCTCATCTACATGTTTGTAAATAACCACAGCTAACTAGCTTAAGCTAACAACTAGGTCAACTACTACCCAGTAGTTAAACATATGTGATTGCATATAACAGCTAACTGCTACAGCTAAGTTGGTAGTTAGCCTATTCCATTAATGTTGAATGTATTTATGAAGGTTGTTGATGGTGGTTGGCGCTGATTAGCAGACATGATTCCGTCAGTCTGCCACAGGGCAGCTGTGTTTGCTGATGCTGCTCACAACCACCAGTAGTGTATGACTGTGTGAGTGTGAATGCTTGATGGTTTCTGTGAAGCGCTTTGTGGAACAATGCTGATATACAGTTAAGAATGAGTAATTCGCTTTTGGTTTTTAAGAAAAATTTGTAAAGCTATTTTTTAAAACTACAGGGGTGAATAATACTGTTTTCTTTTGCTATTTTCTTTTAGAATACTGTTTTGGAGTCTTAATTTTTTTAATTTTTGTTTTTTTTTATCCACTTTTTCTCCCATTTTCTACATTTTCTCCCATCCCAATTTCGTATCATCCAATTCAACCCTCCCCTGTCACGAACGCTGTTTCTTGCCTCCCACAAGCCGGCTGCAATGTTGACTAAGTCATACATAGCACAAGTCCCCTCCGGTACTTGAGGTAACAGCAGTCGCATCTTTTCACCTGCGCAGCTCGATCTCTCAGTGGCGAGGAGTAACGCGTGGGAGGCTCACGCTGCCCCCGACACTTCCTGAATTCTACTGACCAGCTAAACTGAAAGCAACGAACAGGCGAGCCCAGCGTCTCCAGTATTTGTGGCGAGCGCCTTGCCCACTACGCCACGTAGCCGCATTTTTTTTTAAATTTTTGTTAAGAATATAGGACAGGCATATATAAGCATTATGCTTCAGTCTGTACCTTTTCAGTCACTGTAAAATCAAATATTGTTAAATGATGGGGTATATTGTATTGTGTGAGATGATGACTGAATAAACTACTACTACTACTACTACTACTACTACTTTGGGTGTTTTCAAAAGGCTTAAAAAACGCTGTATGAATTCAAGCCATTATTATTGATTGCTGATGTTCTTCTTATGCAGTTGACTCTGAGGAAAGAGAGAGCGCCCAATCCAGCACAGCTGACCCTGAGGGGAGAGAGAGCGCCCAGTCCAGCACAGCTGACCCTGAGGGGAGAGAGAGAGCCCAGTCCAGACAGACAGACAGACAGACAGACAGACAGACAGACAGACAGACAGACAGACAGACAGACAGACAGAGACACAGAGAGAGAGACACACAGAGAGAGGGAGAGACAGAGACAGAGAGAGAGAGAGACACACACACACACAGAGAGACACATACAGAGAGAGAGAGAGAGAGAGAGAGAGAGAGAGAGAGAGAGAGAGAGAGAGAGAGAGAGAGAGAGAGAGAGAGAGAGAGAGAGAGAGAGAGAGAGAGAGAGGGGGGGGGAGAGAGAGAGGGGGAGACAGACAGACAGAGAGAGAGAGAAAACAGGCTCTTGGAATGGGTGTCTGGGAGGAAGTGGGGGGTCTTTCAATGTTGATTAAACGGCAAGCAACTAATGTCATGAGTGCCAAATTAAAGGACAATAAATCCAATCTAACTGAAATTGTGTAGCACAGAACTTTCTATTAGGGATGCTCGATATTGGCTTTTTTACCGATACCGATATACCGATATTGTCCAACTCTTAATTTCCGATACCGATATCAACCGATATCAACCGATACCGATATATGCAGGGTTTCCCGCCCCAAGAAATGGAATAATTTCAGGTAATTAACATTACATATCTCTTGTTGTGGAATTAACACAACATTATGCATACTTTTGACAATAAATAAAATCAGAATTGGTTCTTACTTGCTTGCCTGGGTAAATAAAGGTTATAGAAATGTAAATAAAATATTATTTCTTTAAAACCGATACCGATATTTTTCGATATCACATTTTAATGCCGATATCGGCCGATAATATCGGTAGGCCGATAATATCGGACATCCCTACTTTCTATGGATCAAAACCTCAATATTATTATGGTGTAGTTAATACTTCATGTATCCTTAATCCCTAGGCTAATGAGGCACTAAGATGTTAGTAAAAAAAACATATGCCAATGACGGGAAGTAACGGTATATGTATGTGTGTGTCTGTGTGTGTGCACTGTGCATGAGTGCACATCTAGGGGCGGTGTGTAGATTTGGTCTCCCTGATGTTGACTCCTTAGCCACAGCCTTGGGTTGTTTAATACTGGACAAGTGTTTCTTAACGCCCGTTGTGTGGGCCGGTTTCGGGGCCGGTGCGTGGGCCGGTGCGTGGGCCGGTGTGTGGGCTGGTGCGTCTGAATGTCCCGGGCTGAATTTGTGTCCCAGTCCGCCACTGAACGCAGCGTTACTTGGATTAGTACTGTAATATAATTACTATTTTGGAAATTGTAAAGCCTTACTTTACTTGTTAATGGGAAAGTAATACATTTACAGTAACACATTACTGCCCAGCACTGTGCCCAACACACACACACACACATTCACATGGTATGGTATGCTCAAATCAGTATTTGTGAACATGAGCTATTCCCCCACAAAGTAAAACTCAAACTTGTGATTTTGTGGACCCATAGAACGTTTGTTAAAATTGTTATGTCCAAATTAGCTTTATTCTATAGTAGTGTTCTCAATTATGAAACAGAAAATGTACCTATATGCTGAGAACATTTCCCTGGGTGCTCTCAATGTCACCTATACCATTTTTCTCAATGCATTGTCTATTGGGCTTCAGACTTTATACTTGATCACAAATTTGAGCTTCAACTAATTTCTTGGGTGAGAGTTCACTAATAGTTTGGACTGTCTTATATACAGATATGATGTGATTGTGTATCATTTTGTATATCTATTTTTCTTTTTTTGCTTAATTTAAAACCATGCATACCCCATCTGTTTTGATCAATGGTCATGTGTATCTGTCACACTAGGTCAGCCTCATACATAAATGTATTTGTTGTGACAGGAACAAATATATTGGGAGGGCTAATAGGCGCAGGGAAGCCGAGCGGCAGTGCAGTGATGCCAGGCTCTAATTAACCAGTTGGTCTGAATGTGTCTTGGCTGCAGCAGGGGGAGTGTGTGCGGAGGCATGCGCTGTGCTGCCAAACCCGGCTGGTTCTGCTTCTTATGCTATTAAGGGGCCACATAACGCCCCCCCCCCCCCCCCCCCCAGGACCACACAGAGCCTCATCCCCAGGGACGCCTTTGATTAGCATTACACCAGATTGTTGAGTCAGGCAATGAAAATAAATAGAGGAGTGTGGACAAGAGAGAGAGAGGGGGTGGGGGGGGGGGGGGGGGGATAGAGAAAGAGGGGGAAAAACAAGTATATACACCCTTAATCATCTTCCCACATCAAACAGTGCAGCACATGGCATGCAAGATGGCTTCTTGAAAGAGAATTCATCCATAACTGCAAATGCCCGCCAACAATGAGCTGTGTACAAATTAATAAATAAATAAGTCGGGAAAAGGTAAGCTGATAAGAAGAGCGAGAGAGGGGGAGAGAGAGTGAGCAGGAGGAACTGGCTTGCCGGTCTGCTCAGGGAGTGCCAGGAATGGTCGCAATTAGTGCAACCATGCAAGTCTGTGCCAAGACATAAACAAATAAAAGACAGAAGCAACTAAAAAGGTGTGGTCAGTAGAGCGCAAATCTCCACCAGGCGGGAGCCACACATTTCTCTCTCTCTCTGTCACACCAGCAAACATGCCTACAATATTTAACAAATGTAGACACCATCTATTACAAATAATTATAATTATCGGTCTCCAAACACAATTGCACAACATACACAGAGACCATCCACTGTCTGCAGGAAAGAAAAAAAGCCCAACTGTGTTGACAAGTCACTAGCCTACCAAGGACAGCTGACAGACAGTAGCCTACACGATAGGCAGGGCTTAAGTGTACAGGGTAGGGCAAACATATAGACCAATGAAATCAGATCTCCTCGCACTACACTATCAGATTATTACACTAGTACACTATTATACCATTACACTATTACACTATTACAAACCATTACACCATTATGGGACTTGGTATTGCCACTGATTTTCCCAATTATATTCTACCTTTCATTCTTGGCAGATTTAGGCTATAGTAAGTAAAATGTGAACCATGATATATTTTACTTTGGCTGTCACACACTGAGGAAAAAGTGTATTTGCACCATATTAATTATATTTCAATTTTTTATTTCTTTATATTTATGGTTCAAAATACAACTATTCATTCATTCATTAATTCAAAGGTAATGTATGATGGTGACTTTTCTGATACTGACTCAAATAATAAGCTCAGAATTGGCAAAAATACAACACTATGTCCAGGTGAACCTTTGTCTATGTAGGCTTTAGAGGGTTAAAATGTGATCTGTGCAACTTTGTTATTCAGGAAGTGTGTATCAAACAAGTAGTCCTTCATACTGCTCAGTACCCTTGAAGTAGCTCAGTTTCAAAAAGGTTGGGGACCCCTTCTATAGAATGACTCCTCATCTCAGCTAGATGTGACTGCAGAGCCAAACAGAGCAGCTTGATGTGACTGATGGGCCAATCAGAGTTCCAGGCTCTGTACACGGCAGAGAGTTCCAGGCTCTGTACACGGCAGAGAGTTCCAGGCTCTGTACACGGCAGAGAGTTCCAGGCTCTGTACACGGCAGAGAGTTCCAGGCTCTGTACATAGCAGAGACATATATTTTACCATGGCTCTGTACCAGGGGTGTAAAGTACTCGAGTAATTGTACTTCGTTACAATACTTAAGTACTGTTTTCGGGGATTTGTACTTTACTCGAGTATTATTAGGTTTGTATACTTTGTACTTTTACTCCATTACATTTCCGAGAAAAAATACATACTTTTTACTCCTTACATTTAAAATGCAGACCTACAAGGTACAAAGTACAAATCTCACAGGTCCAACCATTTAATTAGTATATTTTAATTGTTTATCTGGCCGAACTAACGTTAACGTTATTAATCCTGCGACCGCAGGTAAACAGCCAATCAAATCCCCATCAATGGAAAATGAACCCGCCCATACCCATGCTGATTGGTCCTTGTGCAACACTAGAAAGCAGGGATCTTTGATTAAACACCTGCTATCAGAAGAATAGACAGTCAGATCCGCATTATGCTGTGGTTAATATTGTGATATTATTCAGGGTACTCCAGTATTCTGTCTTCTGTCTGTCTTCAGCATTGTCTATCGCAGAACACATTCCATTGTGGGCAGAGTGTATGCTTGGTTTCATTCCAGCCTTGCCTAAACACCAGCTGATGATTTCACTAATTGGCTCACCTCTTCAACTAACTCACCTGGTGCAATGTATAGTTAAAATGAAAACTTGGCCCACGATGGAATGAATTTGAGACCCCTGGGCCCTCATTCATCAACGTGGACGTAGAACATGTTCTATTTTCACACGTAAGCACAGAATGTAGAATCAGTGTACGCACAGGAAAATCGGGATTCACCACACGTGCGTACGCAGGTTCTACGCACACCTGTCATGATGAATATGACTTTGATCCTACGTTTGAGCTTGTGCACTGTTTTAAGTATTTGCATACCAGAACCGCCCCGATTAACCATATACGGTAATGGTATACCCCCATGAAATGTGGAAAAATGGACTAAGCCGAGGGAAGCGTGTTATGAGAACGGTAGTATTGCCGGTATTGCCTGGGCAGCGCAAACACTAATAAAGACCGCGCTGGAATATGACTGCCTTTTCCTGTGTTGTTTGATTAATACCCAGGGATTAAAGTTCTCCTCAATTTTATTCCAAATCGCGATGGATCTCCCGTCAATTTTCTACCTGCTGCATATGATTTCTAGAGGCATACTACAATCTATTTTGATGTCAGTATTGGGTAGCCTATATAAACAATAATACGAGAGCATATACAAGAACAATGAATCTCACTGCATGTATGATGTAGCCTGCCTTTCAATACATGAACTTGAATTCCATCATGTTTGTGTGCGGGACTCACAAGGCTGTTGTCACAATGGGTGGTACCGGTACATTAATAACAGTCCACACAATATCACGATGGACCATGCCATAGCCTATGTTCTATTAGGACATGATCTGTGACGACAAATGTTCTAGAATGTTTGATTAAGATATCATACTCTGACAGCATGCCTATGATCAACATAAACGCGAACTTGAATCCCATCATATACATAGTCTGTCCACTATCTGGTGTCATTGCAATGCGTTTTCTATTCTTTCTTATACAGTAAAAAGGGGGAAGAACACTATATCGTGGGTGTTCATATGACTTGTATTCTGCTTACAGCTTCGAAATTCCACTTGTTTCGTTTAACGTAAAGCCTTTTAAATATAATCAAAACGTTCCCGTGTTTCTGCGGTCTGTGCGCAAAATAATAACGAGTTGAGCTTTATGATTTATGATGAATTGAAAATGGGGGACCCTGATGTAAACAAGACGAAAGTCTTTCTCTGGTCTGCATCCCCTTAACAATTGTATGTACTGAGCTGTACTGTACTGTACCCATTCTGCAATCTGTTAATAAACTTTTCAATCAATCAATCAATCAAGCTACGCGGAGCGGTTTTGACCATAATTACACTACTGTTGCTATTTTACAATGAACTATAATGAATTACGGTTCATACAGAACATGCCAGTGTTATTATGCACAGAAGCTCATTTCCTTGTTGTAATAATATATTCTACCACTGGGCGTCAGCTAAGTGTGGTCCGAGCTGTGCGTAAATATAAGCACAGAGTCAAGTTCAAGTTGAAATTGATGAATCCCACTCTTTGCTTAGAAATGATCGTACGCACAGGTTAAGCACAAATCTGTGCGTAAGTCAGGTTGATGAATGAGGGCCCTGGTCTATCCCTTTCAAAAAAAATTTAACTTTTACTTTTTAGTACTTAAGTACATTTAAAAGTAGGACTTTTTGACTTTTACTCAAGTGTGTTTTTAGCCAGATACTTTGACTTTTACTTGAGTCAGATTTTGAGACGGTACCCATACTTTCACTTAAGTATAATTTCTGGGTACTTTTTACACCCCTGCTCTGTACACAGCAAATAGTTTCATCCCCAGTAGGAAGACCTAGTGGTATAGCTTGGCTGGAGGCGGGTAGGCTGAGGAAGGACTGGGAGCTGGCAAGTGGTTGTAGGTTTGAATCCCAAGCTAAAATATCTCAAGAGAGGACAGCTCTTTTGGCTCTCTAGTCATGATTTTGCATCAGAACGTCTGCTGTGTCCAAGATGTTGTCTGCCAGCTGCATCTTCACAAACAGCTCATCTTCGTCATAATTGGCCCACTGAGCTTCCTCCTCATGGAGCTCCTGAACCTGAAAGACAAAACATAGCGTCAAATGATGACGACTCATGAAACATGGTCTATATTAGTGTACAGGTTAACAAAAACAGGTAGAATAGGTCTTATGGAATTGCAATGAATTTGTTGAATATGTTACTCAGCTGATAGAGTTGTACCCTTCCTTTTTTTCTTAATAAATGTTTTTTATTTTCCCTTTTTTTTTTTACATGAAACAAGACAAACAATACAGTAACAGTAATAATCAACGATAAATCACAGGACAATAACAGAAATAATAATAACAATAATGACAGTCCAGTAATTAAATCAGAATGAAAGTAGATTAAAAGACATAAAAATAATAAATACAATACATGGGCTCTTGCTCGCTCTCCCCCCTCCCCTCAGGACCCCCACTTGGACTATACATCCACATCAGAAAATTCCAAATTTATATGCGTTCCTTTATCTTATCCACCACAGCTACCCAGACTGCTATGCTGGCTTCATTAACACCTACAATTCGTGCAGTGGATATCTTAAATCACATCGAGATAGGTGAGAACCCATACCTTCCGGCACATTTTATCCGGTTGAATCCAGTGTGACGCTATCAACTTTTTGGCAGCCGTAAGACCCGCCAAAATGAGTCTCTTTACATGTACAGAGGACGATAACTGAGAAACATCATTCAACAACAATACAAAAGGAAGTGTCGGTATGGTCAGAGACAAAAATTCTGATAATTGACTGGTGACATTTTCCCAGAAAGTCTTGACAGGAGGGCATTCCCAATACATATGCATATATGTACCAATAGCATCGTTTGAACACAAGGAGCATCGAGAGTCCGGTCTGAGACCCATTAGGTGCAATCGTCTAGGGGTCAGGTAAGTCCTATGAACAAAGTTAAGATTAATCTGTTGGTGATCTGGGTTGCGTGATGATAGCCGAACATTTTCCCAGACTGCATCCCAATCAAAATCTACTTCCAGGTTTGGGATATCCTTCCTCCAAACCGAGTCTAGGGGAAGGACCTTATATGACGTAAGTAAGTGGCGATAAAAGTCAGAGACGAAGCCTCTCGACGTCTCCTTGTTATAAAATAATTTGTGAAATCTGTGGTGCTCAAGTGGAACATCTAATGGGACTCCGTGAGCCTTCAAAGCTGCTCTTATTTGTAGATAGAAGAGATAAGTGGAACTGGTGAGGTCAAATTTGTTGAATATATCTCGATAACTGCGGAGACCATGGTCATCAAAGATATCCCCCAATGTGTGTATGCCTTTATTTTCCCAACCAGGGTATCTGATGTTGTTGTTGAATAAGGATTAAATTGTTATTAAATAGGGGAGAATGCCTGTGCCATTTATGGTGGTTAGTACACGTTTTATGTGTGTCACGCCATATCCGGATCACATGTGTAATAAGAGGGCCAAATCTTAAGTTGCATTTCTTAATTGATAAGTTGGTGTACACTATATCCTGCAGTCTATGTGGTGCCACTATGTTCTCCTCTAATGGTCTCCAGGATACCGCTGCTTGAGAATCAAACCAGGTGATCAGTGGTCTCAAAGAGAACGCTTTAAAGTAATAATTGAAGTCTGGAAAGGCTAAACCCTGTCGGTTTTATTTCTCTGTGCAGTGGATCTTTTTAATTGTGGACGTTTGTTGTTCCAAATAAATGTATATGCAGTGGAGTGGAGTTTTTGCCAGTAACCAGCAGGGGGGGTAACGGTAACATCGAGCTGACGAAGTTAATTCTGGGCAAAACATTCATCTTAACTGTTGACGCTCGGGCCTGTAATGAGTTTTTTAATTTTGACCACCTGCCGAAATCATTTGTGATCCTGTCTCGCAATCCGGAATAATTATACTTCACCGTTTGGCTTATAGTGGGGAATACTTCAACTCCAAGACATTTAAAGTGTTCTACCATGGGTATATTTGCTGGGAGGGTGGTAGCCTTCGCAGTCACATTGAATGGAAGGAAGGCCGATTTTGGCCAGTTTATCTTAAATCCCGATAGATTACCAAAATCATCTATTACTTTGAGAAGATGAGGTAGGGAAGTGGCAGGGTTTTGCATGAACAAGATTACATCATCTGCATATAAGCTAATGTGATGCTGTGTTCCCTTAATTGAGATCGGTGCTATGGACTGGGATTGTCTTATATACTGTGCTAAAGGTTCAAGGGATAGAGCAAATAGTCCGGGACTAAGAGGACAACCCTGTCTGGATGAGCGCGACACAGGGAAGAGTGGAGAGCAGAGTTTACCTGTTAAAATCATGGCCGATGGACCTGTATATAGTACTTTGATCATATGAATGAACCCATCACCTAACCCCATCCTTCTAAGTACTGCCCATAAATAAGACCATTCCAACCTGTCAAAGGCTTTCATCGCGTCTAAGGATAATACAGCTGTAGGAGGCGCGGCATCCCTGCTGGCATCTATCACATGCAGTAACCGTCTAATATTATCCGTGATCAGGCGGCCTCTTATGAAGCCTGACTGATCAGGGTGAACTAAAGATGTCATATGCTTTTGAAGTCGGATGGCTAGTACCTTAGCGTACAGCTTGAGATCGGTTCCAAGGAGGCTTAAGGGTCTATAACTGCCACATTCTGTGGGGTCCTTATCTTTCTTAAGTAAGACAGATATGAGTGCCATATTGACATCCCTGGAAAAATGTCCCTCTTTGACTGAGTGTAAAATCATATTTAGTATTAGGGGTCCAATTACATCCCAGCCAGTTCTACCAATTTGGAGAGACGTTTCTTGCGGAGGTTGGAGGCAAAGATAGTAGTGTTACTCCTGATAAAACCCTTAACCGAGTTCCATAAAGTTCTGGGGTCTTGTACTGATCCCGCATTAAACTGCAGGTATTCAATGAGTTTATCTTTAAATTGCAGGTTGAATTCATTGTTTTTCAACAGTGTCGAGTTAAAGCGCCATCTTGGGGCTCGGGATGTCATTCTACTGAATTGGCCCTTTAGGAGTAAATATTTGTGGTCTGAAAGTGCAATGGGCCCCAATTCAACATAAAATCTATCAAATAGTTTAGGGGATGCAAAAACATAATCTATTCTAGAAAAGGTCCTGTGTCTTGCTGAGAAAAAGGAAAAATCTCGCGCCGTTGGATTGAGCGATCGCCACAAATCAATTACTCCTGTGTCCTTGGACCAGGCCTGTAGTGCCGTAGAGGCCTGTCTCTGGTCATAGGTTGTGGTGAGACTAGATTTATCAATCAAGGGATCCCAGATGGCATTAAAATCTGCACCAATTATAAATGAATACTCAGGAAGATCTAGCATCGCTCTAGTGAGTGAAGCATAGAAGTTAGCGTCATAAACATTATGGGCGTAAGCCGCTACCAAAGCAATTTTTCTAATAAAATAATCTATCTTGGCAATAGTTACTCGACCATCTGCATCAGACCATATTAGGGATGTCCAATATTATCGGCCTACCGATATTATCGGCCAATATCGGCATTCAAATGTAATATCGGAAAATATCGGTATCGGTTTTCAATTTTTTTTTTTTTTTTTTTTTTTTTTACATTTCTATAACCTTTATTTACCCAGGCAAGCAAGTAAGAACAAATTCTGATTTTATTTATTGTCAAAAGTATGCATAATGTTGTGTTAATTCCACAACAAGAGATATGTAATGTTAATTACCTGAAATTATTCCATTTTTTGGGGGGGGGGGGGTATCGGTTGATATCGGTATCGGAAATTAAGAGTTGGACAATATCGGTATATCGGTATCGGTAAAAAAGCCAATATCGAGCATCCCTAGACCATATGTCTAATAATTTAATATTCAACTTCCGTTTAGCTACTATAGCTACACCACAGGACTTGGTGCCAAAGGAGGAGTAGCTTATGTTTTGATATACTTTATCCGCCGGCTTTGCATTGTCAGCCAATAAAAGATGCGTTTCACTTAAAAGAGCCACATCAACCTGTTGTCTTTTCATCCATGTTAAAACGCTTGTGCGTTTATGATGAATATTAAGACCCCTGTATTCCAAATCAAGATATTTAAATTAGCCATAGTCTAAACAGGTTGTAGTATGTCTGAGTGTAATTCGTTTGGAGTAGCACTTCATAATAGATATATATCCAACTGTTGAGGTCCTGTTGAGATCCGAGCGTGAGCATAAAAACAAACATATAAAACAAAAAAACACATAATCCCCTATTCCCAACCCCCTCCCCCCCTTTAAAGTACTTATCCAGTATCCCCATATCGGCATATCAACCATAACAACCCTATTACCATAGGGTCTAAAACTCTCAAATCTACCATAAGTAGATTATTCTCTCAGTGGCTGCTAGCCACACCCCCTTAAAATAAAAAAAAATAGATAAAATGCCTCAAAAAGTAGAGTACATTCACTTTATACATTCCCACTTTATTCACCTTATAAGAACATGGCTAAATTTAAACAAGAAGAAGAAAGAGAAAAAAAAGCCTAGAATTGGAATTATTGCAAAAGAAGGGTTATAATACGTGTGCAGTGCGTCCACCAGGCCAGGGGAGGGCGATGTTCCGCTGTGAAGTCTGTTGTTTCCTATGATTCATAGAGTAGAGGTTACAGAATATTCCAGCATTGTCATAGTGTAATTAGACCGCCGTGTCATAAGAGGCGCTGTACAACAGTTCGTATTATTTTTTGTATATCGACCTAGTAGGTCAACAGCATATGAACCTCCGATGATGACGTATGCCGTGTGTGTGGTTAGCAGAACGTATCTAGAGGCCCCAGAATATTCCATTTTAGTAATAGTGGAATTAGACCATCGTGTCAGGAGAGGGCGCTGTGCAACAGTTCATCTGACATTTTAGCATCTTCTCTGTATCGTTCCAATTTTAGTATATGTCTAGCCAGAGCGCGTCTATATTTATCCCAGCCGAAGAGTGCGTCGCGTTTCTCTGATTGGCCATGGCGCCCATGTGACCGCGGCAGCGCGAGAGAGCGGCAGTGCGGAAATAGGCTGCATCCTCCACGTCAAGAAAGACAGACAGGCATTCTCTGCGACAAACCCTAACCTTAACCAACTCCGAAATAATGCCTAACCTTAACCCTAACCTTAACCAACTCCGAAAGAATGCCTAACCTTAACCCTAACCTTAACTTAACCCTAACCTTAACCAACTCCGAAATAATGCCTAACCTTAACCCTAACCTTAACTTAACCCTAACCTTAACCAACTCCGAAAGAATGCCTAAACTTAACCAGCGAAAGAATGCACGTTTATAGCGAGAGATGATAAACGTAAAAAATTAAAATTTTTAAATTGAAGTGATTCAAACATGTGACCAACCGCACCGCAGGCTCCACAGCACGGCTGCGTACCAGTTGAGCTAAGTGTCGATGGAAAAACAGCAGGGATTACGGCTACATAATGCCGCAAGCTCTGCCGCTCCGCTCCGCTCTGCCGCTGCCGCGGGGCGTGTCGCAGCCAATCAGGGAAAACGCGGAAGCACTCGGCAGCACTCTTCGGCTGGGATTAAAGAATAGGCAGCCGGAGCTTCTAGTATGTCAACAACAAGTGAATAGTAAATGATGAAGCTGGCCGTGGACACCACTATATGCAGAGTGAGTGGCTGGCAGAACGTGTCTGAAACGTTAATGGATCTTTGAAGTCCAATAAAAATATGTACACCCACACAGAATACATCAAAAAATAAATATACGCTACACGGACCCACGGAGGTATTAAGCCAAGTCATGGTGCGACGTAAGTGACATGCATAAAAGTCATAGATCATTTAAACAGAGCTATCATTTATCTCCCCAGCCTTAGTGTACAATGGTTATACAAAATAAAACCGACCAAACCCCCCTTATATCAGATGTAGCGAAACATTTAAATAAAGTATCTAGGCGATACCCAGCGTCACATAGTTAACCTATTTATAAAAACAAAGTTTATAGAAATTATATGACGCCGCACGGCGTTTAAGCTATAACGAAGTGCTAACTGCACACAAACAGTATACTGTCGCCTAGAACGTGGCCTCCTCCTGGATCTTCAAGAAGGTTGCGGCTTCCTTAGGCGAGGAAATCTGTATCCTCACTCCGTCTTTGGTAATGAACAGCTTCGCAGGGTACTGAAGAGACGGTTTGAAACCTAGATTGTAGAGTTGGCCCATGACGGTTCTGTAGCGGGAACGCTGCTCCACGACTTCAGGACAGTAATCTTCATAGATTTGGACTGGGTTCCCTCCGTATACCAGCTTACCCCTCCTCTTCCGTGCCTCCCGAATAATTATTTCTTTTATTCCAATTTGACGTAAGCTAGCAATAACTACTCTAGGCCTGGAGCTATTTGCTGCTTTGGCCCCGACTCTGTAACACTGATCCAATTCAGGTGTCGTAGGGAGGATCCCCACCCCCAGAATATCAACCAGTACCTTTGCAAACAAGACATTGGGTTGGTCGCTATTCACGGACTCATCCAGTCCTATTATGCGAATATTAGGTCGACGGATACGGTATTCGACGTCGGTTAGCTTAGCCATTAGCTTATCGTTGATTCCTTCTAGAGCCTCACATCTAGCATCTATCACTTCCACCTTGTCAGCACAAGTATTCAAGCCGGTTTCCACATCGTTTAGACAACCGGTATGTTCACCAACCGCCCAGAGGCTGTCGATTTTGGATTCGATAGAGGTAGCCTGGTTGGTTAGGGATTGTAAACCGTCCGTTAAGGTGCGCTCGAGATTGCACTGGGATTGCGTGAGTTCTTCGATTAGCTTAGCAATGGCGTTCATATCAGTGGGTCAATGTACCCAATAAGATACTTGAATCCCATTGATGACATTGATTATAGTTGAATCACTGATGGTTCTCCTGTAAAGAAAGAAGGTTTAAAGGGTAATTTCACCTAATAAGGTATTTGCATTCTCATAACCTAGAATTTTCCATTTGGTACTTTTGTTGTGTTACACCTTCAAAGTAAGAGTTTAAAGGAGCATTTCACCTAATAAGGTATTTGCGTTCCCTGCACATTTAAAGGTTTAAATTAATATGTTTAAACATTTATCTATTGAAATGATAAACTGATATAGTGTTTACTAATGATAAACTGATATAGAGTTTACTGACGATAAAAGGATACATCCAATATCCAACCCTGAACCTAGCTTTTAGCTAGGGATAACCTCATAGACGTCTGAGCCGAACCTAATGTGTTGATCCAATCAATCTAGGACTTGATATTGAACTAACCCTCCTTAGAGGGGAGGTTACTGAAATAACCTAAAAGGGATACTTCAAACAACTACTACTTTGTACTATACGTCTATATGTCTATATGTCTGTATGTCTAGCTAGCGCGCTTATTAATAAACCGGTCATTATTATAAATCTGTCTCTGGTCCACTATTCTTTTAATTGTGCATATTACTCCTCTCCTCATTCGAACCTAGAACTGTGCCCATGGCGAACAGCTGTTACAGTAAGTGACACAGGTGCTACATTAGCAGAATGCGACCTCACATCCTCGACCCGGAACCGGTACTTGAGTTGTACCCTTCCTGCAGACTTGTTGTACACAACTTGTAAGTCTCTTTGGATAAAATCATCAGCTAAATGACATGTATCAACTCCGAGCTTCCAGACCCCACTGTAAAGCTGTGTTAAACCCATATTGTACGCTGGGTATCTTTGAAATTAATATCTGATATATTTTTGACCCACCCCGAGCCCCTTGATCACGCTTGGTAGTTTCTTTTTAGCCTGGTCGCGGCATAGCTGAGAGTGACTGTGGATTCACTCGGTGCATCACAGTCACGAAAGGGGCTAACTGCCGAGAAGATCCCAGTCCCAGGTCCTACCCCTGGGTTATCTTCTCCACCCCCCCCCCCCCCCCCCTCCCTGTTCCAATCGCCCTGCCGCCGGGGAGCCTCCTGTTCGGGGGCCTGCGCAGTGTCCTGCTGCTGAGGGGATTCCAGTCCCAGGTCCTACTCCTGGGATATCTTCTCCCCCCCCCCCCCCTGCTCCAATCTCCCTCGCTCCTTTCATCGACCCCCTCCCCCCGGCCCTATTCCCACTTTTTTCTTTTTTCCTTCTCGACCCCCCTTCCCCCATCCCCTCTTCGCCGGTGCTGCATCCCACCCTCCCACCCTGCCCATTCCTGGGTGGCCTGGTTGGCCGCCTAGTAGTCGTCCATTGAGGGGGGGGGGGGGTACTGTAACGCTCCCCAGGTTGCTGCGTCATCCTGTGGACTAATTCAGGTGGTGCAGCTCTTGTCTTTATTTATTAATGTGTTTCATGTGATTCTTATCAATCTGTTGTCTGTACATTTGATGTCTGTCTTATCTGTGATGTTACACTCCCTGGTCTAATGTCTTCCCTATCTGTGTTGGATTTGTGATCTGGTTAGTGTTGGTTTTTTATATTTTATATTTCAACCTTGTTATGTTCTGTGTCACTCTGTTTTCCCAGCTGAGTCTAATCACCCAATTACCCTCCTGTGTCAATCAGTGTCTGTATATATGCCTGTGAGTTCCTGTCTTCCCTGTCACGTCATTACACTATGTTCCTGGTTCCTGTCTGTGTGCTAGTTTGCTTGTTAGCCGTTCACTGAACATTGTTTGTAAGTAGCTTAAAACTGTCTTGTCAAAGTGTCTATTGCTCCTTGTCACGGAGGATAGAATTAGTTATAGTATTTATGTTTTGTAGGGCAAGTAGCATGTTTGGAGACTTGCCCTCTCTGTTTGTTAAGCTACTCGTTCCAACATTAAAGCAGCATTGCTCACTTCAAGATCCAACTTTTGTCTTCGTCTCTCCTCTGCTGGTCTGCACCTGGGTTCCACTATTATAATGCCTAATCGTAACATACAATCTGTATATGGTGGATCGAGGGGGGGTGTCATAATGGCAAAGCAAGTACTGTATATTGGTATCCATTTTAGATTAAGTCATAGCCATACCAAATACAGTACTGAATTCTGCCATCTGGACCCATGCAATTGGAAATATTATTATAGAATATAGAATATGAGGCCTATAAATGACCTTATTATAGCCAACTCGCACATCTATGGATCGGGCCAAATCTCCAGCTTTCAAATGGCAGAGTTCAATTTGGATTTAGTATCACCAGGCGTGCATCGAGAATGAAGAATGAAATCTACTGTATGTACAGTTCGATTCTTAGAATGGATATGGCTCCGCCATTTTGGATCGGATTTCAACACAGATGGTTGCTAAATGTTCACAGAAGGTAGACACACTAACTGCGCTCCAATCTATGCCAATAACATTCAGTTTTGTGATAGAGTATCCCGAGAAATAAGAGAAATTATTTTATTTCATACAAAAGTCGTTTGCTTGCACTAAGCTAGAATTCGCTGGGTACTGTAGTTTTTCGAAATTGCAACGCTTATTGAGAGCTCTGGATGACCTATTCTCATATGACTACAAATCATCATCATTCGGCGACGGCCGCTAATTCAAAATGGCAGTTTTTCCACGAAATTATTAAGACATTTCAAAAACTCAAATCTCACTATTGGTAAACAAACGTATTGCTGAAAATATACACTATGACTGCTGTTGTGACATGGTTAGGATGTTGGGGGACCCTGCTGTTTTTATCATAAATCATTCAATACAGACCATATTAATTAATGTTGTGTTTATTTTTCAAATGTAGCCAAGAGTAAAGATCTTAACCCTATCAAAACAGCAGTCAAAGTGTATATTTTCAGCACTACGTTTGTTTACCGATGTTTTTAAGATTTTCCGAAAATAAGAATTTATCTAAAATCTATCTATTTATTCTAAACCAAAGAGAGTTGGTTTTCTAAACCAAAGAGAGTGTCAAATATCTTTGGGGGTTGTTTTAAAGTATAAGCATTCCTCTCTCCCCTCTCTCTGCCTACTTGTTGATACTACTGCTATCAATTTAATAGTCCAGAACACCAAACCCCTGCTAATTTCCCTAGCTGTCACCAAGAAAACTATCCTCTTAAACTGGAAGACAAGAAAAAACTTGAATACTGGGCAGGCCATGTGAGCGGCGCGGCGCGTGAGCGGCGCGGGGAGCGGAGTGGGCGGTTTTGACGTGAGCGATGGAGTGGGTTTTAAAATGGGTCGGCGCGACGTCCGGAGCGAGAGTTCTCCTCCGCTCCAATCCGCTCCGGGCCGCTCACAGTGGTTTAACACTGATGTAATATACATGTAGTACAATGCCAAAGCAACAGGTGGCGATGTACAAACATGAAGCCCATTTTCAACCAATGAGAAGGGTGAACCGTCACTCACATCCTGTTAGACAAAAGTATATGCCGCCATTGTTGTTGTCGTTAGCTTACATGCTAACGTGAATGGCAGCGACCATAGCATTGTGGCTAGGCTAGCTATCATCGCTTAGTAGAGCTAGTGAATGGATAAACAACGTTATTTAACATTGCAGAATGGGTACAATTACAATACGGCTCAATACAAACAATTGTTAAGGGGCCCAGGGGGTGTAGACTGTTGTAGTTTGAGCTAATTTACACCATGCTCCAAAAAAAAAAAAAAATCTGCCGAGCGATGTGGAGTGGGGAGCGGAGAGCGACTTGGGGGCGGGGTCAACATGAGCGATTAGCGGAGCGGAACAAGCCGTCTAGAGAGAAGAGCGGATTTCTCGCCCGCGCTGATCCGCTCACATGGCCTGATACTGGGCAATGGTTGGGCCTTCTCTCAGATTACATATCACAGGACAAATCTCAACCGTTGATCATACCGAAGTCTCACAATTTAATAACATATGGGAATTGCTTTTCCCTTTCTCTTTTTCCCTCTCTCCCTTTCCTTCTCTCTCTCTTATTTATTGTTGTCCTTGTATACTATTGCTACTGTCATTTTGTATTTTATTTACTTGTATGCATGTACATAACCTTGTTTTTGTTACAGCCTCCCACCCCCCCTTCCCACAAAAGGCCTTTGCTTTTTGGACAGGCTGCTTTTGTATATAATAATTTGTTCTTAATTGCTTGCCTGGATAAATAAAGGTTAAATAAAAAAATTAAATAATCTAGGTTCCTAATCACATGAGGTTGACCTGTGAGCCATCTACTCCACAACCCACCTTTCTCTCAATCCCCCTCCTCACCCCCTACTTTACTTACTCCCAGGGGTGTAAAGTACTTGAGTAATTGTACTTCGTTACAATACTTAAGTACTGTTTTGGGGGATTTGTACTTTACTCAAGTATTATTAGGTTTGTATACTTTGTACTTTTACTCTATTACATTTCAGAGAAAAAAAACATACTTTTTACTCCTTACATTTAAAATGCATACCTACAAAGTACAAATCTCACAGTTCCAACCATTTTAATTAGTATATTTTAATTGTTTATCTGGCCGAACTAACATTAATGTTATTAATCCTGCAACCGCAGGTAAACAGCCAACCAAATCCCCTCAATGTAAAATGAACCCGCCCATACCCATGCTGATTGGTCCTTGTGCAACACTAGAAAGCGGGGATCTTTGATTAAACACCTGCTATTAGAAGAATAGACAGTCAGTCCGCATTATGCTGTGGTTAATATTGTGATATTATTCAGGGTACTCCAGTATTCTGTCTTTAATATTGTGATATTATTCAGGGTACTCCAGTGTTCTGCCTTTAATATTGTGATATTATTCAGGATAATCCAGTATGCTGTGGTTAATATTATGATATTATTCAGGATACACCATTCTGTTTTTAATATTGTGATATTATTCATGCTGTGATGTGAATCCATGGAATCCAGCCGTCCATGTTAGTTTACCTTCAATGGAGAAGTGCATTCAATAATTCTTTCATTTCAGCATTGTCTATCGCAAAACACATTCCATTGTGGGCAGAGTGTATGCTTGGTTTCATTCCAGCCTTTCCTAAACACCAGCTGATGATTTCACTAATTGGCTCACCTCTTCAACTAACTCACCTGGTGCAATGTATAGTTAAAATGAAAACTGGGCCCACGATGGAATGAGTTTGAGACCCCTGGTCTATCCCTTAAAAAAAATTACTTTTACTTTTTAGTACTTAGTACATTTAAAAGTAGGACTTTTTTACTTTTACTCAAGTGTCTTTTTAGCCAGATACTCTGACTTTTACTTGAGTGAGATTTTGAGACGGTACCCATACTTTCACTTAAGTATAATTTCTGGGTACTTTTTACACCCCTGCTTACTCCCCTCTCTCTCTTGTCCTTTGTTGTCTTGAGTGGTCACTTGTTTGTCAATGTCTAGTCTAAGTTCCCCCCTCCAATGAAATGTTTTTTTTTTTT
The DNA here is from genome assembly GCF_963971535.1 of Notolepis coatsorum. Classification (NCBI taxonomy): domain Eukaryota; kingdom Metazoa; phylum Chordata; class Actinopteri; order Aulopiformes; family Paralepididae; genus Notolepis; species Notolepis coatsorum. The sequence goes on from NC_140166.1 coordinate 191,993,892, forward strand.
TTTACTACGCTTTTATTTTATTTTGCACTGTAAATAGTTCAAATGTATAATAAATAATAAAGTTGTCCCCCGAAGTGATGGAGTGCCCTCAAAAAAGGGCCGGGAGTAAAAAATTTACAACATGGTCCACAATTGACAGATTTTGACAACTAGTTCAACATTTTTGTATGTAGTGACTCAAGCAATGAAATGAGGACTATTGGTTTTATAGAGAATGACTATTCAGCATTCATAAGTATAGTTTATTTTGACTGACATGACATAAGCAAGTGATAATGTTATAAAACAGCAGAGAATTGTATGAAAGCAATTGATGCATGTCCAAAAGCATTTGCAATTTGTTGGAAGGAATGAGAAATTACTAGTATGATGTGCACAAATGACTAAATGTTGTGGAGGTTGAACTAACAGTTATGATAATTGTTATTCTGATCAGAGAAATGCACCAAAGCTTTGGGGTATTTTCTTTGTGGTACTTTTGGGTATTTTGGGGTATTTTGTGGTACTTTGGGGTATTTTGGGGTATACTTTGGGGTATTTTGTGGTACTTTGGGGTATTTTGTGGTACTTTGGGGGGTATTTTGTGGTATATGTATTGATTGATCGGCGAAAACGCAGCCTGGAGCTGACAGACGAGAACAAAGTGCTGCGATGTGCGTGTAAGTGCATGACGGCCCGCCGTCTTCCCCATTGATTGATAGCCATTTATTTGGACATTGTTCTGGGTGTTTTTTTTTGCATTTTGGTGTTGCCTTCATATTTGGACCAATATCTCCCTGCAACTTACCCCCCCCCCCCCTCCACACACACACGCACGCACGCACACACGCACACACACACACACACACACACACACACACACACACACACACACACACACACACACACACACACACACACACACACACACACACACACACACACACACACACACACACACACACACACACACACACACACACACACGCACACTATCCTTCACTATGATTGTCATTATCACTGTCCCAGCTATCTGGCTCAGAGTCCTTTTCATTTATATGATCAGGATCGTCCTCAACATCCACAATAAGTTCCAATGCTTGTTGAACATTATACTGTCACGGATAGATGTACTGAACCCAAAATGCAGAACACAGACAATGACAGGTCTTGGTATAACCCAAATAACGGGTGAGTTTATTATAAGAATGGTTGATTAGGCAGGTGTAGGACATCAATGAAGGGGGTTCTCATAGTCCAGGGCTTATGTGGCACAGGGTAGTCAGACAGACGGGGGGTCATAGAGGGAACCAGGTTCTCATACAGTCCAGGGAGTAAGCGAGGAGAAGAGTAGTCAGGCAGGCGGAGGTCATACATGGAATCAAGGGCACGAGGACAGGAAGAGGAGCCAGGTAGAGGATTGAGCGAAAGGAGGACAATACAGGGTTAAACACGGTTAACGGGTAAGGGAATACTACACATCTGCACCAGGTCTATGTAGGCGTAATCGGCAAGCAGACGTCGATCAGCTGCTCCTCTGGTTCTCCACACCTGACTTTGTGCCTGTAATTAGCGGAGGGAGAGAGAGAGTAGACAGGCAGAGATAGAGTGTGACATTATACCTCTTTTCACGTCTTTTGCCATTTTATTATATAAACAGGGACAAGCTCCACTCTCTATCCTCTGTTATGCACAATCAGCGGTGTCTGTCTGATGGCCGATCTGCAAGATTCCAGCGCTGGACTATGGAGAAACTATAGGAATTTTCCGTTGGTCCTTCCAGCCCACGTGACTCTAGCATTTCCATTGGCTATAGGCTAAAAGCCTATATGTATATTAATGACTAGGTTGAATAGGTTCACAATGGCATGTCCATGTTGTAAACAGTGGCCAGAGAGCTGATTACCTGAGGCTCAGAGAAAACCTGTGTAGTAACACCCTCTTGTGTTCAAATTATGTATGAATATGAATATGTATTTAAGTGGACAATGATAGAAATTATTTTAAAATAAAATACTTGTCGTTGATCGATCTCAAAAATATTCCAATCCTTGGCCTGCAAGGACAAACAGACACACACACAAACAGATACAACCAAATACATGATCTCCCCCAGGCATCTGCCTGGAGATAACAATTCTATTACACACTAACTCTCCTTCCTCCCATTGTGGTCAGAAAACAGTAAAGGTAAAGTAAAGGAACCTTGCACAATGTAAGACTTCATATTGCTTAAACTCATTCTTTCACCCGTTGGAAACTCTTTGTTCAAAGAAACGATTTGTTTAATTACCCCCAGCGGCGGAGCCAATTAAGAATTTATACTCAATTAAGTCCTTAGTGTGGATTTCGGCATTGAAGTGTGATGACGATGGCGCTCAGACAGGAGCCCTGTGGTGAGCAAAATCTTTTTGGTGTAAGTAGGATTGTATATTTTTCTAATTACACTCTTTCTATATGCAGATCAAACCTTATTATTCCACAGTTTTATTCAATCCAACGTTTTTTTCAGGATTAAGAAAAAAACAGTTGCATTTACTGACTAATGCCTTGTTCGGACATGATGGCCTCTTAAATAATGGATGTCATTATATGTCAACCTGTTCTTTTGGATGGTGACCAAGCTGTGTCCATCCAGGCTGCCAGGTTTTCATTGTGAATTATTTGAAGTCCAAAAGCCGTTGGAAATTCTTTCATTTGAAAAATAACTGGATATGATTTCAGTTTAATTATACGATTTTCAACAGATCTCATTGGCCACATGTGGAATTGCAATAAAATTATCGCAGGAGTAATCTTTACAGAGGTTCACCACCATGGCTGGAATGGTGTGTGTGCACGTGGTGTGTGTGTGTGTGTTTCTTTTTTCATCTTTGACGGTCAATAACACCATACAAAAATTTACCACACATGAAAAATAGCCACTGAGCACCTTCTTGAGATCACATGTACAAAAGATCTAAGCAAATTAATAAATGGCAGATGATTTACAGGAGGTTTTGTAGATACAGTACTGTCTGAATTCTGCCATCCGGACACTTTGAAATATGACATAGAACATAGAATATTTATGGATCGGGCCAAATCTCCCCTTTCCAATGGCAGAGTTAAATCTGGAATTATACCACCAGGCGTCCCTGACAGGGCAGCAAAAACCGTGAATGAAATCTACTGTAAGTACAGTTACTTTTTTATAATGTAAATTACTCCGCCATTTTTCATCAGATTGCAATGAAAAACATTTTTTTTGCTAGACGTTCACAGAAAGGTAGAGAAACTAACTGCATTCTATTTTATGGCAATAACGTTCACGTTTGTTCCACCCATGAGATATGATCTCGAAAATAAAGAGAAAAAAAAAGCTTCATGCTAGAAGTCAGATGATTGACAGGGGCTGGCGTGAGCTGGGAAGTGTATTTTCTTTTTTTATTCGAAAGCCCATCGAAAGCCCTGGGTCTCTTCTCTCAAAAGACTACACTCAAGTTAGGTTGCGCCAAATCCTCGTGTCCATAAGCGCCTTTTTCACTTACACTTAAAATCATTGGTAAAAAAACGTAGTGCTGAAAATATACACTTTGACTGCTGTTTTGACAGGGTTAGGGTCTTTACTCTTGGCTACATTTGAAGAAAAAAAACGCAACATTAATTCATATGTTCTGTATTGGTGGATTTATGGCGTGATATCAATCTCGTACCGGTACCGGACCGCTCGGGCTTAGGAGGTTAAGTTGCCAAAATGATCGCAATTCCGAACTCCTTGAATGAAGTACGTCACTCATTCTTAAACTGGAAGCGTGTTCTCGTACACCTGAATTTGCATACAGATACACCCTGCAAGCTCCTTATAAGGTGAAGGACCATATGCAAAACGGAAGCGAGAGGCTCAGCATTGCATCTGCAGTGCTGACCCCCGTATTCAGACCGGAGGAGCAGCTGATAATACACAAGTGTATCCTCCAAGGCTAATGTGTGTATAATGTAAATGTAATGTATTGGAGGCTAAGTCACGCAATGGGAGATGGTGGTACTGTAGATACCTCACCTCCACCTAGCCTCGTTTGTATCCTCCAGGATGTAAACTGCATGAGAGGCCAATCAAATACTGTCTGTTGTGAAAATATATACAATATATTAATGAAAAATATAAACCTTCTTTTTTTTGTGAACACATTTTTTTTATTTTTTTTGACATGACATAAAACTAGACACACAAGCATTAACAGTAAATATCCACAATAAATCACAGGACTATACATTCCAGTATTTGAATCAATATAAATGTAGTTTACGAAATATATACATAATACTTGCAATACAATACAATACAATACATACATATGCTCTTGCTCGCTCTTCTTCCCCCCCCTCAGGACCCCCCTTGGATAATCCATCCATTATTTCGTTTCTAACCAAGGATTACAATTCATATGCTAACCTTTATTCTCTCCACCACTTCTAACCAGATTGCAATGCTGGCTTCATTGACACCTAAAATTCTTGCTGTAGATATCTCTAGATAAATCACATCGAGATAGGTAAGAACCCATACCTTCCGGCACATTTTATCCGGTTGAATCCAGCGTGATGCTATCAGCTTTTTAGCAGCCGTAAGACCGGACAAAATTAGTCTCTTTAGCTGTATAGAGGCTGCTAACTGAGAAACATCATTCAACAACAATACAGAAGGCAGTACAGGTATGGTCAGAAATAAAAATTCTGATAATTGCGTGGTTACTTCTTCCCAGAATATCTTAACAGGGGGGCATTCCCAGTACATATGTATAAATGTACCGATATCACCCCTTAGACACAAGGAGCATAGAGAGTCTTGTTTAAGCCCCATTCGGTTCAATCTTATAGGAGTCAGGTAAGTCCTATGAATATAATTAAGATTAATCTGTTGATGATCCGGGTTGCGTGACGCTAGTCGAATGTTTGCCCAGACTTCTTGCCAATCAAAATCTACTTCCAAGTCTGGTATATCCCTCCTCCAGACTGAGTCTAGGGGGAGGATTCCAATACGAAGACGTAAGTAAGTGATGATAAAAGTCTGATACGAAGCCTCTCGATGTCTCCCTTTCATAGAAGAATTTGTGATATCTGTGGTGCTCAAGTGGTATCTTTAATGGGACTCCATGAACCTTCAAAGTTGCTAATAACTGTATATAGAAATAATAAGTGGAGCTGGTGAGGTTAAATTTGTTATGAATTTCACGATAGCTACAGAAACCCCGTTCGTTGAAGATATCTCCAAATGTATGTATGCCCTGCTTTTCCCATTTGGGATATCTGATAGGTCGTTGTGCAATAAGGAGTGCATTATTATTGAATAGGGGAGAATGGCTATGGAAATATAAACCTTCAAGTTAAGATGATGCCAACTCATTATCTTAAAGACACAGTGACTAAAAAGCTCTGAGGATATCCATTGGCATGAGATCATCATCAACTGACATCTACGATACTGCATCACAGAAAACAGTATCCTCCCTCCACTCTCATTCCTCTCTCCTCCCTTTCTTCTGTCGTTCCTCCCTTCCTTCGCCCATCTCCTGGTAGGAGACATGTGCTCATGCGGGACGGGAACAAAGGAGCAATAATGAAAAGCTTCCAGACATGATATTCCCTCAGCCCACTGTTCCTTTAACATGAAGTATCAGCTAAGCCAGGGAACATAGGGTTGAGTATCGGGCTGAGTCGGGGAACGTAGGGTGAGATAGTTGGCAAGACCACAACTATCAAACCCCCTTTTTAGTTTGACCACCACCCTGGATTATTACAACTGGTCGAAGAAAGAGAAACATTTGAACACCTCTTTTCATCCCTTTCCTTACCTTTGCCTTGACAGACAACTTCAAATCAGACCTCTTTCTTGATGAGGACGCAGCGCTAAAATGAAGTGAAAGGACGTGCGGAGAGAGAGAGAGATAGAGAGGGGTCTGAGGATGTGAGATTAAAGCTATGTTGATTTGACAGCAAGTCTGGGTTATCTAGAGTTTAAACATCTGAACAGACGTGGTGTTGGAATAATTTCAGGAGACGACAGCCCTGCCTCACGCACACACACACACACAGAGCCATGCATGCATGCACACACACACACACGCGCGCACACACACGCGCGCACACACACACACACACACACACATTGAAGAACCCTCGAAGTACAGGGCTCTCCTACAAAGAATACAGCAGATCCCAGTGGGGCACAGTTGTGAAGACTCTGTTTGCCCCTGCTTCCTGTCTGCCAACCCCATCCATACACACAGACACCATCAATTTATATAGAATTATAATTATAAGATATGCACAAACACACAGACACACACACATGTATTGTGCACACAGACACACCTCTTTATTCTCCCACCTCATCTTTTTATTTAATATTTTTTTTAACTTCCACTGATTCCTTTTCTCAGTCTCCTGTTATTTTTATTTTTTTCATAATTTTCTTCCTCCTTTACCTTGTCTTTCTTTCCTCCCTTTAGTCTATCTCGGTGTGGTATCCTTCATCATCATCATCCTCCCTCTGTCTTCTTCTGTCTTCCTTTTCCTGTCCATCACACTCCTCCTTCATCACCACCTCTCCTTCATCACCACCTCTCCTTCATCACACTCCTCCTTCATCACCACCTCTCCTTCATCACACTCCTCCTTCATCGCCAGCTCTCCTTCATCACCACCTCTCCTTCATCACACTCCTCCTTCATCACCACCTCTCCTTCATCACCACCTCTCCTTCATCACCACCTCTCCTTCATCACCACCTCTCCTTCATCACCACCTCTCCTTCATCACACTCCTCCTTCATTGCCACCTCTCCTTCATCACCACCTCTCCTTCATCACCACCTCTCCTTCATCACCACCTCTCCTTCATCACCACCTCTCCTTCATCACCACCTCTCCTTCATCACACTCCTCCTTCATTGCCACCTCTCCTTCATCACCACCTCTCCTTCATCACACTCCTCCTTCATCGCCACCTCTCCTTCATCACACTCCTCCTTCATCACCACCTCTCCTTCATCACACTCCTCCTTCATCGCCACCTCTCCTTCATCACCACCTCTCCTTCATCACCACCTCTCCTTCATCACACTCCTCCTTCATTGCCACCTCTCCTTCATCACCACCTCTCCTTCATCACACTCCTCCTTCATCACCACCTCTCCTTCATCACACTCCTCCTTCATCACCACCTCTCCTTCATCACCACCTCTCCTTCATCAGAAAGTGGACTCTTCACTCCAACTCTTATAAAACTGGCTATACCACTAGTGTTCACTATATCACTAGTGTTCACTCACTTCCAATACTGCGCTGTCTCGTCTGCAGCCTACTGTATAAGATAGATACAATAATAATAATAGTTTGTTCGAAACAGAGCTTCCAGATTATAGCTCTACATTGTCCATATCACACTAATACTGACTAAATGCATTCCGAACTATCTTGGCTTCCAGGGTACATTTCGCCTTGGTATTCTGCTGTTTATTAAGAAAACCAACTCCTAAGGAAAACCTGGATTATTTTTGGCTCAGTTTAAATATACTAGCCAGAACACAAATGCTACAAAGATTGAATGACCTTGATGTGTACTGTACGTATCCGTATCCGTAGGGTACAACAAGTCCGTTGTCACAAACTCCTCAACTTTATGTGACTCATGTTTGTGAAGCTTCAAAGACTACATGCAGTGGGAACAGAGCTGTGACTAGAACTGTACGGACTGAAAACAATACATCTAGCACTGTAAGAACTAAAGACAATACATCTAGCACTGTAAGAACTGAAGACAATACATCTAGCACTGTAAGAACTAAAGACAATACATCTAGCACTATAAGAACTAAAGACAATACATCTAGCACTGTAAGAACTGAAGACAATACCTCTAGCACTGTAAGAACTAAAGACAATACATCTAGCACTGTAAGAACTGAAGACAATACATCTAGCACTGTAAGAATTGAAGACAATACCTCTAGCACTGTAAGAACTACAGACAATACCTCTAGCACTGTAAGAACTGAAGACAATACCTCTAGCACTGTAAGAACTAAAGACAATACATCTAGCACTGTAAGAACTAAAGACAATACCTCTAGCACTGTAAGAACTGAAGACAATACATCTAGCACTGTAAGAACTGAAGACAATACATCTGATCTAGCACTGTAATAACTTAAGACAATACCTCTAGCACTGTAATAACTGAAGACAATACATCTAGCACTGTAAGAACTGAAGACAATACATCTAGCACTGTAAGAACTGAAGACAATACATCTAGCACTGTAAGAACTGAAGACAATACCTCTAGCACTGTAAGAACTGAAGACAATACATCTAGCACTGTAAGAACTGAAGACAATACATACTGTAGCACTGTAAGAACTGAAGACAATACATCTAGCACTGTAAGGACTGAAGACAATACCTCTAGCACTGTAAGAACTAAAGACAATACCTCTAGCACTGTAAGAACTAAAGACAATACCTCTAGCACTGTAAGAACTAAAGACAATACCTCTAGCACTGTAAGAACTGCAGACAATACATCTAGCACTGTAAGAACTGAAGACAATACCTCTGGCAATTCCACCTAAACGGTTTACTAAAATATGTTTCTGACAACATTTTAGACAAGAAATAAGATATGCAATAGCTGGATCTGATCTGCAACGTCTAGCTTTACAGCTTGATTTCGACTGAACCATTTAAATTGACAGGAGCCAAAACTGCCTGTTTGAGGCTGACTGAGCCTGACTGCTGAGTGACACAGCCTGGACAGCTGTTACTAGGTGCTTTTTTTTTTTATCATAAAAACATGCAAATTAACATGAAGGTATTAAACTGTGAAATGGCCATAATATTGGCTCTTTAATAAGTCCATGGAGACCAATGCATTGTAATCTATTTAAGGTGGAGGTGAGGTTCCTTTGTTCAGTGGTATGAGAAACGATGATCTACGGTACACATACTCAGGGACGTGCACAGGACTTTAGAGGGGCAGGTGCTCAAAGGCTGAAAAGGGCACTGTTCCTGTGTGCGTGCAAGCCCGTTTTTTGGGGGCCCTTTTTGGGCGGGGGGGACCCCTTTTTATGCTTTTGGGGGGGTTTTGGTGATCAAATATTGAATATTGAACTATAATAATCAGTGCAGGAGCTCACTTATCCTTGAAAAACACTGACTAAAAAGGCCCATACATCTCCATAAATGTTCAGGGGGGAGGGAATAAGTGCTTACCCTACAGACCCCAAGAAGTGCTGTATATTCTGTATTGTTTAATATAGATTTAAAGAAAGTTGGCATAAAAATGGCACTTTTTTATGAGGCACAAAAGGGCAGGTGCTCGAGCACCCTTTGGGCTCTATGTGTGCATGTGCCTGCACATACTACACGTTAGTGAATGGAGCATCTTGCAACTGTATGATTTTATGGTAGCAAGGGTCTCTCCAACAGACTATACACTGTGGCCTGGCCTGTTCAATATGTGTGTCCCTTCCCCAATACACCAAGCTCCCCGTCCCAAGTCTTGGTATCTATTCTCCAATGAGATCATTAGAGAAGGCAAAGCTAGAGGCAACCATATGGACAAGACGGCTGTTCAGCTCAGTCCATTATTCAAACAACGGTCCTCACATCCTACCATCAGGCTCTCAGCATGTGTTGGCACCAACACAGGACCGTAGCCCTCATGTGGGCTGCATGACAATCACTGTAGAGAGATGACAGCAGCACCACCGTTATCTACAATATTCCTGAGGCAAACAACAAATGTTTTATAGACTCAACTTAGATATTGAACATGTGTATGAAGGGGAGTCTGCCTTGATTTGGTACATGCCAATTAAGCGGACAACACCACCGTGCAAGATAGTCTGTCTGAGCAGACCTGAGGTGAATACCAATGACATACAGCGATGACACAAGTAACAAAGTCACCTTCATTAAGAATGTCATGTGTGCCGTACTGTAGGTATGCGTGGCAGGATGAAAGAGAGAGGGATTTGTGATAACGCTCTGAAACGGTTTTGCTGTATTTTTCTCTCTGCTGTTTGTCTCTCAATGTGTATATTCTGTGAGTCATTATCCCTTAAATAAAATAGACAGATCGGAGGCTTTGTATTTACACAAAGGAAATGAGAAGAAACACTTTGATGACAACTCGTCTTGGATTCGTTGGCAAACAGCTCACTGAGTAGATGTTTCACACACCGGGATGTAAACATTTATACAGATGCATTGATCACATTTGACATCATGAAAGAAAGGTCCAGTGTTCCAAACACATAAAACAAAAGTATACTATGGCCTTACAGCATCCTCCGGGGTTGAAGCACCATAGTGTTTCTAGTCTAGAGGCACCATTTATTCCATAACTATGGCAACACCATATTGAAGGTACTACAAATGCTATTTTATTCTCTAAGACAAGATACATATAAACATAGAAAATAACACTTTCACATAGCTGGGGGAATGCCCAGGGGTGTTCAAACAGTTAAGAAACTGTTAATTAATAAGTCTGCCTCTCTTAATGTAAGCTATATGTAGAGCAATCATTTGGTTTATGTGAGTGCTGACTGTCAGTGGAGTACCGACTTAAACAATTAAATATATTTAATTAGGAAAGATTATTGGATAAGTACACATATTTTCCCAGAGCACAAAAGTCGCTATCTTTTGTACTTGTAGGATTAGTCAACGTAGGGAGTGGGCAGACATTACTGTTCATAGTGGTGTCATCTTTTTGTTAGAGCCTGTGTGCAAACGGACTCAGATAAGACCCCGACAATAAACCTTCTGAGTGAATAAATGTACAGCAGAGAGGGTGTAAAAAAAATAAAAAATAAAATAAATAACAATGTTGAATTCAGCAACAAAGAGGCTATCAGGGAAAAGGAAACAGTAACAGCAGGGGGTGGGGGGGGGGGGGGTGGAGGGAGAGCTGAGGCAAACAAAATGATATGCGTGTGATATTTATAGATACTGAAGTGAATAGATGAATAGAGGGAAAACGGTTTCCCTCTCCTGTTTGAAAGAGGGGCACGCAGCTGGACACCAAACCTTTGGGTTAACAACCACCCTTTCTCTGGGCCCTGATTGTACAGATTGTTCTCCTCGCCGGTCTGCGTATCTTCTCCACACATGCTGGACGGCGTGCTGCGTCTCGAGGCTTGATTATACTGAGTGGCAGATTGAAAGAGCCGCTTGGAGACGCTGTAGCGGACACATCACGGATGGGGTGCCGTGACAGAAGTTCTTCCTCGTTGACTGGGCTGGACTCAAAAATGTTCCCTCCCTGGACATACAGTACCGGGCTCTCTGTGGGGAGTTTCAGAGACAGAGGATGATAGAGAGAGAGAGAGAGAGAGAGAGATGAGAGAGAGAGAGAGAGAGAGAGAGAGAGAGAGAGAGAGAGAGGAAGAGAGAGAGAGAGAGAGAGAGAGAGAGAGAGAGAGAGAGAGAGAGAGAGAGAGAGAGAGAGAGAGAGAGAGAGAGAGAGAGAGAGAGAGGTTGCAGATAGGGAAGAGAGAGAGGAGACCAGTATTTACCGAGAGAGAGAGGTGAAGTGCGAGGATTCAGATCGAATGTTCAGATAATGAGCTGGCTGTTAGATCGATTCAAGTCAAGGTCTGGTTGTATTTATTGAAGAGATCGTTATTTGTCACAAATCTTCACAAATGGGTTTTGTGACACTTGGTTACTCCCCTTTTCCTCCTATTGGTAAAATAATTTCAATATGGGCGTATTCATTTACACATTTTAGCCAATAACAAAGAGATATTCTTCCAGAAGTTTTAGTTACTCCCATCTTCACTCTGATATTCACATTCGCTCTCTAGTGGTTACATCTGATATTACATTTGATACTTGTTGTTTTCCCAGTATTGTTTCAAGTTTCAAGTTTCTTTAATAGTTGTCATACAGAAGTACAGAATACTTTCATACAAAAATGCTTCTTACTGTTACGCTCCAGAGACTGTGCTAGACAAGATAGTATCAAATAACATAGTATAGCATGTAGTTTAGAAGAAGAAAATGAGGTCACAGTGTTCGGTATAGACATATGTACAATGTTCTGAGTTACCATATAATATACAATACTATGCAGTGTACTAATGTACAGTACTATATAGTGCAAAGCAGAAATGGGATGAGGTACAATTTAGGTACAATTTACAGTAAGGTGTACGAGTTGTAGTGCAATCCTTCATCAATAAATATAAAGTGTGGGGAGTGGGTGCTACAGTGTGTTTGTTTAAAGTGGGTGTGTGCTATAAAGTGTGTGGAGTGGGTGCTACAGTGTGTTTGTTTAAAGTGAGTGTGTGCGTGTGGATGTGTGTGCTATGTGCGTTTGGTGGTTGTTGTTGTGTATTGATCAAAGGATACATATTTACAACATAAACAATAGACCCAACAATTTGGCTCCTGACCATCTGGCTTGAAACAAAAGATTCCTTCTGGCCAGCTGTCTTTCCATAATAAAAGATTTGTTCACACCCAGCTCATGAGTTTCTGTGAGAACTCATCTCCTTCCACTTGTCACAGGAGAATCTGCTGTCTTCCACTTTTAAACCAACAGATGACCTTTCGTTAAGACAAGGGGGTCACCTAAAATAACTAGTTATACACATATTTATTAATATCATAATATATTAAATATACATCAAGGGGAAGAGAGAAAGAGCTAGGGGCAAATGGATGGGAGGATAGGGGGGATGGAGGTATTTGTAGAGAATCGGGAGAGCGGGTGACAGTATAGAGATACCTCTCTCTCTATATATCTGTATCTCTCTCTCTCTCTCTTTCCTCTCTCTCCTCCTGAACACAGTGGAAAGTCCCAGCACATAAAGCTTCCTGAGCCCCACTCTGCGTGGCCACAGAGGACCACAGGGATCGAAGCGTAAGAGACGGCCAAGTCCGTCCAAAGCTGTGGGGATAAAACCCTCTTTATGACGCCAGTAACCGGTCTACCTTCTGCAAGCCCTACTCCCCCTCTCCCTATTCATCGGAATCCATTGGATCAGTTCCAGCGCTTTCATTGCGCTGAGAGATGTGCCATAATGCCTTGTGGTGACTTCCTTAACTAGGCCATATATCAGATTGTATTTGTCATCGGAGCTCTCCCTTTTCCTCTGACAAGTCGATATATGGGTCCTAAGCGATAGAGAAGAGTGACAGGCCTTGTTCCCCTGCCTCTCCACACACCGGCCCAGCGCGGAGGCATGGCCAATAATGACGAGCTGGCTGAGAGGGAGAGAGAGAAAAGAAAAGGGAGGAATGGGGAGAAAGAGAGGGAAGCGAGAGAGATGGAGTGAGAGGGAGCAAGGAAGAGAGAGAGAAGAGGGAGTGAAGAAGAAGAGAGAAAAGAGGATTGAAGAAAGAGAGAGAGGAAGAATGAGTGAGCGATATGAGGTGGTGATTGCTGCTATTCTGTGTGAGTGGATAATGGATCATATACGTTATGTGCCATTATGTTTCTCACTGCGTGGCCCTAACCCATATGCTGATTAATGCTGATTTATGCCTCATTATGTTGACTTTATAAGAGGGCTAACAGAGAACTGCTGACTGACTGTGGAGAGAGACGATTAGGCTTGGTTAAAACACACAATGGTAGCATTAATACCCTCTGTTGTTGTTTCTCAGGAAGACTTTTGCACAGCTTTGGTTCATTGTAAACAAGATGTTTCCGTCTTGTTAGTTGTTTGTTTTTTTCTTAAACGGTGAAGCTCGACTGCAATGTGATAAATCAGGCCTTCACAACACTTAATAACCATTACTATGCAATAACGTCCAGGCATTATTTGTTTGCTTTCTTTGGGAGCTCTACTTGCTGCCAGAAAGTCCTGGCAGAGGATGATAAATATTTTTTAACAATGAACACTTTTCTCTTTGGCAAACAGAGGAGACACCGAGCGGAGTTGTTGAATGCTGTTACATTGGAATGGATCATTTGGACTCTTGACCCTGCCACCGTCTCTCTACTTCCTGGATTCATAAGCACAGAGATTGGCTAGCATCCAGCCTCAGCCCTTCCAACCATGACAGACACCTCCACAGCAGACATATTTGTATTGAAGTGTCTTCTTTATGGCATACTGTAAAAACCCTGCCTTTCAAGGCTGTACGGGATGGTGAGAGCCTGGAGTGAGGTGTTGCGGTTCCCTTACTGAGGTTTTTGTTAACAGCGTCCTCTAAAATGCACCTTTTAAGGGGGAGAGATGATATAGTGTATGTCTAATGCATAGCACACGACTAAAGAGCTTTGTAGAAATTGAACAGAACAAGGCTATTCAAATCCCTTCCGCTCAAACCCACAGAAAGCATCATATTATGATGATCCTTTCTCTTCTCTCTTCCATCTCCCCCACCCACCTTGTGTAGCTGATTGGCGATGGCAGCTTCCCGCTGGGTTTCCAGTGTCGATGCTTGACGAGGCGGGTGACGCAAAGAACCCACACACCCCCCCCCCACCCCACCTCTCTAGCTTGTAATACAACCTGGCCCAAGGACACCGTCTTTGATCTTGACATGTCTCTCTGCCCACGGCTAGTGTTTGCAATTGAGTTTTTACTGTGGCAACGAGCAGCGCGGCCTGTCAATTATCGCTTTCCCTGTCTGGCTGAGCTGGCCAGAGTGGATCAGGCGCTTTGGCCCGAGGACCTATAGTCACCAGTCACCACCACTTTGGAGAGCTCAGAGGGCAGCTTACAAGATTTAACTTTTTTATATATTTTTGGGGGAATGCGTTCCCAAACTATTTTTTGTTCCAGTGAGGCGATCGTCAGTGTGTAGCATCTCTCTGTTGATGTCATGTTCTCAAAGCCCTCATTAGCATGTCTCTGCTTTGATAAGGATGGAGGGTATGTCAGCATAGTAAGGCCGCTAGTAAGGCAAAATCATTTGCATTTCATGTGGGTTCATACTTTGGTTTTAGTTATTTTTCCTCTACCCCAATGACAGACAAAATATCATGTTTTGAAGGTTACAACTGAATATATTGTGGTATATTTATTCAGGAGTATTGCTACTTTCTTTGATCACAGACTCCATCTGTTTGAAGATGACACAGAAAAAACTAGTGTCATGTCTTAAGGACAGAGGCTGCTGGAAGAAAACCTGTTTACATTTACATTTAGTCATTTAGATGACGCTTTTATCCAAAGCGACTTACAGTTCTGTATGACAAGTCATCAGGAAGGGCACAACTCTATCATCTGGAGTAACAATGTTCATCAAAGTGTTGAGTGCTACAGTGTAGGTTAGTTTATTAGGACAAGTGCATAGGTAGGGTTAGATTTTAATGTCAGATAATGGTTGAAGAAGTGCGTCTTTAGTCGACGGCCAGGTCGATTGAAAGATTGGACGGGTTTCGGCTGTCCTAACTGGGGTGGGGTAGTTCATTCCACCATTGTGGGGCAAGGATTGAGAAAAAGGCAGGTTCTCCTTGATGACCTCCTACCCGGAGCTCGGATAGGAGTGGGTCTGAGACAGCCAGAAGATGCAGAGCTTAGGGGTCTTGAGGGTGTGTAGTTAGAGACCATTGACCGGAGGTAGGCGGGAGCGGTTCCCTTTGCCAACACGGTATGCCAGGTCGAGGGCCTTGAAGCGGATTCGTGCAGCAATGGGGAGCCAGTGCAGGTCCCTAAGAAGTGGGGTGACATGGGCCGACTTCGGTAGGTTTGAGATCAGGCCGGGCCGCTGCGTTCTGAATGTTTATGGGATGTTTTAAAAATAACACCTTCAAAATAAAGTGTAATTGTTATGTGTCCCCTAAGAACAGTTCTGGCTTCTTTCTAGTTTCTGAGATACCCAACACATAACATTTCCATTACTAAATGGGTGGCCCTTGCCTTGTTGGAAGACAATTAGTAAACAAAATAGCAAGACCATCCCACCATTTTGCAGTAGATTTGACTCTTTTAATAAATTCCACAAATATGTATCCAGGCCAGTACCAGTTGTTTATCATTCTGTTTGTACAAATTAGTAGCCTCAGATTGACTTAATACTCAGGGCCTGGTCATTAAATTAAGGCATTTGAATGCTTTGCGAGATTAATCCATCCAGCCATGCATTACTATTAATCTCTGATGCAGCTGAGGAGAGTTGACGAATAATACTGTGCTCATGTACTCGTACTCATAAAACTACCACTCAGTTTGTTTCAATTATATTTACATTATTTACATTATTTTACCTTAAGAAGTCAGCAACAGCATCATGTTGTATATTTACTTTGTTACAGTCAGAAAGTGAGGAAATATCTGATGGAAATATATCATGTTTTCAAAGTCATTGTTAAAACACTGGTATCGGTACTCTGTATCGAAAATTATACTTTTGATCTAGAAAAATGTGATATGGGGACATCCCTACTGATCTATTTGTTAGACTGACTGTCTACTAGTCTAGCGCTCTGGTTTTTTCCCCTCCCCCCTTTCCTTCCCTGCTCTCACTGATTCTGCCATTGACTTCTTGTCAGATTGAGTGAGTGCTCCGTTTGGAGAGATTTGCTTAGAGAGGTCCATGAATTTAGATGACAATACCATTCCTCCCTCCTATCATTTCCTCTGACTTCAGAACATCCTCGCACCCTCAAACCAAACACTCTCTGCTCTCTGCTTATCGACCAAATCAGCTACAGACTAGGGATGGGAGTGATATCAATGACTAATTTCTTGATTTCTGATTTTATTAGGGATCCCCATTAGCTGGTGCGATAGCAACCCGCTAGTCTTCTTGGGGTCCACACACAAAAAAACACACAAAAAACAATCACTATTGCAAAAACTAAATTATTAAAAAGTCAGTACACACAATGCATAATGAACCTACTGTAACAATTAATATAGCTAAAATTACATTAGTGTAAAACAAAAACAAAAAATTACTTTACAGTGTTAAAAACAATTTAAAAACAATTTAAGATTCTTTTTAAAAAGTGAATCTACTGTAAATGCAGCAGAGGTTCCGAGGCAGGCCATTCCACAGAGTTAATGCTCTAAAAATAAAAGATCTCCCCCAGAGCGCTGGTTCTAGGACCTGGCAATTCAAGCTGCCCACTACTGGAACTCTAGTGTACCTCTAGTTGACTAATCACTTTGTGATGATGTGTTAGTCTCTAGACCAGAAATGATACTTGGTTCATTTAAATTGAACCTACCTGTATATTCAGAGTAGCAGTGTGCTCCATGGCTCATTATTATAATCATAAATGTTCGATTCACATATAGAAGGGGCAGTCCATTCCCCTTAGTATTTTCCTTTATTGAGAGAGTTGGAAGGCTGAGAGGGAGACAGCATAGGGAGACAGTTCTGGTGGGACTTGATCCTCAGCCATCAGGGTTACTTGTGGTTCTGGCCTGCTTCATAATAACTGTCTATTACACATTTATGCCCTTTCCCCCTATTAGAATAAAAGGTCAATTGATGTTATACCTTTAGATGTAATTGCCAGTGATTTCTTTTCTTCATTCAATAGTTCCTACTTCCTACCCCCTACTATTACAGACACACAGACACTGCTTAATGTGTTTATTTTATGCCCGACGAGACCCAACTAAGGGCTGCTCCTCCTCACTTGCTCTCCTCCTCCTCCTCCTCCTCCTCCTCCTCCTCCTCCTCCTCACCTCCTCCTCCTCCTCCTCCTACTCCTCCTCTCCTTTCTCCCCGCCCTCATTCATTATGGATCACCTGCCCTCCTCCCACCTGCTGCGGCTTCATTGCACCCTCATTTGCAGCGTGTCTGCTCTGCTGATGCTTCCCTTTTCCTCTGACGCTTCACAGGCCCCCTGGTGCTCCCACAATACCCCCTCTCTCCGACCAGACCGATCCACCAAAGTCCTCCCACGCTTTGCCCCCCTCCTCCCACCCTTCCCGCCTCTCTTCGTCCTGCACCATCTGCCCACCCCCTCCTCCCCTCTCATTTTCACCCTTCGGGGGTAATTTAACCCCCTCGCGCAGCCAGCTATTCTCAGTGATGACCGGTGTTACCAAGTGGTGGTTTTTCTGATTACCTCTCTCTAAGTGCCCGTGTCAGTTGTTTCTGGGTCAATGAGCTGCGGAGTCTGGACCAGCGCCAAGACGTCGCCGCACCTTTAAAAAATAAAATAAAGAGACAAATGATGTCACATTTTTGGTGTTGCTGAAAGCACAAATGGCTCGATTTAGGAGGTTTTGAACGCCATGCAATGGTTCAACTTTACACACGTGCACAGTAGAATAGAATAGAATAGAACGTTATTGTCACATCGTCTGAACACGGTACAGGTGAGTGAAAAACCTCTGTGTTTGGTTCCTTAACCTCACAATACAATCTTATCTAGTGTGGATGTAGTGTGTGTGTGTGTGTGTGTGTGTGTGTGAGTGTGTGTGGGGAGGGGGTACGGCTTACAGCATTGGAGTTTATTTGGCGAGGGCACTGTATTAAAAATAAATGTTGTTAAACGTTCTTCATTTAGTATTTTGACTGCCAACCCGTTTCAGAACCATGGACAGTGCCAATTTCTGCAAAACCGACACAGCGGGGTGTGCGGCAGGTTTTCTGAAAACCTATTTATTTTTCAAGTAAAAATAGTGACAATCATTCCAATTAACTGTAACTATTCCAAACGAATAAAATCCAAATGTACCCACCCTGTGGAAAATTGCGTTTTCACTAGAAAAACCAATGCAAGCAAAGCAAAACTCCACTACATTATGACCTTAATCATCCCGCAAGCTAGGCTAGCATGATGTCTCCTGAGGCATCATTATTCTGGAGCGAGCAAAGCGGTTGCTCTCGTGGACACATTAGTTCTGCCAAGCATTCTGCTTTTTAACACCTATATAAATTAATTGCTTTCTGTCATCTGACTAATTGGCATACGAAACGTGTATACGTGTATAACACAATAGGTCGAGGCTATACGTTTAGATGATTTTAAGCATTAATAAGCCTAAGAAACGTGCATGAAAAGTCATTTGTAAATAAGTTATATGTTTTTAGGCTATAGCCTCATTCAGGTCAGATGGCCTATCAAATTGCCAACTTTGTTGACTTGTCCATGGATGTTGAAAGCCTTCATTATAAACCCCAAATAATGTGTGCACTAATCTGTCTAGGTCAAAGCTAATTCGCACAACAAGGTAACACTACCCGCCAACCTATTAATTTCACCACTCAGAGAAACCCCAAATGGGATTATACACAGTAGCATGGCAGATGTTGCCAAATCACGTCTTTCCTACCAGATCTCGTCTCTCCTCCCT
>NC_140166.1:192013341-192025841 GCF_963971535.1 Notolepis coatsorum
GCAGAGACCCTGATTCTCAACGGCATTGATTGATTAATTGATTTAAGACTTTATTGACAGATTGCAATAGGCTCAATCGCCTCGCCGACAAGTTAAATGCGTTATCTATAGGCTAATTCTAAGTCCATCATTACCTCAATCAATCAGATTATATTTCTTTAAACTTGCCTGCTGGATTGAATAATCAAATGAGATCTTGCTAGCGAAAATAACTAGTTAACTGTTATACAGAATTACGAGACGGCTTTCTTGCCCATTGATTGATGTATAGTCAATCTTTTACTTATCTACTCTGTGGTGTAACGGGTTGTTCTTTTGACTTCCACACGGACGACCCGGGTTCAAGACCGGGGTCCTTCTTTTTGCAATATAGGAATAATTCAATTTGGTGCACGTTGAGAGCTATATAAAGAATGACATCCTCAATGCATGTAGATTTATAATATTTTAACTTAAAACCAGGCTACTTTGGCGTATAATCATTAATATTATATTCAAAAAAATCATATTGGAAACTCCGGGATTAGAACCCGGGTCGCAAGATTGGGAGTCTTGAGCACTACCGCTGGGCCACTGTGCCAGATGGGATAAATTCATTGTTTATACATTAATGAACGAGAGACCCGTGTTTAGAATATTCCTTATTTTGAATGACGTTTTATTTCTTTATCCTCATTCATTCATGTGACGTCAACGGCTCATTCAATTTCTCAAATCCGTCAAACAGCGCATCTCATCAGACATCTTAATCCCAGTTACAATTAAAATAACCACATTTTTGTCTACATCGCACGAGCGAGCGCCACCGTCGCCACGGTATATATAACGTGCATTATTTAGGACAAAGTGAATTTAATATCAGCATTTTGGGTCTATTTTACATTTCAAAAGCCCCCTCTGGAAGAATGGAGCACAAAAACGTAATTCAGAATGGTATAATGCAGATCGTAGACTGTGGGAATAGTTTCAGGAAACGAGCTGTCACTTCTTTGCGGGGGCGTGGCTCTGCGTGATCGGGCTAACTTGAACTTGAACTCTGCTTTCGAGCAGGCTCAAACTTTTGGATATGTTGTCATGGTGATTTGGGAAATCCACGTACATGAAATCGGAAAGTCAGGCTAACACAGTTATCCAGCTAAAGTTATCCGGCTAACTCGGTTATCCCGGTACATGGAACGGGGCCAGGTGGCCTGTCAGCAAGTCTGAATTGAATGCAGACTCTTGTCATTTACTCACCGAAAACAGCCTGGAGACGAAAGAAATAATAGTTGGCTGTTTATTTCTCCAATATGCCAGTGCCTTCTTATCTGTTCTAGTTAATCCTCAGATAGAGAGAATAATGCTCCCTAAGGGCTTCTGTTGCGGTCTCTATCCCCTAGTCTGGTTTCAGCACCGGACAGCACCCACAGCCGCTTCTGTTGCAGTCTATATCCCCTAGTCTGGTTTCAGCACCGGACAGCTCCCACAGCGCTTCTGTTGCAGTCTATATCCCCTAGTCTGGTTTCAGCACCGGACAGCTCCCACAGCGCTTCTGTTGCAGTCTATATCCCATAGTCTGGTTTCAGCACCGGACAGCTCCCACAGCGCTTCTGTTGCAGTCTCTTATCCCCTAGTCTGGTTTCAGCACCGGACAGCTCCCACAGCGCTTCTGTTGCAGTCTCTTATCCCCTAGTCTGGTTTCAGCACCGGACAGCTCCCACAGCGCTTCTGTTGCAGTCTCTATCTCCTAGTCTGGTTTCAGCACCGGACAGCTCCCACAGCGCTTCTGTTGCAGTCTCTATCTCCTAGTCTGGTTTCAGCACCGGACAGCTCCCACAGCGCTGCTCACTGTCTCCCTCCCTGCAGCACAGACAGATAGGGCAGCACTACTGGTAAACATGTCTGGCTGTTCAAAAGTGACCCTTTATTCACGCTGTATAAGCAGATGTAACTGAAGGACATCAAATGTTTGTTGATGCCATCACCATTGCCCAGGCTTTCATTCGACTCTGGTAAACAAAACAGGTGGTTAACAGCAAACACTTGAGAGGCCTACAGATGGGCCATGCCCACATGTAAGTAAGTAAGTAAGTAAGTAAGTAAGTAAGTAAGTAAGTAAGTAAGTAAGTAAGTAAGTAAGTAAGTAGTAAGTAAGTAAGTAAGTAAGTAAGTAAGTAAGTAAGTAAGTAAGTAAGTAAGTAAGTAAGTAAGTAAGTAAGTAAGTAGTAAGTAAGTAAGTAAGTAAGTAAGTAAGTAAGTAAGTAAGTAAGTAAGTAAGTAAGTAAGTAAGTAAGTAAGTAAGTAAGTAAGTAAGTAAGTAAGTAAGTAGTAAGTAAGTAAGTAAGTAAGTAAGTAAGTAAGTAAGTAAGTAAGTAGGTAGGTAGGTAGGTAGGTAGGTAGGTAGGTAGGTAGGTAGGTAGGTAGGTAGGTAGGTAGTAGGTAGGTAGGTAGGGAGGTAGTAGGTAGGTAGGTAGGTAGGTAGGTAAGTAAGTAAGTAAGTAAGTAAGTAAGTAAGTAAGTAGTAAGTAAGTAAGTAAGTAAGTAAGTAAGTAAGTAGGTTTATTATATAGCATCTTTCACAGACCAGGGTCACAAAGTGCTTCACATATAAAAACATCAGTAAAGTGCAAGGGTAGCAGCAAAGTCATTACAACAAGCAAGAACAAGAAAACATAAAAGAGTTACACAGACATAGTTAGCCAAATGCCTGTTTGAACAACACAGTCTTTAGCTGCTTTCTAAAGGTGTTTACCGAAACCACAGATCTTAGGTCCATGGGCAGAGCATTCCATAAACTGGGGGCCACGGTTTCGAAGGCTCGTCACCTTTTGTCTTAAATCTAGACCGGGGGACAGCCAGCAAGCCCTGGTCAGACGACCTGATTGATCTACTCGTGGTGTAAGGACACAGTAGGTCGCAGATGTACGCAGGTGCCTGACCATGGAGTGCTCTGTAGGTGATGACCAGAACCTTAAAATTAATTCTATTTGATGGGGAGCCAGTGAAGGGGAACTAAGATGGGAGTGATGTGGCATGACTTTCTGGACCTAGTCAGCCGCCTTGCGGCTGAATTCTGGACCATTTGTAGCTGGCCCAAGGTGGACGCATCAGGCAAGTGAACAAGAAGTTACAATAGTCCAGGTGGGATGAAACAAAAGCATGAACAATCATTTCCAACTCCGCCTGGGACACAACAGATAGAAGTTTTGCAATATTTCGCAGATGGAAAAAACAGGTACGTGTCAGTGACCTAATGTGGTGATCAAAGTGCATTTGCTGGTCAAAGATAACACCAAGGTTTCTGAGTTTGGACCTTAATTTTGGTTGAGAAGGTCCCTATGCATGTAGCAACCTTTGAGGTGACTTTGTCTGAACCTATAATAAGAACATCAGTTTTATCTGCGTTTCTGAAGGAAGTTGTTTGCCATCCAATCCTTTACAGCAGTCAAATAGGGCAGACAACTTGTCAGATTGGTCGGGCTTGAATGAGACGTATAATTGGATATCGTCTGCATAACAGTGGTAAGAGACCTCTTTAAATTGGCTAACATGCCTTCCAACCCCACTGCAGCTACCAAAACGAGACTTGCATGTTTTTTGTGTGGATAAACAACAATTTTATTGTAGTCTATACATTAGAATGTACCAAAAGAAAACACCAAACCCTTGGGGTCTGAGATCTTACAGTACCATTAAAGGAGGTCCCCTATTATAGATAAATATTTCTGCAGCTTTCTATCCCATCTGCCTACCTTGATTCCCCAGAGCGGAGGTATTTATGAAGGGCAGGCATCAGTGTCTATTGGGCCCCGCCTCACTAATCAGAGATCTACCTCAGACTGTGTGTGTGCAGAGACTAATCGCAAGGATTTGCGGGGGGAGAAGTTGAAGCAGTGTAATTAATTTCATTCAAATTCCCCTTGGACCCGCAAGTCGGGCTGTTCTGCAATGACTCTCCATTCAAATTCTACGGCTTTGTGTGAATGAAATCTGTGTGTGTGTGTGTGTGTGTGTGTGTGTGTGTGTGTGTGTGTGTGTGTGTGTGTGTGTGTGTGTGTGTGTGTGTGTGTGTGTGTGTGTGTGTGTGTGTGTGTGTGTGTGTGTGTGTGTGTGTGTGTGTGTGTGTGTGTGTGTGTGTGTGTGTGTGCTGTGTGTGTCTGTGTCTGTGTGTGTGTGTGGGGGGGGGGCAGGTGGATGCATTTGTGAGTGTATTATCTGTCTTTTTCCGCCATTAGTCAGTCTTTGACTTGAGGCCGGTCTCAAGACTACGTTTAGAAGGTTTTGGTCTCAGCAGCGCATGCTCTGAACTTTATTTCAAGACCAGTCCAGTACAAGGCGGCCGGGTAGCACAGCGGACTAAGCGTCTGTCTACCACCGCAGAGACACTGGTATCGAATCCGGCTGTCAGCGGTGCCTCCGGCTTGGCCGGCCGTCATACTGACACAATTGGCGGTGTCAGCGGGAGGGAAGCCGGTGGGTGGTAATCTGGTCATTGTAAACAGCGACTCCTACAGGTCGGTCAGGGCGCCTGCACAGGGAAATGGTGAAGGTATGACCTCCCACGCGTTACACTTCACCAATGAGAGTCTGCGCTGTCAGGTGAAAAGAGGCTGCTGGCTGTCTCCTATGTATCGGAGGAAGCATGTGATAGACTTCAAGGCTCCCTAGACCGACCAGTGGGGGGCACATGCGCACAACGACCAGGAAGGGGAGGGGGGAATTGGCATAACGACTAAAATTGGGATGGGAGGAAAAATACAGAAAAACAGGAGGAGAAAAAGTGAAAAAAAAAGACCAGTCAAGTACACACTGTCATCATCCCCCCTCCCTTACAGTGATGACTGACAGGCTTTTGTTTTAGTTAGTGATTAGTGGTCGGTTTGTATAGGGGCACACACACACACACACACACACACACACACACACACACACACACACACACACACACACACACACACACACACACACACACACACACACACACACACACACACACACACACACACACACACACACACACACACACACACACACACACACACATTGTATTGTGCTCAATTCTGTTTTTCATTTAATACAATTTGTATTGCCAATTAGCAGCAGAGAAATTGTGTACATTTTGAGCATCATGATCATTTTACTTGTGTGATGATGATGATGATGATTATTATTAGTATTATCATTATAATTAGAATTATTATTCTTGTCCACCTCAACACCTATTGTATTCCCTTGTTGGAGGGTTCTCTCATTGAAATGCCCTTCTGAGTTTTCTTTTTTTAAATTAGTTCTATAATTAGTTGGAGTTTGTTGTTCCACTGTGGGCTTGTGAAGTATGTATTGTGATATGGGCTTATACTAATACATTTTACTTGACTTTAGGTGGTCTTGACTATAACACTGATATGAGTTATTCGTTTTTCAGTCAGACACAATGATACATCCCCTCCTTTGTGTGATTCAAAGACATAGCAGATAATAATTATGTGTGGGATGTTTTAGTGAATCATTCAACTTACATGGTTGTTTCAAATGGCTGCAGTGGATCATGATCAGGCTGTGGTTTTCTTTTGTTTGGCTCATAAAAAGATTCAATTCAGTTTCGCATTTCATACCAATAAAAAACCCACACATTTTTCTAATCCTTTCTTCTGCCCGTAGGCAGAAAAAACCCTCAGAATCCTGTTTTGTAACATCTTCTTTTTCTTTTTGTTAATATGGTATTTTTATGTCCTCACATCTTGCCACTTTTTAGTTTTCAAGTCAAACTGCTACTCACACAATGCCAACACAAGCTATAGACAAACACAGACATAGAGATACAGACACAAGGGGAGATGGACACAGACCAACAGACAGGCAAATAGGGATCAGTACAGACAGACAGACAGACAGACAGACAGACAGACAGACAGACAGACAGACAGACAGACAGACAGACAGACAGACAGACAGACATACAGACAGACAGACAGACAGACAGACAGACAGACAGACAGACAGACATCCGAGAGACAGACAGACAGACAGACAGACAGACAGACAGACAGACAGACAGACAGACAGACATCCGAGAGACAGAGAGAGGACAGACAGACATGGGTGATATGAGAATGCAGCACACACATCCAGACCAAGCAGGGCAGGTGCTGAGTGGAAAGAGCAAACACTGAAAATACACAAATAAATAAATAACTTGCAACACTGCAGAGCTCCAATGTCCACTTACTTATTGCACCAGCTTAGTGAGTAATGTTTGTCTGGTGCAATAAATAAGTGGACATTGGAGCCCTGCAGTGTTGTGACCTGTTTATGTATTTGTGATATGGGAACAGAGACAGACTGTGAGCTGTGAGATGGACAGTGAAGGCAGGTGTAATGATGTCACAGAACCCAGACTCTTTTCTCATAATTCTGGGGGGGATTTGGACAAAGCAAAAGCCTGTCTGTCTGTCTGTCTGTCTGTCTGTCTGTCTGTCTGTCTGTCTGTCTGTCTGTCTGTCTGTCTGTCTGTCTGTCTGTCTGTCTGTCTGTCTGTCTGTCTGTCTGTCTGTCTGTCTGTCTGTCTGTTTGTCTGTCTGTCTGTCTGTCCGTTTGTCCCTCCACCCATCTGCTTGTCTGTCTGTCTCCCTCCTATCCTCTGCCTCTCCACAATTAATATTGGAGGTGAAATCATTTAATCTGATCCGGTGAGAACAGATTTTTGATTCCTCACAGATATTCCAACTCACCCTCTCCCCAAAGCCCGGTGAATTTGCAGGGTTTATAGCCGGTCAAATGTCCTGCCAGTAGACTTGCCTGGCGTTCTGCAGTCGGTAATGAGATTACCAATGTCCCCCCAGGAATGCTTTTACACGGAGGCACAGACCATGCTGTCCTCCACGCTCCAAGCCTTTAGACTCATTGATGGAGGTGGGGTGCTGAACGGAGAGCGCCAGTAGACAAACACAGAGGTGTGTGTGTGTGCCTGAGGGTTGGAGATTGATTTGAGTTTTGTTGTGAAAAGCAGGTCTTAATACTCTAGGTTTAGAATAGAATAGAAATACTTTAATCATCCCGAGGGAAATTTGGCACTACAAATCGCTCACAGTAAACATTTAGGTAGACAAAACAAAGTCACGAAATAAGAATAACAAAATAATTGCCTAAGAATAAAGAATAAAATAAGCCTAAGAATAAAATAATAATAATAAAATACGGTCCGGGATTCACATTTCCTATGTTATGTATATACATTCTAATGTAAAATATACAGTAAAAATATACGGAAATCTACAGTAAGTGTACAGTAAGTGTAATATTGAACAATGTTGTTTTAAAAGTAAAAGTCCAGGAAGATGGTAACTGTCACCCTGTGCTCAGTGATGCAGTGTAAAGTCTGATGGCTGTCGGAATGAAGGACTTCCTGTGCCGTTCAGTGCTACATCTTGGGAGTTTTAATTTAGGATTACTAAATATGCAAAAGAGAACATTCATTTCCCCATTTCCCATCTTTCACTGCTTTCCCAATTTAGAGAGAGAAACTCCACTCAACAACCTTTTACAACATTATTATGCGTGAGGATGTCAAACAATTAACATTCAGCGGCTTTACATGAAATTGCAGCAAAACACCTCCGTGGGTTTTGCAGTTCCATTTGTCACATCTAAGATGTGAAAGTTTGTCCGAGGGGCAACAGTTGTGATTGAAGGTTCAAGAAAAGAAGGCAAGGTTCGAGATAGGTCAATTAACTGTCACTCTGCAGCAGAATAAACAGGCAGGGAGGAAATGCAGAAAATGTGGATACAAAAAAAAACGTTGGACTTCCGGTTTGACTTCAGCATGTAGCAGTCACGTCGGCCAGAGCTCCGCTCCTCTTAAGTTTAATTTTGCTTCAAAATCCACTTTTTACAACACTAATGTGTTTAAACCTCGACGTATATATTAAATAAGATCTTCTACTAACTATATCGACAGAAATAAACAGGATGGCATCAAAGAAAGACCAGAAAGACCCTGGAAAGAAACGTGGAGCAGACAAACTAATTGTAGAAACTTCGCCTGTGGAGACGCGCTCCGTGCGGGTACGAGCAAGCGAACTCGAGAAGAAAACAACTGATAACGTCATCTTTTCCACTGCTCCTGCTACCTCACCCGATACAGATATGGAGTATACATCACCCGATTTCGAGTCTCTGACTAAGCTGATAAAGATCTTAACCGAGAAGGTTGATAAGCTTGACGATATGGTTGTTAAGGCTGACGCTAAGGCGGACGCTTTCAAAGAATCTATCGAAGCCAAATTCGAAGATTTTAAAGCAGCGGCTGCAGTACAGACCGAACGCATTATTGTAGTTGAAAACACCTTGGTCGAACACACACTAAAAATCGCTGAAGGCGATAAGGTTCTACTTGACGGTATCGAGGAACTAGCGGAGAAGATGGAAGAGGCTGACGAGAAACCTTTGAAGATAACGGATAGGACAGTAAGAAGCATTTTGTATGAAAGTATTCTGTACTTCTGTATGACAACTATTAAAGAACTTGAACTTGAACTTGAGGTTGTTCGAAATGGAACGTCACTCCCGTAGATTTAATATCCGTATAGTGGGGTTGGATGAATCAGTCGACTGCACAGAAGACTCGTTCGCGACAGTGTTAGCTGGAATTCTAGGCCCAGATATCCTCTTTACAACCCCGACAGTAGATCAACGCTACAGAATTGGCACCCGAGATTACAACAGCAATAAAGCGAGGGTGATTATTGCTAGCATGCGTAAAACTGGAATAAGAGATACGATTATCAGGGAGGCAAGAAAGAAGTGGGGGAAACTGCTACACAACGGGAAACAAGTGTTTTTCTATGAGGATATGTGCCGGGAGGCTATAACCCTACGAGCCCGTTACAAGGTTGTGATGTCTCAGCTTTTTGATAAAAATCTCCGTCCTACCCTACGCTACCCAGCAAACCTTTCCATCATGGATGGAAGTGGTAAAAGGCTCTTTCTCCATTCGCCTGAAGAGGCCGAAGAGTCTTCCCAAGCCCCAAGATGGCGATTTAACTCGATATTGCTGAAAAACAATGAATTCATTACACAATTCAAAGAAGCACTTGTTGAATTCCTGCTGGGGAATCGGTACAGGATCCCAGAATATTATGGATGTCGGTAAAGGGATTTATCAAGGATTTCACTGCGGTCTTTTCCTCCAAACTACGCAAGAATCGTTGCTCAAAACTGGCAGAGTTGGAAACGCTTTACTCATCGTTATTTTCCTCTTTACAATACAACTACTCGGTTCAATTGGAATCTCAAATTAATGTGTTAAAAAAAGAGATTAACGCCATTTTAAGACAACAATCTGAATTTCAAATACGTCACCTACTAGCTATGAAGATACGAGACAACGCAAAATTTGCAGATATCCCTACTATTAAGGCCCAGCAAGGACTTGTTACAGACCCCAAAAAAATTAACGAGACATTCAAAGAGTTTTACTCCAACTTGTACAAATCAGAAATGGCTTTCGATCAAAACAAAATGGATATATATCTTAATCAAATTAACCTACCTAAACTATCAGAGGAAGATGCTAAACAATTAGAAACACCCATCACACTAGATGAACTTAGGGAGGCTATATCTGAAATGCAAATTGGTAAGGCTCCTGGAAGGGATGGGATCCCTCCAGAATTGTACCTCTCATGCTGGGATGTAATTGGACCCCTATTACTTAATATGATTTTATACTCAATCAAGGAGGGGAATTTCCATAAGATAGACAATATTGCACTCATAACAGTCCTCCTTAAAAAAGACAAAGACCCCACCGATTGCGGTAGTTATAGACCCTTGAGCCTCCTCGGAACCGATATCAAGCTGTATTCCAAGGTATTAGCCATCAGACTTCAAAAGCATATGACATCTTTAGTTCACTCTGATCAGACTGGCTTCATAAGAGGCCGCTTGATTACGGATAATATAAGACGGTTACTACATGTGCTAGATGCCAGCAAGGATGCCACTCCACCTATAGCGATGCTGTCCTTGGATGCGATGAAAGCATTTGATAGGTTGGAATGGTCTTATTTATGGGCAGTACTAGAAAGGATGGGGTTAGGAAACGGATTCATTGATATGATAAAAGTATTATACAAAGACCCATCGGCCATGATTACAACAGGTAAAATCACCTCCAAAATCTTTCCTGTATCGCGCTCCTCCAGACAGGGTTGCCCTCTTAGTCCCGGACTATTCGCTTTATCATTAGAGCCTTTAGCACAGTATATAAGACAATCCCAATCCATAGAACCAATCGCAATTAAGGGCACACAACATCATATTAGTTTATATGCGGACAACGTAATATTGTTCATGCAAAACCCTACCACCTCAATGCCTCATCTTCTCAAGTTGATTGATGATTTTGGCAATCTATCGGGATTTAGGATAAATTGGCCAAAGTCGGCCTTCTTACCACTTAATGCCCCTGCAAAGAATATATTCCTTCCAGAAAAAATACCAATGGTAAAACACTTCAGATGTCTAGGAGTCGAAATATTCCCTACTATATGCCAAACAGTGAAGTACAATTACACAAAATTCCAAGATAAGATCAAATACGACTTTGACAGGTGGTCCAAACTTAAAAACTCAGTACAGGCCCGAGTATCAATAGTTAAGATGGATGTTTTACATAGAATCAACTTCATTAGTTCAATGTTACCGTTACCCCCTCCTGATGGTTACTGGAAAAAATTACATTCCACCGCATATACATTTATTTGGAATAACAAACCTCCACGAATAAAAAGATCCACCGCACAGAGAAACAAAGCCGACGGAGGTTTAGCATTTCCAGATTTTTATCACTATTTTAAAGCATACTCTTTAAGACCACTGACAACCTGGTTTGACTCCCAAGCATCTGTATCCTGGAGGAACTTAGAAAAAAATATAGTAGCACCACATAGACTGCAGGACATAGTATACACCATATTATCAATTAAGCAATGCGAATTGAAATTTGGCCCTCTTATTACACATGTGATTCGGATATGGCATGAAACACAGAACAAATATTCTAACCAACATAAATGGCATAGCCATACTCCCCTATTCAATAACAATGCACTCCTTATTGGAAAACGACCTATCAGATACCCCAAATGGGAAAAGCATTGGGAGATGTTTTCAACAAACGGGGTTTTTGTAGCTATCAAGATATACGTAACAAATTTAACCTCACCAGTTCCACATATTATTTATACGCACAGTTATTGGAATGTTTGAAGGCTCATGGAGTCCCATTAAAGATACCAATTGAGCACCACAGATATCACAAATTCTTCTATGAAAGAGAGACATCGAGAGGCTTTGTATCTGACTTTTATCATCACTTACTAACGTCTTCGTATGGAATCCTTCCCCTAGACTCAGTCTGGAGGAGGGATATACCAGACCTGGAAGTAGATTTTGATTTTGTCACGCAACCCGGATCATCAACAAATTAATCTTAATTATATTCATAGGACATACCTGACTCCTATAAGATTGAACAGAATGGGACTTAGACAAGATTATCTATGTTCCTTATGTACAAATGGTGATGAGGGTACATTTATGCATATGTATTGGGATTGCCCACCTGTTAAGATATTCTGGGAAGAAGTGACCCTGCAATTATCAGAATTTTTATTTCTGAACATACCTGTACAGCCCTCTGTATTGCTGTTGAATGATGTTTCTCAGTTTGCAGCCCCCATACAGCTAAAGAGACTAGTTTTGTCCGGTCTCACAGCGGCTAAAAAGCTGATAGCATCACGATGGATTCAACCGGATAAAATGTGCCGGAAGGTATGGGTTCTTACCTATCTCGATGTGATTTATCTAGAGATATCTACAGCAAGAATTTTAGGTGTCAATGAAACCAGCATTGCAATCTGGTTAGAAGTGGTGGAGAGAATAAATGCTAGCATATGAATTGTAATTCCTGGTTAGAAGCGAATGAAAATGGATGGATTATCCAAGTGGGGGTCCTGGGGGGAAGAGCGAGCAAGAGCATATGTATGTATTGTATTGGATTGCAAGTATTAGGTATATATCTCGTAGACTACATTTATATTGATTCAAATGGAATGTATAGTTCTGTGATTTACGTTGGATGTTTACTGTTAATGCTCGTGTGTCTAATTTTATGTCATGTTTAAAAAATTTAAAAAAAGGAAAAAAGAAAAAAAAAAGTTGCAGCCCTTAATCACGAGTTAGCCAGGGACTGCACGAATCGACAGAGTCTAATGGAAACCTCCAGCTGGTGTGTGTGTGCATCTGCGTGCATGTGTGCGTGTTCGTGTTTACATGTTTGAATCTGCCACACGCGTCTGCTTTCATCTCAGCGGGGGGTCCCTGCGTCCCGGTCTGCCCTTCTACACTTTGATGGCTGGCCTGGAGCCCTCAGATGCAATTAACAGTTTTATGTTTCTGTCTGTCTGTCTGTCTGTCTGTCTGTCTGTCTGTCTGTCTGTCTGTCTGTCTGTCTGTCT
>NC_140166.1:192030841-192040277 GCF_963971535.1 Notolepis coatsorum
CCAAGCTCAGGGACCTGGGCTTGAACTATGACCTCTGCCAGTGGGTCTTGGACTTCCTGACGGGCAGACCCCAGGTGGTGAGAGCAGGCAACTGCACCTCCTCATCCATCACTCTCAACATAGGGGCCCCCCAGGGCTGTGTTCTGAGTCCCCTCCTCTACTCCCTGTACACACATGACTGTGTGGCACAGCGGAACAACAACACAATCATCAAATTTGCTGATGACACAGTAGTGGTGGGCCTGATCTCTGCAAATGACGAGAGGGCCTACCTGGAGGAGGTCAAGGTTCTAGCGGGATGGTGTCAAGAGAACAGCCACTCCCTGAACGTCAGCAAAACAAAGGAGATGATTGTGGACTTTAGGAGGTCGGGGGTCAGGGACTACAGCCCCCTCAGCATCGACGGGGCACCGGTTGAGAGAGTGAACAGTTTTAAGTACCTCTGAGTCCACATATCCGAGGACTTGACATGGACCTCACACATTGACAGTGTTGTGAAGAAGGCACGGCAACGCCTCTACTTCCTCAGACGCCTAAGGAAGTTCCAAGTCAGTCAGAAGATCCTTAAGAACTTCTACTTATGCACAATAGAGAGCATACTGACTGGCAATATCACCTCCTGGTTTGGGAATAGCACCGCACAAGACCGTAGCAGACTACAGAGAGTGGCCCGCTCAGCCAAACGCACAATTGGAGGTGGGCTTCCCACTCTCCAAGACATTTACAACAAGCGTTGCAGGGGCAAGGCTAAGAGAATTATCAAAGACTCGAGCCACCCAAACAACTGCCTCTTTGAACTGCTGCGGTCAGGCAAGCGATACAGGAGTCTCATGGCAAGCACAGAAAGACTCAGAAGAAGCTTCTATCCCCAGGCCATCAGGATGCTCAACGAACAATAACATTATGTAACAACCATCAAATGCACTCACAGCACACACATCCACACGCACACACTCACTTTAAACATACAACTCACTCCAGCACCCACTTTAACCACTTTAGTACACCTAAGCACACTTTATATTTATCGGTAAAGAATTTGCACTACAACCCATACCTCATTACACCTTACTGTAATTATATTGTACCTAAATTGTACTTCATCCCACTTCTGCTTTGCACTGTATAGTATATTGTATAGTAACTCAGTTACTTCTAATCTACATAGAGCATTGTATATATGTATATACTGAAAATCTTTGTCTACGTACTTGACTTCTATTTTATACTTGCTATACTTATTTTATTATATATTTTTGCCTAGCACAGTCTCTGGAGCGAAACAGAAAGAAGCATTTTGTATAAAAGTATTCTGTACTTCTGTATGACAACTAATAAAGAAACTTGAACTTGAACTTGAACAATAAAGAAAAATCACTTTGCGTGCTAATAAAATAGAGTAACAGAAGTAAATGTTTTGTGTACTTACTTTTTACCGGTTGCCAGATGCCTGTTTTTAAGTTCCAGCTGAGAGGTAGGAGCTGGAAAACATAATGGTTCCATAGCCTAAAGTCTTATGTAGTACAGGTCCAAAGTTTATAAAAATCCCATGGAAGATTTATGTTTTACAAAGGCTTCTGTAATGTGTGTACTGGTAAAAATTTGGCATGATTATCCAAAATGGCCATCTGCTGCCATTCATTTCTAGGCTCTAGTCAAAACAAAGGACTTCTCCGTCTTCTTGTGTCTCCTTCCCCAGCGTTCAGCACCCGTCTGTGATCGCTTTCAGAGCAATTATTTTCGCCATCAGTGGTGACAGTTCAGGGATTGTTCACAACCGGACGTGGTCACTCATCCGAACGGCTTGTCAAATGACGCTCGCCAGATGTTTCGTCTTGTAACTCGAGAATGGAATCACGCAATAGGTTGAATGAGGTGACGATCGAAAGGCTGCAAATTCAACTTTCCAACAATGTATTGGTTGATCTGCGAAAATGCAGCCTGGATCCGACAGACAAGGGCAAAGTACCGCGACCTGTGCGCAAGTGTGTGATGGCCCGAATATGGGCCGTCCGATCCTTAAGTGGTTTTAAACCCTAGAACCAGCGCAGCCAGAAGAACCCCAGAGCAGCAGCTCTGTGCCTGCTAAGACTGTCGATACCGCAGGGGCGACAGTGGCTCAGGAGGTAGAGTCGTCGTCTGGTTATCGCAAGGTTCCCGGTTCGATACCCGCTTCTCCCGGGCAGTGTGTCGAAGTGTCCTTGATCAAGACACTTAATCCCTAATTGCTCCCGATGAGCAGGTTGGCACCTTGCATGGTTGCCTCCGCCATCAGTGTGTGAATGTGTGAGTGAATGGGTGAGTGTGAGGAACAAAATAATATAATAAAAAAAGATTATGGATAAAAGCGCTACAGTATATAAATGCAGCCATTTACCATTGAACCAAAACAGGCTAGTGCTCCGGAGGATTCGTGTAGGGACATAAAGACGGGTACATTTGCACAGCTAGCTGCAGAGCTAATTATAGACAAAAAACTGCTAGATCATTTGGCCAAAGAAAAAGGTAGCTACTTCAATGCAGAATGGTACACAAATAAAGTGGTTAATTCTTATCAAAACCAGTAAGCAAGCCTTCTGTGAAATATGCAGATTTGCTACTGTCAAACGGCTTGTAACTTTCAAAAGAATTATAATGGCCAAAAATAACACGCACACACTTTTTGGCACACGCAATTGACCTGTCTCAAACCCTGCCCCTTTTCTTGATCCTCCAATCACAACTGTCGCTTACCTCGGACAAACCAAGTTTGTCCGAGGTAAGCGACAGTTGTGATTGGAGGATCAAGAAAAGGGGCAGGGTTTGAGACAGGTCTATTCTGAAATTAATCTGGCGCCTCCTGGTGTGTGATGTGATGTGATTCACCATAACAGCATTAGCAGTCGGGCCATGTGTGCTACAGGCTAGATAGAGGCTAGAATACTGTATAGGAATAGGGAATAGAGAGAGAGAGACAGGGAAAGAGAGAGAGAAAGAGAGACAGGGAATAGAGAGAGAGAGATAAAGAGAGACAGGGAATAGAGAGAGAGAGAAAGAGAGACAGGGAATAGAGAGAGATATTAGAGAGAGAGAGAGAATAGAGAGAGGTAGAAATACTGTACTCTGGTGATTTATTAGGAAAACCTTGCTTTAGACCACCTCTGTGATCTGCTGCAGAGTTAAGAGTGCAGCCACAGGAGATATGCAAACACTCCTGAGCGCACACCTATACACACACACACATCCAAGTGCACACACATACACACACACAGGTGCGAACACGTACGCTATTATGCTGAGTTAGCATTGTGTGAAAGTGGCCGGTGCAGAGTGGCAAACTACGTTTTCGTGTAGACATTTTTTTTTTATCCACTTTTTCTCCTCCTATTTTTCTTGTATTTTCCCTCCCATCCCAATTTAGTCGTTATGCCAATTCCCCCTCCCCTTCCTGGTCGTTGCGCGCATTTTCCCCCTACTTACCGGTCTAGGGAGCCCTGAAGTCTATCACATGCTTCCTCCGATACATAGGAGACAGCCAGCAGTCTTTTTTCACCTGGCAGCGAGGGCTCTCATTGGGTGAGTGTAACGCGTGGGAGGGCACACTACCTCACCCAGATCCCTTTCTCGCTGTGCAGGCGTCCTGACCGACCTGTAGGAGTCGCTGTTTACAACAACCAGATTACCACCCACCGGCTTCCCTCCCGCTGACACTGCCAATTGTGTCAGTATGACGACCGGCCAAGCTGGAGGCACCGCTGACAGCTGGATTCGATACCAGTGTCTCTGCGGTGGTAGACAGATGCTTAGTCCGCTGCGCTACCCGGCTGCCCGTATAGCGCCATCATTTAAGATCTCATTGTAATCTTTGTGTGGGTGACTTTTCTCAAACGTCCTTAATTAGCATCTTGACAGGAACAAAACACTCATTCATTCTTACCTCCCTCCCTCCCTCTCTCTCTCTCATTCTCTGCCTCTCTCTGCTTCTCTTTAGTCTTAGTGCGGGGCATCGAGGGCACAATGACACTTTGGGGCGCTTCGTTCAGGAGTCTGATCTCGCAATCATGCAGCTTGATTGCTCTGTTTATTCCTAATCAGAACATCAAGACGGTCCGTCTTCAACAGCACATCAGCACACGCCACCGCAATCACAGCGTTTGTCATTTCTGATGTATTTCCACAAACACCCCTAATTGGCCGCCTTCTCTGCCATCGACCGCAGCTCCACCGCTATTGGAGAAGCTGTTGAGGAAGAATAGCTCTGTTAAAGACACTGGTCTCTCAGCCGAGGTTCCTAATGAATTCTTATTCTAAATGGGTTATTTTGTGAGGTCTGTGAGTGGCTACATTAGGTGGTGGTTGTAGATCTATAGCTCTGATATGACCTGGTTAGCCTTTTTGTGTGTGTGTGTGTGTGTGTGTGTGTGTGTGTGTGTGTGTGTGTGTGTGTGTGTGTGTGTGTGTGTGTGTGTGTGTGTGTGTGTGTGTGTGTGTGTGTATGTGCCTTACCACAGCCAGCTTTATTTGAGAGATCTCTCTCTCTCTCTCTCTCTCTCTCTCTCTCTCTCTCTCTCTCTCTCTCTCTCTCTCTCTCTCTCTCTCTCTCTCTCTCTCTCTCTCTCTCTCTCTCTCTCTCTCTCTCTCCCTCCCCCTGTCATACCACACTGCTGTTTCTACAGGCTGCTACTGCCTCACCTACTGCCAGCAGCTCCGACCGCTTGTCCTGCCAACTGGCCACGTGTGCGACTGCCAACTGGCTATGTTTCCTATGGGATCTGCTCTTTGCATTGGTGGTCGGATAAATGAGGTGTTTGCTTTTCTTTGGCAGAGCGGTGGGATCCGGAAGGTCAGCAGGGTTTCTCTGGTCGCTGTGGACGACATGGCTCACCGTTTGCCTTGTGAAACAGGGGGGGGGTCCAGTGGTAAAAGCCAGAAGAGAGACTAAAGAGACAGTGAAAGAGAGGAGAGCAGAGACAGAAGACGCTGTTTGAAGACAGACTATAGAGACAGAGTGGAAGAGAGAAGAGACAGAGACCAATACTGTATTTTAGTATTTTATATTTACTGATGGTATAGAGAACAATGTGGTCTTAGCTTTACTAATCATTGTACATGGTTGGTACAAGGGTGTGGTCAAGAAATAGGGCAACCCGTTATTATGCTCCAAGTAAGATTTATTAGTGACATTCTAGCTGGTATATTTGTACAGTGGACCATGGCTGGGATGGAAACATTGGTCCTCATGCACCAACGGACTTACGACACAAGTTAAGAGCAAATTTCATCGTAGCTCCACTTATGACCTTTTCTGGACAATTTTGGTATTCACGAACAGTTCCTTCTTGGGGATTCGCTCGATCATTTTGTCAACTTAAGAGAACCTCTCCACGTGTTGATGAATCCAGGGGTGACTATCGTAGGTTTTCTCTTACGAGCTTCCAACGAGGTTATTTAAGAGGAAACTTACGACAATGTTGCTGCATGAGGTCCAATGTCGCTTGACACAAATACATTTTATTGGGAGTGTTGGTTGTGAGCCCTGAATATTGTCCTCCCAATTTTCCCAATTTTGAGTGAATACACACATTTGGAAAGGTTGCTGTGCAGACATGTATATATGTATACCTGTGGCAAATCGATAGGCTGTTTCCTTCTTGAAATGCTCTATAGTTTTGATTTTTCTCTCTGCACCATCTCCTCCCCATCCATCGTCCTTTCACCTGCAATTCTCTCTCAATAAACAAACACCATTTGCGCTTCTCCTTGCTACATCAACCCTCCACTCATCCATCCATCCGCCCATCCACCCCTCTCTCCCTCCTCCCTCCATTCCTTTCAATTAAACCTGCTGATGGTTTACTCAACAAATCTTCCTCTCGTTCTTCCGTTACTCCGCTCAGCTTCTCTCAGCTCTGCACGGCTGAGCATTCTGAATTAAAGCCAGGTGTTTGTTTTCGCTCTCTCAGTAAACATTGTTTGATGAGTTAAATTACCTCTCCGACGCCGTCTCTCTCAGTGGGAAGGTAGAGCACAGGCACAACGGCTGTTTGATCACTATGTCATACTGACAGGAGTCCATGATTGGTGGTCATGGGTTTGATTAGCATATAGTTCTAGAATAATAAAGCTTTATATATGTCTCTATATCTTGCAAATAAAGTCA
The DNA here is from genome assembly GCF_963971535.1 of Notolepis coatsorum. Classification (NCBI taxonomy): domain Eukaryota; kingdom Metazoa; phylum Chordata; class Actinopteri; order Aulopiformes; family Paralepididae; genus Notolepis; species Notolepis coatsorum. Next base: position 192,036,981 of record NC_140166.1, read on the forward strand.
GTTGTGTAAAGGACAGGGGCCTCATTCATATAAAGTCAGTTATGTAAAGGACAGGGGCCTTACATAAAGCCAGTTGTGTATAGGACAGGGGCCTTACATAAAGCCAGTTGTGTATAGGACAGGGGCCTTACATAAAGCCAGTTGTGTATAGGACAGGGGCCTTACATAAAGCCAGTTGTGTATAGGACAGGGGCCTTACATAAAGCCAGTTGTGTATAGGACAGGGACCTCATTCATATAAAGCCAGTTGTGTATAGGACAGGGGCCTTACATAAAGCCAGTTGTGTATAGGACAGGGGCCTTACATAAAGCCAGTTGTGTATAGGACAGGGGCCTTACATAAAGCCAGTTGTGTATAGGACAGGGGCCTTACATAAAGCCAGTTGTGTATAGGACAGGGGCCTTACATAAAGCCAGTTGTGTATAGGACAGGGACCTCATTCATATAAAGCCAGTTGTGTATAGGACAGGGGCCTTACATAAAGCCAGTTGTGTATAGGACAGGGGCCTTACATAAAGCCAGTTGTGTATAGGACAGGGGCCTTACATAAAGCCAGTTGTGTATAGGAAAGGGCCGCTTCTATACATTAAGCAAGTGGCTTGTCCTTCCGCGTTCCCGTTTTGCGCTCTGATTGGCCACGCACGTTTCTGGTCATGTGACATGTGCGCCAATCGTGGGACGGCAAGTTTTTGGACGGTTAAGCTTAGGCGCTCTTTCGAAGTTGGTTAAGGTTAGAGTTTGTATTAGAGCAGGGCGATAGAACGCCTGCCCTGATTCCAAACTCTAATCTTAACCAACTGCGAAAGAGTCGCCTAAGCTTAACCAGTGATAAACTAGGCATTAGGTAGTTTGCAGGCTGTTAGACCCGGAAATAGGCGCAGAACTTGCCGTCCCACGATTGGCGCACATGTCACATGACCAGAAACGTGCGTGGCCAATCAGAGCACAAAACGGGAATGCGGAAGGACAAGCCACTTGCTTAAAGCATAGGGCCACCTCCTGCATCCCTTTTAACGCAAAGGTAGGATACCTGTAAAACTTCAATTAATAGCTGGGCATTAATCTTCTTCAATCACTGAACTCACCCTGCCTTTATTTAGGCATCTATATAACAGGCCTCTAATTCCTTTTGCACAAACATCTTGCTCAGCAAATTGTTTAACCAGTATGAATATTACTTGTATGTACTTGTGCAGTACGATGAAAATACATTTGAATCTAATCTAATCTAACCTAATCTAATGTACCAGCATCAAATAACCAAGCATCAAAATAAAACAAATACAGAACTGGGTATTCATCTACTAATCCTATGGATTATTTAATTATTAACACTTCACTAAACCAGATTCCCAGTGGTGCTTAGGGAAAGATGGCAGATACGACTTTCTGATAAGAATATTTCCATTAAGGCAGTGATTCTATCAGCTTGGATATCAAAGCTTGATGGTAACCTGCTAAATGACAAAGATGTGATTAAATAAAGATGTTGGTGACATAGTGGTGGCTCAGGAGGTGAAGCCACATAAGATGTACATTAAAAGCAAAAAGCAAAAACATCAAACAAAAAAGCACTGGTAACCAGATAAACAATTAATGTAGACCAGGCTTCTACGTCAAAACGTGTAAAAACACCGCCTTCATTTGGGACTCTGCTTTATTTTAAGTTTTATGATAAATGTATACTGTACGACTGCTGAAATGCAACACAATGCATCAGCAATGCAACAATGCATTGATAAAGGATTCATCTACACTACAGTAAGTGAATATATTTATGTCAGAGAGCAACACATTCATGGTCAGTGATGCCAGTAACTAGTTACTCTAATCTGATTACTTTTTTCAGTAAATAGTCATCTAACTTGTTACTTTTTACAAGCCAGTAATCTGATTACAGTTACTTTTCCAAGTGGCTGTGCGTTACTATTTAGTTACTATCATAATGCTGATGATAAGAGAGCCAGGGGTACAGTCAGCTAGACCGGAGATGGGATAGTTAAATCAACTATCCAGTTAGTTTTATAGTGTAATTTGGCTACTTGAGAGAGAGTGAGAGAGTGAGACTGAGAGAGAGAGATTCATGTTAAGCGCGACATGCGGAGTACGCACTGAGTCCGTTGTCGCAGAATGGATTTGGTAGAGAAAGAGAGAGAGAGAGAGAGAGAGAGAGAGAGAGAGAGAGAGAGAGAGAGAGAGAGAGAGAGAGAGAGAGAGAGAGAGAGAGAGAGAGACTGGATAATGTTATCACTTACCTAATGAGACGGGTGATGTTGCTTCGCAGAATCAAAAAAGTCCCCTGAAGACTCCGATTGAGTCCATTCAAATGCTAAAAAAGATCTGCCATGTATGCCAATTTGGCAAGCCACTGAGCATCACAGAAACGATGTGAAAGATCACATTTTGAGTCAAGTAAAAACATCATCACGCAACTCGTAGAGCCGCGCAAGCACCTTTCCTCTCGATAGCCAGCGGACCTCGGTGTGGAGAAGTAATTGCCGGTGATCACTGCCCATCTCATCGCATAAAGCTGCAAACAACCGTGAATTCAATGGACGGGCCTTGATAAAATTGACAGTTCTTACCGCTTCGTCCAAAATGATTTTGAGATCAGCAGGAATTTTTTTGGCAGCTAGGGCCTTCCTGTGGATGCAGCAGTGAATATATTTTGCTTGCTGAGCCACTGCTTTTACACTGGTAAGTGCAGAGCAGAGGAGCAGGTGCGTCAGTAAAACTGTCATCACACACAAGCGCCACTATTTACCCATAATGATAATTGTAATTTGAGAAAATAACAAACTATAATACCATGTTTTATATTACAAAACGGTTTTACAATTTTATTTTTAAGAAAAATTATATTATATACATTTTCTATTTTATTTAGTTTGGGACACTGTTCTAGAGTGCCTGAGCAGTGGACAGCTGTGACCTTATATGGCCTGATGGCTGATGACGTCTCATGATGACGTGTCTGAGCAGCCAATCATGATTTATGACATTATGCACTTTCAATAAAGCATTATTTAAAAAAGAAAAACTGTTGTCATTCTTATGTTGTGGCAGCAGCAGGGGGACGACGACGACTTCGTAACCTAGTTACTTTCAAAGTAACTAATTTACTTTATAATCAAGTTATCAGTAAAGTAACTAGATTACTTTTTAAAGGAGTAATCAGTAATCAGATTATTTTTACAAGTAATCTGTAGCATCACTGTTCATGGTATAGTGTGACTGCCGGTTAGCTATACATTTAGCTTCCTCTCTCTCTCTGACTAATGATGTGCAGTAGCAGT